>NC_142012.1:59298053-60033053 GCF_049901735.1 Notechis scutatus
CTAACAGATCAGCATAAAATTAGCACTAGATAAGAGTTAATAAAATTCAAGATGGACTAGATCTGGATTGCTTATGGGAACGTAATGATTCCAGGCTAATTCCTCTCTTGACTCCACACCCAGTTTTTGGCTCTTCTCTCACATTCCTCCACCAAATAGCTTTGCTGGCTGAGGAACTCTGGGAATTGAAGTTCACAAGTCTTAAAGTTGCCAAGGTTGGAGACCCCTGGTATAGACTATATTCAGCAATTGGAGGGGTAGAGAAGCAGATTTTGGAAGAAAAGAAGGGTTTCCACCACTTCCATTCTCTCCATGACTCAAATTATGACTGTATTATTGCCCTTTGTAATGGAAAACACAATTCTGCATATATTTAAAATATGGAGAGCAATTGACCTCAGGGATCTGAGTTCATATCCATGCAGAAGATTCTTTGCTAGGATGTAAAATTCCTATTTCTCACAAAGAGAAAGCCCACCGTGATACATTGTAAGTGTTGGCAAATTATGACTATCCTATATCCTTCCTTCTAAATTGCATGTGAGAAGAGAACTTGCAAAGACTCTATCCTTGAGAAATACGGTGGTGATGCTGACAAGACATCAGTGGTGGCTCTGAAGTCTGTTACAAAATACAAATCCTGCTGCAGTCCAGATGCTGCTAAATAACAACAACAGAACCAACAGAGGAAAAGATATTGAGAATGTGCTTTTTCAAGAGGCAACTGGACTTTGTTTTTCTTTGAAAACGCTTCGCTTCTCATCCAAGAAGTGTCTTCAGCTCTGAGTGGATGGTGGGGAATGGAAAGATTTATACCCCTTGCAGACATCTGGTCATTTGCATTCTATGTCTACATTTTGGACAGAGAGGACCGCTGTTTTGAAAGAGGGGTCAAAGAGGCCATCTATATCAAAATTGAACAGGCCTCTGTTAGGGTTTGGGGATTAACCCCTAGAAGAGTATTGCAGCAGTAGTCAAACCAGGCAACCAAAGGAGAGCGGAAGGGCCCCAGAGTATACACACACTGAATACAAACACTGTTTGTAGTTTAAATAGTTTTTAATCCAGTTAGAGTTTAAGCATTGTCATTCAGTCCATTAAGTCATTCACAGTATTTCCATCCAGTAAGACTCACTAGTATAGTCCAAGTTTAAGAGTCTCTTGCAATATCTTTATCAGCCGATAAAGATATCTTCTCCTCCTCCGGTTTCACTCTCCAGAGAAACAAACGCTGGATATTCAGCAAACAGTAGCAAACAAAAACAGTTCAGTCACAGGCACTCACAGTCAGTAATCACAGTTAGTCGCAGCAGCACACAGTTACAGCCAGCACACAGTTACAGTCAGCACACAGTTACAGTCAGCAAGCTTTCCAGCTTCTAATGCTTCCTTATATTGTAACTTCTAGCCGCACCCTTAATCGGCTAATTTCCTGCTGCATTGTGCTTAAAGTGATAAGCACTTAAACCATGATATCTAAGTTTTATATATTTATTCACCCAAACCATATTTGGTATCAATGTTATACCTAACATACTCCCCTTTTGGGTGAAATAAATATATAATTCCTTTACAATCTTATCCCATATTTTTCACAACTCTCCTGGTGCTTACTGGCACCTTGGGCTTTAGTAAAATTATCAGCTAAATTGTCCTCCGACATACAGTACTCTAGCTGAATCATCTTACTTCTTACAGATTGTCTCACGTTTAGGTATCTTAGATCTGTATGCTTGCTCCTTGTTTTTACTCCAATATTTGTGGCCATTTGAATTGCTGCCTGATTATCTTCATGTATAATTATAGGATAATCCACAGTTATACCTATATCAATTAACATTTGTTTATACATTATTAATTCTGTACATAACAATGATAAACAGGAGAATTCTGCCTCCATAGTAGACAAACTTATATGCTGTTGTCTTATTGACTTCCAGCCTATTAATGTCTTACCCAGCATTATGGCTGTTCCTGAAGTCGACTTTCTAGTGTCTCTTTCTGATGCAAAACTAGCATCTGCATAAGCACTCAAAATTAAATCACCCTTTGGTTCTAAATACAATGAATAATTCATTGTCTTTTTAAGATATCTTAATATCCTCTTAGCTGCAATCCAGTGTCTTTCACATGGTGCAGAATTGAATCTAGCCAACTGATTCACACAGTACGAAATATCTGGTCTAGACCAATTACTAATATAACTCAAACTACCAATTAAAGATTGATAAATCACCTTATCAAACTCAGGGCTTTGTTCATCAGTGTTGCTAAACTCCTGACTCATTGGAGTCTTAGCTTGCTTACAAAGCTCCATCTTGTAATCTTTTAGTAATTTGCTTATCTTATCTTCCTGAGATATCTTAAAACCTTTCCGTGTTTTCTTTATATTCAAACCGAGATACTTCTTTATCTCCCTAATTGCTTGATCTTTATTCTCTTTCCTAATGATGCTATTATTTTATTTGCTTCATCATTAGTTTCAGTTATCAATGCAATGTCATCTGTGAATAGTAATAATAATGATACTTTCCCATTTGTCTCCCTCTTAAACAGACATGGATCGGCTAAACCAGCTTTAAATCCTATATTGTCTAGGTCCTTTACAATATACTGGTTCCATTCATAGCCTGATTGTTTAAGACCATAGAGGCTTTTCTTTAACAACCAACAATCATTATTATCCTTATTTTCACTTTTAATACCAACAGGTTTTTTCATATAAATAATATGTTTTAATGGGGCGTGCAAGTAAGCAGTTTCCACATCTAAATGGTTAACTATATAGTTTTTACTAGCTGCCCACACTAAAGCTGCCCTCAAGGTTGCTGCCTTAAGACTAGGTGCAAACACCTCATCGTAGTCATTAGCATTCTGCCTAAAACCTTGGGCTACTAACCTTGCCTTATGGATTATTTTACCATCTTTATCTATTTTTACCTTAAATATCCATTTGCAGCCAATGGATTTCTTTCCTACAGGTAATTTTGCATTTTCAAACACCTTCATATCACTTAATGAATTCAGTTCCTTATTCATTGCTGCATACCATTTTTCTTTTTCCTTATTAGGATACTTTTTAATTTCTTCTACAGAATTAGGAACTTGATTAATCTGGCACACTGTGTTAGCCTGGTACCTATCAGGCGGTCTAGATACACGTGTAGTTCTTCTGGGAATTACAGGGCTTACAGGAGGACTTTGTTGAACTACTACCTGTTCATCTTCCTCATCCTGTTCAGCTATTGAATCTGTTTCTTCCTTTATGGGCACTATTTCATCCTGTATTTGTCTCTTTACTTTATTTTTAAAGTTACAGGGATAACTAATGGGATTTCTATAGGATTCAATAATTACATCTTTATTGACATCCTTTTCTAATTTCTCCCATCCTTCATGTTCTAGAAATTGGGCACTAGCACTACATAACACTTTAGATGTGCCTTTCTCCCAAAATCTATATGCCCTATGGTTTGCTTGATAACCAACGAAGAAAAATCTTTTAGCTCTATGTTGCCCTTTTTTTCTGAGTTGTGCAGGAATATGCACCCATGCTGGTGCACCAAATGTGTGCAGGTAACTTAGATCAGGTTTCCTGCCATGCCACCTGGTGAATGGAATTTCACCTGTTGTTGTATTAACAACGTTGTTCAATATGTTATTAGCACACATTGTAGCTCCCCCACAAAGAATCAGGTAACCCAGAATCATTTAACATTGTTCTAACCATTGCCTGTACTGTTTGGCCTCTTCTTTCAATAAAAGCGTTATGTTCTGGCCTGTATGGAGCAGACTTCTTATGCTCTATTCCAGCTATCTTAAGTCTGTTCTGGAATTTGTTATTAATAAATTCCGTGCCATTATCTGTCACCAGGGTTATCAGTTGCCGTTTAGACTTTCTTTCAGCAAACCTAAGCCAATTGAAAAAATGTTGATATGTTTCAGTTTTGCTTTTCATTAAATAGCAAAACCCATATCTAGAATAATGGTCCATAAAGCTCAGTATATATCTAGCACCCCCATACTGGGTTTCTTTGGACCTATTATGTCTGCAAATACTACTTCTAAAGGTTCTTTTGTTTTGAAACCATTTAGCCTATTTGCAGGCAATACTTTGCTCTTATCTTCACAGCAAACATTACAACGCAAATATTTATCACAAGGTTTTAACCTTATTCCTTCAGATAACTCAACTGTACGTTTTAGCATTTTAAAATTTACATGCCCCAAACGCCTATGCAATAAATGGATACATTCATCATGAGGCTTTATATTATTAAATACAGTCTGAGCCTCCCCTTTCTTACTATTATCTAAGACATATAATGTTCCATTTAAAGCTGCAGTTACCCTTTTGTTATCTTTTTCAATTATGCAATTATTATCTTTAAAAGTAATTACATAACCTAATTTATCTAATACCCTTACTGAAAGCAAATTAAACTTTAGTTGCGGTACATACAACATTTTTATATCCTGGTTTATGTACGGACAACGTGCAAAACCTTGACCTTTCGCTTTCAGGTTCCAGCCATTGGCGAGAGATATATGTTGAGAGCTTTTAGACATTTTTATAAATTTTGTCTTATCTCTTGTGATGTGGGATGCGCCACTGTCAACCACCCATAAATTATTCTTCACATCAGAGTTGGTAAACGTGGCTAGTTCAAATGCTTTCTTTGGCTTTTTTATATTCTGGCTTTTTCTCTTTTTGCAGAATCTTGCCAATGTCCTCTATCTCCACAATTAAAACACTTTTTAATTGTGTATGCCGTCGAAGATAAATTCTCTTCTTCCAGGTGCTTTACTTTGCTTTGCTGGTTTCTTTCAATCTTTGAAGATAATTTCTCTTCTTTCTTATCTTCTCTCAGCTCGTCACGCTCACGCCTTCTTCTGGCTTCTTCTAGTAGCCTGCCTGTAATCTCGGTTAATGAGAGGCTTTCTTTTGGCAATACTTCCAACGAAGTCACATAGTCATCATAGCTTTGATCTAATGAAGATAATATTATGTAGACTTGTTGCAGTTCATTAAATATAAGCTCTTTTTCTTGCAAATCTTGAAAAATGCTCTTCATACAGTTTAAATGAACTAACATATCTCCATTCCTCTGAAGATGCGTTCGAAAAAGCTTCCGTGTAAGATTTATATGTGCTCCTACACTGTCCCGAACATAAATCTTCCTGAGGTTCTCCCAGCAGTTTGCAGCATTTTCTTCTCCACGAATATGGACAAGCTGCTGATCACAGAGAGTCAGTCCTATGATGCATAAAGCCTGCTCATTCTTCAGTTTAAAGTCTTGTAACTTTTCGTTATCATCATCATTAGCAGGATCCCAGCTACTCACATCTGGTGGGTTTGCTATAATGTCCCACAATCCTTCTCTGCGTAGAAGTAAACTACATTTCATTGACCATGAAACATAGTTTGTTCCATCCAGCCTGGATATCATGGACAGTTGTGACAAATTTACTTGTGCCATTACTCTTCAGATATTTTGACTATTTTAAACTAATTAAAACAGTTTGTTTTTACAGTAATGTGCAACTCACACCAACTCTCTCTGCTATATCCTGGTTAGTTAGACTATGCTGCTGGGCCCATAACCAATGTTAGGGTTTGGGGATTAACCCTAGAAGAGTATTGCAGCAGTAGTCAAACCAGGCAACCAAAGGAGAGCGGAAGGGCCCCAGAGTATACACACACTGAATACAAACACTGTTTGTAGTTTAAATAGTTTTTAATCCAGTTAGAGTTTAAGCATTGTCATTCAGTCCATTAAGTCATTCACAGTATTTCCATCCAGTAAGACTCACTAGTATAGTCCAAGTTTAAGAGTCCTTGCAATATCTTTATCAGCCGATAAAGATATCTTCTCCTCCTCCGGTTTCACTCTCCAGAGAAACAAACGCTGGATATTCAGCAAACAGTAGCAAACAAAAACAGTTCAGTCACAGGCACTCACAGTCAGTAATCACAGTTAGTCGCAGCAGCACACAGTTACAGCCAGCACACAGTTACAGTCAGCACACAGTTACAGTCAGCAAGCTTTCCAGCTTCTAATGCTTCCTTATATTGTAACTTCTAGCCGCACCCTTAATCGGCTAATTTCCTGCTGCATTGTGCTTAAAGTGATAAGCACTTAAACCATGATATCTAAGTTTTATATATTTATTCACCCAAACCATATTTGGTATCAATGTTATACCTAACAGCCTCTCTCAACAGAAGGGGAGGGATTACGACATTGTCTATGTCCAGTCTATAACATAGTCCTTTCAACAGTTCCAAGAAGGCTCAGCACCCATTTGCACCACTCAGGTGACCCTGAGGACTCAGATGAACCTCCAGGTGGCTCAACAACTCTTTAAAAGGACGCAAATGACCAGCTGTCTTCAAGGAATATAAATCCTTCCGTTCCCCACCACCCAGCCAGAGCTGAAAAAGCTTCTTGGATGAGAAGCGAAGCATCTTCAAAGAACAACAAAGGAAATCCAGTTGTCTCTTGAAAAAGCACCTTTGGGAACAACCATGACTTGGATGACTGAGAATCTCCATAGATGTTGAGAATTGTAGTGCAGCAGAACCTGGAGGTGCACCACAGATTCTCATCTGTGGTGTAAAACCAAAGTTAGAACTTAAATTGACTGTAAAATTGCTCAGCAATTTTAAACCCTCAAAGAGCCATTTGGACCCCATTTCCCACAGAAAAGCAAACACCGGGAACCACAAAATCCTTCCCATGCCTGACTATTTCCTGAGCGGCCACAAAACTAGCATATGTAGCTGAATTAAACATTCTGTTTTTGTTGTGATTCACCGGCAGCTGGCGCAGACGGAAGCAGAAGTGGACAGTGTGGAAGAATGGGGACCACTCAGGTAGTCTGGAGAGGACTCAGATCCTGTGTCTGATGCAAAGATGGGGCCAGGACCATATGGGAGTGGGGTGCTGCCTTCAGAGGCATCAGAGTCTGGCATTAGTGAGGTAGAGGACCCAGGGGAGCCTATTCCCAGTGCGCATGTGCACAGAGCTGCTAGATGGCAAGAGCAGCCGAGACAAAAGGGGCAACTCGGGAGTAATGCTGGGAGGTGATTGCCCCTCCCATAAGGTATAAAGGACAGGCCAAGATGACGATACCTTTGCAGGAAGCAAAGTCGTTCGATCGGTTCAGAGTCATTCTGGAAACTCTTTGTACTTCAGTTGGGGTTTTTTTTTTTTTTTTTGTACTTCGGTTGGTTTCTTTTCCAGTTCATTTGATACTTCTGGTTTTTGGCAGCACTTCACAGAACTGAAAGGTGTGTGCTTATTTCGGGGGACTATTTGAGATTAATTCCAGCTGGGAATGAAAACAATTCCCAGCGTTGCAATAAAATAAGTCTTGTTTTTAAAATAAATGTGTGCATGACTATGGTTTAGGAAGCCTGCGTCAGAACAGTTTTCGTCTGAAACTTTTCTTTTCTTGGATTTATCCATGGTTGGCCTACCGGGGTTGAAAAGCTCAATAAATCATGTGCCGGCAGGTGTCGCATATTGGCAGTTGTGACACGTATTTTGAGTGACAGGGAGCTGCAGCAGAGGGATGAAAGAGCCACATGCAGCTCCAGAGCTGCGGGTTGCTGACCCCTGTACTAGACACATAAACTGCTGCATTGCCTTGGTTTTAAGATTGTAAAATTGAGGCCAGTAATTTTCCTTCTTCTATTTCTGCTTTCCTACCCACCTAGGTGTCTCAGTGAGCGTGTCAACTTTTAGCCTGGTGGCCATCTCTCTTGAGAGATACAGTGCCATATGCAAACCCTTGCAATCTCGGGTCTGGCAGACCAAATCCCATGCCTTGAAGGTAATCGCGGCCACGTGGTGCCTGTCCTTTGTCATCATGACGCCATACCCAATTTACAGCACACTGGTGCCTTCACTGCTTCCTAACAGCACCACATCCAAGTGTCGTATTAATTGGCCAAGCACAGTGATCGAGCAGTCCTGGTAAGAGTGGACCATAGGTCCTTTTTTTTTTGAAGGCATTTGTCTTAATCTGTAAAATTATGGAAAGCGCAATGATTTGTGATTTCGATGGAACTAAAAGAAGTGTAATAGCATTGCAACTAATTGCAATAACAGTTGATGTCTCAATTACAATGTTTGTATAACTGTAGGCACAATATCGCACATAAGTAACCTGTTTCCCCGAAAATACAACCTACCCCGAAAGAAAGTCCTATCTTGATCTTTACATGTGTGACCAATACAAGCCCTACCCCTCCCAAAAAATAAGCCCCAATTAAGATCCCACCTACTCCAGAGTGCATAGATAAAAATTAAGCTAGGGTGGGGATGGGGTTGGAGCTGTCCTACTATTTACCTTTGGACAGTTGTAGCCAGGCCTCGCACACCCCAACACCTGCCTTGCCGGCCCATTTCTTCTGCAGCCGGCAAGGCTGGCAAGGCTTTCCTGAAGGCCTCTGGAGCTGATAACAAAGCTCCGGATCGCTCTGTTATCGGCTGCAGAGGCCTTCAGGAAAGACTTGCCGGCCGCAGAAGAAGAAGTTCCTGAAGGCCTCTGACAGCAAAAAGAAGGTTGGGGGTGACGCACGCAAAGGAGGTTAGTCAGTGGATGACATCCCCTGAAAATAAGACCTGATGCCTTTTTTTGGTAGCAAAAAAATATAAGACAGGGTCTTGTTTTCAGGGAAACATGGCTAGTAATCAATGGAGGGTTTTTTTTTGCTCTTCTATTGTTCTAGCAGTTTTTGCATTTGTCATGTTCTCTACCTACTAAGGACAACGGCTACACTCTTCTCCTATGTCAACCCAACTATCTTTTCCAAGATCAAGTTATTTTTCACGGTCCAGATGCAGTTGCCTTCTAAGAAACGGGGCGCCATTCAATCCCCCAAAGTTTCAGATACGAAAGCATTGATCAACCCAGCCTAAATTTGTCAAGCTGGACACACCCACTTCATGCAGGAAATAAAAATTCTGAGCAACCAATCAGAAGTATGTTTTCCTCAAACAAACTAAAAAGGAGACTTATCCCACTTTTTGCATTTGAGCATCCAAGAAGGGACAGGAAAAGGAGAAAGGGAAAGAAAAAGAAAGGGAGATGGGAAGAGAGCAAGGAAGGAAAAAGAAGGGAAGAAAAAAAAAGAGAAGGAAGAAGGAAGGAAAAAGAAAGAAAAGGCAGGAAGGGAGGGAGGGAGATTATAATGAGTGGGAGGGAGGGTCTCAGGGAAGTTTTGCCTTAGCACTTGGCTACCACAGGTGCCCCTGACATGAGTGATGTCAGGCTGGCCACGTCCGCTCCGGCCTCCGAGGTCCAACACAACCTTGATGTGGCCCTCAATTAACCCCCTGGTCTAAATCTTACAATGAATGGCTAAAGGAACTAGGGATGTTTAGCCTAAAAAAGAGAAGGCTTAATAATTGTCCTGATAATTGTCTTCCGATACCTGAAGGGTTGTCACGGAGAAGAGGGAATTGCCTTATTCTCCAAAGCACCTGAGGGCAGGACAAGATGGGTGGAAACTCATAAAAGGAAGCTCCAACCTGGAACTAAGGAGGAATTTCCTATCAGTGAGAACCATTAATCAATGGAGCGACTTCCCCCTCAAGAGTTATGTGCGCTTCATCACTGGAAAGTTTTCAAGAAAAGATGGGATAACCATTTGTCTGGGATGGTATGAGGATTTCCATCTTGGGCAAGGGATTAGATTAGAAGACCCCCAAGGCCCCATCCAGTTCCAGACCTATGACTTTATGTAAGTCTAATGGAAGAAGAGTTTCTTGAGTTATGTGTACAGATCTCTCTCTTAGGGCATAGGGAGAAAGATGCTATAAAAGAGTTAATTGTGAATTTAAGCAAATTCTTCTAAGAAAAGGAGGTTTGAATGGATGGATATGTATGTGGGGTATATATTCTCTCTCTGTCTCTCTCTCTCTCTCTCTCTCTCTCACACACACACACACACACTCATTACCATATTCCTTGTCAAATTAGACAGCCACTTAGACAAATTACTGGGTGCCCAGCCTTCTTTTCAGATAAATAACACAGCTGTTTTGCTGTCGCCAGTATCTTTCCAGATTTACAGCAAAGTTTACAAGCCTACTCACTGAAATCTTCAACAAATAAACCCATATTTCTTCAGCAGTTCCTATAACAACTCATATTATCATCTAGCCTGTTTTGGTGTTTGTGCGATATTAAATCAAACCTGGGGCACGAATATTAGTCAAAAGTGGGTTTATTTGTTTGAGACAACATGGTTTATTATTTAGAACTGGTGAGGTGGCCAAAGATGCCAGACTAATCAGCTATAATTTTAACTGAAGCTCAAAGTGAAATATGTTTTCTGTCACATACCTCCTTCAGATGATATCCTGTTAATCATGACAGTGCTGGAAAGCAAAACAATTGTGTTTAAATTGTGCCTTCATGCACTCTTACCATAATCTCATATTTGCAGTCAGAAATAGCCCCATAATAATAAACCTTCCAAAAATTCCTCTGCTGATCTGCTTTAGAAAAACAGAGATAGCAAAGAAGGAAACATTTGTGCCGGGAATAAATGTTCATGGACTAAACCCTGGTGGAGGTTGTGTGTGTGTGTGTGTGTGTGTGTGTATGGCCTGCTTTTAAAATAACAGGCACTGACTAATCCATTTATTGATTAAATTTACACGCCACCCTTGTTGCTATGCAGAGCAGTTCTGGGTGGCTTACAATGCCCTAAAACAGAAGTATAAAAACAATTATGAATATAGCACTAATTAAAATTACAAAAGTTAAATAGACTGAAAACCAAGGGCTTGTGCAGAGCAGGAGTAGTGTCTTCTGTCACAGTACCAGGTACCTCCATCCTGGAGCATCTCCGTCGGGTCCCCACGCCAAGCCAGGCTTTAAGGCCCTTTTGGAAAAACCACAAGGATGTGACCTCATCTGAGGTGGCAGGATGTTCCAAAGGACAGGGGTCAAATCAGAAAAGGCTTTTCTCCTAGAGTCATTGCCAGTCAAAATTCCTTGACTGATGGGGTCTTCTTCTGGACTGTGTGGAGTGGGCCACAGTAGTGGCATTCAAATTTTTTTACTACTGGTTCTGTGGGCGTGGCTTGGTGGGCGTGGGCATGGCTTGGTGGGCGTGGCAGGGGAAGGTTACTGCAAAATCCCATTCCCTCCCCACCCCACTAACCTGCTTTCCAGCTCCGTTCTCCTGTGCAGGGCAACCATAGAAGATCCAGCCGATCAGCTGGGACTCGGGAGGCAGAGAATAGATGGGGGCAGGGCCAGTCAGAGGTAAAATTTGCTGGTTCTCTGAACTACTCAAAATGTCCCCTACCGGTTTTCCAGAACTGGTCAGAGCCTGCTGAATGCCACTTCTGAATTGAAGGCATCTTATAAAGGTTCAGTAAGGATTCCCCATCTCGTCTCAAATTTCAGATTCAATTGGAGCCCCTTTTTTTGAGATCTAACAATTAATACCCGAGTTGCCATCTTTCCTATTGTAAATAGGAATTGTTATTCTCATGTTTAAAATATAGTCTAGTGGTAGTAGAGGCATGCTGGGAATCGGGTTTGCTGAGAGGCCGGTAGGAAAATGTGAATTTCTCTGACAATCTAAATCTTCCTTGTGGCTTTCTCAGGTATATTTTCCAACTCCTCATCCTTTTCCTTATCCCGGGGATCGTAATGATGATAGCGTATGGATTAATATCCTTGGAGCTCTATAGAGGAATAAAATTTGATGCAAGCAACAGAAAATCTTCTCGAGGTAATCCCGACGACTGAACCTGTCCATTTGCTTTCTGTCTTAATAGCTTGCCATGTACAAGCACAAACAGTGATATTTATATCTATCTATCTGTCTGTCTATCATCTATCTATCTATCTATCTATCTATCTATCTATCTATCATCTGTCTATCTATCTATCTATCTATCTATCTATCTATCTATCTATCTATCTATCTATCTATCTATCTATCTATCCTCCCTCTCATCTGTCTGTCTGTCTGTCTGTCTGTCTGTCTGTCTGTCTGTCTATCTATCTATCTATCTATCTATCTATCTATCTATCTATCTATCTATCTATCTATCATCTATAGCACCTATCTATGTATGTATCTATCAATCACATATCCAACATCTATATCATCTATTATCTATCATCTATCTATCTCCCATCTATATAATCTATCATCTATCAATCAATCAATCGATCAATCTATCATCTATATCATCTATCTATATCTACCTACCTACCTATCTATTATCTATCATCTATATCAACTATTTATCTATCAATCTATCTTCTATCATATATCTATCTATCTATCATCTATATCATCTCTCTTATTTATCTATCATCTATCAATCTACCTATCTAACTAAATCATCTATATCATCTCTCTATCATCTATCTATCATCTATCAATCTATCTGTCTATCTTCTCTCTATCTCTCATATATCTATCATCTATGTTGTGAAGCGGCGGAATAACCTGAGGCAAACACAGAGCGAACTTCAGCTTTTACTTTATTGTAACAATAAAGGGTTGCCGCGGTTGCCGCACTAACAAGGCAGCCAGCTGGCGGACAACAGCTGATGCCATTTGACAACTCCCTTTTATAGCCGGCTGTCAAATGGCATCAGCCAATAGGAACGGTCCGTGTTCCCGCTGGAAACACGGACCGGAGTGAAGACTTCAGCTCAGTGTTTTCCGAACGCCACAATCTATATCATCTCTCTATTATCTGTCTGTCTGTCTGTCTGTCTGTCTCTCTCTCTCTCTCTCTCTCTCTCTCTCAGCCCAAATAACCTCTCAGGATTATTGTGGTGGGCAAACCAGGAGGAGGGAGGAGTATTGTGTATCTTTGCCACCTCGACTTATTTGTCAAAAATAAAGAGTGGGGGGTGGGATGCAGATAAGTCAAAATAAAATAAAGTTTAAGTTTATCCCAAGAGAATGACATTTATGAGAGACCCCCAGTTGCGAAGGAGAAAAGGGGAGAGTCCAAAGGAAGGATTGGGGTCGGAAGCCAAGAGGCCAAATTGTCTTGAATGCTAAGGCGTTGTTGATGTCCTTCATCCTGCCTTCCATGTGCAGAAAGGAAAGCTAGCGAGAGCAGCAGCAGCAGGTACGAAGATGGGGATGGTTGCTATCTGAAGAAGAACAAGAAGCAGCAGCAGCAGCTACCCCTCCGTCAACTTTCGTCCCTCAGCTCCTGCAGCAACAGCCAGAAGATTGGGCGTCCAAGGAGCAGCTCCTCCTCAGCCAACCTGATGGCTAAGAAGCTAGTGATCCGAATGCTGATTGTGATTGTGATCCTGTTCTTCATCTGTTGGACGCCCATCTTCAGCGTCAACACCTGGAGGGCCTTTGACTCCACTTCGGCTCAACTCCTGCTCTCGGGAGCTCCCATCTCGTTCATCCATTTGCTCTCCTACACCTCCGCCTGCGTGAACCCCATTGTCTATTGCTTCATGAACAAACGTTTCCGCTTGGGTTTCCTCGCGACCTTCACTTGCTGCACCAAGCCACGCCTTCCAGCCGCCCGGGCAGAGGTGGGAGAGGACGAGGAAGGAAAGACCACGAGAGCGTCCCTTTCCAGGTACTCTTACACCCACATGAACATGGCTGCCCCTTCATGATTGAGAGACAAGGAGAAGAAACACTGTAAACCTCGCCGCTCCGACCGTCACCTTCGTGCATCAAGCCCATCTGAAACGGTTTGGCACTTCAGGATTTCCTGCTCAAGCAGGGGAGTTGGACTAGAAGACCTCTAAGGTCCCTTCCAACCAGGGGTGGGATTCAAATTTTGTAACAACCAGTTCTGTGGGTGTGGCTAGGTGGCTGTGGCCATGCGACTGAGTGGGCGTGGCTTTTTTTGGCAGCAACCCCCCCTCCCCCATTTTTGGGCCTTCTGGGCCTCAGGAAAGCCTCCTGAGGGGCGTTTTTGCTGGGCGTGGGCGCTTTTGCTCCCAGAAGGCTTCCCTGGGGCTCAGGAAGGCAAAAAATGGAGCATGAGGGGGCACGCAGCATCCCCCTGCACTCCATATTGGGGCCTTCTGGGCCTCAGGGAAGCCTCCTGAGGCTTTTGCTCTCTAAGGCAAAGGAGCATGCCCCCCCTGCACTCCATATTGGGGCCTTCTGGGCCTCAGGGAAGCCTCCTGAGGGGCGTTTTTGCTCCCAGAATGCTTTCCTGGTTGCTGCACACACCCCTCCATTTTCTGCCTTCCTGGGCCTCAGGGAAGCCTCCTGGGTGAAGCAGTAAGACAGGGAGGGGAATCCCGGCACAGCTGATCATAGGAACAGCTGATTGTCAGGAGGGGAAAAAAAACTACCTTAAGGAGTGACTGGGTGTCAGCGATGTCGGGCATGCGTGCAATGTTGCGCATGCGTGATAAGGACTGACTGGGAGGGAAGGGGCAGGCGGAGAGGGACGGGGCCAGCCGGGGCACAATTTGCTGCTTCTCCGAACTGTGCAGAATCGTAACAACCTGTTCTATAGAACCGGTCCAAACCGGTAGAATCCCACCCCTGCTTCCAACTCTGTTATTCTGTTATTACTTCTACAAAAACAGCTGGGGGAGATAGGAGGTGAACAGCACACTCCTGGATCAAAGGTCTCCCCTGAAGGATTCCTCTAAGGCCAGCTCAAGAAACCCAGAGCCATATTGAGATAATGTGTGACAAAATAACCCGTAAGAGCAAGGGTGTTCAAACTTGGCAACTTTAAGACTTGTGGCCTTCAACTCCCAGAATTCCTGAGCTAACATGACTGGAGGAGGCATGCTTGGAGTCCACAAGTCTTAAAGCTATCAAATTTGAAGACCCCTGCATAAGAGGAAGGGTAAAATTCAGCCATACTTTTCTTCCCTGATTAATTTTGCACCTAGGCTTCAGTGCCTCCAAATTAACTGCATGAAGATAATGGAAGGCAAACATAAAAAAAAATGTAATTGCTATTTGGGAAAGTAAAGAGTTTAATGTTTGGGGAATAAACAATTAAGTTCCCAAGTGCCTCACCGTAACTGCATTTTTCTACAACAATTTAATGTAGCTTCGATTCAGAGCAGTGGTGGAACAAGGAACCGATTTGACTATAAACTATATATATATATATATAAGTGAAAAAGCACCCACGCATCATCACAAAATCTCCAGAACCGTAAAGCCTACAAACTTGAAATTTGGCACCTATGTTCCTTTTGGCTTCTAGGTGCTCACTAAGAAAGGATTTTTCAAAATGACCATCAGAGCATCAGTATTTCCTATATTATTATTATTAACACGCTCTGATGCTAAAGAGTTCTACTCCCCCTCCCCACCTGGAAAGAAATCTGTTTCAAAAGCAAAACACAAGCAGAGGAATTTCAGTTTCAGTTTCACAGCACCTAGCAGCTTTAGTACAGAACAGTTGAGCTAAGCCACACCCAGGCTCCTTCCTGTCTCCTTGCTCACACGGCAAATACTGTTTCACTTTCCAAACACACTGACAGAATGCTAGCCAGATGAATACCGATGGATGCTGGTAGGTAGAGGCAGAATCCCCCTCCCTATTTTCCTCCCCAAAAACTAAGCCCAACCACATAGTTTCGTAGCAAAGCACGAGTATTGAGCTAGTGTTTTATGTTTCTACCCAACAACAACGTGCAAGACCTTCTAGGTGAGATCAAGAGAACCCGCCATCAATACACAAGAATTATACCCTTGCCTTTGGCACTGATGCACCAAGAACCAGTGTTCATACATACTGCCTATGGATAGGAAAGCTCTATTAGCTTGCCTAGCTGAGACCGCTTGATATTCCTTTCTTCTAATATGTGGTAGAGTGCAACTTTCCTGGCCTTTAGGCCTACATGGAGGAGGGAGAGAGAAACACTGACCTTGGTTGATACCTGTCTCTATAGATCCCAGCAGAACTGGGACCTTCTCCCACGTTTTTGTAAGATTCACTAGTGTTTTTATTGTCCCAGAGGTGCTTTTTCCAAAAGGCAACTGCACTTTCTTGGGGTTTTTTTTTTTCCCTTGAAAACATTTTGCTTCCCATTCAAGAAGTGTCTTCGGTCCTGAACAAGTTGGATGAAGAGTGAAACATTTTCAAGGGAAAAAAAAAACTCCCAAAAGTCCAGTCCAGTTTTTGGAAAAGCACCTTTGGGACAACCAATCATAGACATAGAATTAGGGGTGACATCGTAGCAATATTCTTATTATTTCTCAAAGCACCAAAAGGAAAAACAAGAAACAATGGTTGGAAACTAATCAAGGAGAGAAGCAACCTGAATTAAGGAGAAACTTCCTAACAGTGAGAACAATTAACCAGTGGAACAGAAGTTGCCTTCAGAAATTGTGGTCACTTCATCAAGTTCATGGAAGTTTCTCCTTAATTCCAGGATATTTCTCTCCTTGATTAGTTTCCAACCATTATTTCTTGTCCTGCCCTGTGGTGCTTTGGAGAATAATTTGACCTCCCCTCTTCTTTGTGGCAGCCTCTCAAATACTAGAATCCTGCTATCATGTCCACCCTAATCCTTCTTTTCTCTAAATTAGCCAAACCCAGTTCCTGCAACAAAATAAGAATGTTAACTGAAATGGAGCCTGTCCCTACAGCTGTTGTTAGCCATTCAGCAAATTGGTTCAGATAAGCCATATCCCTGAGGTAGATCTGGGAAAATCTAAAATGTTGGAAGGAAGGAAGATATGCCAGGCCACCAAGAGGTGAAGAAATTATCTGGCTTCTTTAATTAGGCCAAAGAAAACATAGCTTTGATTATGTGAAGGAGCTCAAATAAAGGTTATACAACAGAGGCTGTGAAAAATTGAAATTAAGGTCTGGAACACATTGGATATCATGGAAATTTCAAACCACCACTGTAGTTGCTGGACACGTATCAATATGCATGTAAAACAGACCAGGGGTCTGTTTTCCTGTTCTCTTACATGATTATTTTCTCTTTATACTCACTCTCCAGTGTTGCCTTGGGACAATTAAACCATTTTCTTGTTTTTTGTGAGCAAGATGGAAAGGGCATTAAGTGATTTATACTAAATTTGTGTGTGTGTGTGTGTGTCTGGTGTCTCCCTGCTACTGAACATCCCATGTATAACTGTATATTTTTAACGTGTACCTTTCATATGGTATGATGTGCTACAAATACATTTATTAAAAAGATATTTTACCTTGCAGCATTAACCTCCTGTTTTTTGGCATCATAGCAGAAACCCTTGTTAATGTTTTTCATGATTATGAAAAAAAAAAGTGTAAAAAAAATAGGATCGCGCCTTCTTAAAAATCCTCCTACCCTTGAGATCATTTTCAAGGTGAAGTTTTCTTCAGGAGGGAATTCAACTCTTGGTGATGTAACAGTTTTTCTATTTCCTCAAGCTTTGAATGGGAAGTGAAACCAGGGGTGGGATTCTCCCGGTTCGGACCGGTTGGGGCGAATCGGATGTTAAAAGTTACAGCCGGTTCGCCTAACCAGTATTTCAACTGACCGGATGGCCCCGCCCCTCCTCTTCCCCCCTCCCCTCCCAGGAGTCTCCATGTGGCCCATTTTCTATGGAGGGTCTGCGCGGAGCCTCTGGGAGGGGGAAAACGGGGCCTTCTGGAAGTCCAGAAACAGGCCTATTTCCAGCTTCCGGAAAGCCTCCAGAACCCGGGGAGGCCATTTTTGCCTTCCCAGACGCCCTAGGGAGGCCTCCGGACCCTTGGGAGAGTGAAAAACGGCCTTTCCGGAAAAACCGGAAGTTGCAAAACGGGGCCTATTTCCAGCTTCCGGTGGGCCTCCAGAGGCTGGGGAGGCTGTTTTTGCCCTCCCAGAGGCCTGGGGGCAGCCTCTGGACCCTTGGGAAGGTGAAACGGCCTCTCCCGGCCTCTGGAGGCCCGCTGGAAGACGGAAACAGGAAGTATCACCATGGCTACCATGGCCTCACCCACGCAGCAACCGGGTAGCAAACTGGTTGCTGGGATTTTTGAATCCCACTCCTGAGTGAAACGTCTTCACGGAAAAGCAAAGAAAGTTCAGTTGCCTCTTGAAAAAGCACCTTTGGGATTATCTAATAATGTCCCATTCTGGTATTAAATCAGGCCTGAAGCTCCTTAGTTTCCAAGCAGTGTGAAAGTCAGGACAAGGGTAGCTACAATAGCTAACAATCAAGATATAGAAGAGCAACCACAACAACTTATGAGGAATATTGAATTTTACAATAGTTGTGTTTACACGGGAAGCATAGTTAATATTGAACATCTTCCTCCTCTTTTAAAGACCCCATAATCCCTTGCGGGGTGGAGTTCAGGCAACTGAATGGAGCAGAGTGTTTACTGGCCGGATGCCCTTCCTGTCACCAATGCAGAGGTTTTTTTTTTATTCAGCAGATATATTCTCAGTGTGCCCAGAGAAAGAAATATTTCCCTCTACCTAGGGATTGAACTCACAGCCTCCTGATTGGACGCCCTACCATTAAAGCATAGTTAATATGGACCCAGCTCCAAAAACAAGCTGACGTTCGGTAACCTCATTCCCTAGTTAACCAACCCAGTCAGAATACCTTGCTTACGGGAGTCTTATACAAATTGTGACTTGGAACATAGCTGGCTGGGAAAAAAAAAACGTGGTTGACAGGGAACTAATGAGTTTCCTATCTAAATTTGACGTAATAGCCATCCAGGAAACCTGGCTAACTGAAGAGGACGAACTAAGTACAACTTCCAGGATTTCAGGGATGGGCTTCCCCCTGCCCGAAAAATAAAAAATAAGGGGCAACCCTCCGGTGGGCTATGTATCATTATTAAACAAGAATTTGAATGACGGGGCAGAAACTATATAATGAAGAGAAGTTTTCATATTTTCTAATTGTGAAATTCAGATACGGGGAGTTCGAATTAATATTGGTAAATGTATACATTCCTCCAAACACATCTCTGTAGTATAACTCTTGACTATTGGACCAGTGGTGGGATTCATTTTTTTTTTTTACTACCGGTTCTGTGGCCGTGGCTTGGTGGGCATGGCAGGGGAAGGATACTGTAAAAGCTCCATTCCCTCCCCACCCCACTAACCTGCTTTCCAGCTCCGTTCTCCTATGCAGGGCAACCAAAGAAGACCCAGCCAATCAACTGTGACTCAGGAGGCAGAGAATAGATGGGCGCGGGGCCAGTCAGAGGTGGCATTTGCTGGTTTTCCAAACTACTGAAAATTTCCGCTACTGGTTGTTCAGAACTGGTCAGAACTGCTGAATGCCACCTCTTTATTGGACATGTTTAGAAGTCATACTAGATATCTAGTATGACTTCTAAACATGTCCAATAAAGAGGTGTCCATACTGTATCCTCAAGCCATAATTATATTGCTTGGAGATTTTAATGCTAAATTAGGTCCATCTTTGCATGAGTTTGCTCAAAGGAAAGGATTCCCAAAGGAATTTCTTGGTAATCATCCTCAGTGCTTTCTAGAGATAACAAAAATAATACTGCTGGTCTGCTCCTATTCTCTTTAATTTTTAAAGATAATCTTCAAATCTTGGATAGAAGGCCTACTTGTGTCTAATTTCCCAACATTTACATATCAAAACAGAACTGGGGCTGCAGAATTCAAATTATATGTTAGAAACTTATTCTTATATATTCATATGCTTCCCTTTGGACACGTCCTACTTAAGAGATGAGGAAAAATATTAAAATGGGTTGAACACATGTCAAGATTCTCTCATTTCATAAGGACTTTTTAATTTCTTTTGAGTTACTATACCTTAATTAGTTATCATTCAGCACACTGTGCTGGACTATTATAGCTGCCAACCTTCCCTTTTCTATTGCCCTGAAATGAAATTTCAGTTTGCAATGGGCATTGGCTGATATGCTTTCAAAAGGAGAAAACATCTACAGATAAACACCATTTTTCTAATCATGTGTCTCTCAGCATCCTGGCATCTTCACTTTGGTTTGATTTGATGCATGGAGCTCATGTGATCTTACCTGTGAGAGGTTTTCATGGCAATCATTTAAGGAGAACTCTTATAGGATAGGGATGTGGTGGCTCAGTGGCTAAGACGTTGAGCTTGTCGATCAGAAAGGTCGGCAGTTCGGCGGTTCAAATCCCTAGCGCCGCGTAATGGAGTGAGCTCCCATTACTTGTCCCAGCTTCTGCCAACCTAGCAGTTCGAAAGCATGTAAAAAATGCAAGTAGAAAAACAGGGACCACTTTGGTGGGAAGGTAACAGCATTCCGTGCGCCTTTGAAGGCGTTTAGTCATGCCGGCCACATGATCACGGAGACGTCTTCAGACAGCATTGGCTCTTTGGCTTTGTAACGGAGATGAGCACCGCTCCCTAGAGCCAGAAACCACTAGCATGCATGCATGCATTTATTTATTTATTTATTTATTTATTTATTTATTTATTTATTTATTTATTTACCTTTATCTTTACTTTACTTATAGGATAATTTGTGGAACAAGATTGGGCTCAACTCTAACAAGCTGCTTTATTTTTCTATTTTCTTACACTCCTTAATAAATGACTCCTCAATGCAGAAACACAGCAAAGTACATGGGCAAGCGGTTGATTGCAACTTGGTTGTTTTCTTGAGACGTTTCATTAACCACATTATGCAAGTCTAGATACTATTGCTATTGCTGTTGTGGCCCACTGGCGGCTAGCGGAGCTGGCAGCAGAGTCAGACAGTAGTGAGGAGGTTGGGGAGGAAACTGGGCCAGTCCTGGAGGCTGAGGAAGGCTCGGACGAGGGCTCTGCATCAGAGGCAGAGATGGGGCCAGGGCAGGCTGGCAGTTGTCAGTTGCCTTTGGAGTCGGATAACAGTGAGGCGGGGGAGCATCTGGAGCCGGTTCCCAGTCTGCACATGTGCAGAGTTGCCAAAAGAAAATAACAATTACGAACTAAGGGTCGA
This sequence comes from Notechis scutatus, assembly GCF_049901735.1. Lineage (NCBI taxonomy): Eukaryota > Metazoa > Chordata > Lepidosauria > Squamata > Elapidae > Notechis > Notechis scutatus. The sequence continues at coordinate 59,318,954 of NC_142012.1, forward strand.
CATTGGAGTAAGGCCACGGGTGGACGGTGAATGGCCCCTCCCATAGGGATTAAAAGAGGAGCAAAGGGGGAGGGGACTTTTGCAGGAAACAATTCATTCGTTCATTGCAGTGGTGTGAAGATCTGTCTGTGCGTCTCAGAGCCTCTGTGCCGAGTCCTTCCTTGTCAGCACTCCGTTTGAAACTATTTAGTTGGCAGCTCTCCAGGCTAGATAAGGTCTGTTCTCCTAATTAGACCCTTGAAAGACTGTTTGCCAGGCCTTTGGCTGAATGTGAATGCAAGAAATTCATCTTTGTTTAATAAAAGGGGTTTTGCCGCGACAAAAAGTCTGCTTAGTGCTTTTTGGGGAAGCCGAGGTCAGAACAATTGCTATCTTACCTAGTTTGAGTAATGAAAAGTCTGTAAGAAAACAACCAAGCTCAGAGGGCACCAAGGACCCCTCATTTCAACTCCGAGCTCCAAATATTCTTTTTTATTGATACATCCATGAATAAATTACTTGAAATTAGAAAACCAACCATAACTCTGCTTGCATTTAGAGAGAACTCTTTGATCCATGCCAGGTAAACTCTACCCAGGCACCCGTCAAGCACGTGGACCTCAATTCCCAGAATTCCCCAGCCAACAAGGCGTTTCAGAGATTTCTGGATATTAAATACGTCAGGCATTCAGGAAACCAAGTTCTGGTTGTGGCTGATCGACAAGTATAAGTGAAGCTATTTATCATGTTGTCTATGGACTCATTTGAGGAGGCTTGATATTTCCTTGATGTTTTTGCATAATTAGACAATGCTACGTTCCATACAATAGGAAAAATATCTTGTTTGCTCCTCTCACTTGTGCCTCCAATAAGGCTTCTTATGTTCTGTTTTGTAAAGCCTGAGATATCTTTATTTAATTTGTTGGAACAAGGAATGATATATCAAACTCTTAGATTTATACCCTACCTGTGATCCAGGAGCACAAGATGGCATCTCGGCTTCCTGTATCTTTTTCTCCCCAACCGCCCTGTGAGATAGAGTAGACAGAAGAGAACAACCCTCCGGGTTTTGAGAGAAAATTTGAAAAACTCGATTGGAAGTTTCTCCAACGGCCTTTCTAACTTCCTTAAAATCCTTTGATTTATAGAGTTCAAATCGGGCATTTTTTATGCACTTCTAGCAACACTGTAAATTACCTTCCGAGACAATAATAGTAAATATTTATGTGTATAGAGCCCTAGGTTTGCATTTGCTACAGGATCCCCAAAGATACAAGAGGCAGTTGATAGTGAAGTGGGCACAGTAGCGCCTGCATTTTCTGCGTCGCATAAGAAAAGTACATCTGAAGTGGTGGGTGCAGTGGCCTAGAGGTACAGCTCTCGCCTCACAATCAGGAGGCTGTGAGTTCGATCCCAGGTAGTGGTAGATTTTTCTCTCTCTGGTCACACTGAGAATATGTCTTCTGCAAACTCTGCATTGGTGACAGGAAGGGTGTCTGGCCAGTAAACACTCAGCTGCATTCAGTTGCCCTGAATCCACCCACGGATTATGGGGTCATTAAAAGCCAAAATAACAACAGCAGCAGCAACAACAACAATAATAATAGGAGTACATCTTCCTCTCCCTGTCCTTACCACTTTCTACCAATCGAGAATCCTGTCATATTGCATGACAGTCTGGTTTGGAAGCATTACTGCTTCGGACAGGAAGGCAGTGCAGAGAGTGGTGAGGATGTCAGAAAACATTGGCAGTTCACTCCCTTCAATCCAGGACATGCATAGAAGCTATGCTTGAGCCAGATGCACAGGATTGTCTGGGATGCTACATAATCCTCTTCACGATGTGTTTTCCTTGTTACCTTCTGGGAGGGGGCTTCATGGTATCCGAAGCAGAACATCCAGATTTAGCTGGAGTTTTGTTCCATATGGTATCAACCTTGTGAACTCACAAACTTCCTCTTTCTGCGATGGACAAGGGTGCTTAGATCTGTCCCAGAAACAGCAAAGTACCAGCCTGTGGTGCCTCTGCCAGTGAAAACAGAGATTGGGAGGGACGCCCACAGCTCTCCCGAGCATCGTTTTCTCTGGCAGAAGATTTCAGGAGGCCGCTGCAGCCAAAAAAGGAGCGTGGGAGCCCATTTTTGCTGGCAGAGCACTCAAGTCACCAGAGGCGTACACCCATCTTGGCCACGCCCATCTTGGCCATGGCCAACCCCGTCCCGCCAAGGTCAAACACAACCCTGATGCAGCCCTCAATGAAGTTGAGTTTGCCAGTGGTGGGATTCAAATGTTTTTACTACCGGTTCTGTGGGCGTGGCTTGGTGGCCATAGGCTTGGTGGGCATGGCAGGGGAAGGATACTGCAAAATCCCCATTCCCTCCCCACCCCACTAACCTGCTTTCCAGCTCCGTTCTCCTGTGCAGGGCAACCAAAGGAAACCCAGACGATCAGCTGGGAGGCAGAGAATAGATGGGGTTGGCAGGGCCAGTCAGGGATGGTATTTGCCAGTTCTCCAAACTACTCAAAATTTCCACTACCGGTTCTCTAGAACTGGTCAGAACCTGCTGGATACAACCTCTGGGCCATGCTCACCCAGCAACCAGGCAGAGAACCCATGGCTAAAATTTTTGAAGGCCACCCCTGGGTAAAGGGTTACCGCTGGGTGGAAGAAGAACAAGCACCATTGCAGGACCTGAACATGGCAATTGCACACCCGCGTGCAGATACTCACGTTATGAAATCCAACAGGGGAATGAGGAAGCATGGATCTTGCTACGAGGCATGTATCCATCAGGTTCAGAACAGAATTATCCAAGTGCTTCAGATTCATGTTTTGGTGCCTGGTGTTTTCATAAGCCAAGCTCGATGAAAATATTGAAAAATCAAACTGAGCCTCCTCACATCCTGTTCCAATTGGCTTGCCCACAGCCGAAGTGCCCCTCAACACTCAAGAGGAGCATTTTAAATCCCAACGCAATTTGCAATTAAACACAACCGACCCATGGGTCAATCCTGAAGTAGCTTCTCCTGAAGCTGTACACTTCACTGCAAATCAAAATATGGGAAGAATCGACTATGGTGGCAGGAAGAAAGACTTAAGCCATAAAAGCAAGCTTGATAATAATAGGGCTCCCTTACATGGAACGGTGGCAGATTCTCCTTCATTAGAAATCTTCATGACAAGATTTCAATTCTAAGCAAGAGGATGTCATTGGATTTTGTCAACCATCAAACTGGGTTAATTTGCTGCAGGGCTTAGATTCTCTTTCAGTAGGGTAATTCCTAGGTTGTTCACAATAGCCTAAACATCGTCTTGTGCTTTGCAATTCCACTTCAGTCCTGGGAATCTTTTATGGGGGAGAAGCTAAACTCCAGAGGGAATAAATCAGATTATTCATGGCTGCCAGTAAATATACAGCCCTCTGGCAGATTTGCTGCTGTCTAAACGGCATGCAGAGTAATAAAATGCCGTATGAAAAATCAACAGTGAAAACAGTAATGTGGAAATATTTATTCTAGTAGAAAAATAAAAGGCAAAAGGCAAAAAGTCACAAATGCAGCCCATCAGTAATGTGTCTGTTTCTTTTTTCAACGGAGACAATTTAATTTTAAAAAGGACGCTCTTTTTTTTTTAATGAATTACCAAAAAGGCAATATAAACAATGAGAGTTGGGTTTTTTCTGAGAACACGCTTCTACAGGTAGGTAAAAGAGCCAAAAAGACTTATCTTCTTAGTAACCCTACTTATATATCCAAATTACTAGACTGGGACTAGTGATTTAGGTGTCCAGGTATCCACCCACTCCTAGTGTGTGTGTTGAGTGATGTTGCACTAGTCTCTCAGTCCAACACGATTGAAAATGGAGGGTGGGGGGAATGAAGAGACCAGTATCATTGTAGTAACTGGAACTAACCTAGTAGGAAGGATGGTGGTTTTATTTAAGTCACCTTGACAGCAAGCCTTCCATCTTATCCAGGGGTGGCCTTCAAAAATTTCAGCAACGGGTTCTCTGCCCGGTTGCTGGGTGGGCGTGGCCATGGTGGGCGTGGCCTAGTCAGCTTCCTGCACCACAGTGGAGGGGGGGGCCGTTTTTGCCTTCCCCGGACTCTGGAGGCTTTCCTTGAGCCTCCAGGGGGGCAAAAAGGGCCACCCAGAGCTCCAGAAGCTCTCTGAAAGCCGGAAACAGGCCCATTTCTGGCCTTCACGAACTTCCGGGAGGCCTGTTTTTCCCTCCCCGAGCCTCCATGCACCCTGCACGTACCTGCATTCAAAACGCGCCACCTGGGGACTCCTGGGAGGAGCATGGCAGAGTGGGTGGAGCCAGTTAAGAGTGGGGGTTTTGGGGGTTCTCCAAACTGCACAGGATCTTAGCTAGGGGCTCCCCCGAACCCCTGCAAACCCCCAGCAGCCCACCCCAATCTTATCTCTTGTGGTCCCTTGGAACAATAGCTTGATACTTTTCAAGGCAACTACCTATCTATCTTTCCAGAAGTTACTTCACATGGCATGGTCCCCGCTAGATTTGGTGTAAGTGCTTAGTGTTTCCAAAATGCATTTTTTCTGGTGAATAACAGTATATACGTGCGAGAAGAAAAGGATTTGTAGATTTGAATGCAGAGAACAAGTCACTATCATAATGTTTATAAGGATAAAAGGAAGGTGTACTACATGATAGGTTATGCCATGATTGTATAGCTGGGACTAGTAGTATACAATCTTGGAGATGGAGATAAATCAATCTCACAAGGAATAAACAAAATTAAACTTTGGGGTTGTTGTTTTGTTTTGTTTTGTTTTGTTAATAAGAAAAATCCCCTGATAAGAAAAATCCCCACTATTTTAAAAGATTGAAAGATTTTAAAAGATTGAAATGCAGATAATCAGTGTTGGAAAAGAACTACTCTAGTCCAAGGATATGGCAACTGCAAATGAAGACACCAAGAAACCACCCAAGAGAACATAAAAAATAAATACAAGAATTTTGGCAGATCATAAGACGGCACTAAACTGCTGGCTATAAATGTTTCTTTAAGGAGACAAACACCAGAGATTGTCTGGAGGTTTAGTTCAGATTGATAGCAAATACTGTATATTGCCTTCAATCAGGTAGAGGAATAAACATGACTGTAACACAAAAAGAAATAACAAAATTTAAAATTTGAGCAGTTTCTAGCTAGACCTTTATTTCCATCCAGGGACCAAACTATTGAAGCAGATTTTCCCGGTTTCAATTTATCCAGAGTCCTTTGCATTTCTTAATATGCCCAAATTTAAATCAGGGATATAAGAGAATGTTCTAAACCAGCGGTCGGCCACTGGTGGTCTACGAGAAAATTTTGGTGGGCCACACAGAAATCTCACCCCCAGAGCACCCCTCCCCCAAAGCAATTAATCCAGGCTGCACAGAAACACAAGGCTGCACCGCCCACATGGCCCGCGGGAACCCTCCCCATCCACTCACTCCTTACTCGGCAAACTTGCCTGCTAAATTGCTATTTTTCTGACCATCATCTGTTCTGCTGTGCCAGGAGATTTAGATTAGCTAGGAAGCGGGAAATGCTTTCTTGCTTTGTAGCTAGTCTTTGTAGCTAGTCTTTAGATCTTCGGCTCTGCTTTTAAGCACAGCCAAACCTCCCTTAGGACTGAAGGTTCTATTATTCAGTGCAGACTCACAGCAAGCACATTTGAGAGACTGAGCTAGCCGATGGCAGATAGATAGATCACTGAATGATTCTGTGAGCAACTCAATCTGTCTGCCTGCTTTGCCTGATTTTGGGTAAAAGTTGCTCTTTTATTATAAAAAAAAATCAATATTTATATAAATATTTATAATATTTACATACAAGCCATGCCCAGCCAGTCACATCACCACCAAGCCACACCCACAAATTAGGCCACGCCCACAGAACTGGTTAGTGGTCCCTGGGATTTAAAATTATGAGTTTGGTGGTTCCTGAGGTCCAAAAGGTTGGCGACCCCTGCTCTGAGTGGTGCAGTAGCCTAGAGATGGAGCTCTTGCTTCACAATCAGGAGGCTGTGAGTTCAATCCTAGGTAGAGGCAGATATTTCTCTCTCTGGGCACAATGAGAATGTATCTGCTGAAGACAACTCCGCATTGGCAACAGTAAGGGCATCCGGCCAGTAAACACTTAGCTCTATTTAGTTGCCCAGACTCCACCCCGCAAGGGATTATGGGATCATTAAAAGAAAATGATGATGATGATGATATAAGAGCTTTTTTACTTCGCCCATTGCGGAATTCAGTCTGTCTGACCAGATAGATGGGAGAAGGTTGAAAGTTACCGGTAGTTACATTTATTTTTTTCTTTTCTTTCTGGAGTTCAATGCAGAAAGAAGTATCTATTCTGACCCATGCCCTTTTCCAACAAATCAAGCACAATCCAAAAGGAACAGAAACCTTCTAATCCTTTTACAAAATAATTAGCTGTGATAAGCACAAGCCTTGCCAAACTGTGCGAGACTTACCAAAAGATAACAGACAGAAAATAATTTGCAAAATAAGAATCTTCAAATACAAACTCAGAATACTGGAATGTCCACGAGGCTGGAGTTTCAAAATGTTTTTGCCTTCTGCAAAGAACATTTGTTTCACAGCTGGCTTTTATCTTCTTGAAGGAGGGGCCGTTACCTTGCAGCCTTACTCCCGAGTCGCCCATGCTGTTGCAGCTGCTCTTTCCTACGAGCAATCCTGCGCACACGTGCACTTGGCACAGGCTCCTCAGGAACCTCCTCATCACTGCTACCAGCCCCCACAATCTCTGAAGGCAGCAGTCCACTCCCTAATGGTCCTGGCCCCTCATCTGAGTCCTTGCTCTCCTCAGCCGTCCACACCTGCTGCCGGCTAACCACAACATCATTGAAGTTGTTAAGTTAGACACAAGGTTCAGCGAATCTGGATTTGCCCCTGCACTTTGAATGTCAGAAGGTCGCAAAAGCAGATCACATGAACCTGGGACACTGCAGCTTGTCATAAATACAAACTTTGACCATGTGACCATGGGGGCCGTAAGCATGAAAAACAGACATAAATCACATTTTTAGTGCTTTCACTAAACGAACTGTTGTTAGTTGAGGCTTACCTGTAGCTAATAAATTAAATAAACAGCTGTCATTAGGATTCTGAAATTACGGTTTGCTACATGTAGAAATGTAAATGTAGAGGGATGTGGTGTCTCAGTGGCTAAGACGCTGAGCTTGTCGGTCAGAAAGGTCGGCAGTTCGGCAGTTCGAATCCTTAGTGCCGTGTAACGGAGTAAGCTCCCGTTACTTGTTCCAGCTTCTGCCAACCTAGCAGGTCGAAAGCATGCAAAACATGCAAATAGAAAAATAGGGACCACTTTGATGGGAAGGTAACAGTGTTCCGTGCGCCTTCGGTGTTTAGCCATGCTGGCCACATGACCACAGAGACATCTTCGGACAGTGCTGGCTCTTCGGCTCTGTAACGGAGATGAGCACCGCCTCCTAGAGCCGGAAACGACTAGCACCTATGTGTGAGGGGAACCTTTACCTTTACCTTTACATGTGGAAAACTACTCTGGCCCTTATAAATGCAACAAAACGATGCCAGAAAGAGTAGACAGATTTAACAATATTCATTTCTCCCACAGATCAATGCTGCCAATTGCCTGTTTTTCTCCTATAATCTAATCAGTTACCTGCGCTTGCAAAGGTTATGAAACAAACCCTTTCTATCTTTTTTTTAAAAACATAACAAACCAGCCTCAAAAAAAAAATACACAAATCTAGGTTTAGCTGACTCTTTATGCAACCCAAAATCACCCCTCTCGCCCCCACACCCTAAAAAAAAAACCTGTCCCAAACAGAAAAATGGACTGTACTTGCCTCTTCAGATAAAGCCTCACTCTCTTTCCTTCCAGTCTTTCATTCTGAGCCAAGAATTTGCAATGTTTGTCTTTACCTGTCCTTGGCATCTGGCACTGGGGTGGCTGCATTGCAGTTTCATTCTCAGTAGATGTGAGATCTTTCCACCTGGGCTTGCTTTAATCTTTTGGTAGCGGCTGAAAGGTCCTTTGAAAGTAGGGAGAGGATTGTCAAATCAATCAATGCGTTGCTTCAACTTTTGGATGGACACACCTGTTTTCCACGCAAGGCAATGAGGAAACCGATTTTCTACTTTTGGTCTTGTTTCTTGCGAACATGGTTAGGCAATAAACAATTCTTAAAGTTCCAGAGAATTCTTAGATACAGATCAAGAAAGTTGGAAGGGACCTTGTAGGTCATCTAGTCCAACCTCTGCCTAAGCAGACCCAACACCATTTCTGACAGATGGCAGTCCAGTCTCTTCTTGTAAGCTCCCAGTTATGAAGCTCCCACCACTTCTGAAGGCAACTTCTGTTCTGTTCCATGGATTGATTGTTCTCACTGTTTCTCCTTATTTCCAGGTTAAATCTCTCCTTGTTCAGTTTCCATCCATTAGTCCTTGTCTGGCCTACAGGAGCTTTAGAAAATAGCTTGACCCCTTCCTCCTCTCTGTGGCAGCCTCTCAAATATTGGAAGACTGCTATCATGTCTCCCCTGGTCCTTCTCTTCACTAGACTAGCCAGGCCCAGTTCCTGCAACTGTTCTTCATATGTTTTAGTCTCCAGTCCCCTAATCATCCTGGTTGCTCTTCTCTGTACTGTTTCTAGAGTCTCAACATCATTTTTATAATGTGGTGACAAAAGTCCTAAGCATATATCCCTGGCCTTTTCTCTACTTTTTTCCAGGTAAGAACAAGCAGAAGACATAGAAATATCAGCATACAAGAAATGCAAGGGTACCTACCCAGGGGCTAAGGATCAATCATTTGTTGTTTGATTGTAACTAATTACACAATGTAATTGTGTGCCTGAAATCTTGTAAGATTAGACAAGGGAACAAGATATTGGCATTCTTTCTAAATCTTGCAAGTTTTCAGTAAGAAAGTCTATTGGAGCAGCCAGAAGTTAGCCATTTTTAGAAGATTGGTTTAAATTTGGTACTCACAATTATTTTGTGATAACTGATATGTTGGGCTTCAGAAAAACTTTTTAGTGATGAGGTGGTACAGGCTAACCAGATGTCCAAATTTGGCAACTTTTAAGATCTGTGGGCTTTAGGTCCCAGAATTCCCCAGCCAGCCATGCTGATTTCCCCATGCTGGTTGGGGAATTCTGGGAGTTGAAGTCCACAAGTCTTAAAGTTGCCAAGCTTCACAACCCTTGATGTAGAGTTTACCTGTTGAAAAAGGTTGAGAGATGATGACAGCATACAAGATTACCAACATTGTCGTTTCTTACTGTACACTTAGTGTAGCATTATGTACGGAACATGGAAAATATAATTTAAAAGACCAACTTCTAGAAATAACTATGGATCCGTCGTAGTGTCATAATGGATAGGAACTTGGAAACTCCACAAAGGAACTTGGGAGGGGCACAAGGCCAATTTTTGGAAAACGATAACCTGAAGATGCTACCTTACTATGATAAGTGAAGACAAAAGACAGACAAGCTGTGAAAAAGCTTTGTGATAAATCTACAGCATTAGAATTGGATAAATGTTTAGAATTTTTTAAAAAACAATCCTTTTTTTTATGTGAACAATTTAATGCAGAGGTCTCCAAACTTGGCGACTTGTAGACTTGTAGACTTCAACTCCCAGAATTCCCCAGCCAGCATGGGGAATTCAACATGGCTGGTTGGGGAATTCTGGGAGTTGAAGTCCACAAGTCTTAAAGTTGCCAAGTTTGGAAACTCCTGAACGTGTCCCAACATACATAACACTCCTTCCTTTTCCTATTTTCCCTATAGTAACAACCCTGAGTTGAGTTGAGCTTAGGGAAGAAGATTGGCCCAAAGTCATCCAACCAGATTTCATGCTTAATGCAGAACTGGAACTCACAGCGTCTCGATGATTAGTGCAAAGTCACCCATCTGCTTTCATATCTAAAGTGCCTCTTGTTTTTTAGCCTGGTGCCTTCACTACCAGACCAAGCTGACGTTAGAAGGAAATTCAGCAAAAATCTTCAAAATTAACTTGGTTTGCTAAACACATCATGCCTTAGCAGAACACTTTTTTTATCTATTATCTATCTATCTATCTATCTATCTATCTATCTATCTATCTATCTATCTATCTATCTATCTATCTATCTATCTTCCATATCCCTATATCTATCTTTATATCGTTCTATCCATCCATCCATCCATCTATCCATCCATCCTTATCCATCTATTCATCCATCCATCCATTCTTCTATCATCTATCAGATAATCTATCTAATCCATCCATCCAACTGTCTGTCTGTCTGTCTCTCTCTCTCTCTCTCTCTCTATCTCTCTATCTATGTATGTATCATCTATAATCTAATCACCTATCCTGTCTATCATATCTATATGTCTGTTTATCATCTTATCATATATCATATCTTTCTATCTATCATCCATTTCTTTCTTTCTTTCTATCTATCTATCTATCTATCTATCTATCTATCTATCTATCTATCTATCTATCTATCTATCTATCTATCTATCTATCTATCTATCTATCTATCTATCTATCTATCTATCTATCACAGATAGTCCTCAACTCCCAAGTTCATTTAGTGACTGTTCGAGCTTACAATATGTGACTTATGACCATTCCTAACACTTATGACCATTGCACCATCCCCCCCCCCCCATGGTCACTTGATCAAATCCAAACTCTTGGCAACGGACTCGTATTTATGATGGTTGATCTCCTTTTGCGACCTTCTGACAGGCGAAGTCCAATAGGGGAAGCCAGATTCGCTGAACAACCATCTTACTAACTTCACATCTGCAGGGATTCCCTTAAACAACGGTGGTGAGAAAGGTCATAAAATGGGGCAACATTTATTTTAACCAGCTGCCTCACTTAGCAACAGAAACATTGGGCTCCACTGTGGCTGTAAGTCAAGGATTACCCATATTTGGTCTTTTGTAACATTTTCTGAGAATAACCAGGCATTTGCGTACAACGAGCGAACTCGCGCAATGTGCCAAGCCAGAATTAAGGAAAGGCACACTGCCACCTTGTGGCTAAGCAGTGGATGAGCACTCTTATCAAATCTATTCTATAAGCCCAGAGCCGCATGGAAAATAGCTTCACGTTAGCCTGACACTTCTAGCTACCGTGTTTCTCATATAATAAGGCCAGGTCTTATTTTTTTTTGAGCCCCGAAAAAATAGCTAGGCCGTCTTTTCGGGGGTGACTTAATTCCCCCCCCTTGCATCCTCGGGCAAGCGGGCGGCGACGGCTTGGATGTTGACCTCGGCGTTGGTGGGGCACTTTGTATCGGGAGACCTTCTGCAAACCGTTGCTTTCCCTTCTCCCCGTGCTGCCACGGCATTTAGAGCAGCGCTGTGGTGTTTGGTGCAGCCACACAGCATTTGGCGCAGCCATGCGGGGCCGGCCAGGGGTCCTTCCTGCCAATGGAGCCCAGCGGAGACACTTCAGGCGCTCCTGTCACCGCCTTCCCGGGCACCGTTCGAAGGCAAAGCCCATTCTTTTAAAAACGGCACCCTACTACCGGTACGACAAAGCCTGCCCTGCCCAAGAGGGCAGCCCAACCCCACATGGGGAGGCGAATCTCCCGGGGCCACAGCGCAGGATCAGCCCACCCTGGGAGAAGCGCCCAGCTGCCATCCCTGCCTGGCGCTGGGCAGAGCGCGAAGAGCTTTGCCTGGGGCGCCCAGCGCAGCTGACAGGCAGGCCCTCCTGCCCGGCGGCGAACCTCTGGCCAAAACAGCGAGCGCCTCCCTGACGGATCCTCCACTCATCCCGCCAGGAGCCGGGCGGGATTGGCAGAGCCGGGAAAGCGAGCCACTGGTGCACACCCGCCTGCCAAGCGAAAGAACTGGGCTGACTCGAGCTTGGCTTCCTTCCCAAGTCCCTCCAGCCCGACCCGGAAGGGGGCACTGGGAGAGGCCGCCCGAGGCAGTGATAGCGCTCACCCATCCGTGGACAGGGAGGCAAGGCGACAGCCAGCTGAGCCCTGCCGAGTGAGCGCCTCTGCCCGATGCCCATGCCGCTGCAGCGTTTGGAGCTGCCGGTGAGTTTGGAGATGCGTGGGAACAGGGACGGGCTGGGTAAGGGGTGGAAAGGACGGGCGGCTTCGGGCTCTCTCCGCTGGACCTGCCGGCCAGGGAAGCAGCACCTGAAGCCGAGTGTCTCCACCAGGCTCCAGTTGCAGGGAGGAGCCCTGGCTGGCCACGCGTGGCTGCGCCAAACACCGTGGCGTTGCTCCAAACGCCGCAAGCCCCCCTCCATTCCCCCCCATTTCGCATGTTTTAATATCGGCCTTAATTTGGGGGGAGGGGCTTAATTTCATTTCATGCCAAGAAAACATGCTGGGAGAGGCCGTATTGTTGGAGAAACAGGGTAGTATACTAAAACAGGAGCAGTTTTGACCTGTAATGGACTCTCAACAAACTCCTAAGAATCAGAATCCAATCTTAGTTAATTTTGAAGCGTGCTTAAGCAGCCTCAGTTACCTCTCAGTGGTCTTTTGTCATCCCCACCTTCAGTGATGGAGAGACCTGATTAAACGGTTTTCTATCTTTTCTGAAGTTCAGCAGAACATTGTAAATAAAACCTGGCAGAGAGCTCAGTCAAATGAAGTGTTTTTCCAACAGCATCTCGGATCCTCTTCTCAGTTATGAAGGGGATGTTTTATTCAGTGGTGGGATTCAATTTCTTTTACTACCAGTTCTGTGGGCGTGGCTTGGTGGGCATGGCAGGGAAAGGATGCCGCAAAATCCCCATTCCCACCCCACTCCAGGGGAAGGATATTCCATTTTCCATTTCCTTATTGCCATTTCCACCTCACTTCTGGGAGGTTACTGCAAAATCCCATTCCCTCCCCACCCAACTAACCTGCTTTCCAGCTCCGTTCTCCTGTGCAGGGCAACCAAACAAGACCCAGCCAATCAACCAATGGAACAGAAGTTGCCTTTGGAAGTTGTGGGAGCGCCATCACTGGAGGCTTTCAAGGTGAGATTGGACTGCCATTTGTCAGAAATGGTGTAGGGTCTCCCGCTTGGGCGGGGGGTTGGACTAGATGACCTACAAGGTCCCTTCAAACTCTGATTATCTGTTAAATCTGTTAAATGAGATTAAAAGCAATTCTTTCTTTTTATCTTATTTAATAAATAATACCAAAAAAGGAGGAGGAGGGGAGGAGGAGGACAAGAAGATGGGGAGAGGAGGAGGAGGAGGAGGAGGAGGAGGAGGAGGAGGAGGAGGAGGAGGAGGAGGAGGAGGAGGAGGAGGAGGAAAGATGAAGAAGATGAAGACGAAGAAGAGGAGACGAAGAAGACAAAGACAAAGACAAAGAAGACGAAGACGAAAGAAGGAAGAAGAAGGAAGAAGGAAGAAGGAAGAAGGAAGAAGGAAGAAGGAAGAAGAAGAAGAAGAAGAAGAAGAAGAAGAAGAAGAAGAAGAAGAAGAAGAAGAAGAAGAAGAAGAAGAAGAAGAAGAAGAAGAAGACAACCCTGAACCTTATTTCTCGGACATGAAGCTGCCACTCAGCCCTATGTTTACAGTCTGCTGAAGAAAAAAGTAAAATATCTGAACTAGGCTGCCAATTCAAACTTCGGCCCACCATTTCACACAAAACTAACTGCACTGGATTTAAATGAGATTAAAAGCACTTCTTTCTTTTTTTTCTTATTTAATAAATAATATCAAAAAAGTGAACTAGTTCATATTTACAATATAGGAATTAAAAACAATTTTGTCTAACGTATGCATGTTTTTTCTTTACAAGTGGGAGGGGAGTTTTCAGATCCAGTTTACTGAAGCCCAGATCTTCAGGGACCGTTCTTGAATTCTGGCATGGATTTCATCTCTCTTCTGCTTTTGCACCTGGATTGACTTGTTCCCTGTCAGGAAAAAGCAACTGGCTCCTTATACGGAGAATAATACAACAACATTTCAGCAAGTTTGCATCATTTCAAAACCACTTTCCCCCCTCCCCTTTCCTTTTTGATGAATCAAGTCACAGGAAGAGTAACAGAACATTTAATTCATTCTTAACAAACTTCAGTGAATCTTATTTTTTTTTCCTTTAAAAACAATCAAGTATTCAATGTGCTGATTACACACTGTACACGTGACAAACACACATCTTGGTTTACATTTCATTTTTATTCATTGCTTGCAAACCGCTCTCAGGTTGCGAACTTTTTTATTTTTATTTTTGAGGAAACAGGTCACCGAGTAGATTGGTTTTGTGTTTTTTTTTTTGTTTTGTATAAAAATTACGGCGAAGACCTTCTTCGGTCTTCTTATTGCTACGAAACTTTACAGGTTTGCAAAATAAAACTTTTTTTTTTTTTAAAGGACTGAATGACCATGGACACGGACGAAATATGGAATAATCGGAGCCTGCGAAGCATAGCAAATGACAGGCGATTTCCTAACTGTCCCCGGTTACGTTAAGGTTGCTTGGAAGTACATCCTATGGAGCTCAGCAAGGCCTACTGCCATTTATACTGCAGCCTATTTATCTACGCAAGCGCGCGCGCACGCACACACACATCCATTACTAGCCATAAGGGAAAAATCCTCTCCTTCATCATGTCTGGAGCTCTACAGAGCAGCTGTATGCCCATCAAATCAGACAGTAGCCAACTGAATGGGAAGTTTTTCCGGGATTACTGATAGCTATCCGTGCCCAATTGGCCAGGACAGTTAGCATCACTGGGATAAAGAATGGAGGGCTATCAGCAACAGCTTTTTTCTTTTTTCTTTTTGCTTCCAAGAGCACAGGTGTAATAAAATCACTGTGAATATATCCCTCCATGCTGCATGTGAATACTTCCAAGTTAGCACTCAAGAGACAGGGCTATAGATATTTCTCTCTTCCTCCTCCTTCTCCTCTATACCCAGCCCCCGGGATCCATTATTACTGGAAACATACTGGGAGGGCCCAAACACGACGTTGAAGCAGTTGTGCCTATTGCAGTTTCAATGGAACGGGAAAAAAATGTGTTCCAGAGAAGAGGAGGGAGGAGAAGGAGGAGGGAGAAGAAGAAGAGGAGGAAGAAGAGGAAGGAGGAGGAGAGAGGAGGGGAAGAAAGAAGAAAAGAAGGAGGAAGAGGAGGAGGAGGAGAGAGGAGGAGGAAGAGGAAGAAGAAGAGGAGGAGGAGAAAAGATGAAGAAGACAAAGAAGATGAAGAAGGAGGAGGAGGAGGAGGGAAGAAGAAGGAGGAGGAGGAGGAGGAGGAGGAGGAGGAGGAGGAGGAGGAGGAGGAGGAGGAGGAGGAGAAAAAGAGAAGAAGACGAAGAAGATGAAGAAGACGAAGAAGAAGAGGAGGAGGAGGAGGAGGAGGAAGAGGAGGAAAAGAAGAAGAAGAAGAAGAAGTAGAAGAAGAAGTAGAAGAAGAGAAGGAGGAGGAGGAGGAGGAGGAGGAGGAGGAGGAGGAAGAGGAAGAGGAGGAGGAGGGAGGAAGAAGAAGAAGAAGAAGAAGAAGAAGAAGAGAGGAGGAGGAGGAGGAGGAGGAGAGGAGGGAGAGGAGGAGGAGGAGGAGGAGGAGAAGAAAAGACGAAGAAGAAGAGGAGGAGGAGGAGGAGACGAAGAAGATAAAGACGAAGAAGAAGAAGAAGAAGAAGAAACAACAATCCCGAATCTTATTTCTAGGACACAAAGCTGCCCCTCAACCCTACATTTAATGTCTGCAGAAAAAAAAGGTAAAAACAAAAGAAACAAACAAACGTTGGACGCAAAGAAGTACACAATTCTCAATGCCACCATATACACAGCTTTCCAAAAGTGGAAGTAAACAGCAAGGTTGATCCATGGAACGGGTTATTTCATTCTGCAATGAAGGACACCCCCCCCCAAAAGCTCTTTGGTCCGAATTGGACTGCACCGCATGATAAGGGTGCGTATTTGAAGGCTTATTTGAAAAACCTTGACAAGTTAGAGGGCTATCAACTGGGGGAAAAAAATACAGGCTTTTCTCAAAATGTAGCTGCCATGCTCACAGTTTTGCTGTTCCCAGGCAGAATGAAGCAAGCTCGCTTGTTTTTAGGTTATCAAGAAAAAAACATGTTTCAAACAACAATCCCAGTCAATTCTTCACTCCGCGACAATGGAAACATCTGGACCGCAAGTTAGAAGGATTGATTCAAGGGGTCACAAGATTGAGCTGTTCAAAGGTGGGCGGGGTGATTCTTGAGCCACAGTAGGGAAAAGTGGGGCCCCTTCATCAGACACGTGGCTTCATTATGGGCCTGATGGATTTAATATCCACAGCCAGCCGTACTCTCCCCACCACTAGCTACCAGGAAAACAGGACTGAACGGGTGCTGCAAAATTTGACTGCCGATTCCAAGCAGGAAGTGATAGTTCTGCCTTTATTCCGAGATAGCTCGTGAGTTAGCCAGATGACTCCTAAGGGAAGAGAGGATGGCAGTTTTATTCTTGTACAAATAATGGTGGGGAAACAAAATGCAACACTGGCTTATTTGACCGTTTGCT
The DNA here is from genome assembly GCF_049901735.1 of Notechis scutatus. NCBI lineage: Eukaryota > Metazoa > Chordata > Lepidosauria > Squamata > Elapidae > Notechis > Notechis scutatus. The sequence continues at coordinate 59,335,444 of NC_142012.1, forward strand.
GATCTAAGAACTGAACAAATACTCCAGTGATGTCAAAATGCAGCTGATTAAGTGATAAGACTGACTCGGAAAGTAAAAACTGGGCCACGTAAGTTCTTCTCGGCTTTGGAGACTCTTCCAAAATCTACAGTATCAACAAAGACAAATTATTCCTTCATCCAGCCCCTCCAATAAATCTGTAAAAGCCAAGGTTAAAAGATGCTGTGAAAAATACACTAATCTTCCCTCCCTCTCCAATGCTCTCACAGTTATTACAGGTAGATTAAAAAAAAGAGAGAGAGAACATTAAGTTTGTCTTCTACCAGAGTCTTTCAAAGATGCAAAATACCAAATATATTCTGTTCAACGAGGGCTGAACAGAACTAAACAGATCAGCTGGCAAGCAAGTTGGAAAGAGGTTAATGCTGAACTATGGTAGAGGTCTAAATGTTTGCCAAAACTTCAGTCTGTGAAGGCCGAGAAGCTTATAGCAGTTTTAAATCAACTCTGTATGAGACAATTAAGTCAGGAAAACCTAAGATGCCACCAGTTTTTGATCCTCAAAACAGTTTGCTAAAGATTGTAGCCTATTCCATAAAAAGTGCAGCATTGTACTCTGCAGAACTCTTAACATACACTACACAGGGATGTCCTGTTACATCACAACAAGGAACAACGAAACAGAAAAGAATATAAAGGCTCCTGGGAGGAGGTTCAGCAAGTGATAAGGCCACAATAAATCCTTGCCTTTGGTCATTGCCGAGAATGAGATGAGGCAAGGTAGAAATTGGTTATGATTAAGAACCAAAAATTAACAAGCATGTTATTTGGAAATGATCAAATGGCATGAAAAAAACCAACATGCCGGGAAGTCTGGGTTGGAGATAAAAGCCTATTTTTTTCGATAGTGGCACTGAGTTGATCAACTGTGCTTAGCAGCTGCAGTCTTCAACTCAACAACTAAAACTGTACATTATGTGGAAATGGTTCATGTTGTTTGCCTTTGCACACAAAGGCTGCTTTTGAAGGAGTTCAACACTGGCTACTGTACTTAAGTCTTCCGTTTATGGAACAATGAAGAATTATAATGAACGAAGGATGCCACCTTTACGACAGGGGGGAAAAAAAATCCCATTGGGATTAAACTACGATGATCCTAATTCTTTGCTTGCAAATAAATTTACAATTTATTTAAAGTCAATTATCTAAAGGAGGGAAGGATAAAGACAGCGCGTGGCAAATTCCTAATTAAGTACCAAAACTGACGCATCGTAAGTGCCAAGTCAAGGACCAATTAATGACTCTCCCTCCCCGTTATGGTGTTTCGAGAATCCGCCAATATATTATATAGGATCCATGTAACTAGGTCAGTACGTGAACATCTGGATCACCGACTTATCCATCAAACCCAAACCACTAGATTTCTAAAACACAGAGTTTCAGAAGACTCCACTCAATGGAACCTAAAACCTCATGGGATCCTTGATCCACGTTTTGGAATTCTTCAGATACTTGTTCCAACAGCTTCAGTCCCCGGAAAAGAACCTTTTGAGTACCAAGGAATCCTCCTTAACCGTATTCCGAAACGATACAAGCCATTACACCAAGACTGGAAATTAACTGCCTTCTCCCCATGAATGCACAGGTTTTAAATATGGCAGTCGCACTGGGCCCATTCGCAGCACGCCTCTCTGCTGTTTTAACCTCAATGACGGTAGAAGAAAAGGGTGGTGTAATTGGCACTTATTTAACATGCAACTGAGAGACGATTTGCAAAACAGGACGACAATCTCTTTACATGACAGGAAGAAGAAATATATATATGCAGGTCTTGGCGTGTTCGGGTCTTTTCCCATGTAAGATTGAGAGCATCTTGGCAACGTTTCGACGAGATCCCACTCGCCATCTTCAGGCTGGTGCTTTCAGCTTCGTGCTTGTGCGCATGTTTATTGGTCTTGGAGTTCGCTCTGTTCTGCTTGATTGGCACCAGCCAATCAAGACAAAAAATGCTACAAAACAGACAGAAGATATTAGAAACACCAATCAAGCAGAACACAGCAAACTCCAAGACCAATAAACACAGGCCAAGACTTCCAACCAATCAGGATGAAGAAAAAACCATTCTGGCACAGCAGTAGGCTAGCCCCAAATTTAAAACAGAAATGGCTGTGAAAGTCTGACTCACAGACGAACACAATACAGAAGCCTGATGATAGCAGAGGAGATTCTGCCGAAACGTTGCTACAACTTTAAAAGCACAACTATAATGACGTGGGAAAATACCCGAACAAAGCTGAATACCATACACACACACACACACACAGAGAGAGAGTTTTGACAGACATTAGTTCATTAAAATGATGTAACATGGGAGGACAGCGAGGGTCATTTCTCACAATTCCCAATATAAAATAAAGAGGAGTATCCAACAATTGTGACCCATGTTTGAAGTAAATGCTGACATTTGCTTATGACAGAAAACATGCAGCCAGATGTTATTGGGAGCAGACTAGGGTGTTTTTTTGTAAAAAATCAAATTATGCACACGCACACACACATACACACACTTAACTTACAATTAATAGCAAATTATGTACAGGGGTAGCCAAATAAAAATAAAAATAAAGCCACCCTGACAAAATCCTGAAAATATTTTTTTTTTCTGAGGCATGTATTGATGGTGAAAGGGAAGAACAATTCCTTTTAAAACACGTACATTAAACACAAGGGGCAGTTCAAATAACTGCACAAGAGGCCACATTTCTAATGTTAAAAACCTCAGGAATCAACATTATAAATATTTTTTTAAAAACAGAAAAAGAAACACAAATTAAGAACGATGCACAACGATGGGAAAAGGAGCTGTAGAGTCAACATACGTTGCGTGTATGTATATTGCAGGCAAGGCAGAGGCATTGTTTTTAAAGCTTTTTGCACAAACTTCATATAACTCTTAAAAAAAATATGCTGGCCTTTACAAGGTTCTACTTGCTGAAAAAAAAAATTCAGAATTCAGTTCATAAAAAGTCACAAGACTTCAGTTTTAAAAAAATGCGACGGTTCCAGCCACAGACCGCGCAAATATATGGAAGAATATGGTAATCAGATTATACAAGCATGGTCAGGCTTGGAACCTGAATATACTTCAGAGCAAATGCTCAGAGGAGGAACAATAATAATAATAATAATAATATATAAACTATTTGGTAACAAAAGCGTACTATATGTTGTGATACAAAAGGCATGGTGAAAATGTACCTTTTCTCTACTAAAATGTTCCTTGGTCCATAAAAACCATGTTTTGTCCACATTTTAACTAGTTCAATTTTAATCCCAGCCACTTTTTGTTTTCAACTGCAGTTGCGTGTCCATTTTGAAAGAGACAATTAAAAATAGACTTTTTTTTCCCATAAAAGGGGGTGCTGCTCCCCCTCCCCCCAAATGCATTTCAGTTTTATCGTGGCTTCGAATTGAGATCAGCACTTGTGGGTGATAAAAGTTCATACGGCGGCAAGGAGGGGTTTTTAAAAAATTATTATTATTTTTCTTTTCTTTTCTTTTTTTCCTTTCCCTCGCGAAACCACAAAAGTTGTTCGGTTCCATTGTTTGAAGCACTTTTTCGAAAAGTATTTAAAAAGAAAGGAAGCAGTTCCGCCTGGAGAGCAGTGGTTAGGAAACCACGGTGGCCGCTGATGACGTGACGCTGGTGGGGTTCGTGCTGACATTTGTGTAACTTCCCTCACTGTTTGTGTTCGATTCGCTGGAGGCCAGGAGGCTGGAGTTGGCTCGGAGGATGGCCCCGGCGGCGCTGCAGTGAGGCCGGGGACCAGGCTCTGGGGTGTAGGTGAAGGTAAGGCTGGTGGAGTAAATGATGCCATCATTGCGCACTAACGTGACCGGAACCTGGACCGGCTGACGAACCCACCGCCACCCTTCCCGGAAGGCAGAGATGTCCGGGACGACGCACAGCATGCTCTCGGCACATCTAAGAGAGAAGCAGAAGAAGACATTAACTTCCTCCAGGGAAACCACGTGCCCTAACATTTTCAAATCCGTATTTGTATTATTTTATTCGTTCGTTATTTGATCGTTTTCTTCCATTCATTTTATTTCTTATATAGCAGTGGTGGCTAACCTATTTGGGCTCCTGTGCCAAAAATTGTGCGCACTTGCACGCTCACGTGCCAGCACCCAGAAGGCAATGCACACACCCCCACGCCCCCTATGCATACACGCACAATCCCCATCCACCCACCCGCCGTACCCTTACCTGAAACTGCACCTCACAGCTGATTTTTGGCTGGGTTGAGGACTTTTTTGGCCTCTCAGAGGCTTGAGGAAGGCTTCTGCAGGCCGAAAACTAGGCCCGTTTCATTACTTCCAGTATTTCCGGAAAAACAGTAAGTGATGAAACAGGCCTAGTTTTCAGCCTGAAAAGCCTGCAGAAGTCTTCCTCAAGCCTCAGGGAGGCCAAAAAAGGTCTCAAACCGCCCCAAAATCAGCTGTGAGGCGTGTGCATGTGCAGTGAGATAAGTTTGCCTGCAGCTCGTGTGCCAGCACAAATGCCATAAGTTCGCCATCACGGTTATATAGGATGTTTTTATATTCCTGTAAGCCCACCTTGAGTTGCCGTGCACGATAGGCAGCAATATAAATTCATATCGATCAATCAATATTTTCAAACATTAAAGAAAAATAGAAGAATCTGAATGTTACATGGTATGGGACTTGTTTTATAAATGGCTAGAAAATAAAATTAATTAAAAGGGATCAGATGTATTTATAAAGCAATAAGAGAAGCTAGTGTAATAGACATATTGAATATTACTTACATACATACATACATACATACATACATAGTATTCAGCTTTGTTCGGGTATTTTCCCACGTCATTATAGTTGTGCTTTTAAAGTTATAGCAACGTTTTGGCAGAATCTCATCTGCCATCATCAGGCTTCTGCATAGTGTTTGTCTGTGAGTCAGACTGTGAGTCAGCAGTAGGCTAGCACCAAATTTAAAACAGAAACGGCTGTGAAAGTCTGAAACTGATGATGGCAGATGAGATTCTGCCGAAACGTTGCTACAACTTTAAAAGCACAACTATAATGACGTGGGAAAATACCCGAACAAAGCTGAATACCATACATATAAATACCCGCGAAAACTTAAGAAAACAAATATATATATATATATATATTCTCTTAAGTTTTAAGAAATAATATATATATATATATATATATATATATATATATATATATATATATATATATATATATATATATATATATATATATATTGGGAATGTGATTATTATATTGTTATACTATTAAGAAGAATGTTATTAGTAATTGTTAAGCACATGAAATATGTACCTAATGGACACACAATTGAAATGGAATGGATTTATTGCATGTTTTTAAAAAAGTTTTAATTAAAAATAAATAAATATTTCTAAATAAATAAATAAATTCAATCACAAGAAAATTTAAAAAAAATTATCCCACACTGGCATGAATTTCAGAATAAATTTGCAGGGGTTTTAGCACTTAAGACTTCTATACTGCTTCATGGTGCTTTTACAGCTCTCTCTAAGCGGTTTACAGAGTCAGCATATTTCCCTCAACAATCTGGGCCCTCGTTTTATCGACCTCAGAAGGATGGAAGGCTGAGTGAGAATCGAATTGCTGGCAATTGGCAGAGTTAGCCTACAATACTGCATTCTAATGGGAAGGAGGGAGGGAGGGGAGGGAGAAGGAGGAGGATGGAAGAAAGGAAGGAAGGAAGGAAGGAAGGAAGGAAGGAAGGAAGGAAGGAAGGAAGGAAGGAAGGAAGGAAGGAAGGGCAATAGCAGACTTACATATCACTTCCTAGTGCTTTACAGCCTTTTCTAAGTGGTTTACAGAGTCAGCCTCTTGCCCCCAACAATCTGGGTCCTCATTTTACCGACCTCAGAAGGACGGAAGCTGAGTCAACCTTGAGCCCTGTCAGGATCAAACTCCAGGCTGTGGGCAGACTTAGCCCGCAATTCTGCATTCTAACTACTGTGCCACTAAGGCTCCTTTGTAAATACATTGTTTTGTTTACAATTTCTAACTATGCAGAAGCTGCAGAATTATTTTGTATGATTGTCCTGCGTTTTGCTGCCATAAGGACAGAGATTTAGATTTCTTGTTGAAAACTGCAAAATGCTTACTGCAGACAATGAATTTGCTTAATCACTACGATATTTGCTTAATGAGCGCTGAAAAAAAAAAGAACGGATATAAAATCCTGCTTAATGACAAATACAACTTAACTACCATAATTCCAGGCTCAATAGTGGCCGTAGTAAATTTATTATTTTAGCTAGGTGAATGAATGATTGACGAATGCCTTTCCTTTACAGAGTCCCAAACAAGCACCCAAGAGTTACATTTAACATTGCAAAGGTTATATCACACCTGTACATCGTTTCAGCTTCCACATCCCCAAACCAGACACGCAAATTTGGAGTGAAGTTTTGCCCGGTTAGTTCCAGCATTGCTACATCTCCACCACCATTGAGCTTGTGAAAATGAAAGGAAAGATAATGCATTACACTTTTATCATGGGAGACAAGCACAAAAATGCAGTGATTTCAGGGAAGCCTATTTGAATAGAGCTTTTTTTGTGGGGATGGGGGGGGGGAACAGCTGAATCATCAGAAGGGAAATTTTTATCCTTACCAGTTGAATATGTGAAAAGGCTACCAGTTTCTACCAGCCGTGCCAGGTAGACCAGACAGGGAACACAACCAAATGAGCTAACGGTACTTTTTTTTTGGGTAAGGCTACATTAAGGGGTGGTGGTGTTTACAATACTTCGATGGTTAAGACGCTGGGCTTGTCAGCTGGAAAGGTAGCAGCACAGGTTTGAGACCCGAGCACCACATGACGGGTGAGTTCCCATTCTCGCCCTAGCTGTGCCAACCCAGCAATTTGAAAACATGCAAATGCGAGTTGATTAATAGGTATCATTTTGGTGGGAAGGTAACAGCGCTTTAGACATCATGCTGGCCACATGACTACAGAAATGTCTTCAGACGGCACTGACTCAATAAGCCTTGAAATGGAAATGAGGGCCACCCCTGAGAGTCGGTAACAACTAGCGGAGTAAAATACGCAGGGACTCCTTTACCTTTTTTACTTTTACATTACTAGCATCTTGTCAGTCTGAGAGTATAAATCTCCTGCTATCCTTTTCACAGCTTGAATAGTTGAGATTTCCTTTCCAAGTCTTTTTCTCTGCCCATTATTTAGCTAAAGGCTAAGCCCTTTCTTATCTGATTGTTCCCTAGCCAGCATCTCTTCCCGGTCCACCCTTCACTTCCAGGTGACTCTCGTGTACTGTTAAATCTTTGAAACAAGAAATAAGACTATTTCTTTCTTTAACTGGAATGACTGCAATACCCAAATAAAATTTTGCGAGAGAGAGAGAAATGTTTAGCAAATATCATGTCACAGATTCAGTTCTCCCTGCTTATATTTCCGAATTCCTACAGCTGCAAGTTCCCCTAAATATTTTCAAAACACAGGTGACAACCAACCAAATGGCTTGTTCACTATAATCTCTATTATACACCATGTTCAAGCAGGAATAGCTAGAAATAAAATTCTGGCTTACCTGAAGACTTTCTACAACAGGCACAGGTGTTACAGGAGCATGGACAGGTCCCATGCCCTCATAAAATGTATATTCTGCTTTATCTGTGCTAATGATTGTCCATGAAGCTCCATCATTAATCATCTCTTTATTTGGTTCTTTGGGGCATGGAGTGGCCTTTAAAGAAATAATTGCCAGACACTTGAGAGAGCATAAATAATACAACAACAGAAGCTTTCAATAAGACATCAGGTCCAAAATGCAGGCCACAGCTCTATATATTCTCTTCAGACTTGCCTTTTTCTGAACTTGGTGGTCTCATCTCTTCTATCAAAACCCTGCAACGTCCTTTCGAAGACTACCCTTTATCCAACTTGCAGTTTTCAATGCTAAATATATGGCAGGAAACAAGGAGGAGTGGCCCCCTCTCACATTAAGGTGCCATCTGCAAGTAAAATATGCACTACGACAGTGTTGCAAATATAAACCCTATTGCCATGCCATGTCATTTTAAGAGGAGGAGTTATCCAAAGGCTGGAGTAGGTGCTGAAGTCCTCCTGGTGCTAGCTTTTAGACACGCCCACTGTCAAAAGATCAGAAACAACATACACTGTACTAGTATGTCAAACCACTTACTTGAAATTGGATAATTCGCTCTTGGGAAAGGCACAAGTACATTCGTTCAGTATCTTTAAGGTAGAACGCACACTTATGGAGCTGGGAGACTGGATCATCTGCATCTAGCAAAGCGGTTTGTTTGTCCACTTTCCGTATTATCTGTCAGTAAATACAGTTGAATATTTAGAAAGTTTTTAAACAACAACATCATCATCAATATCATGAATGTATCACTTCAGATGGCTATTTCCTCATGTATGATCCAGTTGACAATGGATTTCAAAACTGTTGCTAAGGAAGCGTGGTTATTATTATTATTATTATCTCTTTGATTCATTAAACAGGAAGCTCAGTCAACTGAACATTTCAAAATATATCACAAATATCACTGACAGTGCTGATGGTTGATACGTGTTGCTGCCAACATCCTAGGTATCAACCAAGTATCTTCTTAAAATGTATGATGTTCCAAGTAATGCAGTTTTTCGCACTTCCGCTGGTGTTATTGTCTGTAAGTCCCACAAGATCTTCACCTTCTCATTTTCAACAACTTTTTCCACTTTACGTTCCCATGGCTTTTCAGATACAGGTAAGTCGTATTTTTTTACATAATGCCCAGTGGATTAATTTAGCAACTTGGACCTAGCTTTGTAATCAGTTTGTGCGATTTTGCTGTACTCGCATATTATTACTGTTATTGCTATTATTGTATCGGTGATGTTACATTAGACAGGCACTACAATGCTATTGCAGAATAGTAGTTTGGCAGAATAGCAGTTTGCCAACTCTGATAGGTACATGCTTATGCGCTTCCCAAGATACACCCTGGAAGGGCAAGCTGGCTTTGCACCAGAAAGACAAGTGGTTCTTCTTGCAGCAGCATCCAAGGCCTCTCTTTCCCTCGGAGCCCTCTCTCAAGTGGGCGTTACAACTGGGAAGGTTCAGAACCGGCAGGAATCTGACTGCCTGCACAGAGCACCAACTCGTATCCCCACCGAATTGATACCTATTTATCTACTCCCACAGAACTTGCTTTACACTGCAAGATGAGCAGATGCTGAGGCCAGTGACGGGAGTTCACCCAGTTCAGACCAAAAATAAATAAAAATATGCTGTATACAATAAAAAAATAAAGTAATAAAATAACATAAATAAAATAAAATACACACGTGCTGGAGAATCAGAAAAACAGAGACAACAAATGGACTCCGTCTCACAACTGAGATCCAGGCTTTGGGACAGATTACCTGGAATCAGGTTTTCAAAGCTTAACGAAAAACCAGCAGGATGTGGGACAAACTAATCTCAAGAGGGGTGATGTTGCAGAGTGGACAGCACAGTATTTTCCCTGAAACGCTGTTCTAAATCCTCTGCATTTTAATAAAATAAGTTTTTTTTTTAATGGATTCAGGAGCAGATACATTGAAAATGTAAAATGTACCAATCTTGGGAGTGCCATGCCAGTAACTGAACAAACGAGCTTGACTGTCTGGCCATAATGGATATAGCCATCTCGGACTGTAAATTCTTCTCCTTCGGATTCATCATCGTCCACTGCGGAGGAAAGAGATATATCAGCATGCCAGGCAAAACTTGAATCCGTTCCCCCAAAAAGCATAATGCTACTATTTTCCCAAACTCAGGAAAGATTAAACAAAAACACCCACAGAGAGGTTTCAGTTTTACTCACAGAGATGAATGTAAAATGCTCCCCATTGTTGTGAGCTGGCATGAAAATTCCCTCCTTCTACGTGCAAATATCTGGTGCTAACTGTTTGGGACCGAAGTCTATTAAACAGTGCCACTTTTGTCCCTGATGCGATACATACTGCAGGAGAAAAACAGGAAACGTTAAAACCTAGACTTCAATTCCCAGAATTCTCCCAGAAGTCCCCTGTGGGATTTCAACTTCCAGAGTTCCCTGTACTGGCTGGGGAATTCTTGGAGTTGAAGCCCACAGGTCTTAAAAAGTAGCTAAGGTTGGACAACCCCGTTTTAAAATATAGTTACCTCTTTAATCAGGTAATCTCAAAAACACGACACATACAATTGTTGCCCCTTTTCTCTAACTACTGAGATTGTTGGAAGCTTGTAATCAAATACTTTCTTGCTGTAATAACTGGAAATAATTTGATAATGGGATTGCTCTATCAAAGGCCACATTCTTAAGAGATGAATGGAAAACTCACAACCTCATAGCACGTATGTGAAACGTAGACCACAGTCAATGAAGCTTGCCTATCAATACTTACAGTCTGCATTTTTGAGCGATTGTTTCTTTTTCGAAGGCTTGGAAATGACTTTGATCCGTTTACTAAGGAAAACACCAATATCGTCACTATTGCCATAGAACATTTTTACGGATAACATGAAGTGCTTTCGCTTATCAGAGTCTGATATGTACAAAGTTTTAGCTGTGCAATAGTTCTGTGGATAAAAAGAGACACTAACTTAGTATTTTCCAATGAAGCCATGTTAAAGCTAATTATGCAAAGATATACTACTCAGAAGTTTTTGGAAGATAATTATGCCTAAATATACATATATGTGAAATTCAATATTTGGAGTATTATATTTACTTTGGGCCTGCTTGATATACTAATTTTAGGTATCCCATCTACTCCCATACTTATTTGTCTTCGGAGGGGGTGATTGGTAGGATAACAGTGCATGTATGTATGTCTGTATGCTTGGGGAGGAGGGGTGCACTTATATATATATGTAATTGGAAGTCCTGGTGTGTACTTGGCTTCAAATGTGTTGTAAAATTTCTGTAATTCCCCCAAAGCAAAACAATCAACTAGAACAAAGAGCTAGCTTGTAAAAGTTGTAACAATTGGCTTTTAGATCTAAGATTCAACAAGCAACTTAGTTTTGTAAATAAGTAAAATTTTGTCTCTCACTAAAAGGGACATTTTCGGTGCTTGGAAAATTCATGCTAAGGATTATTTACATATGTTCTTGCCATTTTTTTTAATGCTCATCCCTGGATAGCCAAATGAAGGTCTTGGATGATGGCTTCTGAAACATGCAGAAGTCAAAGTGGACTGACAAAATTTGTAAATACCAAAGGATACTAGAAAGTAGCAATGAGCAGGGTATGCCAGGTTCGCTCAGTCTGGTGTTTTCCAAATTTGTTAGATGTTACTTCATATAATCCCAGCCAATATGGCCAAATTGGAAGTTTTCAGTAATATTGTAAAATTATAACAAGTTTGAAAATTCAGTATATGGCTCCAGTTTATTGCATTTCAGAGAAAAGTTAACAGCATAGTGAGAATTGCAAGTATATATGTGTTCCCAACTTCACAAAAAGAAAATGAATGAATCAGATCAGAATCAAGTATTTGTAAGATGAATGAGTCTGCTATAAGTAGTCAATACACACATTCCTGCTTTACTCTTTTTCTGTAAAAGGGAAAATTAAAGGGCAGAAAGGTGGAGGAAAAGGGCTGTAAGATTTGTCCTTTTACTGGGCTTCCTGGTGAGTTGAGTTTTAAAACCTTCTCCACCGTTTGGACTCACCCAGATGTTTGGGGCGATATCTTGAGCCGTGGTGGGGCAGTGGTTAGAATGCAACATTGCAGGCTAACTCTGCATTCAACAGCCAGCACTTCACTTCTTCACCAGGCTGAAAGGTTGACTCAGCCTTCCATCCTTCCAAGGTCGGTCAAATGAGGACCCAAGATTGTTGGGAGCAATATGCTGGCTGTCAGGGCTCTGGTAGTTACCCCCATTTAAATCATGAGTCTCTAGCCGGATTCTCAAAGCTCAAAGAAAATGAGAAGACGTGCTGGTGCTCCCTGGGTGTAGTTGACTCTGAGACACAAAATTCATTGTCACCCTTGACCCTGGTTTTCGCTCCACCCCCTGGGTGTATCATAATTCATATTCTCCAATGGGACACATGCATAGCCAAGAGTCGCCAATCATACTCTTCAGTTAGAATGTTGGGCAGCAGAAACTTTGGTCACCTAGTTACTATCTTTGAAAACATTTATGGAATGCAAGCTGCCCACTGCTCCCCCCTCCCTTTCTGTTGGCAACTCTAAAAGACCAGAGAAATATTTTATGAGTTGACACAGACTCTGTAAACCGCTTAGACAGGGATGTAAAGTGGTATACAAGTCTGTGCTATTGCTAGCCTCCTGATGCTGCAAAGCATAGGAAAGCTAAAGTAAAATCGTAACGGCAGTTGTTGATCGCTTGATTTTTCACTCAGAAACCACTCTACTTAAAAGATTGAGATGCTGGTACAATTGTAGTCGCTAAAGAAGTATGAAAACAAAATATTTTTAAAAAATCTATGAGGCCATCTAATTATTAATTTTTGCATAAGAGCAAGTTAAAAGCCAAAAGATACTCAGTGACTACAAATTAACAGAGAAGAACCAAATGTAGTGCATTTGCCCCTTGAACCAATTTATTACTCACACTGACCATGATATATCAGTAACCAGATTTGCAAACTCTAAGTTACATTCAACCCACCTTTCCTTCCAAGTTTAACTGCTGCATCTCTTGGTCGCTATTTCCAATCCCAATAAAGGCGCATGGTTGAGATTCTTGCTCAGAACAGCCATCTCGCTCCATTTGTTCTTTTTTTTTCTTCCATCCGCTACCCATAAGGTAGACACACGGAGGAGGGCAAAAAAATCTGAAGACAAAAGAGCAGAATGTTAGGTTCATCTGGAACACGTTTCCCTTTCAGTATCAAGTCATTTGTTTCTAGCGCAAAATGCCATTTTGGAAGGAAAAGGCGCCAAGGGAAAAGAATTATACATACTCTGAGCAAGGGATAATTGTTTTAGATTTTTAATATATCTATATATATAAAAGTGAAATACCACTGGCGCATCATCACAAAATCTCCAGAACCGTATAGCCTACAAACTTGAAATTTGGCACGTATGTTCCTCTTGGCTTCTAGGTACTCACTAAGAAAGGATTTTTCGAAATGACCATCAGAGCATTAGTATTTCCTATATTATTATTAATATACACACTCTGATGCTAAGGAGTTCTATTATCCCTTCCCACCTGAAAAGAATTATCTTCCAAATGCAAAACACAAGCAGAGGACAGGAGTTTCAGTTTTACTTTCACAGCACCCAGCAGCTTTACTACAGAACAGCTGAGCTAAGCCACGCCCAGGCTCCTTGCTGTCTCCTTCTTGCTCACACAGCAAATACTGTTTCAGTTTCCAAACAGCCTTCAACTCTCTCACACACTGACAGGACTAGCCAGATGAATACCGATGGATGCTGGTAGGCAGAGGCAATTCCCCCACCTTATTTTCCTCCCCCCAAAAGTAAGCCCGACCACGCAGTTTCTTTTCCCCACCTCAACCACCCTGTGAGGTGGGTTGGATGAGAGAAAATGACTGACTCAACGTCATTCAATTGGCTTTCCTGCCTAAGATGGGACTGGAATTCATGATCTGATGGTTTCAAGCCTAGTGCTTCAATCAGTAGCTCGATTTTGTCGCTGAGCTATTTAAATCCAGAAAAGGGAAAGTGGAAGATGGAACTTAATTGGATTCCCAAAGTCAGAAATATACTTACAAACTTCTCCAAATCCTTGTTTTGCTCCCAAATCCCATCAGATGTAGGATTTGATTTTGTTTGTTATTTCTGCTGGCTTCTCTAATTAATGAAAAGATTTCTCTTGTGGTAGACTCGGAATTACTGGGAAGACAGTGCCTCCGCATGAATCTTTACCAACTAGGCCTTCAAGGCAATGGTGATATGCTACCGGTTCGGACTGCTTCAACTGAACCGGTAGTAAAATAACTACCGGTACGGCCAAACCGGTTCTTCCAAGAAGCGACAAGGGCATGCATGGGTGGGAGAGTCGCTCCTAGTTTTTCGTTTCTTCATCCTCTCAGCTGATTGGCGTGTTAGGAGTGCGTGCATGCGTGTTAGGGGCGGGTGCGCATGCAATCACCCACCAAACTGGAAGTGACCAAGGTAGGAACCCACTACTGCTTCAAGGGTAGACATGTGTTATTTTAAAAAAATTAAAATATTTGGCTCATACCTAATAGCTGTATTTAGAACATGTATTTCCCAAGAACGTTTGTATAAAAATTCCATTATTATTATATACCTTCGATTTATAGATTTTGAAGCCATAAAAATGTGGGGAGACAATTTGAAAAAATGTCAATAAGAATTTTAATCTGAAGTACTACAACTGAAGTGGTTTCCCCAGTTCCTCTAACCCTGTTTTGCTTAGGGGGACAAAAATCAAGAAAGACCAAGACAAGACTTTATTGTCACTTTTTTCTGTGAACACAATGGCATACATTAAAAAATGAAATTCTGAGACATATACACCCACTCTGTTTCTTTTTTTAAATGTATTTTGTTGTAATTTATTTGATTGACAGAAATGTATGCTTGCTGAGAACTTATTTTAAACGGTCACTAGATGGCGTTCCACACAAGAGGTGAATGTAAGGAAGACCGTTTAAAATAATTCAGAGCAAACTTAACAGTGCAAAAATTCTTAAGGATCCTGAACGGATACTTTTCAGGATTTTTTATGTTTGTTTGTTTGTTTAGCTACAGTTTGTCAACCAATACTTCAGAAAATGAAAAAGAACCTGATAATCAGGTAGTGTATTTTAAATGTCTACAACAAAAAATCGAGGAATTTTGCACCATTCTTTCTTATCTCCTTACCCCCTTATATAAAACTTGCCCTGCAGGCATCCGAGCCAGGAATTCTAGGAGTTACAACCCATGATAGCCAAATAGCAAACGATTGTTGAAAGCTGCATATTTTTTTTAAAAAAACATTCAATTGCAAAATAGCCCAGTGCATAGTTTGAGATATCCGGCGTTACCTTTTTTCGTTTCCGTAGGATTTCTGAGCCACTTTTGCATGAAGTATTAGGACTGTTTGATCGCCACGCTCCTTTAAATAGTTCCTCATAGCTTCCCTAAGAATTGAAAAACAAAGGTAATCAAGTTAACAGAAAAACCAATGTATGCGTGTATTTTTAAAGCACCCCAAAGGCTGACATTGCTATGTGTCTGAACTGCGTGCAGCTGCATTTCTCTTATGGGGTCTGCCAAAGCTATTACGGTTCCCTTTGTTTTAAATTCTCATGGCCATCTTCTCATCCCACCCCACCCCATACGACCATAATTTTGGGCTCAATTGCAGTTGCCAGCGAGTCAAGGGCTACCTTTACCGATCAGGTTGATTCCCACCAATGTCAGTGAACTGGGTACAGTTGAAGGATGTTAACATTAAGGAAGGGATGCTCCACACCTATGTATTTCGGGGGAGGGGGGGAAGAACTCTTTCCCTTTGTAGTAACAGATAGGAAGATGCTGGTCTCCACATTTTCCATAAAGGATTGAAGGAAGGAGTAATTGTTAGCAGCTCTGTGAAAGTGCAGGTGAAGCTGCCTACTCCTGTACGGAGAATGACAAAACGGAGCTCAGAAGCCAGGAGAACAGACTGCCTGCTGTCATAGCTCTGACAGCTTCAGTGATCCCTCTTGCCTTTCCAGAGAGGCAACCAATATTATAATTAAATATTAAACGCCACTGGGGAAGACCCCCCATTCTGAACACAAGACCTGAACCTTACCTGGTGAGCCGCTTAGGTGGAGGTCGCTCACCGAATTTCCTGTAGGGAAAAAACACAAAAGCAAGTCATTAGTTACAAAATAGGCATGAGATACAAGCGAAACGTTGCTAGTGCATGCCAACTTTAGCTGTGGACTTTCTCTTTTCTCCATTCCTGACCCGCTTTGCCTAAAACAAAGCCTGGAGGATGGACACTGAAATATTTTTTAAAAATTATTATTTCTGAGTGATGGATGACCTGATAACAATAAAAGCAAAGATAGTAGCAATAGGAATAGACACCCTTTATGGGGTGGTGGGGTGGGGTGGCAATCACGAAATATCTAGAGCAGGGTTGTCAAACTAGATTTCATTGAGGGCTGCATCAGGTTGTGTTTGACCTTGGGGAGGCAGAGTGGGCATGGCCAGGTTGATGTCACTCGTGTTGAGGGTGCCTGTAGTGGCCAGATAGCTTGCCAGCAAAAACAAGCTCCGTTTCTGGCTGGGACGACCTCCTGCAAGGTCAAGCCCCGTTTTCACTGGCAGAGGCACCGCGGGCCAGTCCTTTGCTGTTTCCAGGGGTGGCCCCTTAGGCCAGATCTAAGCACCCCGTAGGCCGGATCTGGCCCACAGGCCTTGAGTTTGACCCCCCTGATCTAGAGCACCATTCAAACATCATTACCATTGACAAAATCCTCAATTACAAAAGTCAGTTTTACTTGTCACGGTTTATGTCCAGCCCAAGCCCAAAGACAAAACAGTGAGATCCAATCAAGAGCAGTTCTTTATTTGCTTATGTCTAATAGACAGAATCTTGACAGACTACAGCTGTAACAACTAACTTAATAGATATATCCGGGGAGATCCTAGGGTGGGGCTATCCTGAACCTTTTCCACATTTCCTCATCCAGTTCAGGACTGTGCAGCCTCTTCTTTTGGGCCTTCTCTTGGTACGTGGCTGCTTCCTCCCTTGGAAGCCACAGAACTACTGTTGACATTAAACACCCCCTCCACACATACACACTCCTCTCCTCCACCTGCATAGCTTCCATCCTGCGTCACTTAATATTATTAAGCAACAATATTTGCCTATCACAGGTCCATAGGAAGAGCTCGACCGACAGACAAAAAATGCCAAATCTAAACATCTGGATGATTGTGTGATCAACCATAATAATAAGCTACTGTGGTACAGAGGTTAATGTGTTGACCTAGAAACCAGGAGACTGTAAGTTCTAGTCCCATTTTAGGCATGAAAAACCAGCTGGGTGACTTTGGGCCAGTCCAACCCACCTCACAGGATTGTTGTTGTGGAGGAGGTGGAAAGGAGGAGGTGGAAAGATTATGAAAAAGAAACTTTATAGGGAAAAAGTGGGATAAAAATCTTTTTCTTAAAAAATGAACTGAATTAAATCACAATTGGACTTTTATTATTTTTAAAATGGGTCCAGGTTAAAAGAAATGGGGATTGTCAGTTACCTATCCCTGTTAGAACTCAAATACCATATCAGGTAGTTTCACGCCAAAAGTTCAGGCAAAGCACATTAGAGCTTGACACAACATACAGACAACTTCTGTATGGTTTGCCAACGTCCGCGAATACATCGTTATGGTTTTGAAGAGTAAATTACGCAGATGCTATTGCTAAAGGTAACTTGCAAGCAAACACGATCCATTTATCATGCATAAATAACAGATTTATTTATTTATTTTTATTTATTTGATTTGCCAATTGTTTACAAGATAATAAGTATAAGTGTATACATAGTTGTGAATACATGAAATGGGTACATATAAGAAAAATAAAAGAATAAGAGAAACAATAGGACAGGGACGGTAGGCACGATGGTGCGCTTATGCACGCCCCCTACAGACCTCTTAGGAAAGGGGTGAGGTCAATAGTAGACAGTCTAAGGTTAAAGTTTTTGGGGTTTGGGGAAGAGACTATAGAGTCGGGTAGAGTATTCCAGACATTGACCACTCTATTGCTGAAGTCGTATTTCCTGCAATCAAGTTTGGTGCGGTTTACTTTGAGTTTGTATCTATTGTGTGCTCTTGTGTTGTTATGGTTGAAGCTGAAGTATTCATTGAGATGATGATTAAAGAAGATAAATCAATCATTACTTCTACAGAAATAACACTCCAGATTTATGTTCCAAATATGATGTCTTATTGCCTGATGTCACATAACTACAAAACAAGAAAATGACTGCAGGTAGTCCTTGACTTACAACAAGTCATTTAATATAACTATTAGAGCGGCCCTGAAAAAGAGGACTTATCTCCATTTTCTACCCTTATGACCATCGCAGCATCCTCACAATCATGCTTGGCTCATATTTATGACAGTTGTTAGTGTCCTGGGATGACTTTTTGTGGCCATCAGGCAAGCAAAGTTAATGGGGAAGCCGGACTCACTTAATAACCATGTTGCTAACTTAACTGTACTGATTCACTTAAAAACTGGGGCAAGAAAGGCTGTAAAACGGGGCACAAGTCATTTAACAATTGTCTTGTTTTACAGTAGAAATTTTGGGCTCAATTGTGGTCGTAAGTCAAGGACTACTTTATTCCATGAAAAAAAAAATCCCCTAATTTGTAAAATTTTCAATAAACCCTACAACACTACCATACCATTTAAAATATTTTGGTTAACTCAGTGTGGTGTTTGGATGTCAAATGGATATAGTAGTACCTGTCTAAATAAAAGGCTTCCCTACCTAAGAAAGCAACACTTGCTTTATACAGGAATTCAAATAAGGAATCACGTGCAAGGAAATGATCATCTCTTTAGCATTCCTGTATATTAATAAATTAATATGCTTCAAATTTAGCTCAAGTTTGAAAAAAAAAGTTTGGTAGATGTTTAAAAAGTAATCAAAACGTGCTTTATTAATTATTGACTTATTCAGAATGGTTTTTCTTGCCTAAATGTACTTTTTTCACCATTGAATTTTCATTTTGTTCAATAAGCATCCAACGTTCAAGTCTGTCAAGATCCCTCTGTATCTTAAAGCCTATCTTCTGGAGTGTTGACTATTCCTGCCAGCTTGGTGTCGCCTGCAAATTTAATGAGTTCCCCACCTATCCCTTCATTCAAATCATTGATGAACATGTTGAATACTGGGCCTAAAACGGAGCCGTGGGGCACCCCACTACATGCTTCCCTCCATGTAGATGCAGTTCCATTGAGGACTACTCGTTGAGTGCGATTGATCAGCCAGTTTTAAAGTATTTTCTTTTTAACTGGAGGTCTCATCCAGTATCCAATATAGTACTGTTATTCTTAGGGCCTTCTAAATAATACTTTATAATTACCGTGTTTCTCATATAATAAGGCCGGGTCTTATTTTTTTTTTGAGCCCCGAAAAAACGGCTAGGCCATCTTTTCGGGGGTGAATTAATTTCTCCCCTCCCCCGCGCACCCTCACCTAGAGTGCCCCGCAGGCAGCCTCGCCACCAGCCACTCCCAACGACCGATCATGGTGGAGCACGGAGGGCTTCCTACCCCTGCCAAGCGCTTTTGCTGCAGACCCAGGTATGGTGTTGGTTGAAGGCCGGGTCAGCGGGCGGGCGGCAGCAGTGTGGATGTCAGTCTCGGCGGGGCACTTTAAATCACAAGACCTTCGGCGCCCGCCGCCGCTGCTTCCTCCGCTGTTCTTGCTTTCCCTTCGCATTCCTCCACCGGCAGCGTTTCAGCCGTTTCTCGGGTGGGGAGCTGCCTCTGTAGCTTCCACGGTTCCTGCTAGCACTGGCGAGAGAACAGCGGCAGCGCCAGCAGGAACTGTGGAAGCTACAGAGGCAGCTCCCCACCCGAGAAGCGGCTGAAACGCTGCCGGTGGAGGAATGCAAAGGGAAAGCAAGAGCGGCGGAGGAAGCAGCAGCGGCGGGCACCGAAGTTCTCGTGATTTAAAGTGCCCCGCCGAGACCGACATCCATGCCGCTGCCACCCTCCCGCTGACCCGGTCTTCAACCAGCACCATACCCGGGTCCGCAGCAAAGGCGCTTGGTAGGGGTAGGGAGCACTCCGCGCTCCGCCATGATCGGCCATTAGGAGTGGCTGGTGACGAGGTGTGGCTGCCTGTGGGGCGCTCCTAAAGGAAAGTTCCCCCCCACCCTCCCCCCCAATTTCGCATGTTTTAAAATAGGCCTAAATTTGGGGGGAGGGGCTTAATTTCATTTTATCCCTACAAAACATGCTAGGTCTTCCTATTGGGGGGGCTTATTGTTGGAGAAATACGGTAGTTCAGAAACTAATCAGAGATTAACCCAACTTGTGGTGAAGTTTGTGGAGCAACACAGGTAAGTGCCTCAGATTATCATCAAAGAGGAACTTCTGAGACAGTAGCACCTAACTATTACTCATCCTAATTGAAACTTAAACAGTAAAGACACTTCCATGAAAATTCATCTGCTCATTGCATTTATTCAGTGTCCGGCCTTATTGGCTGCCCCCCCCCCCAAGCTTAGCATTCTAAGTAACAATCTGGAACGTGTCAGGCATTACCACATTCAAAAACTAATCAGGGTCAAGATTAATTAGCATCCAGGTTTAGTCAAGATAAATTAGGTGCTTGCATATATCGAGCCTATCGAAGAGTAGTAGATATCTAAAAATCAGCAGAGATTTCACAATTCTATCATTTTTAAGGCATCAGACAGTTAAAAAACAAGTCTGGTTACTTAGAGAAACCAAAGGAATAGTTTATCCTCTTCAGCTCTATGGTAGGATCAGAATACAAGTGACTTTTTGATTGCTATATTTCAGAGGCACCTTGGATGCCCAGCCAGATATAAACTTGATGCATCTAAGTATACAGCAGAGCAAAATGGTACTTCTTAACAATTCAAATGTGTACAGGTATTCCTTGACTTATAACCACAGCTGAGCCCAAAATTTCTGTTGCTAAGTGAGACATTTGTTAAGCAGGTTTTGCCACATTTTACGACCTTTCTTGCCACAAATATTAAGTGAACTACTGCAGGATATCCATCCACTACATGGATAGTCTCCTCTCCTCTCCCCTCCCTTCCCAAATTCAGAAACTGCCAATCTTCCTTACAGAGGGGCTTTGAGCACTGTAGACATAAAATGTTTCCTGCTCAAGGAGCAGGTGACAGTCATATCTTTAATGGAAGTAACTCCTGGACATAAAACAACTGAAGAAGACAGAATACTTAACATGTACTGGGAAGATCAGGTTTCCTAGTTTCTCTTAAATCACAAGGAAACCTAGTGACCTGGGATCAGTCACTCATTTTCAGATTAGAAGACATCACATTAGCATTATTCTTGTAGAAGATATGGTTACTTTTGATAACATACCACTGGAAATTATTGGACTTTGGGGGGAAGCCTGAAAACTTTCCTACTATGAAGTAAGCTTTTTTTTTTTAAAAAAAAAATCAGCTAAAGTTAGTAATACTGTATTAATGATCTAAAGCCATTGTCGTAAATGGAACCTTGAACCTTTTAAGTTGTTTGTTCTAAAATGGGGGCAAAAGTTTGTTGGAACGTCTTTTCCTTTAAAAGTTCTGTGAAGTGCAGTTTTGCCTGTTCTTGAACTTACATGGAATGACTGAGTTGACATGGTTATACCAGGTTATCATAGTTTAATGGAAAAAGTACCAGACTGTAGCTGTGTGTGTATGTGTGCAGGTAGATATCATATATAAGTATATATGTAGTTTTTTCATACACACGTAGAAATACATATTGAATTTTGCACCCTTATTCTTTTCTCAGCTACACCTAGCAAAAATGGTAAGATTTTTACTACATTTGTATCCGAAGAATGCTAATAGAAAAATGGTGCAAGGACATTTTTCCCTTAATTGCTAAACTTCCTAAAGACTTCAGGGCAGAATGTGTTAGATTCATAGGTTCTACGCAATTAATATGAGCTGCTTGTTCCTTGGTATTCATTGCTCAAATGTACAGGCTAGAGTTAAGCCTATTGTAATAAATTTACAAGTTTACTGGCTGGAATGAGAGTCACAATGCACAATGGAATATTTCCAAGGGACCTGAGGTTGCACCAAAATTATTTCAGGAAAAAGATCAAATGTTTCTGTACCAATCACCCCAAGATTAGAAGGATGTCCCGTCCTCCCCAAACTAAAGTAAGCACCCACCAACTAACTCCCTTGAACTGCAAGGGCTTATTGGAAACTATTTCATCCAGCATGGTTGAACAGAAGGGGCGTCAGCAATCATAAAACTATGCAAGCATATTTGTTTAGATGTATGGCTTTCCTTTCCACATATAAAGATATAGCAAATACATATTAAAAGTATTTCTTTCTTTCAACATGCGGATATAATTTTTTTCTGTTTTCTGTTTGCGGATATAATTTTTTTCTGCATGTGTGAGAGAGAACTACTAGCACAGGCAGAGGGAGGATCAATTTTAAAAATGTGACACTTCCTTTCACAGGAATCTTTAATCAGTAGTTTTTATGAATTCAATTACAGTGTCTTTTTCTTTACCTTGGCTCTATTCTATTTTGAAGGCTGCCTTTTCAGGAAGATAATACCCACTCCCAAACCAAAGGGGGCATCTCTAATTTGACAAAATGAGAAACTGAGGTCTGCAAGAGTGCTTGTTCTACCTTCACTTTCTCTACCTTCTGCCCATCTACTCTTTCAAAGGAAGAAGAGAAAAATAATATGCAGGACTAACTTCCTCTCAGGTAAATACAGTAGATTTGGTAAAGATGTTGGCGAGTATTTAACTCAATGATCAAAGCAGCTCTAGAATGCAAGGAGCGACTGTAACTGTCTTCCAACATTTGGGACCAATCCTAAGTATCAGGTGAATAAAAAAGACAAGCACTACACTCCAAGTGGTTGAGTTTCAGATCCAAATACACAATAACTAAATATTATAGCTGGAAACTTATACAAAAAGTTTTGCAATGCTCACAGAAATCTCTTAATATAATCTCACCAAAAAACAGCACAAAAATTCCAATGCAAACAACAAATATTTAATGAATGCTACACCCCACTTATTGTCCCTCTCTTAATCTAACGTCTGCTTTAAACATTTTTTTTTTAGCAAAAAATAGTCTATCGTGCATTCCATTCAAGAGGAATGGAAGCTTCTAAGGATCTATTGCTAAAACAACTTCCTTGAAATTCCATTCCTTAGTTCAAGGCCTTCCCTGCGCATGCAAGGGGGCACCCTTTCAGTATTTGAAGATCATTATTTTTCCTCTCTTTATGTTTCTACTCACAGCTAAATACACTGAATCATATCATTTCAAAAGTTTCTCCAAAAACTTGCTTACAAGACCTTTGGCTTTCATTGGCTTCTCTTCTCTATATAAATTTCAAGTTCTCAGTATCGTTCTCAAAAAGCAGTGCCAACGTTTCAAATATAGGTTAAGACAAAAAACAATGGTACTAGGGCACTATGTGAGGGGACATTTCTTCTAATCAATTTAAAATGTGCAACTACTCTAAGCTCACATCTCTATGTCCAAATTTCAGAAGATGGAGAAGATAATTCTCCTATGAATCAGAGTCATTACAAGGAGTGTAGAGAACAGCCTGGATTTAATTTGCAAACTCTTTTAATATTTTGGGTCGATCATCAAGACTCAAAACAATTTCAAGGAGCTAGAATGATGCTCTCCTACATCTTCTTTATTCTGGCCTACTTTTTTTATTCTCCTTTGTACAGACTGAACTGCACTTACAGGAAAAAAATGAGACAAAACCTTTATTCCTTTTCCCTGGTAATATTTCACATCTACTTCTTCATCCTCCTCTCCCAACACAAACAGCATATGCTTCTATTACAGTTAAGTGGCCAGGGGATATTTTTCCCCTGAGCATTAGTTAGGAAATAAAAATAGTATTTCCAATTCAAATAAATGTTTGGACAGCCATACTTATTTTTTTCATTGATTTGGAACAACACATTCACAAACTCGCCATTAGCATGGTTTAAAAACAACTAGCAAGATCCAACATAAGCCACACAAAATCAGCACAGAACGAATCAAAAATTACATAGATAAAAAACAATTGCTTAGATAAATGGGTTGGGACAAGGGGACACATTTTCTTGCCTATCTCTGCGGGTGTACAGCCTGCTGGGTTTTTTTCATCTTCTCAATCAGAATCACAGCTGGGAGATTAGCTAAATACAGATAGTCCTCAATTCACAACAGTTCATTCAATGACCGTTCAAAGTTACAACAACTGAAAAAAGCGACATGACCATTTTTCACAGATACCTTTGCAAGCATCTCTATGATCATGTGATCAAAATCCAGATGCTTGACAACTGGTTCATACATACTTGTGTCCTAAGATCATGTGATCCCCTTTTGCGACCTTCTCACAAGCACAGTCAATGGGGAAGCTGGATTCACTTAACAACTGGGTTACTAACTTATCAATTGCAGGGATTCACTTAACAACGGTGGCAAGAAAGGTCATAAAAATCAGGCAAAACTCACTGAACAAATGTTTGTTAACAACAGAAATGTTGGAATCGATTGCGGTCATGAGTTGAGGATTACCTGTATTTATTCATTCACTTTTTCAGTCATTCATCCATTTTGTTTAGTTTCAATTCTAGCATACAGGTATTTTTGAGAGTTAGGAAATCACATTGTGGTATGACAGATTTATTGAAGACAGATATACAGAGAATATGATGGGACGACGGTAGGTAACATCTTCAGCGCACAATGCAAAATGCAGTTTATTGCCACATGGAGGAGCTTATACACCAAAGGAAAAGAGCATGCCAACTCTTTTGACATATAGAACAGAAATACAAATATGTCCTTAACTGCAGAAAATCTCACTAAGCTCAACTAATTGTCCAGTGCTCTCAGGACAGGAATGATAAGAATCTTATTTTCCCAATGCTTTCAGATGTGCATTTTGGTGGTATCTTATAGAGTAGGCTGGTTGCTTTTGAGAGCTTCCTGTTGCCTCTATCTAGCAGCAAGTTCTTCAAAATGATATACGATTCACTGGTGTATTACCATCGTGCAATTATTTAATCTGCAGTCCAACATTGGAAACTACGTGCCTAATACTACTTTGTCCTATTTTTCTCACAATAATCTTGTGAGGTGCATGGGCTGAGAGAGAGAGAGAGAGAGAGAGACTGGACCGAAGTCACCCTCCCGAGTTTTATGCCTCTGGCGGGACTAGAATTCAGCACCTCCTGGTTTCTTAACCATTAGACGAAACTGACTCTCCAATATATATAATATATCTTATATTGAACTAAGTTTCTTGCATTCACTTAACTTTCTTTTTTCAGCATTGATTTTTAGTTGCCTTCTTCTAAGATGTTTTTTTTTCACTTGTCAGTCTAGCTTTTCAGCCTGGGAGTAAATGCCATTCAAGTCCTAATCAAGTCCTAGTCCCTGCTTAGTTTCAGAGATTCGAACCAAGTCTTCAAGATGTCTCCACCGCTTAAATCCTGGTAGCCAATCAGAGAGGTAGCTGTTGTATGAGAGAGCTATTAATAGAGAGCTATTAGAACAAGCTTTTCACACACATAATAAATGATAGACAGAAACAACTTTATAATTTCAAACTTTGAAGAGAATATATCTCTAACCTCTTGAACCCCCGAGTCTCTATCTAAATAGCACCCACAAATCAATACATCCCCCCAAAAAATTATAGTAAAATTGACAAAGAGCTGGTTTGGTTTAGTAAAGCAGGGAGGACCAGGGAGATATTTATTTATTGATTAGATTTGTGTGTCGCCCACAAATCTAATCAATGACTCTGGGAAGCTTACAAACATTAAAAGTTGGTAAACATTAAAACAAAATATAATAAGGAGGGAGATTTAAGTCCACTCTCCATTACTGAAGCTCACTCAAGTCAACCTCTTTCACTTTCTCAGCCCCACTTACTTCACAGGGTTGTTATTGGAACTGAAGTGGGGAGCACTATGTAAACTGCCCTGAATTGTAAATAAAGAAATCACATGTATGAAATACTACACTCCTATCTAAGTGTCCAATATAATACAAAGCATAACATTTCACTGACAAAATATCAGTGAAGTATGAAAGCCCATACTCATCAAAAATCAAAATAAGTCTTAAATAAATTTTTGTCCCTTTCATCCTAGTTTCTTCAGTGAGGTTATCTAGGAGGTTGCAGCATTCAGTGCCACCAATAGTCTGAAAATTCATGGAAGAAACCATATGTAAGGGTTACTAAATCTGCAATGATCTTTAAAGTGAGGCCATATCACACAATTACAAGTTTAAAGAACATTACAAAAATGACATTGAGTATTTTTCTTTAAGCTGAAATGCTTGTTTCAGAAAATATTTTACCAAAAAATGTTCATTCTAGTCCTTTTGAATAAGTCTGTTTGTAATGCTAAATTTTAAATATAATCAATAATCAATTTCCTAACCATTTCTAATACTTTTATTTAGATGTTTAGTTTGTCCCATCAAAATGTCAATGAGTAACCAGTGTAATTCACAGATAATGTTACTGACATGCAAATATTACAACTAATGAGGGTAATTTAAAATATTTGTAAGAAAATTCAGCTTGAATGCTAGTAGTTTCTAGAAAGACATGCACAATGACAGTGTCTACTCTTGATATCCAAGACAAGAATGAATCTCAATTTTATGAGCAAGTGAAGGCCCTAAATTAAGGAAAGTTTCTGATATAAGAGCACAAGGCTATACCAGGCACCTCCAACTCTTTCAGGTAATTTCCCCTTTGGAGGAATTCATCTCCAAAATCATCTCTAACATTGACTTCATGTTAACTTGCCATGTTATGGTGTAAGTTCTTGTCAACGGGGTTCTTTCTGGAAATAATGAAAATGCTGCCTGGTCAACCCTAGATTTTCTTTTCTAAGTACAATCTCCTCTCACAAAAACACAGACCCAAGCTGTTAACAAAATTACCTCATTTCTTTGCTGCTACAGCCCTGGAAACAGCAAAGCTGCCTACCCCTGCAATAAAACATTGCAAAAAAATTCCAAGAGATTTGTAAGTTCTTTTGCAGGTTTGTACAACCGTGTTTACATAGTATCTAGAATGACTACCAAAAATAAGCTTATCTATGTGTTGTTTTAAAAGCTTTCTTGGCTGTTCACCTGAGGGAAACTGATATGGCTCATGTAAGCAATTACTTACATCTATGAATTAATACTTAGAAACTAAAATGTTGTAAAATAAAGAGTGCAGTTTTTAAAAATGCTACATTTAAAAAAAAATACATGAAACCTGTTTCAATTATTTCTCAGAAAAGTGCAAGGAACCTTTAACCTCTATGGAGAAACAATTTATTTTTCAGATTTAATCTGACAGGCACAAACCTTTTTGTTTACAAATCTGAAGTTACAATGCACTGGCAGAAAGTAATTAATAGTTGGCTTTGCATTTCAACATAAGGGAACGTAGGTAGCAGAAAATAAGCATTCTTTTTGTTTTCCTTGTAACTTACTAATAAAACTAAAGAGGATGTAAACACACCCCCTGGGGGGGTATGTCACTGTACCATAATGCCTTGAATGCTAGATAGAAACCTCACATTAAAATCTCAGTTCAGCTAAAGGCTTAGGCTCTGAGCAAACTCAGCTCACGTCATAAGGCTGTCATGATTCTGAACTGTTTTGCTGAAAGGTTAGATATAAAGATAGTATTTTGAATAATTCACATGGCACTTTAAGGTTAATCCTTTCCTACACTATATTTCTACACTATTCTGCCTACAACGTCTCTAGCAGAATTAAATAATGAGCGTAAACTGGTTAATAAAATGGGTGCAGGTTTTCAACACTGTCACTCAATACACAGCAAATTCCACAACTTATTACAAATTTTGCAACACCACTAGTCTAATTGTGACATGTTATAATCCCATAGGATATGGCTTTCAATCAGAATCCTGAAGATTCTGAGCTTTAAAAAAACCCATATAACTTAATAAAATATTCAGATTTACTATGAAATTGGCAATATGTAGATTATCTGTGACATATTGGCAATTTGTGTCCTAATATCTCATTTGCAGAATAAAAGATGTACTTAAAGAATTAAAAGATGCCAAAAACATTGTTTTGAAAACAGGGAATGAAGTCCAATCCACAACTGGAAAAAAAAAAGGAAAGGAACAAGTATAAATTTAATACAAATGTGTTCGCAAAGATGACTAATTTTTGATTGGAAAATTCTGTAAATTTATTTTAAAGTGCTTAATTTGGAAAGGACTGCTTTATCCCATTGTAATAAGGCAGTATTCTAAATTCCTATCTTTTCTGCAAAGCTAAGCCTTTCTCCACAATCCCTATAAATGTTCAGGAATAACATCCAAACAACGATTTCATAAGAACCTTAGAAAGCACTAGAACAAAACAAAACAGATTTTTTTTAAAAAAACATCAATACTTAAGCCAGGAATAGGTTTTAATTTAACCATCATATTTATGGCAACAAATATGGGATTTCCCCAACCCCAATATTTAAAGTGTGAAAATTATACATTTAGTTGAGATATCAGTAATTAACAAAACAGCCAGTAGTTTATTTATGTTTACATCCCAGAAAATTTGAAACATAACATAAACTGTTTTATTTGGTTATCCTAACTTTGGGTACCCAAGGACATGATTTCAGATTAGGGAAAAAAATCCTGTTTTTTTAAAGAGGAAAGCACACTCCCAATGGACAACCATAAATAAAAGAGATAAGAATTCTCTTTAAGGAAAATATTACAAGTAACAAAACTGAATGAGCAGCTATTATTACTGTGGACAACACAGAATCAGCAAATGATGACAGTTCTAATAAGCAACCACAGCATACTAATATATTAACATAAGAAGTTAATATATCACAGAGGCAACTTCACATATTTTGAAATGGTTTGTGATAAAGAGAACTTCTATAAGCACCAAATCATGCTCTCCATCATTGAAAATCAAATACTTTCAGTTGACAGATGCTGATTGAACTACTCTTTATTTATAACAAGCAATGTGAGCTCTAAATAGAAAAACAAAAATCGAGGTCCAATCCCAACCCTCATTTCAATATATTTTAAGGCTCCAAAGGTTATATACTACTGGTATTTGCAGAAGCAATAATATTTAGAGAGAACAGGTTGGGGTGAAACATCAAACAAGAGGAAGGCATCCATTTCTGCTTGATACAAGAGAACCCCTACATTTCACAGTGGGACATGTACGTGGCCCCAAACTGTCCTTGCTGAGCAATCTCCCATTATTACTAAATCTGCCAAATTTGTTTGAAACCCAATTTTAGGGAAGCAGCTCAGCCCTTAAAACAGGTTACCAACCTGCTGCCAGAAAGATGGGGAAATGAAGCACGTTATGCAACCAACCTGACCCATTACAGCCAGATAATTATAGGGCTGAGATGACAGCTCTCTCCCTTCGGAAAAGCCCAGTTTTCCTATAGGAAGTCACACCATCCAAAGTGAGTCACCCCTCCCCTAAACTTTCATTACTGATGGTTAATAAAGTTTATGATGGTTCACATGCTCATTATAGAATAGAACAAGAAAGTGGGAAGGGAACTTGTAGGTCATCTCGACCGACCCCAACCCACCCCTGGAGACTTTGCCTACACGATCCAAAATGAGTCACCCTTCTCATAAACTTTCATTATTGATGGTTAATAAAGTTTATGACAGTCCACATGCCCATTATAGAACAGAAGAAAGTGGGAAGGGTCCTTGAAGGTCATCTAGTCCAACCACCACCACCACCCAAGCAGGAGACCCTGCATCATTTCTAACAGATGGCAATCCAGTCTCTTCTTGAAAAGCTTCCAGCGCAAGGAAATCGAGGCAGCCAACTCTCCATAAGCAACAAACGAAGAGACACGAGCAGAGAGGAGCCAAACAAACGCCCCACCTCCACCCCCGAAGGGGAAAGAAATATTGTAGGACACACAGCGCTTTTTGAATGCAAAGACAAACACAACAACAACAACAACAACAATAGGCGACACAGGCTGACAGGGTGCAAGGGATGCTCCAAGTCTAAACCTCCCGGGGGAAGGGGTGTGTGTGGACGGCTGCCCCGCCGCTCCCGCAAGCCGGCCTCCCTCACAGGGTTGGCGTTTGGCATGAGGAAAAGGCTGCCTCTATAAAGCCCAGGGAGGGGACTCCTCCGGGGGAAAGCGGAATCCCCTCAGGCGAAATAAAACAACGTTTTAAAAAAGGCGGTTTCACGTGTCTACGCCTTCCCACGTTCTCTTCGCCCGCCCGTGAGGAGAAGCTCTGGCCGCCCAGACCTCCCGGTCCCCGGGATAGGACACCCACCCATCCCGAACTCCTCCTCAGCCTCCACGAGCCCGAGACGCGTCCTCCCGCCCGGCCGGTCCTCTATGAGGGAAGGAACCCCCGGAGGAGAGGAGGGACGGGAAGGAGGGGGGTTGTCCCGAAACAAGGAAGGCCTCGCGCGTCCCAGGCCGCCGCCGGCCGAGGAGAGGCCGGCGGGAGGGCAAAGCCCGGGGGGGTCTCGCGGCAGGGCAGGACGAGGCGACCCCCGGAGGAACCGTCCCGCGCAGCCACCTCCCCCCCGTACTTACCCTGTCACAACAGGCGCCATCTTCCACAAACTCTCGCCAAAACTCCTACTCTCGCGAGAGGCGGCCCAGGGGGCCTGCCGCGCGCGCGCCTGCGTGAGGGCATACGAGTGCGCGAGTTGCCGCGCGAGCGGGTGCATCCTACTTTCTCTCCCCGCTTCACGAAAAGTGACCGGGCGGCAATGCGCACGCGCGAACTTTTATTATTATTATTATTTAAAAAAAAAAGAAGAAGGGCGGGGCTAAGAGTAAAAAAAAAAAAAAAGAGGGGAACGCCGAGTTCGTTCCCGCCCACTGCTTTACTTACAGGGCTTTGCTCCGCGGCTGTCTCTCTCCCTCTCCGTTTCCCCTTCAGGCTGAGGCGCAACAGGCGTGGGAACTGGGCTCCCATGTCTCGCGAGACGAAGGGACCAACCGGGCGGGAGAGCCAAAGGGATTCCCCGGCTCGTCTACCCGGCGCGTAATTAGACCGGTCGGGGTTGTGGCGGGGGGCAGCGAGGGGGGGGGGGCGGGACGAACCACTTGCCGCGATTGGAAGGGGGGGGCCTCAACTATGTGCCTAAGGAATTTGTGCCGAAAGAAAACGGAGTGCAGCGAGGCGGGACCATTTCGGATAGGGCGAGAGGAGGAGCGGGGGGGAAGCTCGCGACTGAGTGTGATTTGAGGAAAAAGGAGACGGTAAAAATAAAAAGTTGAGAAATAAAAATAAGAAGAATAACCTCTTGAGGACTGAATCAAAATAAAGAGAATATGGAAAATAAAAACGGAATAACGATGAAAAGTTTCCACAAACAAGAATAAAATGTCAAAGCAAAAAAATTGCCGAATAATTAATAACAATAATAACAATAACAATAAAATAAAATAATAAAATAAATAATAATAATAAATAATAATACTTGGTTGACATATAGGATGTTGGCAGCAATCCATATCAGTCAATTATATTTGTGATACATTTTTAAATGTTTAGTTGACTGAATTTCATGCTTAATGAATAAAAATAATATAACAATAATATCAAGGCGAAAATAAAAGAATGAACCAGTCAGTTCAAAAGTCTGGGATCAGAAACGAAAGAAGCAAAATAAAAACAATAAATGAATAAACAATATAAAAGTGAAAAATATGAACACAAACGGAGGAAAAAATAATTAAAAATGAAGGGAAAGTGCAGAGTAGAGAGTTAAAAAAAAATTTTTTTTTTTGCATCCACATTAAATTAGGGACATCCCCGAGAAGCAGACTTGTTAGTAGCTGGCTTTCAAAAGCATCAAAATACAACTCTGAATTGAGTGTTCCTCTTTAAAAAAAAGGTTTCCCCCCCCCAACACTTTCTGTTTCGTCTTCAATTCGTGCATTTCTTGGTGGTCTCCTTTTGAGTTCATCTCAGGCTCTGTCTGGCTTTTTGGAGACCAGCCGGCATTAACTGCTGTGGACGGGAAAATTAGTGCATTATATTTCCTAGATGTAAGGAAGTCCTCAACTTATGACAGTTTGTTTAATCTCCATTTGAAGTTACAACAGCACTGAAAAAAGGGACTTACGGCCGTTTTTCACACTTAACAACCGTTGCAGTATTCCCCAAGGTCGCATGATCAAAATTCACAGACGCTTGGCAACTGGCATGTATTTATGATGGTTGCAGTGTCTCCGGGGGCAGTGTGATCCAGGGGCGGGTGTCAAAATTTTTTAACAACTGGTTCTCTGCCCAGTTGCTGGGTGGACGTGGCCTAGTCAGCCTCCCGCACCACGGCGGGGGCATTTTCACCCTCCCCAGCTCCAGAGACTTTCCTCCAGCCTCCGGCAGAGCGAAAATTGCCTCCCCCGGGCTCCGGAGGTTGGAAACGGGCCCATTTCTGGCCTTCCTGAACTTCCAGTAAGCCCGTTTTTTTCCCTCCACGGGCTCCGGAGGCTTTCCTCAAGCCTCTGGGAGGGTGAAAGCGGCCTCCCAAGGCTCCGGAGGCTCTCTTGAGGCCAGAAATGGGCAAGTTTCCAGCCTCAGGAGCCCGGGAGGCTCATTTTTTGCCCTCCCTGAGCTTCTGTGCGGGCCCTGCACTTACCTAGGATCCATGCTTCTCCTCTTCTCATCCAGGGAAATACAATATTCTGCCTTTTTAATATTTTGTAAAATATTTCATTCTACTAAGAGGGTTGAGTGCTAACTTTCTTCAACAATAAAAGACAAAGTGGAAATAGGTGCTATATTTACAGATGGTCTCCAGCTTCCTTTTGTCTTCAGCTTAACTGCATTACCTACCTTTAAATTTCCTTTATTTTCTGGAACGTACTCCATTTTTTCCCCAAGGGGAGAGATGGCTGTTCCATGTGTTGGGTTGCCTATTTCCTTCTCCTATGCCAGTGCCCTTTCCCACATACATTTTTGTTGTTTTACTACCACCCAATCCACTTGTGATACTTTGTTTTTATTTTAGTATGACCACTGTAGAGTAGACTTTCAAATGAAAACAGCCATCAACACACTCCAATCAACACCTAAAAAGCCACATACAACAGGCACCATATGAATACCACACACTAAACAGCATATATTCTGCTAGAGAGAAGTTCTCCAGCACAAGTATGAAAGCTCGTAAGACTAAACCTATAGTCCCAGTGACCCAGCCAGATTAGATCCTGCAACATTATCCTGGGACACATATAGGGGTGGGCTGCTGGGGGTTCGCAGGAGTTCAGGAGAGCCCCTAGCTAAGCTTCTGTGCAGTTCAGAGAACCCCCAAATTGTTCTGACCCAAACCCTTGTCCAATAAAACAAACACGAACCAAAGGGAACAGAAACCTTTTAATGATTCTTACGAATCCCCGGTTAAAATGCTGTCAAACATAACATAAAAGGTTACCTAGAAATACTTTAATATTTTACATAAAAGTCTTCAAATACCAACTAAGATACTACAATGTCCATGAGGCTGAGTTTCAAAATGTCTTTGCTTCCTGCAAAGAACGTTCGCTTCACAGCTGGATTTTACCTTGAAGCAGGGGCCATTACCTTGCAGCATTATTCCCGAGTCTCCCGTGCTGTTGCAGCTGCTCTTTCCTGCGAGCAATCTTGCACTCATGTGCACTGGGCACAGGCTCCTCGGGAACCTCCTCATCGCTGCTGCCAGCCCCCACCATCTCTGAAGGCAGCAGCCCACTCCCTAATGGTCCTGGCCCTTCATCTGAGTCCTCGCTCTCCTCAGCCATCCACACCTGCTGCCGGCTAACCACAACACAAATCCCACTCCTGGCTGGCCCCGCCCTCCCCTCCCCCCCTCAGGAGTCTCCATGTGGCCCGTTTTGGATGCAGGTAAGTGCAGGGCACACACGGAGGCTCGGGGAGGATGAAAAATGGGACACCTGGAAATTTGGGAAGGCTGGAAATGGGCCCATTTCCTGCTTCCAGAGAGCCTCCGGAGCCTGGGAAGGCCATTTTTGCCCTCCCGGAGGCTCGAGAAAAGCCTCCGGAGCCCGGGGAGGGCAAAAACGCCCCCCACAATGGGGCAGGAGGCTAACTAGGCCACACCCACCATGGCCACACCCACTCAGCAACCGGGCAGAGAACCCGTTGCTAAAAAATTTTAAGCCCACCCCGTCACACATATATTCGCCTTCAGTCGTGAAAAAGAGTTTTATTAGTTTCTCCCAATTTTGCATTTATTACTGCAGTTACATGGCAGAATCTTCCCTATAATGCTTATGCACAAATTCCTTAAAGCAAACTCACTCTTGGCATATGATAGTATGTAGGCTATTTCAATTCAGCTAACTTTGAATGATGTCTGGATGTGTGCCAAAATCTGTCTCTGGATGATAATTCCAATGTGTTTCAAATCCTGCTGTTGCAGTTCTAATTATTTTGTTTTAAGTTGGAACAGCCCTCTTCTTGAACTTTCAAATAATTGTAACACAGATCCATGTTCAAAACAGGATTTTATTAGTTTCAGCAGGTGTGTCAAGCTTATTTTTAAATCGGCATAAGATACTTCATAGTAGAGTTATATTTACAAAACTATACATAGGATATCCAGGGATATCCTATATTTTTTAAAATGAACATCTTGTCCTATTTACCTACTATAAGCCTGAGTATGTCTCTTTTTTTTTTCTTAAATGGTGTTTTTAGTAAGAAAAAGACACAGATGCAATATGAAAGACAAATTATACCATCATTTGTTGGAAGATCGGCTCCACCAAGGATTGTCATCTCAGGACATTCTCAATTTACCTTGCTAACTTGACTTGATTTATAGAGAATAACAGTGTTGGAAGGGACCTTGAAGGTCTTCTAGTCCAACCCCCAGCCTAGGCAGGAAACCCTACACCACTTCAGACAAATGGTTATCCAACATCTTTTTTAAAACTTCCAATGTTGGAGCATTCACAACTTCTGGAGGCAAGTTGTTCCACTGATTAATTTCTCCTTAATTCTAGGTTGCTTCTCTGCTTGGTTAGTTTCCACCCATTGCTTTTTGTCCTGCCCTCAGGTGCTTTGGAGAATAGCTTGACTCCCTCTTCTTTGGGGCAGCCCTTGAGATATTGGAACACTGCTATCATGTCTCCTCTAGTCCTTCTTTTCGTCAGGCTAGACATACCCAGTTCCTGCAACCGTTCTTCATATGTTTTAGCCTCCAGTCCCCTAACTTCTACACTTCTACAGATAGTTGAGAGTCAAGAAAAAAGTGTTTATGAGTGGGGACAACTATTAGAAAAAAACACAACCCAACACTTTCTAATGAACTCAGAACAATGATAACTCAGTAAAAGGAGTAACTAATGGAAAAAAAAAAGCCCACCATGTATCTTTAACCTTTATGAATTTTTAAATTATAGCATTCTAGACTACTCTAAGTAGTATACAAAATCAGCATCCATTGGCCAGCATAATAATAAAACAGGCTCAAATACCTAAGAAAAAGATTTTAAAAACACAATGGAAAACAACTCTGCCAAGGGAAAAATGGAAGGCAAAAGAGAAACTACCATCTTCAAATATGTTCAAAACAGAGAATTAAGACAGCAAAATGCTAACAAGATTGACAAAGGAAATGCAAAAGAAAGAACCCAGTTTTGAACAACAGGATAAAAGAAGCTTGAAGCTTGAGATCAAATAGGAGTACAATCAGGAAATAAAAATTGAAACCAATCTCCATAGAGAAATAAGCTAAGTGTAGTAGAATAATATTTTGCATTTAAACAACTTTTTCTTTCCAGAGAGAAGATTGCTTTTTTCATTCCAGCTTTAATTGTGGGTTGGCAGAGATTTCACATTTACCAGCTACCTGTAATTTACTAATTGTTCCATGTAGTGATTAAGATGTCAATCCTATTGTTAGTTTCCTTGGAGTAAAGTTCTCCAGAGAGAATGAGACTTATTTCTGAACAACTAGATTTACAACAGTCACCCATATTTCCAACAGTATATGGGACTTGGAATCAGAAGAAAATCCAGGTTGAGGTAAAATAACTCTCACACAGGAAGACTGACAAGAATGCATTCACAAAGCTAATCTTATGTCTCTGGAAAAGAAAGGTGATTTATCAAAGGAAGGAGGTTTAAATCTATACCAGTAATTGGTAATTCTCTATTTGGGGTAATAGAGTGGTAAACTGGATGTAACTGGAAAGCTCATAAGCCTGGCCTGAAAGCCAAGAGCCTCTTTCTATCACTGTAAGTAATTACCGATATGTTGAGTTCCATTTTAACACCATCAAACTTGGCTGCTATCACCACAATTGCTGGCAGTGAATTCCAGTGTTAAACTATGCAAAAAAGGCGGTTACTGCTTAGCAAGCAGCAGGAGTTCAAAGACCAAGAATTAAAAATACCTAGGGGTTTCTTTGCCCTATGCAAGGGGAAAAACCTTCCCTTCAAAGGCCAAAAATAAATTGATGTTCTGAAAGAAAGAGAGGTTTAGGTGGGGGGAAAAACATCAAAGCCCTCTCTAAAACTACCCTAAAATAGAATAGAATAGATTTTTTTTTTTTATGGGCCAAGTGTGATTGGACACACAAGGAATTTGTCTTGGTGCAAATGCTCTCAGTGTACATAAAAGAAAAGATACATTCGTCAAGAATCATCAGGCGCAACACTTAATGATAGTCATAGGGTACAATAAGCAATCGAATCATACTAGGAAACAGTCAATATAAATCATAAGGATACAAACAACAAAGTTACAGTCATACAGTCACAAGTGGGAGGCGATGGGTGATAAGGAGTGATGAGAAGATTAAAAGTAATAATAGTGCAGTCTTAGTAAATAGTTGGACAGTGTTGAGGGAATCATTTATTTAGCAGAGTAATGGCGTATGGGGAAAAAACGTGTCCTTGTGTCTCGTTGTTCTGATATTCATTGCTCTATTGCATCATTTTGTGGGTAGGAGCTGAAACAGTTTATGTCCAGGATGTGAGGGGTCTGTAGATATTTTCACAGCCCTCTTTTTGACTCATGCAATATACAGGTCCTTGATTGAAGGCAGGTTGGTAGCAATTGTTTTTTCTGCAGTCCTAATTATCCTCTGAAGTCTGTGTCTGTCCTGTTGGTTTGCAGAACCAAACTGGACAGTTATAGAGGTGCAGATGACAGACTCAATAATTCCTCTGTAGAAGGAATTATATTTAGGCAGCCTTTATCTTTAAAGAACTCTACTGTAGAAAGGGTCAAGGACCCCCTAGAACAGTGGTGGCTAACCTTTTTGGGCTCCTGTGCCAAAAATTGTGTGCATGCTTGTGTGCCAGCACCCAGAAGGCAATGCGCACGTGCCCCCCCCATGCACCCTGCGCATGCACATGCAATCCCCCCCACTGCCCCCTTACCTGCACTGCACCTCCCAGCTGATTTTCGGCCCGTTTGAGGCCTTTTTTGGCCTCCCAGAGGCTTGAGGACAGCTTTTGCAGACTGAAAAAATGGGCTCATTTCGTCACTTCCGGTATTTCTGGAAATACCGGAAGTGACGAAACGGGCCTATTTTTCAGCTTGCAAATCCTGCAGAAGCTGTCCGCAAGCCTCTGGGAGGCCGAAAACCAGCCGGGAGGCGCACGTATGCCCAGTGAGGTAAGTTTGCCTGTGGCTCACGTGCCGGCACAAATGGCTCTGCGTGCCAACAAGGTCCTAGAAGAAGCTTTCCGATTTTAGTTGAGTGGATCCTTTCCCTAGATTGATGAGATGTCAGCCAGCACCTGTGATCTACAGCGTGCCAAAATTAAAGAAGTAGGCACTACTGCAGAGAGGCTTTCTTAGGAAAGGCAAACCCCTGTCTTCAATAAAATTTAAAATTAGAGACAATTGGGTAGTCTTGGATCTGACTCCTTATCCTGCCCGTTGGAATTGTTTTCCCTGCATCTAAGCAGGACATTTTGTCATCTTTTGATCTGGTCAAGGGCATCTGTTTCTGCATAAATTATATTAATGCATCCGGAAGTGTTGCCCTCTCTGCTAAAACACCTGTGCATTGTGAAAGTCTGAGAAGCACAATGACTCACACTTCGCAGGATACTGGATAGACAGAGTCTTATATATGTCTAGTAATGACAGGGACATTCCAACCACATTTAGATCACGACCTCAAGTTAGAAAAGCTTTATCTTATTACCATTTCCCGAGAGAATTTTTCTGCAATTCCCCCGCCCCTGCCCCCTTGTTTGTAAGTTTCTGTCTAATTCAGCACATTTCAACCTCAGCAGCTTGGCAGCTGTGCTTTCTCTCTTTTAGGATACCTGAAATATAGGTACCCCTTGCCTGACAATCGCTGAGCAAGCGTTCAAAATTATGACGGGGACCCCACAAAAGGTAACTTGCAAACTGGATTTGAAGTCCTGACAGCTGCTCCTCCCCCTTTCCCTCCGAAACCAGAGCAGACACAACATCTGCAATCCATTTTCTCTCTTCTGGTTTATAAATTTGCTTCCTTCCGAAACATCAGATCTGAACGCAGGCAAACCAGTGGTGGTATTCAGCCGGTTCGCACTGGATCAGGCGAACCGGTAGCAAGAATTTGGCGTGGGTCACCGAACCGGTAGTAAGTTCTGGCTGGCCACACCCCCTACCCGGTCACCCTCCCACCCGATGCTCGCTCACCCCACCCACCTGCCTGACATTCGCCTAAGGCAGGGGTGTCCAACCTTGGTAACGTTAAGCCTGGAGGACTTCAACTCCCAGAATTCTGGGAGTTGAAGTCCTCCAGGCTTAACGTTACCAAGGTTGGACACCCTGGCCTAAGGTATTTCTTTTTCACCTCCCGATAATCAGCTGTAGATAAGATCAGCTGTGCGGGATTCCCCTTGCTGAGGCCCAGGAAGGCAAAGAATGGAGGGAGGAGCTCAGGGCCCTCCCCTCCATTTTTTGCCTTCCAGAGCCCCAGAGGAGCCTTGGGGGAGCAAAAATGCCCCCCCCAAGAGGCTTCTCTGAGGCTAGGAAGCTCCCAAAATGGAGCTTGGAGGGATGCTGCATGCCCCTCCCATGCTCTCTTCCTTTTCTTCCTGAGCCCCAGAGGAGCCTTAGGGGAGCAAAAACGCCCCCCCCCCCAAGGCTCCTCTGTGGCTAAGAAGCTCCCCAAAATGGGTGGGGAGCTGCAAAAAAGCCACACCCACCCAGCCACATGGCCACGCCCACTAAGCCACGCCCACCGAACTGGTAGTAAACGTTTTTGAATCCCACCACTGAGGCAAAGCTGCCAATAAGCATCATAAAGTCAGATCAGCTCTGGATCCAGAATGCAAGGGGGAAAACCCAAGAAGGGGCTGTGCCCTCATTAAGATGACTTCTTATTTCCAGATTGGTTTCTGGATCCCTTTCAAGTCAGGATGGGCGACTTTAAGTGGCCTAGCTTTTAAGCTCACGTAGAACCTGTCCTATTGTCCCCATGTTTATATGTTTATATGTTCATGTTCAAGTTTATTCTTATACCTATTATCTTGTAAGCGATTGACAAATCAAATAAATAAATAAATAATAAACCAAACTGCTCAAAAGTTTTCTGAATTTGGTTGCCTTTCCTAGGGCATGATGCTCACAAGGCATAACCAATGCTTTACAAGTGTGTGTGAATAATCTGCTATTCTTTGTTGTCCTGCTTTATTTTATCTGATTATTACCTGCCTTGATCTCTTTCAAAGGGATAGAGTAGAGTAGAGTAGAGTAGAGTAGAGTAGAGTAGAGTAGAGTAGAGTAGAATGATGGAATGTAGAATGGAATAGAATAACAGAGTTGGAAGGGACCTTGGAGGTCTTCTAGTCCAGCCCCCTGCTTCGGCAGAAACCCTATACCAGTGATGACTAACTTTTTTGTTATCGCGTACCGAAAGTGCATGCGTCCATGCGCGTGTGCACAAATGCGTGCCTGCACCCATGATGCAATGCACGCATGACACCTCGTACTCCTGCCCCCCGCATGCGTGTGCAAACCCCCCACGCTACCTCCCCCCGCGCATGCACACGTGTCTCCTGCATGCTCTCCGCCTCCCGTGCATGCGTGGCAAATGCCTGAAAATCAGCTGGCTGGCGGGAGGTGCGCGCACATGCGCAGTGGAACTGAGCTGGGGCGATGGCTTGCATGCCGGCAGAGATGGCGCTGCGTGCCACTTCCGGCACGCATGTCATAGGTTCGCCATCATGGCCCTATACCATTTCCGATAAATGGTTATCCAATCTCTTCTTAAAATCTTCCAGTGTTGGAGCTTTTACAACTTTTGGAGGCAAGTTGTTCCACTAATGAAATGTTCTCAGTGTCAGTAAGTTTCTTCTTACTCCTCAGTTGCTTCTCTCCTGGATTAGTTTCCAATATTGTTCCATTGGTGGGATTCAAATTTTTTTACTACTGGTTCTGTGAATGTGGCTTGGTGGGCGTGGCAGGGGAAGGTTACTGCAAGATCCCATTCCCTCCCCACCCCACTAACCTGCTTTCCAGCTCCCTTCTCTTGTGCAGGGCAACCAAAGGAGACCCAGCCAACCAGCTGGGACTCAGGAGGTGGAGAATAGATGGGGGCGGGGCCAGTCAGAGGCGGGATTTGCCAGTTCTCCAAACTACTCAAAATTTCCGCTACCAATTCTCCAGAACTGGTCAGAACCTTCTGGATAACACCTCTGTATTGCTTCTTGACGTATCCTCAAGTGCCTTGGAAAATAGCTTGACTCCCTCTACTTTATGGCAGCCTCTGAGATATTGGAACACTACTATCATGTCACCCCCTAGTCCTTTGCATCCAACTAGACATACCCAATTCCAGTAACCATTCTTCATATGCTTTAGCCTCCAGTCCCCTAATTCTCTTTGTTGCTCTTCTCTGCAGAAAACTGCGATGGTTTTAAACAGATACCCAGAATGGGCAAAAGGAACTGCAACATACAATTTAAATTATTTTAAGGAATATTTTACCTTGATGTGATTTATTCTTAATACAATAGAGTTATCCGGTATATTAAACATTCAGCTTCATTGAAATGTATGTATGTAGAGGCTTAGAAACTATTCAGTTTTCATCCACGGAGCCTACGCACAAGGAATCTCCTCAACTCAATGCACCTTCTTGGAATTAGGCAAGGGTCAATGGAAATTTATTTAGTTATTTTATTTATTTATTTGATTTGCCAATTGTTTACAAGATAATAAGTATAAGTGTATACATAGTTGTGAATACATGAAATGGGTACATATAAGAAATAAAAGAAGAATAAGAGAAACAATAGGACAGGGACGGTAGGCACGTTGGTGCGCTTATGCACGCCCCCTACAGACCTCTTAGGAAAGGGGTGAGGTCAATAGTAGACAGTCTAAGGTTAAAGTTTTTGGGGTTTGGTTGGACTTCATTTGCTTGTGACT
This sequence comes from Notechis scutatus, assembly GCF_049901735.1. Taxonomy (NCBI): domain Eukaryota; kingdom Metazoa; phylum Chordata; class Lepidosauria; order Squamata; family Elapidae; genus Notechis; species Notechis scutatus. The sequence goes on from NC_142012.1 coordinate 59,376,643, forward strand.
ATGTGGGGATTCTAGGCTGGTCTCTCTTTTGACTCCACCTCAGGGTTCTGCCATTTTTTTTCTCCTACAGCAACTATTTTAAAAGTGCAAAGGAAGAACAGTCCTGGAAGGTTCTGCATAGCACTGCTCAATTTTTCGCTTTTCTTTCCCCGCGGTGTAGCTGAACCAAAGACGGCTGAGTACACAGATTGAGGATCAGGCCTGAAAAACAAATCTGAGCTAAAGGTCTATGAGGAATGATATCACTTCCTTATATTTTCTCTAAGGGCAAAAGATTAGAGAATATGAGTCAGTCTGGGGTGGGGGTGGGGGGGAAACAAAAAGCTGAACTGTGAAAGAGTTGAGTTGCTTTTTCTCTCTACACCTTTTTTGAAAAGACTGACTGCTGAATCTGTACAAGAGTGAAGGCATTCTTTTTCTGACCTTATTTTTTTCCAAACCCCTCTTCCCTTATTTCTGTTACTTGTTGCTATTAATCATGAATAAGTCTAATGATTAACCCCTGATGTAATGATGTATAAAAATGTGGCGGAGAATTTTAAGTGGAAAAGGTCTAAATATAATTGTGTGTTTTTATCACTTGGGCTTGGTTGAAACAGTGGACATTTCAAAAGAAGGGAGGGAGGAAGGGGAGGAGGAGGAGGAGGAGGAGGAGGAGGAGGAGGAGGAGGAGGAGGAAGAAGAAGAAGAAGAAGAAGAAGAAGAAGAAGAAGAAGAAGAAGAAGAAGAAGAAGAAGAAGAAGAAGAAGAAGAAGAAGAAGAAGAAGAAGAAGAAGAAGAAGAAGAAGAAGAATTCAAAGGTTGCTTTAGAAGGCCATCTAAAATCTCTTCCAATAAAGAGAGACTAGTTGCAGGAAATACCAGCTGGGAAGGATTAGATCAGGGGGCTGCTTCAGTGTACAGCTCTAGTGATCTGGAATATTCCCATCATGGTTTGTTCAGTTATTCTCCATTTGAAAGAGGAGAATGAAGAGGATATACACAACAGCAGAAGATAGATAAAGTAATTCCTAACTAGGGACAACTGGACTTCGACTGCAAATCCCATTTGATCACTAAAGTGGCCTAGACAGAGATCCCCTTGATGTGGAGCACTGATCTGGTGGTTTTACCACAATCCCAACATCAATGCTTTCATCCCAGAAAGAGGAATTAAAGTTATGGGCTGGCTTTAAGGGATGATCTTTAGGAAAAAAACATCCAAGTGCTGTTCCCACCAGCAGGACAACTGATCTGCCCATTTTAGAAAGCAAAGAGCTAAGACCAATCAAGATTGGGATTAAAATATGTTGCCTGATTGACCCAGGCAGAAACAAACTGCCACAAGCCATGATCAGATAAGGAGGAAGAAATGGTAGAGTTAAACCCTGGAATTTAGTTTACTTGCAGAGCTCTTGATGGCTTGATAGTGCTTCCTTATCTGAAATAAAAGCCGTTTCTTTATTGGACCCACATTCTGGATTCTTCATTGTTCATGAGTAAAAATGTGAGTTCAAGGTTTATTGCTGAACCTTGGCTGAAGTTCTCAACTTAGTTTTGCAGATGCCTCCCATGGACTAAATTTCTTGACAAATCGAGGCTAGCTATCACCACTTGCTCTTACATGTACCGTCATTGCAGGAATGTAATGCTCATCCATGACGGTAAAGGCAGGATTTGTTTCCAGATTTTTTTTTGAATGAATCAAGGAAGACGGGGAAGGTTTTCTTGATAGTTTAGCTGCCCTGTCCTGAAAAGAGAAAACGAAAGATGACTAATAGAATTTCTAAAATATGTACCGCCTATATTTTATGCATCCTTTAATTCAGTTTGACTGGCAATAAGCAGGGAGATTTTGGCTGCTCAAGAAGTTGGCAATATGATAACCTCAATTATATTTTCCAGTAAGATGTTGTTTAATTGGGGTTCCCCCCCCCCAATTATTTAATATATTTTCTGTGCACAGCCAGAAATGTGGACATTCACACGTCTGCAGTTTTCACTTTTTCTGTTCTAGAAGCATTTACATTTTCTCCTGTTTTTTTTCTTCTTGTGGCTAAGTATTGGAGGCGGGAGGATAGATTGCTCAATTGAGGTCTCCAGCCTGAGACTCAAAATACTTTTTTTTTTTTTTTTCCTGGCTAAAACTGGTTTTCTTGCAAGTGTGATTCTGAAGCAAGAAAATTTAGCCACCCTTCCGGGATGATGCGCTACTCACCAAGCAACCCTTGCAAACTGGAAGTGCGATAGGTCAGGGGGTGAATTCAGCTGGGGAGTAGAGGAGAGTGGATTGCATTAACAGCAGAAACCTAACTGGCCCTCAGTCAGAAAGGCAGACATACGTCCAAAAACTGATTTTTAGGCAGAGGAATTGATTTTCCCTGAAGAGCCTTTCTTTATACCAGTGGTTGTCAAATGGTGGGCCGGGGACCATTGGTGGTCCCTGAGAAAAGGTTGATGGTCCGCAGAGAAATGTCCCCCCCAAAGCAATTAATCCAAGCGGTGCGGGAACACAAGGCTGCACCACACACATGGCCCGCCCACCCACTGCCCCCCACCCTTCAGCCGAATGCAAACCTTACTTTGAGTAGAGCCACGCGAGGTGGAACGGGAAGGTAAGATCAACGGCAGGGGAGGGAAATCCGCTCCGGGGTAGCTTGCTGACGTTAGTGGGAAAGTCGGTCCCATATTCCAGAGATGCCGTAGTCACAAGACTGGTCATCCCGGAGCAGCTCCTCCAGTCCATGGCAGACCGGTGGACCCGGGTGGAGGAACAGCTGCTCCGGGATGACCAAAGGGCCAGTCCTGTGACTACTGCAGCTCTGGAATATGGGACTGATTTTCCCACCAATGCCAGCAAGCCACCATCAGTCAAAATTCATATTAGTAGTCTGTGGGATTTGAAATTATGAGTTTGGTGGTCCCTGAGGTCCAAAAGGTTGGCGACCCCTGCTTTAAACCAAAGGCTAAACTACTGTGTGAATATGGGTTCAAAAAGATAATAAGGGCAAATTAGGGTTGCAACTCCAATATATTAAGAGAACATTCATGGTATTCTCTTCCCGTATCAAGGACTAGCTCAATGCCCATGCTTCACTACAAAACTATGTGATCGGGCTTAGTTTTTGGGGAGGAAAATAAGGGGGGGAAATTGGTCCTCTGCCTACCAGCATTAATCGGTATTTATCTGGTTAGCGTCCTATCAGTGTGTGAGACAATACGGGGCTGTTTGGAACCGTGGTGCATTTCAAAAATGGTTACTACTGGTTCGGTGGGTGTGGCTTGATGGATGTGCTTTGCAAGCGTGCACACACTTTGCACGTGCAGCAAATGCGCATTTTGCACAGGCGCAGAGGCGTTTTGGCCTGCCTCCTGCAATCCTGCACTCTCCCGGTTGCTTCAGCAGCTTCCAGCACGGCAATTGCTGTGCCGCGCCAAAGCAGCTGCGCTTCAAAAGCAGGACATAGAGGTTAGTATGGGAGCCCAGGCAGGCAGGTGGGCCCAACAGCAGAGCAGCGGAGAGAACCGGATCATCGGCGCTACCAGCTCGGCAGAACCAGGCCGAACTGGTAGAATACTACCATTGGTTTGGAAACAGAAATAGTATTTGCTGCGTGAGCAAGAAGGAGACAGCAAGGAGCCTGGGCGTGGCTTAGCTCAACTGTTCTGTACTAAAGCTGCTTGGCGCTGTGAAAATGAAACTGAAACTCCTCTCCTCTGCTTGTGTTTTGCATTTGGAAGAGATTTCTTTTCAGGTGGGGAGGGGGAGTATTTTAAGTCCAGGTGTGTTATGTGAGAGAAAGAGGGTGAAGACACAGACCCCCCCTAATAGTTCAGAGAGTACAGGTAGTTCTTGACTTACAACAGTTCACTTAGTGACCATTCAAATTTACAACGGCACTGAAAAAAAGTGGCTTATGACTACTTTTCACACTTCTGACCGTTGCAGCATCTCCATGGTCACGTGATTTAAATACAGATGCTGGGCAAGTGGTTCATATTTAGGACGATTGCAGTATCCCCTGGTTTTGTGATCTTCTGACAAGCAAAGTCATTGGGGAAGCCAGATTCACCTAACAACCGTGTTAGTGTTTTCAAAACTGCAGTAATTCACTTAAGAAATGTGGTAAGAAAAGTGATAAATTGACTAAACAAAGTGTTGTGGTTAGCTGGCAGCAGGTGCAGACAGCTGAGTAGAGCGAGGACTCAGATGGGGCCAGGACCATTAGGGAGTGGACTGCTACCTTCGGAGATTGTGGGAGCTGGCAGCAGCGATGAGGAGGTTCCCGAGGAGCCTATGGCAAGTGCACATGAGTGCAAGATTGCTTGCAGGAAAGAGCAGCTGCAACAGCACGGGCGACTCGGGAGTAAGGCAGCAAGGTAATGTCCCCTCCTTCAAGAAGGTAAAAGGCATCTGTGAAACAAACATACTTTGCAGACAGCAATGATGTTTTGAAACTCCAGCCTCGTGGACATTCAAGTATCCTGAGTTTGTATTTGAAGATTATTGTATTGCAAATTATTTCTTGTCTGTTATCATTTGGAAAGTCTCACACAGTTTCGCAAGACTTGTGCTGATCACAGGTAATTATTTTGTAAAAGCATTACAAGCAGTGGTGGGATTCAAGTAATTTAACAACCGGTTCTCTGCCCTAATGATTTCTTCCAACAACCAGTTCAGCAACTGCTCAGAAAGTTAACAGCTGGTTCTTCCAAACTGGTGCGAACTGGCTGAATCCCACCACTGATTACAAGGTTTCTGTTCTGTTTGGATTGTGTTTGATTTGTTGGAAAGGGGCGTGGGTCAGAACATAAAGCAATATAAATTTTGGGCTCAGTTGTGGTCGGACTACCTGTATATTGTAGATGCAGATAGTAGAGTGCTTCAGTTTGGCAAGATTCTGTCTATAGGTGTGGAACAATAGATAATTCAGCGTGGAAGATTTACCGCATATCCTTTTTTTCCAGTTTTTGTGCCTCACCTTCTCCTTCCAATTAGGGAAAATGCATCTGCCAGTGTTTGCAAAACTCAGCTTAAATAAATTTAAGGTACATTTCGGTTGTGATATAGTACATACTTCTCCAAGAATTTATCCCTGAGTGCGAGATAAATAAGGAGCAACGTCTGCACCGCTCAAAGTGTGTTTGCTTATGCATAATTTTCCTACGTTTCAATTGTATACTCAAAAGAAACTGCAGGGGAATGTGGTGAGCCTTACCCAGTAGAACATAACGGTGCATTGTTTTGTTGAGTCATCTGTTACTCAGGCACCTTTACATGCACCATCGCTGGAGGCCTTCACGAAAAGATTGGACATTTTGACTGGGATGGTGTAAGGTCTCCTTCTTTTGATCGGGGGGGTAGACTAGAAGACCTCTAAGGTCACTTCCAGCCCTCTGATTCTATGATTAACAATCATTGGTATCTAATTGCACCTTTCTCCTTGTTTTGGGGTGTCATTACTGTTTAAGTAGGCTATCCCTATCTCACAAAACGAAATTCAATGTGGATAAAAGTAAACTCTTACACTTAGGCAACAAGACTTAGACGGTGTGGAGACTCCTAGGAGGGGTGGGGCGGGGTGGGAGGGGCAGGTGGGGGGTCAGCCAGGGGAGGGATTTGGCGGTTTGCCGAACCGGCCATAACAGTAGCTAGGGATTCGCCCAAACCCGTAGCAGCCCACCCCGGATTCCGACTGAGAGAAGGGTTGGAGTGAGCTTCAAAAATTTTAGCAATGGGTTCTCTGCCCGGTTGCTGGGTGGGCGTGGCTGTTGTGGGCGTGGCCTAATCGACCTCCTGCACCACGGCAGGAGGGGGGCATTTTTGCCCTCCCTGGGCTCAGGATGCTTTCTTTGAGCCTCCAGGAGGGTGAAAACAGCTTCCCCGGGCTCCAGAGGCTCCGTGGAAGCTGAAAACAGGCCCATTTCCAGCCTTCCTGAACTTCCCGGAGGCCCATTTTTCGCCCTCCCCGAGCCTCCGTGCGCGCCCTGCACTTACCTGCATCCAAAACAGGCCACGTGAGGACTCCTGGGAGGGGCGGGGCCAGCCAGGCGTGGGATTTGGAGCTGCACAGAATTTTAGCTAGGGGCTCTCCCGAACCCCTGAGAACCCCCAGCAGCCCACCCCCTAACTTAATGTATGAAAAATCTGCTCGTTCTGTTACCCATCACTTTGGAGAGAAGTCAGGGAGAACATCCCAGACTGAAATACAAGTACTAAATGAAAGAGATCCCTTGCCCAGAGGGAGATTAAGGTTCATGCTGCTGGTTTTTGGATAACTCAAAGAACCCACAGCAAGGAGAAAGATCCGAAGGAAGGCTAAATAACTGACAAACCCAGCAAAGCTCTGAAAGAAAGATGGCTCCACAGGGAAGATTATACGTCTTACACAAACCAGAGTCTTGAAACCAAGCAAGAAGAATCATCTTCTTCTTCTTCTTCTTCTTCTTCTTCTTCTTCTTCTTCTTCTTCTTCTTCTTCTTCTTCTTCTTCTTCTTCTTCTTCTTCTTCTTCTTCTTCTTCTTCTTCTTCTTCTTCTTCTTCTTCTTCTTCTTCTTCTTCTTCTTCTTCTTCTCCTCCTTCTCCCTTCTTCTTCTCCTCCTCCTCCTCCTCCTCCTTCTCTTTCTCTTCCTCCCTCCTCCTCCTCCTCCTCCTCCTCCTCCTCCTCCTCCTCCTCCTCCTCCTCCCTCCCTCCTCCTCCTCTTCTTCTTCTTCTTCTTCTTCTTCTTCTTCTTCTTCTTCTTCTTCTTCTTCTTCTTCTTCTTCTTCTTCTTCTTCCTCCTCCTCCTCCTCCTCCTCCCTCCTCCTCCTCCTCCTCCTCTCTTCCTCTTCCTTTTCTTTCCTCCTCCTCCTCCTCCTCCTCCTCCTCCTCTTCTTCTTCTTCTTCTTCTTCTTCTTCTTCTTTCTTCTTTCTTCTTTCTTCTTTCTTCTTTCTTCTTTCTTCTTCTTCTTCTTTCTTCTTCTTCTTCTTCTTCTTCTTCTTTTGGTGCAAAAAAAAAAAAGGTCTTTGATCTAGCTGCAAAATAGTGAGCAAGCTCATTCACCCTATATATTATCCTTGATGTTCAGGACTTTTGGAGGCAGGGATGGAAATTCCTGGGCCTGACCTACTCAGCTAGACTTCAGATTTATGAGCGAGTTCCATGTGATCCTTTTGGAAAAACTGTCTGGATTTAGAGAACATTGTGCATACTGTCTACTGGGTTGTCTAATGTTGATTTGACTGGGCAGCTAGGGTGAAGATTGGCATCTTGGCTTTCATCCTGAGCCATCTGAAGCGGGTGGAGCTCATTTTTCTCTGTCATAATTCACATTTGCATATGGGTCGTCAACTTTTTTTTTTTTATCTTGGCTCAATTGCTGGCTCAGGGTAAAAATCTAAAGGTTTATAGCTCTAATTTAGTCCGCCCTCTTGCATTAAGGGGGTGCATTTGGGCTATACAGAATAAGGAGAAGGGAACTATTTTAATGCCAATTCAAGAAAGGTGAACTTTAGCCTGCCTTACCCCCAGGGCCCAGACTGGAGAAAATGACAGCAATGTCATGGGACCTCAGCAGAAAGCGGAAGTTTCTGCATGTTCAGAAAAGGCTCTTAGCTCTTATTTGAACCCAGTCTTGAGAAAGAACCTTGGAGAGGTTTCTAATTTGGTAGATGACACTAGTCCAAGGCATCAGTTTTAAGAGATGACTATGTGTTCATAACGGATATGCTTAATCTTTTTCCTAGTCTCGTCACTCGGTGATCCTTTCATCCTTTCAGTAAATGTGGGTTTTAAAAAAAATTCTTGCAAGAGAGGTACTAGCCAGTTGAAGACCAGTAGGACATCTGGGAATGAGTAAAAGTGGCAAAGTTTTGGGACAAAATGAAGGCCATTGTAATTAACTAAAAGCAAAACAAACAACATCATGAATTATGGATGTTGAAATTAAATCGTTTCTAGGATAACTGAAGAACAACAATTACCAATCCTATAAAACAAAGATAACATGACTGATTAAAAGATCACCATTGGCCAACTTGGTTCAACCAAGAAGGAAGAGGCAACACATTAAACCTGCCATGGCAAAAGCATACACTTATATTTAACAGAAGGAATTTGATAGCACCTTGTCAAACACAACTAATTAAAAGGCACAAGATTTTGTGAGTTGAACATGATGAAGTAAGTTGCAGCTCATATACATGTCAGGCATGAATAACCAGGTGTCTCTGTTGAGATCAAAGATTGAAAGGGTTGATTATTGCTACTTCTAATAGATAGGTAGAAGAATCTAATCAACTAATAGTCAAAGCTAAATTGGTGCTTCATAAGGGTCACGTATACATACATAAAGCTACATATGGCAAATCTAGACAGCATACTAAAAAGCAGAGGCATCACCCTGCCAACAAAAGTGTGTATAGTCAAGGCTATGGTTTTCCCAGTTGCAATGTATGGCTGTGAAAGTTGGAGCATAAGGCTGAGCACCAAAGAATGGAGGCCTTTGAACTATGGTGCTGGAGAAGACTCCTGCAAGTCCTTTGGACTGCAAGGCAATCCAACCGGTCAGTCCTAGAGGCGATCAACGCTGACTGCTCTTTAGAAAGCCAGATCCTGAAGATGAAACTCAAAGACTTTGGCCAGCTAATGAGAAGGAAGGACTCACTGGAGAAGAGCCGGGAAATGCTGGGAACGATTGAGGGCAAATGAAGAAGAAGGGGACGGCAGAGATGAAGGTGGCTGAATGGAGTCACTGAAGCAGTAGGCGTGAACTTAAATGGACTCCAGAAGATGGTAGAGGACAGGAAGGCCTGGAGGAACATTGTCCATGGGGTCGTGATGGGTTGGATACGACTTTGCAACTAACAACAACAACAACAAATAGGTAAAAGAATCTAGTCAACTAATGGTCAAAGTTAAATTGGCGCTACATAAGGGTCAGTAGAATTTAGGAGGAGCTGGATTTAGGTCTCTTGTGGCAACATAATCACTCCAAATTTATGACCTGTTTAACTCCGCCTTCCAGCTCAGCTTGCTTTTCTTCTACACAAAAGTTTATACTTTTTAAGAAACTTGGTTAGTCACTAAAGGTGCCACCCAGTGGTGGGATTCAAAATTTATTACTGGTTCTGTGGGCATGGCTTGGTAGGCATGGCATGGCTTGATGGGCATGGTGTGACTTGGTAGGCGTGGCTTGGTGGGCGTGGCAGGGGAAGGTTACTGCCAAATCCCCATTCCCTCCCCACCCCACTAACCTGCTTTCCAGCTCCGTTCTCCTGTGCAGGGCAACAAAAGACCAATCAGCTGGGACTTGGGAGGCAGAGAATAGATGGGGGCAGGGCCAGTCAGAGGTGGTATTTGTCAGTTCTCTGAACTACTCAAATTGCCGCTACCGGTTCTCCAGAACTGGTCAGAACCTGCTGAATACCCACCTCTGGTGCCACCACATTCTTCCTGATTGTTTGCTATCATCATAGACAACTTTCCTCCTAACCATGACATTTAATAGGTGGTTGCTTAAAAATGATGAGGAAAGGCTAGAAATGAACTCTCTTCTACCATTTAACAAATCAGTTTATAAATGCCTCTGATAGTAATTTCATCACGAAGTCCAGCAGTTCTGCAGGACTTCAGATGGTTTCTGCACGACCGCAAAAGGAGGAAGGGTGGAATTTTCTACATTTCTTTCTTGCCATCTGATGGTAATTTAGTGTCCCAGTCTAGATCTGCTTGTCCACCATAATGTGTAGCAATCGTGTCTTATTCATTGAAAGCATTTTTACCCAGCTTTTTTGTCCAAAAATAGTCGCCTTCCAACCTCCAGAAACCAATGGAGATTATTTATTGCCGTAGAGTCCTGTAAAACACTCTGGCATGCTTTAAACTCATTTTTTTCCCCCTTCACTTTTCTATTTTATTTGAGCTTCTCAGTTTTGGAGCTGGTGTGCTTTAGATCAAGCAATAGACTTGGACCACTCATTTCCACCACAGGCTTGGTATAGGACACACTAAGTTGTAACAAACTGCATTATATCTTGTTTTCAACAGGATAACTTGTTCTCAATAATTGCTGCCATGAGAAAAGTTATGAGGTTTAACACTCACAAGTTTTGGTGGAAACCACGTGTTACAACTTCGTGTTCTACTTCATGCAGTGTGCGTCTGTCTGTTGAATTTGTTGGCACGGAAAAGATGCTATGATGTTAATCTTCCCTAGATGCATATTTTACAGTGAGAAAGGGCTGCATACGGCATATTTTAGGATTAAGAATCTAAATTACATGCCTGCCGTGCTCTGTAGGCATCTGGCAAAGAAACAGCTCAAGGAGTTCGGTTGTGCTACAAACACTGAGACATCAAAAAACAAAACGAAACAGAGAAGAGAAGAGAAAACCAAAGCCAGGAACCATTAGATCAACTTACAGGAAAAGCCTTTTGTTTACACCTCTGGGAAATAGAAGGATACAAGAATAAGCAGAAAAGAAAGGCCAAGCCAAACGTTCGTGATGCATACTGCTAAAATGTCATTGCGGGAGTAACAGATTGCCAATTAAAGACTCAATGGTTGGCAAGGGGGTTTCTGAAGTTTGTCAGCTTCCATACCCGTTGCAGTTTTTTAAAAAAAAATTTTTTGGGGGGAATTGGGGAAGAACTAGCAGCAGAATTAGAATGAACATATCCCTGCCTGTGAACGGGTCTTAGCAAGCATGGTTGAACACCCTTTGCCAAACGAGAGAACGATAGGAAAGATGAAGGGTGAGTGGGAAAGTTTTAGCCCTGCATTCAAAAAAAAAAAAAAAAAAAAATTGGGAATGCCTTTTCTGAAAGCTTGTGCTTTGGGGATATAAAATTTGTGCATTGGGAAAAGTGTTTCTCGACTCCTTCTAAATTTTGTTTTTTTACCATAGACAGCTAGCACTGCTCTCCCTCTTGCTGATTCAGCCAGATAAACAGATAGATAACAAATAATCAGAGTTGGAAGGGATGTTGTAGGTCATCTAGTCCAACCCCCTGCCCAAGCGGGAGACCCTACACCAGGGGTGGGCAATTAATTTCTGTCGGGGGCCACATGGAAAATCAGATCTGCGTTCGAGGGCCGAACCAATTTTATAAAAGGCCATTATAAGGGGCCCATTATAAAATGCAGCAAATTATATATAAGAATATATATATATATATATATATATATATATATATATATATATATATATATATATATATATACACACCTATTTATCGGCGTATAACACGCACAGGCGTATAACACGCATCTTCATTTAAGAGGAAATTTCAGGAAAAAAATTAAATTTCTAAATAAAAACTTTGAAGCAAAATAAGGGTAGCTCAGAACTTTTTTTTATTAATATTATTACCACTTATAAGGTAAATCAGTGGTCCCCAACCTTTTTGTACCAGGGACCGGTTTCAAGCAGAAAATTTTGCAAGGACCGGGGGAAGAAGAAGAGGCTTCGCTCTCTCGCTGCTCCACCATCCAAGGAAGAAACTGCTTCAAAGAAGCGGGGGCTTTTCCTGTCGCCGCAGCTATTCCGGCGCCCGTTTCACCCACTCCCACCCCGCGCACGCTTCAATCCACAGTGTCCCATTCTGCCTGCCTGCCTGCCTGCCTTAGTTTCTGGTTGTTTGGGAGCAGCCGGCTGAGAATAATAACTATTCGCCTCTTTTACTCAGCCGAAGCTGTTCGATTCAACCATTAACGAAGGCAGACAGGCAGGCAGAACGGAGCACTGCGGGCGGGCGGCGGACGGGGTGGGGTGGGGAGAAACAGCGCTTCAGAAGCTGCGGCGACAGGAAAGCCCGCTCTTTGAAGCAGTTTCTTCCTGTGCTGGTGGAGGAGCGAGAGAGCGACTGAAACTGACCCAGAGAGAAGGACAGGCTTCGGTTGCTTCCTCCCTCCCCTTCTTTCATTTGTGTCCTTGATCCCGATCCCAGCAGCATTCACCGAAGGCTTCTTAACATTATATCGGCGTATAACACGCATACATCATTTGCCCCTATTTTCAGGGGGAAAAAGTGCGTGTTATACGCCGATAAATCTGATATATAATGTTTTCTGAGGTTCATGGTATTTGTATGTGGATCTTTGGTTATTCGGGTTTTCTCCGCGTAAGATTCAAAGTATCTGAGGCAACGTTTCGATGAAGTCTCATTCATCATCTTCAGGCTTGCTTCTTCGGCTCTGTGCTTCTCAGAGTGATGTGAGCTTTCAGCTGCTTCTTCCTTCTAACTGCCAGTGGGGGTGTGACTTGACTGGGTGGGGGCTTGGCTGCGTTCCGATTGGGTGGGGTGTGTTCTCATTGGTTGGAGGCTTGGCTGTGTTCTGATTGGTTGGGGGCCGGCCGTGTTCTGATTGGCTGGAGCGTGTTCTGTTCAGGTGGGGGCTTGGCCGTGCTCAGGCTAGTCCCAGCTGCTGGGGATTTGAGCTGGTGAGCTGGGATCTTGCTGTTTGGCTTTGAGTTCGTGGTGGGTGCCACATCTTCATGGTGGGGTCAGTTCGCTTCATGTATGGCTCAGATGGGTTTGAAGTGGGTAGTGATGCAGCTGCAGTGCGGCTTCTGGTCTGTGGTCGTGTCTCATCTTCTGTGTGGGTGTGAGTCTGATTTTTACGTGGAAGTGTGGTGGTGGCATCTTGTGTGGCCCTCGTGGGTGTGGGTCTGGTGTCATTATATAATAATGACACCAGACCCCACCCACGAGGGCCACAAATGCCACCACCATACTTCCACGTAAAGCACTGAGATGCCACCACCACACAAGATGCCACCACCACACTTCCACGTAAAAATCAGACTCACACCCACACAGAAGATGAGACACGACCACAGACCAGAAGCCGCACTGCAGCTGCATCACTACCCACTTCAAACCCATCTGAGCCATACATGAAGCGAACTGACCCCCACCATGAAGATGTGGCACGACCACGAACTCAAAGCCAAACAGCAAGATCCCAGCTCACCAGCTCAAATCCCCAGCAGCTGGGACTAGCCTGAGCACGGCCAAGCCCCCACCTGAACAGAACACGCCTCCAGCCAATCAGAACACGGCCAGCCCCCAACCAATCAGAACACAGCCAAGCCTCCAACCAATGAGAACACCCCACCCAATCGGACGCAGCCAAGCCCCACCCAGTCAAGTCACACCCCACTGGCAGTTAGAAGGAAGAAGCAGCTGAAAGCTCACATCACCTGAGAAGCACAGAGTTGAAGACAGAAGCCTGAAGATGATGAATGAGACTTCATCGAAACGTTGCCTAGATACTTTGAATCTTACGCGGGAGAAAACCCGAATAACCAAAGATCCATATATATATATATATATATATATATATATATATATATATATATATATATATATATATATATATATATTTATATATATATATATTGTTATATATAATTTGCTGCATTTTATAATGGGCCCTTATATATATATATATATATATATATATATATATATATATATATATATATATATATATATATAATATATATAATATATAATATATATATATTATATATAAGAAAAAGTAACACTGCGGCTGCTCCTGCTACTACTTTCCACGCTTTCCAAACGCGAGTCCCAGGAGAGAACAAACAGCAAACCGCACTCAGGGGCATCCAAGCCCACCTAAAGCTAGGCCGCTGCTGGTGGAGCCTTGCCCTGCTTTGGTGCCCTGTTTCCCGGCTCGGCGGTCCTGCTCGGGCGGCACTTTAAAATCCCTCCTCCTCGCGTATGCGCCCGACGAGCCGCTCACCACGACGGTGGCTCCCAGCACCGAGCAAGTTCCCAGCAACTTGCGGCTTGCTTTTTTTTCCTCTTGGGCGCTGCGCATGGCCCGAGTCGCACGGCGGAGGGGAAACCCGGAGCGCCGCCAGGTCGCCTCCTCCAAGCAGCCTGCCCGCCCGCCGCGCGGCTCGTTCCCCCTCCGCCGCGTGGCTCGGGGCCAGGCGCGAGCGCCCGTGAGGAAAAAGGAAGCCGCAAGTTGCTGGGAAGTTGCTCGGGTTTCGGGCTTCAGGCTTAAACTTTGCAAAGGCAAAGTTTGCAGGCGGGAGTGTCTTCCCTCCGAGGAGCGGGAAGGGTTCCGCCCAGCGGGCGGGCGGGCTGCTTGGAGGAGGCGACCGGCGGTGCTCAGGCTTCCCCTGCCGCGCGGCTCGGGGCCAGGCGCGAGCGCCCGAGAGGAAAAAGCAAGCCGCAAGTTGCTGGGAAGTTGCTCGGGTGCTGGGAGCCGCCGTCGTGGTGAGCGGCTCGTCGGGCGCGTACGCGAGGAGGAGGGCTTTTAAAGTGCCACCCGAGCAGGACTGCCAAGCCGGGAAACGGGGCACCAAGGCAGGGCAAGGCTCCACCAGCAGCGGCCTAGCTTTAGGTGGCTCCAAGCAGCCCGCTCCAAGCAGCCCGCCCGCCCGCCCACTGGGCGGAACCTTTCCCGCTCCTCGGCGGGTAGACGCTCCCGCCTGCAAACTTTGCCTTTGCAAAGTTTAAGCCTGGAAGCCCTGGGAAAAAAAGGGGGATCGGCGGGGACTCACCTTCGGAGAGGTCGCACTCGAAGGTGATTTCGAACTCCCAGCCGAGGCCTTTGCAAAGTTCTTCTTTTCTTTCCTACCCCGAGAGCGCTCTGCACTTTTGCAGCTTTGGAGGCCACGCGGCGCAGGGCAATACGCCACGCCCAGCGATTTTTTTCAGGGTGGGCCGGATTGGACAGACCAATGGGCCCTATGTGGCCCGCGGGCCATAGTTTGCCCACCCCTGCCCTACACTATTTCTGACAAATGGGAGTCCAATCTCTTCTTGAAAGTCTCAGGTGATGGCACTCCCACAACTTCCGAAGGGTTCCATGGGTTGATTGTTCTCACTGTCAGAAAGTTTCTCCTTATTTCCAGGTTGAATCTCTCCTTGACCAGTTTCCACCCATTGCTTCTTGTCCTGCCCTCATGTGCTTTGGAGAATAGCTTGACTCCCTCTTTTTTGTGGGAACCCCTCAAATATTGGAAGACTGTTATCCTGTCTCCCCTGGTGCTTCTTTTCACTAGACTAGCCAGGCCCAGGCCCAGTTCCTGTAACTGTTCTTCATATGCCTTAGTCTCCAGTCCCCTCATCATCCTGGTTGCTCTTCTCTGACCTTTTTCTAGAGTCTCAACATCTTTTTTATAGTGTGGTGGCCAAAATTGGATGCAGTACTCTAGGTGTGGTCTTACTAAGGCTTTAAAGAGTGGTATTAGTACCTCACTTGATCTCAATTGTATCCCTCTGTTAATGCCAGAAGATACAAAAGAAATGTCACCTATTGCATTGCATATGTAAAGATGGGCTCTCTCTCCTTAGCTAGCTCCTGGTGATTTTTCTTCCTTCAGAAGTTGTGAGTGCGCCAACGCTGGAGGATGTCAAGAAGAGATTGGACAATCATTTGTCCACAATCGTATAGGATCTTCTGCTTGAGCAAGGGTTTGGATTAGAAGACTTTTGAAGTCCCTTCCAACTCTGCCATTGTGTTATTCCGTTTGTCATTCTCTCCTTCAAGGATATTTTCCGACTTCCCAGTCTGGCCTAGGACCCCAAGAGTTCCTAGATGGGGATTGGTTTAACTCACAACTCCCCGAGGCTGTGCTCGTTTGTGCACTGTGCAAAAATGCAGAAAGAAAGCCTCTTTAATTGTAACACTTGATGCTCTTTCACACAAGAGTCACACCCATGGGGTGAGTCATGACAAGTTGCAACAAATAGGTTCTTTTGCAGGCAACCCGCTCTTCTGTCTACCCACTCAGGTGAGGGTGTACCTTAAGGGCAGGTATAAGGTGGTGACACTTCTTTATGTTCCCTTTGTTGTTGTTGTTTTTAATGAACTTACGAGGAGATATTATATATTGTCTCATGCTCATTTGCACTGGAAGGTCATCGGGGACTGTTTGGCTTGATTTAATTGTGATGTTTATTTGCGATGTTTCCTTTTCAAATCCAGCTTGAATTCATAGATATAAACATTCAATTGGCTTTGTCAGCAATATGGAAGTGATTCCATACAGCCTTCCTGCAGGATCCTAGATTCCCAGTAATCAATTTGAGATTCCATAGAAATCAACATCCAACTACCAACCAGGGCTCCTTGGTGCTTTCTGAGCTTGGTTGTTTTCTTCCAGATGTTTCCTTGCCCAAACTAAACCACACCATCAGTGCACTTTGAATAATGTTGGAAAGCCACCAAGCTCAGAGAGAACTAAGGACCTCTCATTTCAACCTTGAGTTGCAAATATTCTCTTTATTGGAATTACCAGCCATGCCGGACTAGTTAATTTCCCATCACAGGCAAGATCATGTCTCATGTTTACATGATGTTTATGTTTACAGATTAACAGAGTTGGAAGGGACCATGTACATCGGGGTCACCAATCTTTTGGACCTCAGACCACCAAACTCATAATTTTAAATCCCAGGGACCACTAATATGAATTTTGACTGGCGGTGGTTTGCTGACGTTGGTAGGAGAGAGAGAGAGAGAGAGAGAGAGAGATCTGATCTAACCTCCCTCCCTCCCTCCCCCCCCCTCTTTCTCTCTCTCTCACTCTCTCACACACACACAAACACACAGAGGCAGGAGTGGGATTCAAATTTCTTAACAACCAGTTCTGTGGGCGTGGCCTAATTTGTGGGTGTGGCTTGGTGGTCATGTGACTGGCTGGGCATGACTTGTATGTAAATATTATAAATATTTATGTAAATATTGAATTTTTTATTTAAAAAAGAGCAACTTTTACCCAAAATCAGGCAAAGCAGGCAGGCAGATTGAGTTGCTCACAGAATCACAGATTCACTCAGAGATCTATCTTTCTGCCATCGGCCACCTGAGTCTGTCACATAAAATTTGCTTGCAAAAAAACTCATAACATTTGCTAGCAAGCAACCTCACAAAATTAACTCACAACACACTATGTATGTAAATATTGAATTTTTTTTATTAAAAAAGAGCAACTTTTACCCAAAATCAAGCAAAGCAGGCAGGCAGATTGAGTTGCTCACAGAATCACATTCAGAGATCTGTCTATCTGCCATTGGCTACCTGAGTCTGCACTGACAAATAGAAGCTTTAGTCCTAAGGAAGGTTCGGCTCTGCAGAGTCGGAGATCTAAAGATTAGCTAGAAAGCAGGAAATCCAATGATTTCCTGCTTCCTAGCTAATTTAAATTTCCTGGCACAGCAGAACAGCTGATAGTCAGGGGGAAAAAAAGGAAAAATAGCAACTTAGCAGGCAAGTTTGCCAGGTAAGGAGTGAGTGGGCAGGAGGGTTCCCGCAGGCCATGTGGGTGGTGCAGCCTTGTGTTCCTGTGCAGCCTGGATTAATTGCTTGGGGGGTGTACTCTGGGGGTGACATTTCTCTGCAGACCACCAAAATTTTCTCGCAGACCACCAGTGGGCCGTGGTCCACCAATTGGTGACCACTGATGTAGATCATCTAGTCCAACTCCCTGCCCAACCAGACCCTACACCATTGCTGACCGATGGCAGTCCAGTCTCTTCTTGAAAGCTTCCAGTGATGAAGCTCCCACAACTTCTGAAGGCAACTTCTGTTCCATTGGTTGATTGTTCTCACTGTCAGAAAATTATTCCTTATTTCTAGGTTGAATCTCTCCTTGTTCAGTTTCCTTCCATTATTCCTTATTCGTTCATCAGAACCTTCCCCAGACTCCAGGACTGGCCCATGTTCCTCCCCAACCTCCTCACTGTCCGAGTCTGTTGCCAGCTCTGCTGGCAGGCCACAGCAGCCCTGCTGTAGACCATCCTGACCCATGGATAATCCTTGTTGCTCTTGATGACGACATCCACATTTTATGCTTCTTTGTGGCTTGTTGGAAGATCGCAAAAGGTGACCCCTCGTGACCCCGGAACACTGCAAACATCATAACTACATGCCAGTGGCCAAGCATCTGAATTTCAATCACGTGTCCATGTGGGTGCTGCGATGCTTGTAAGTGTGCAAAATGACTGAGCTACTCTGAGCGGTTTACAACAGCAAGCAGAAAAAAAAATTGATAAAAATGTAAACGTAACAATAGTAAAGGGACGAAACAATAAAAATAAACAATAGCAGTAGCGCTTAGACTTATACACACTTCACAGCCCTCTCTAAGTGGTTTACAGAGTCAGCCTATTGCCCCCAATAATTTGGGTCCTCATTTTACGCACCTTGGAAGGATGGCAGGCTGAGTCAACATCGAGCCTGGTGTGATTTGAACTGCCAAATTGCAGGCAGCCAGCAGTCAGAAGAAGTAAGACTACTTCTGTTAGTACTGCACTCTAACCACCGTGCTACCGTGGTGCATATGAAAGTACAACAATGTGATTTAAAGGATTGAAAGGTATTCTGTTAGTCTAATCTTTGACAGCGGTGTTCTAATTTTTCTTGTGGTGTCTTGTTTCCTGTCTGGCCCACCTTAAAGGGTTCACAATCACAAATCTCACATAAGCACACAAGTCACCGTTCGCTTTATAAATCAGGAAAAGGAAAATGTGGCTTTTCAGATGATTTTGGATTAAAAAAATCCCATCTTCAATTATTACTGACCACGGTCAAAGGAGCCGTGGTGGCACAGTGATTAGAATGCAGTATTGCAGGCTGACTCGGCTGACTGCCAGCAGTTCGATCCTGACCGGCTCAAGGTTGACTCAGCCTTCTATCCTTCCAGGGTTGGTAAAATGAGGACCCAGATTGTTGGAGGCTGATAAACTCCGTAGAGAGGGCTGTAAACGGTGATGGGATGCTGCCGGTGTAACAACTGGTTCGCTAACCGTGTGCTTCGTGCGCTTACGCTTGTGCACAGCTTTCAAAACTACTAACCTTCAATATTCAATATGCCGTGTGAATCAGATGGCAAACTTATGGCATGCATGCCACAGATGGCACGCAGACCCATTTGTACAGGCACATGAGCCCAGCCAAACTTACATGCACTGCGCATGCGTGCACATCCCAATTGATTTTTGGCCCTTTTGAGGCTGTTTTCACCCTCCCAGAGGCTCAAGAGAAGCCTCTGCAGCTTTGGGAGGTCCAGAAATACCGGGAGTGCCCGTTTTCAGCCTCCGGAGAGGCTCTGGAGTCTGGGGGAGGTAATTTTCGCCCTCCCGGAAGCTTGAGGGAAGCCTCTGCAGCTTTGGGAGGCCGAAAAACAGGCCTTCCGGAAATACCGGATGTGC
The DNA here is from genome assembly GCF_049901735.1 of Notechis scutatus. NCBI lineage: Eukaryota > Metazoa > Chordata > Lepidosauria > Squamata > Elapidae > Notechis > Notechis scutatus. The sequence goes on from NC_142012.1 coordinate 59,395,804, forward strand.
CGAAACGGGCCCATTTTTTGGCCAGCTGATCATCGGACTAGGGGTTCACCTGAACCAGTCCGAACCGACAGAATCCCACCCCTGGCTGTAAAGCACTGTGAAATGGTGTATAAGTCTAAGTACTATTACTAAAAATTTCCAAAAATGAAGGACCTCAAAACAATCTGAAGAGTAGAGGAATGGCTTTGTTTCATGCAGGTTTTGTCTTATGACTGGGGGAAAAAAAAAAAAAACCCTCCAAATGTTCAGGAAGAAAACAATTCTTTCCTTTTGCCTCTTGCTCTGATCTCTTACTTTCTTCCTCTTTTTTTCCAAGCAGCCGTCACTAAGGAATGCCTCATCTCTGGTCCCGCTAAAGAGCTTTCCTGGATTGGGTCTGTCCTCAGAAGGGTGCCGTTTTCCATGGAGGCATCTCTACATGAATCATTGAACTTGTGGTCTTTGGAAAAGCAACTGAAAGAAACACTGCAACTTGCTTTGCTAAAGATAGATTTTTTGTGTGTCAGAATTTTTTTTTTTAAGTACAGGGATCAATGTACCAATTTTTCACAAAGAGCAGTGTGGTAACGGGCACCCTTCAAAGATCAACTGAACATTCTCGCCAGTGTAAAGATTATCTTTGAATTATTAACAGAGGAAATAGGAAAAACAATTTAAAGAGCTCGTGTGGAAAACGAACGGTTTCTCGTCAGCTTCATAACAGGGCCTTAATTCAAACCCATCAAATTTCAAGGCTGGATGCAAATCTGGCTGGAAATTATTGTACATGTTTTCTTGCCATGACCTACCCAACCCGCTGTGAGGGAAAGCAGACCGTAGTTCCTCTGGAAAACTAAGCCATCTCTGACTTATAATTTTGAAACTCCTTGGAGATTTCCTTTGAACTTCAACCAAGAAAAACCCTGCCTTATAAATAATGGAATTTGTTGATTGGCTGACAGATTGGGTCAATGTTAGTTTTGGCGAAACAGCCTGGATGCATTTGCTTGAAAATAATCAGCTGGCCACAGCGCTAAAAAGTTCTGTCGGCGTAATTTCTTTTTGTTGGAGCGATGCTAAAAGAAAAGAATCATTTCCAAAGTTACTTCCAGAATTTAACCTAACATTTGGCCTGCTTTGGTTAAATGTTATTTTATATATTCCTTTCTGGAACATGCTACCTTTCTTGCATGTTCTCTCATGCCTTCCTATTTACCCAAGGTTGAATCCATCTAGTGGTGGGATTAAACCGGTGTAACAACCGGTTCGTTGAGCATGCGCGCGGTTCATTTGAAAACAGCTCTAAAACTTATCTTCAACTGCATCCCCTATCAGTAAAACAGCTGAGGCACGGCAATCCGCTCTGCCACGCCTATCAGCTGGGTGTGATGACCAGGGGCGTGGCACTAAGGCAACACAGTCAGATAAGCAATAAGAGTCCCTTTATTATCTCCAACTTTGTCCCCTATGTCCAGGTTACCTTCTGGCTGGAGAAAAACTCCTCCAGGAACAGCCTTTGACTGCAGAAAATTAAGTCCAAAATATGAGCAACACAAACTGTAAAATCCAAGCAAACCAAACTGAAGTAATTAGTTTGGCAGGGCAGAAGCAAGAATTTCAGACTTGAAGGCATGGCAAAACTCACACGGTTCGGAAAATGCCAGGAACACAGATACACCACAACAACACAGGATAAAGTCACATTTGCTCCCAGCAGCCTGACGCATGCAGCCTGCCTTTCTTATCAAAGGTCTTCCCAGCTGTGGCTAATGAAGGGAATCAGGGCCCTCTCCTTCCTCGTAAGCCACGCAACCCACATTGCTCTCTTCTCTGTTCCTCTCTGCATGCCTTAGGATGAAGAGGCGATGGGCCTGGTTCTTCCTCTGAACTCCCCTCACTTTTCTATCTCATCCCTGCTCTGCCCAGCCGGACTTTGCCCTTCTCCAAGCTCCTCCACAGCCAACGGAGCCACACTCCCACTCCCTGTCAGCTGTTCAGCTTCCTCCTTGGATTCAGACTCCGACAGGGGCATGACACTGGGCTTCAAACAAAGGAAATATAGGACAGACTAGCGCTGGGGTGGGCAGTCCGTACCAGCTGAATCCCACCCCTGAATCCATCTTTTGCAATTTAGAATGTAACAATAGGCAATTTTCATTCAATGCCAGTTGAAATGGTAAATGGATTGGATCGCTTCTATTAAAGCCGCAAAAGATGAAGAATCTTACCCACAAACATACTTCCACCGAAGCAGAAAACCAACTGAAAGGAATGGAGGGAATTTAGATTTTTCTAAAATGGAGGGCAATGTAGGTTGAATGAATATTTAATCACAAAAGCATCATTTTGCTGCTCAATTGGTAAACTCCAAAGCACACTCCCAATTCTATCTACGATTCCTGAGAGCTAAGTTAAGACACCACAACAAAAGCAGCCGTGTGGAATATCATATTTGTCCTTTATGCAATGAAACATCTCCATGGCTACATCATTCTTTTCTCTTATATTTCCCAAAGCTTGAAGATATCTCCTTGGTGCTCAGTCCTTGGCATCAGCCCTATGTTCATTACAATGGTTTGGCTCTGAGGAACAGTAAATAAAATTGGGAAAGATTTCTGGATTATGGTATATATATTAATTTTTTTTAGCAAATGCAGCATTTGGCTAGGCTAGTGGAGGGAATTAGTAGCAGAACCCGAGGGTAGAGTTAAGAGAGAGAACAGCCTATAATCTCTACGTAGCCACAAATGGATTAAGTCCAACTCCCCCTTGAATTTCATTCATTTTGAAACCCACCCCTGCCCCGCTCTCAGTGGGAACACAAATACACATCCACACAAAGCAAAAAACCCTTTAGTATTGAAGTGGCTTTGAACAGTCCCTCCTTTGGAGACCTGCAAGTCTAAATCTCTGCCCAAACAGATTATTCTTGTTTGAGAAAGAGTAAAACGGCCAAGTGGTAGGTAGAAGGATGAAGTCTTCTGAATGACTTCATCTACAGTAACTGTGAAATTACCCATAATGAACAACGCATGTTGCTCATCAAAAATCTAGTGGTAATTTACCCTTCTCTTGTAAATTGAAATGGAGCTATAATTTCATGCCCATGTAGACCAGGTGAAACCTGTTTCCTCAATTTAATCCCCTCTAGATGTAATTAAACCACCCATGAAGATGGCTTCTGGTGGAGATCACGAATCTGGATCCCAATTTGTGATAAAAAAAATAGTTCCCATGGGTGAATTTTGGACTTTTTTTTTTCTGAGGGAACCTCTATCTTTGGCCGCAGTAGAGAAACAAGATCAAAGTTTTTGACAAGATAATAATACATCAGAATTAGAGCTTTCCCTCATTTAGGCCTACTCTGTCAGGGGCAAAAAATCAGGACCGTATCTTAAGTTGCAGCTCAGAAGATTTATTGTTCAAGCCTATACAGAAGAATCGACTAGTATTGCATAAGTTCAATATTAAATTGGCAATAGATAAGGGTCACCAGAAGTCAAGACGGATTAGACTTACATCATTTGTGGAAACATAATGAGTCTAGGCTAATGACTCATTTAACTCCGCCTGCTTCACACATACACCCATAAAAGATTTATTTCCCCCCCACAAAGGTATCTTTGCACTGTAGCCTTTATCCCAAGGAGGAGCTTAAATCACTCTTAGCTGTACCCCTATTAAAATAGCATCTCCGTCTTCCTTCTAACGCTGCCCAACGGCAGCCTCAAGGGATGTAAAATCTGTTAAGCTTAGCAACCAATTACCTTGGTGAGCAGTCAGGTAATTGGCAAGGACTTGAAACAGAAGGAGGGAGGGGATGCCAGGGGGGGAAAGCAAGTGGCATGTCAGCACAGTTTGCTGCTGACTCAAGATGGGCGGATAGAGCTTGATTCAGCGGTGGGGCAAGGTCCTACATTATCCCAGTGAAAGGTCATCTCTCTGAAATTAACATCCTTGGTTGGAGAAAAAGGGAAGCTAGAAAATAACCTTAAGAATAGCATTCACACAGGATAGGAGAAGGGACAAAAGAGAAGTTCCTTGGGCCATGAAGATTTGTACTGTGGGTCTCCCACAGGAAGTTCAGAAAAATTCTTCAGCGCTGAAGAAGCTTCTTGGATTAGAAGCGAAATGCCTTCAAAGAAAAAAAAAACCAGAAAGTACAGTTGCCTCCTGAGAAAAAAAAAAGCACCTTTGGGACAACCATGACCTGGAGGACTGAGAATCTCCATAGACATTCAGCTCATAGCTGCTTTCAACACAGGGTGCGCCGACGAGCAGGGAATGGGAGATTTTAGCTTGTGGTTTCCCAGGATCTCTTTTGAAAGAGTTCAGCTTTCCAGTCCTTATTGGAATCAGTGGGGGAAATTCTGTGATGTCCTGTAGCAAGAGGGAAAGTGTTCTGACCCAGGCTTCCTGAGACAGTAACAATCACATGTTGTTTCCAAAAACCTTTTTTTTTTATTCCAACGGCTGTGAATTATATGCATTCACAGCCCATAATGAGTCCCAAACAGTTTGGGAATAGTCCAACAGAAGTCTGGTACAGTCTTTCAGGATAAGGCTGATAAGCACCCACCTTTATCTCCCTTGAAATGCTGCCAACGACTAAATTGCCAGTTGGCTGTACAAGGCCAAATGGAGCACAAAGTCAACACGGAGCTTCAGACTTTAAACCGATCAGAATGAACAAAGTTGCTTCCTGCAAAGTCTCATGTCCCTTTGCTCCTCTTTTATGTCTTATTGGAGGAGCCAAATATCTCCAAGTCTTATTCTCAAGTTGCCCTTTTTGTCTTAATTGTTCTTGCCTTCTGGCAGCTCTGCGCAAGCGTGCGCTGGGAACAGACTCCCCTTGTTCCTCTGCCTCGCTGCTGTCAGATTCTGGAGGCTCCGGATGTCAGCACATAACTCTCAGTTGGCCCTGGCCCTATCTCTGTGTCGAATGCAGATCCCTCGTCCGAGCCCTCCCCAGACTCCAGGACTGGCCTATATTCCTCCCCACTGTCCGACTCTGCTGCCAGCTCTGCAGGCCACTGGCAGACCACAACAGAAAGCAACTACCTAGCTGAAAACCACATCATCATCAACACTGTACTTTATACAAACAGGGAGTTCTATGTAGTTATTATATACAAACACACTCACTAGCACAGATGGTGTTACCTAGTTGGATAATGAAACATCCGCAAGCAAACAGCCAAGTTCAGAGAGCACCAAGAGCTTCACAACCACAGTGTAATGATTGTAACAGCTATTGTGTAGAACAAACAGAAGATCAATGATGCACATCCCTGAACGCCAATCAGCAAAGAGAACACACAATGAAAACTCCTTGATCCCATAAAACTGTATACTGACAGACTCAGCAATAGTTTCAACTGGGAAACTGGAAGCATATAAGACCAAGATAAATCCAAAAATGCTAGGTAATTCCTGAAAGCCTGGCGTTCAGACAATCAGCCATCAACAGATACACAGAGATACATTACATTTACATACCATTCAAAAGAAACAACAAAAAAGCTAAGAAGGAAACAAAATGACCAGACTGCATCCTCTCGAGCAACCTACACAAGATAAGTGTCATGCCCCTGGTGGAGACTGACTCTGAGGGAGAGGAGGAACAGCCAACAGGGAGTGGAAGTGTGGCTCCGGAGGCTGTGGAGGAGGCTGTGGAAGGGCAGAGGCTGGCTGAGCAGTCAGAGGAGGACCCAGGCCCATCCCCTATACATCCTAGGGCACACAGGGAGGAGAGGATAAGGGAGAGACGTGGTCTACCCTGGAGGAGAGGGCCTTGATCGTCTTCATGGGCTGCAGCTGTGACAACTGGATAAGAGGACAGACATGTGTACGGGCGAGTGCTGGAAACAAAGTGTGGAAATATCTCTAGTTTATGGTTCCTCTCTGAGTTTGGTGTCTTTCCCAGTGTGTGTTCTGATATCTGTGAACGTCTTCAAGCCCTTATCTTGCCTGGTTTGTGTTGTTTTTTTTTACTCTTTATAATTTATAGGCATTTTTCATTTAAACGGCATTTTCTCCTTCTTGTAACTGTTTGTGTGGGAGTTTTTTGTCTCCAGTCAAGGATTTTTGGAGCTTGGAAGCAAAGTGAAGGAATAAAAGGGGCTTTACCTGTTTTTTGTGACTGCGTTAATTTTGTATCCCACCCTGGGTCATCACAATAAGCAGTGATCAACACAGGACAACAATCCAGCAGAAAACAATACCCTAATCAAGGAATTACTAAAAAAGAAAAAAGAAAACCACACACCCACTAACACTGGCAGAGCATGCTGATGTATATAAACAGGAGCAAACTGCCCACTCACTGGGATTGATGATGTTCAATCCCAGATGATAGTCAAGTGATAAAACATCTGCAAATAAGTGAGTTCAGAATGCACTAGGAACTCCACCATTCCCCCTGTGGATCTTGTGCAAATGCTGTAGAATATTCTTTGGAGAAAAAGACAAGCTAGAATATAAAATCATAGGGCTGGAAGGGACCTCAGAGGATTTCTAGTCCCTGCTTAAGGCAGGAACCTTAAGCCATCCCAATCAAATGATCATCCTGTCCATTTTTGAAGACTTCCAGTGATGTTGCAGAAGCCGGCAACTCTTGAGTCCGACCTGATTTTATGCCTTTTTTTTGAAGCAGTAATTAAGTGAATGCAGCACTCATTAAAGAAGCTCATTGCTCACAATGGGAATTTTTTTTGCTCATCTAGCATCCTTTCCTTTTAGGCTCAAGATCCAGATGGATCTTGACAGACTAAAACACTGGGACCTATCTAACAAAATGAAATTCAATGCAGAGAAAAGTAAAGTCCTAAATGTAGGCAAGAAAAACCAAAAGTACACATACAAACTGGGTGAAACCAGGCTCAATAGCAGGAACTGTGAGAGGGATCTTGGAGTCTTAGTGGACAACCAGCTAAATAGGAGCCAGCAGTGTGCAGCAGTAGCCAAAAAAGCCAATGCAGTCCTAAGTTGCATAAACAGAGGGATACAATCAAGATCAAGGGAAGTACTAATACCACTCTATAAAGCCTTAGTAAGACCACACCTAAGAGTACTGCATCCAGTTTTGGTCACCATATTATAAAAAAGATGTTGAGACTCTAGAAAGAGGGCAGAGAATAGCAACCAGGATGATTAGGGGACTGGAGACTAAAACATACGAAGAATGGTTGCAGGAACTGGGCATGGCTAGTCTAGGGAAGAGAAGGACCAGGGGAGACACGAGAGCAGTGTTCCAGTATTTGCCGGTCTGCCACAGAGAGGAAGGGGTCAACCTATTTTCTAAAGCAGGGGTCCCCAACCACCGGTCCATGGACCGGTACCGGTCCGTGGAACAAGTCCTACCGGGCCGCTGGTTTGCTCACCGGAAGCACTTTTTCATCAAAAAAAGATGGCGGTGCCAGCGCTTCCGGTGAGCTTTTCTGGGTAGAAAGCTCACCGGAAGCACTTTTTCATCAAAAAAAGATGGCGGTGCCCAGCTAATGCCGGTACCGGGCCGCGCCATAAAAAAGGTTGGGGATACCGGGCTGCGGCATAAGAAAGGTTGGGGATCACTGTTCTAAAGCACCCAAAGGCCAGACAAGGAATAATGGATGGAAACCGATCAAGGAGAGATTCAACTTGGAAATAAGGAGACATTTTCTGACAGTGAGAACAATCAATCGATGGAACAGCTTGCCCTCTGAAGTTGTGGGAGCACCATCTCTTGAGACCTTCAAGAAGAGATTGGATTGCTATTTGTCAGAAATGGTGTAGGGTCTCTTGCTTGGGCAGCGGGTTGGACTAGATGACCTACAAGGTCCCTTCCAACTCTGATGATCTGTTATCTGATTTACTAATTGGAAAACCACCAACGATCTACACCCATGCCTTTAGGAAGACTTGCTGATCTGTGCAACCTTAAAAATGTTTCTTTCTTTTTAAAGAGAGAAGCTCAATCAAACAAATTGTCTCTTTTAGCACATTGAATCATTGGAAATATTTCTAGAAGTAATTTGTAGTCATAGTTGTTTTACATTACTAATAGCTCTTACCTTTGGTGTGAACCAATCTGCAAAGGCTTATTTGGAAGGTGATTTATGTTTTCTTAAATAAACTGACTGAATGCTTGGCGAGATCACAGAAAGTTCTTCTATCTCCTGATTAGCATTTAAAAAAACCTGGACAATTACAGGAGACCTCAAGGAGGCCTGGATAGTTAAAAAGGAGGTCATCTCGCCAGTGGGCAGATAACACTTCAGAATGATCAATCACAATTGCCCCAATTTAATCTGTCAAGATACTCACATCTGATTAGATATTGCCTTTTTTTTTAAAAAAAAAACTTGATCAGTTGAGGTATCTCTGAGAACGGAAGTATGATGTTGTTCTTGCAAATTTTGACTGCTGAAATCAAACCAGCAGGTCCGATAGCATGATGTCTTTGCATTAAATCAGACCCCTCTAATCTGGAGTCCTTCTGATGTGCTGATTTACACATCCCATAATACCCATGTGAACAGAAAATAATGGGAGCTGCAATTCAAAGCAATTCAAAGCAAGGGGGGGGATTGCAGTATTCCTCCCTCTTCTCTTGTATTCTCTTGTATTTAGTGTTTTATCCTATGCTATTTTAATGTACTTAATCTGACATGTATGCTGGGTCTGTAACCTGTAGTAATAATTAGGCCTGAGAATAGACTGGATATTGTGTCAGAATAGAATAGAATAGAATAGAATAGAATAGAATAGAATAGAATAGAATTCTTAATTGGGCAAATGTGGTTGGATACACAAGGAATTTGTCTTGGTGGAAATACTCTCAGTGTACATAAAAGGAAAGATACATTTTTCAAGAATCATAAGGTACAACATTCAATGATAGTCATAGGGTACCATAAGCAATCAAATCATACTAGGAAACAGTCAATATAAATCGTAAGGGTACAAGTGACAAAGATACAGTCATACAGTCACAAGTGGGAGGGGATGGGTGATAAGGAGTGAGGAGAAGATTAATAGTAATAGTGCAAACTTTGTAATAGTTGGACAGTGTTGAGGGAATTATTTCTTTACAGAGTGATGGCTTTCAGGAAAAAAACTGTCCTTGTGTCTAGTTGTTCTGGTGTGCAGTGCTCTATAGTGTCTTTTTGAGGGAAGGAGTTGAAACAGTTTATGTCCAGGATGTGAGGGGTCTGTAAATATTTTCACAGCCCTCTTTTCGTAAAGTGGGGGGGGGGTGTTTCCTCTCTCTTCTTCTGAAAGTCTAACACCATCTCCTTTGTCTTGCTGATGTTTAGGTGCAGGTTGTTTACTAGGCACCATGAGGATAAGTTTTTAACCTCAGAAGTTGTGGGAGCTTCATCACTGGAGGCTTTCAAGAAGAGATTGGATTGCCATTTGTCAGAAATGGTGGGCTTGGGCGGGGTTACATAACCTACAAGGTCCCTTCAAACTCTGTTAATCTAATCTAATTAATATAATCTAATCCTTTCCGTTCCTTTGGCAAGGGAGGATGCTCAAGGGTTCCTTGCGTACAAGGGGTAAGAGGACAGGGGCTCTTCTGGGACAACTTCCCTCCTCAACAGTTGACTGACACCTTCTAAGGTTCATTCCAAAATGCTGTGAAAACGCACACTTTCCATATATACAGTTAAATTTATATGCGATTCCCCATTAATTAGGGTTGGGTAGCTGTCAATTCTTTTATTATCTGTTCTGACCCAAGCCTCATTCAAATCAAACAAACTCAAAACATTGATAAAAGCAAAACCTTTTTAATGCGTCTCTGTAAATTCTGTTCATTCACAGCAAAGCGCTATTAAGACTAATTGTCCCAAGTAAGAGCAAGCCCTGTCAAGGTTGTGCAAGGCTGCCAAGAACACAAGATTAACTGCAAGGAAATATTCAAAGCCAAAAGACTCCAAAAACAAATCAGGATAGACCAAACTTCCACGACGACTTGAAGTGCAAGGACTTTTTTGCTTCCTGCAAAGAATCCCACCTCTGAGGGCTGGCTTTTATCCCTTAAGGGAGGGACCATTACCTTGCAGCCTTACTCCCGAGTCGCCCGTGCTGCTGCAGCTGCTCTTTCCTTCGAGCAGCCCTGCGCGCATGTGCACTGGGCACAGGCTCCTCAGGGTCCTCTGCATCACTGCTGCCAGACTCCACAAGCTCTGAAGGCAGCACCCCACTTTCTGATAGTCCTGGCCCCATCCCTGCATCACACGCAGGCCACTCATCCGAGGCCTCGCTCTCCGAGACCTCAGCCGTCCGCACCTGCTGCCGGCGAACCACAACATTATCATTGCTGCTATGTTGTAATTTTAGTGAGTGATCTCGTCGATTTATCTGTAGAGTAAACCCCCAAGAGTCAGTTCTGATTATGGCCATGAACAAACCTAATAAGTAAATAACATTGCCTGTGTTTTATGCAACACCTTGATTTCCTGGGCTTGATTTAAAGGGCGGTGCCACAAACGCCAAGTTACATTACTCTCCCAAGCCATCCCTGGTTAAAACCAATCAAGTTTAGCATGCTGTGCAAATGCTGTGGCTAGGGCTTTAACCTACTCTGAGTAAGCATGGTAGGATTTCCCAAATGTGGGAACTATTTCCGAATGGGAGAGAAAATGAGTCAATCCACTGGAGTTCCTTTGTGGTCCTTTTGGCCAGGAAGGTCCAATTGTGACAACTTTAAGACGTGTGGATGTCAACTTTCAGAATTCCCCATGGCTGAAGGAGGAATTCTGGGAGTTGAAATTCACAGGTCTTAAAGTTGCTAAGGTTGGATTGCCCTGGCCAAAAGGACCATACAGGGAAATCCAGTTGATTGACTAGTTTTCTTCACCATAACCCTTCAAAAGACCTACAAAGGTATTGTTGTTTAAAAGGTGAAGTTTCCCCTCACGCATATGTGCTAGTCGTTCCCGGCTCTAGGGGGCAGTGCTCATCTCCATTACAAAGCCAAGAGCCAGCGCTGTCCGAAGACGTCTCCATGGTCATGTGGCAGGCATGACCGAAGGTGCACGGAATGCTGCTCCCTTCCCACCAAAGTGGTCCCTATTTTTCTACTTGCATTTTTTACATGCTTTCCAACTGCTAGGTTGGCAAAAGCTGGGACAAGTAACGGGAGCTCACTCCGTAACATGGCGCTAGGGATTTGAACCGCTGAACTGCTGACCTTTCTGATTGACAAGCTCAGTGTCTTAGCCACTGAGATAGACACTAAGAAATAAGGATTTATGAAATGCACATGTGAAGTAAGAGATTCGTTCTCCAGCTTGTGGATTGCCACTGATACTGACATCCTCTAAACTCTGCTATGGATGTTATATAGTCTGGTAATGAAATGCTTGGAAACCAACCCACAAACTTGGAGAACGAACCTTCACCCACATACTACACCCGAGACATTCTGCCACTTTGGCAAATGCCTATGAGTATGTAAACATGTTTGTATGTAAAAAAAATGCTACCATTACCTGTTTGCATAAAAAACAAGTTATTAGGTTACATAACTATGCATTTAGGCCAATCTTATTATTCATGGTTTATTTGCTTTTTTTTGCTAACTGGGAAATCTCGGAAGAGAGCCATAGGAACGACTTCCACATTATTGCTACAAAAATTTCATTAGATGAGAGGGAAGAAAGAAAGGAAAAGAAGTTATAAAGGACAGAAGCAAAATATAGAGAAACAGGGCCTATTTAGAGATAATGGGTGAAAACTTAATGGAAAAAGGGATTCTGCAAAGGTACATAAGATAGTATGGTTATATTAGAAGCAGAAATAATTTTAGAAAATATGAAACAATGTATGATTAAAATGTCTGATAAAATAGCTATCGTAATTCAGTGGAATGCTTGTCAATAAATAAATGTAACAAAAGGCATATTTAATGATTTAAAAAACATATGTGAAGAGAAATAAGGGAAAAATTAATTATGGAGATTATATGTGTTTTTAAGGAAGTATGATATTTAATTGAAAAGAAGTGTTAAAGATGTTATGGTTTTAATGATTATTAATGATAGAACTGAACTGGAATGGAATGAGGGTTTATAATTACATATATTTACAATCTTTCTTTCTTTTTAAAAAAGAATATAGTGTGTATTATAAGAATGTACCAAGCAGAATTCGATTGGAAGTTATGTATTATGTATTATATTGAAGGTCATAAACTTAAGGTATATATTGAAGTTTAAATAAGAGTTGAATGGATATAATTAAAAGATATAAAGGTGTCATACTCCAATTAGTAACTACAGGAAAAAATTTATTTAATGAGAAAAGCTAATATGAAATTGAAACAGAACAGACAAAAGTATAAATATAATGATTTGAATTGAGATGAGATAATCAAAATAAAATTGAGAAAATTAAAAGAGGGGAAAAACTATATAGAAAATGTAAAATAGTATAAGATATGGAATAGAATACAAAAAGGAGCATGAAATTGAGTTTTGTGTCTATATAAAGAAGTTCAACCCGAGACCATGCTATTTTCAAAAAAGATGTTTTACTTGTATTTTGTGTGTGAAAACCCAAATAAAACTTTATTTAAAAAAAAAATTCATTAGTCATCAGAAATCAAGCTTTCCTTTGAAGAAGTTTCATCTTTTTTAAAAAAAAATCTAATTCTCTCCCCATCAGATTCCAGTTTTATGGCAGATGCCGTATTAAATTTATATACTTAAATAGGCAAGGTTGCACAGACTTTTTAGTGTAAAGCAGGGTTTTTCAACCTCGGCAACCTTCAAGTTGTATGTTCTTCTACTCCCAGAATACTGTGGAGTTCTGAGAATTGAAGTCCTGATGTTGCCAAGCTTGACAAAGACTGGTGTAAACACACAAGTGAAACTGAAAGAAAACTGAGGTACAGTTTTTAAATTGTTTCCCCACAGTCCATAATGATTGAAGGATCACAGAGATCAAAGTTTAGAGGAAAGGCAATATGGCAAGATCTCAAGCAAGGATTGTGATAGCCCAGAAATATGTAGAATGAAAATCAACCATATGAGTAAAAGAGAGAGCCACGAAATAGAAAATGTGTAATGACAAAGATAGCTTTTGCCATGAGAAGGGGATGCGTTTATGAGGATACGGTTGAAGAAATCCATGTGACGTTTACTAGAATCAACTTTTTTAGATTCCCTGGTCACTGGATCATAAGCTAACTGCAAAAGTTGGTCTCAGATTAGAAAGGGGTCCAAAATGTTCCTGTCATGCCCTTGTTAGAGTCTGGATCCTAGGAGGAAGACGAACAGCTGATAGGGAGTGGGAGTGCGGCTCCGTTGGCTATGGAGGAAACTGGCGAAGGGCAAAGTCTGGCTGGGCAGAGCAGGGAACAGGTAGAACAAGGGAGAGGGAGTTCAGAGGAAAACCCAGGCCCACCCCCTCTTCATCCTAGGGCATGCAGGGAGGAACGGAGAAGAGAGCAACATGGGTTGCGTGGCTTACGGGGGAGGAAAGGGCCCTGATTCCTTTCATTAGTCACAGCTGGGAAGAGAGTTTAAAAGAAATTCATGCTGAGTGAGGCAGATGCTGGGAGCAAACATAAGTTATCTTGTATTGACTTTACTTATCAGTGTTCCTGACGTCTTTCCAACCGAGTTGAGTTATTGCTGCACCTTCAGGTCTGGAATTCTTGCTCCTGCCCTGCCGGACTAATTACCTTATTTTGCCTTGATTGGACTTATAGTTACTGTTTTTGTTGATCACGTTTTGGACTTGATTCTCTATAGTCAAAGGCTGTTCCTGGGAGAGTTTTTCTCCAGCCCAGAAGGTAACCAGGACTTTGGAGGCAAAGTTGGAGCTAATAAAGGGACTCCTCCTGATTATCTGACTGTGTTGCCTTTGTGCCACACCCCAGGTCATCACAGTTCCATCAAAGAACATTCAGATCTCAAAATAAGGCCTTCCAAGGGCTTGATTTCAACATGGGTCATTCAAGGTCATAATATCCAGATGGAGAACATCACATCCCCACAACCCATTAGAGCAACGTATGCTTTTCAAACAGAACATGAGAAAAGATGACCCAGTTTTGGAAAGATATGGAGATAGGCACAATGCATTTTCAGGACTTCTTCTTTTCAGTCTTCACTGAAACTACTATTCCTTCACCCATTTCTGAAGCAGTCGTTTCCTTTTACATAAAGCATAAAAGCAGGAAACCTTCAATTACATTATTTTCATCTCTCCACCAGATGAAAATGAGGGGGGTGGAAATAATGTTTCTTGTGCAACTGGGGCAGTGATCAAGAAAGGTTGCAGGAATTCTTCTGTCCTTCAAGAATTCTCTGTCAAAAATGTTTTCCTAGCTGTTCTAATTTGTGCCCCCAGCCAACTTGAGCTTCCAAACTATAAATAAGCCAGATAGGCTGGGTGGAGATATAGGCCTTGGGGAATTTGTTCGGGAGAACAGCCAAGAATGGAAAGGCTGATGAAGGATTTTTGATCTTACTAGCTAATTCCCCTGAAGGACCAAAGGTTCAGAATCCTCATTTTTCTTTTCATCCAGATCATTGACCTTCTCTTCCATAGAGAAGTCATCTCAATGTTGGGATAACTGTTCAAGTTAAATAACTACCTTCAAGCATATCTAAGTCTTGCTGAAAAATGAATTTGTCCCGTAAGGAAAAACACCAAAACTAAATGTGATATGATTAAGGAAGGATCCTGACTGACATTTGCACTACTCAGGTGACCGAGGACACAAACAAAACTCCAAGTGGCCTCAACAACTCTCTAACAGAATGCAAATGACCAGCCAAGGACTATAAATCCTTCCATTCCCCACCATCCAGTCAGAGGTGAAGAAGCTTCTTGGATGAAAAGTGAAACGTCTTCAAAGAAAAAACAAGAAAGTCCCCTTGCCTCTTGAAAAAGCACCTTTGAGTCAATCACAACCTGGATGACCGAGAATCTCCATAGACAGATCCTGACGGACTCGAACATTGGGCGCTATCGAACAAAATAAAATTCAATAGTGAGGAAAGTAAGGTTCTACATTTAGGCAAGAAAAAACCAAATGCGCAGGTAGATAATAGGTGGTACCTGGCTCAATAGTTGAAACTGTGAGAGGGATCTTGGAGTCCTAGTGGACAATCACTTAAATATGAGCCAGCCATGTGCCGCAGCTGACAAAAAAAAAAAAAACCAATGCAATCCTAACTTGCATTAACAGAGGGATAGAATCAAGATCACATGATGTGAACACTTTATAAAGTCTTGGTAAGACCACACTTGGAATTCTGCAACCACTTTTGATTGCCACCATATAAAAAGATGTCAAGAAGATTAAGGGACTGGGGGGGTATATATATGTAGAACAGTTGCAGGAATTGGGTATGTCTAGTTTTAATGAAAAGGAGACTAGGGCTGATATGTGTTCCAATATCTGGGGGAGTCAAGCTATTCTCCAAAGCACCTGAAGACAGAACAAAAAGCAATGGTTGGAAACTAATCAAGGAGAGAAGCAACCTAGAACTAAAAAGAAATTTCTAGTTAGAACTGTTAATCAGCGAAACAACATGCCTCCAGAAGTTGTGGATACTTCAACATTGGAGGTTTTTAAGAAGAGATTTGATAACCATTTGTCTGGAATGGCATAGGCCAATGGAGGCTAACCCTTTTCGGCTCCTGTGCCAAAAATTGTGTGCGCGCTTGCACGCTTGTGCTCATGTGCCAGCACCCAGAAGGCAATGCGCACCCCCCACACCCCCTACGCATGCACGCACAAACCCCTACCCACCCCCTGCTGCCCCCTTACCTGCACTGCGCCTCACAGCTAATTTTCGGTGGGTTTGAGGTCTTTTTCGGCATCCCAAAGGCTTGAGGAAGGCTTCTGCAGGCTTTGCAGGCCGAAAACTAGCCCTGTTTCGTCACTTCCAGTATTTTCGGAAAAACAGGAAATGACGAAACAGGGCTAGTTTTCGGCCTGCAAAGCCTTCCACAAGCCTTTGGGAGGCCGAAAAAGGTCTCAAACCCATCGAAAATCAGTTGTGAGGCGCGCACATGTGCAGTGAGGTAAGTTTGCCTGCAGCTCATGTGCCGACACAAATGGCTCTGTGTGCCACCTGTGGCACGCGCACCATAGGTTCACCATTACGGGCATAGGCTCTCCTGCTTGAGCTGGAAGTTGAACTAGAAAACCTCAAGGTTCCTTCCAACTCTGGTTATTCTGTTCCAAGTAGTAAAATTAAGATCTCCTTTAAATCTGTGTATCTTTGCTGCCAATGCTTTGGAAATTGTTTTTCATTGCCTTTTTGAAGTTTTTTTTTTTTAAAAAAAGACTTCCCAACCTAAGCCAACATCTTAGTACATCCTGAAGATGTGCCAGCCAAATATTAATCAAGTTTGACAGATTGACCAGCTGTTCAAGTTTATCAGTCAAAGAGAATGAGGCAGACAAATATACTTGAAATACTTTCACAGAAGTAGCAGGTAAGAAGAGCGATTTGCAGGGATTATAAACTAGAGTGCTTTAAATCTTCAGTCCCAAGCATACTTACCCGGAAGTAAACACAGTTGAGTTTAACAGGATTATGTTGGCCAAGTGGGAGAGATCATTCCTTTTAAGCAATGAAATGAAAGTGCCTGTGAAATTGCACCTTTAAGATGAAATGGCTGCCTCACAGAACATTCCCTTGAAGCCCATTTGGGAACGAGAAACAATGTTTTTCAAGCAATTTAAAATGGTGGACATGCTCCAAGTAATTAGTTGCACATGTTTCTCGTGGTGCCCTGGGGTGAGCAAACACTCGAATGAGTTAATAAATAGACCAACTGTGGTTTTGCAAATGGACAACCACAGTATCCCAAATGTCCTGAAGGATTTAGGTTATGGAAGTCATCACAAAAGGAGAAAGAAACTTAAGCTATTGCCTAGCTCCTCTGTGAAGACATTATAGTCAACAAGGAAGAATACAACAACCACTCAAGTCTCTTTAAAGAACTGGCAAAAGAGAGATGTTAGATTTACAGTTTGTTAGTCCGAAAAGGCCCTTCTGAGTTTGGGCCATTATGGATCACTATAGCTCTACTGTAGAAATGAGACAATTGTGTAGATTATTATATACATGGCAGTGGTGGGATTCAACCATTTTTACTACCAGTTCTGTGGGTGTGGCTTGGAGGGCATGGCTTGGTGGGCATGGCAGGGGAAGGATACTGCAAAATCCCATTCCCTTCCCACCCCACTAACCTGCTTTCCAGCTCTGTTCTCCTGTGCAGGGCAACCAAACGAGACCCAGCCAATCAGCTGGGACTCAATGGGAGGCAGAGAATAGATGGGGGCAGAGCCAGTCAGAGGTGGTATTTCCGGTTCTTTGAACTACTCAAAATTTCCACTACCGGTTCTCCAGAACTGGTCAGAAGCTGTTGAATATCCACCTCTGATATATGGGTACCACTCAGATATTACCCAGGATCTGAATCTTGTTGAGAAAAAAAAGGTACCCAAATTGTTTGTTGTCTGAGGTTCCATATGTATTTTTCTGAAGGTAAGTTCTCATTGAACTAAGTATTTGGCTCTGAATCATGGTTTGCACTATTGACCAAGATTTAAGATGACTTCCTGTTCTTTCTATCTCATAGTTCTATTTGAACTAGATAGTCATTGGGCTTATGTGATAAGCTGAAGGTGGGGTTGTGATCAAACACTTGTAGTGTTGATTTCCAAAGTATGACACCACTTTTATTTCATTTGTGTTTTTTCTGGCAGTATGTCCCCCCGAGTGTGAACAGGGTTGCAATGTTGTATTTCCATCTAATAAACTCATAGGGGTTGTTTACATACAGCCTATTTATTAGTTCACACCTAGTTATTTATAAAAGAACAACATCTTTTTTTTTAAATCAAAAGGATATTTTTCATTTTAAAAAATAAACAACATGAAAAGGAATTCTGATACTACGGCACAATCAGGGAATGCAAAGATATCATCTTTACGTTCTCTGATTGTGCCGTAGCATCAGAATTCCTTGCAGGTGTTAAATAAAAATATTGAAATTCATTAGAAATATAACATCAGTTGGACTTTATTTTACCTAGTGGGATATTTTCAGAGGAAGTAAATTGCAGAAGGCCTAATTTTAAAACTGTTGATGATCAGTATTTTAATTACAGAAACATTTCCAGGAAGAGGAAGGACATTAATAAGCAAAAAAATGTGGTTTAATGTCATTCTATAGCGTTGTAAATATTCTTTTTTCCATCACTGTTAGGACAACGCCTATCATTCAAAGCAATGATATTCATGATGGAAATGTTCAGTGAGAAAAATGGAAATGTCACATTTTTGCTCATTTATTAATCAAATTTATATAGCCGCCCGCCTCATCACAATGAACTCTGGGCGGTGCCCAACAGAAAGTTAAATAATAAGTGTTAAAGCAAAAATATAAAATATAAAAATCCGGATTAATGAATATAAAAACCAAAGCTCCTAGGTAAATCATTTCCAATGGATATTAGAAGGTGTGGTTCAACTATTTCTTTTACCTTTCCTTTTTCTGTCTGCACTTTCTCACAAGCATAGTTAGTGAGAGGAGATATGTGTAAACATTTTCAATAATGGTACAGATAATCCTTGACTTACAATGGTTCATTTAGTGACCATCTGAACAGGGGTGGGATTCAATTTTTTTAACAACCGGTTCTGTGTGTGTGGCTAAGTTGGTGGGCGTGGCTTGGTGGTCATATGACTGGCTGGGCATGGCCAACTCAACATCACTCACATCGAGGCACGTATCTTCTCGCCTGGCCTCCCATGACTGTGCGAATGCTGCAACAGTCGTAAGTGTGAAAAATGGTCATAAGTCACTTTTTTCAGTGCCATTGTAACTTTGAATGGTCACTCCACACAAGCAAAGTACCAGAAAGGAGGGGGGGAAAAAACTCCAGAGACGTTCCTGAGACAGGAAGTCTAGTCTTGCCAAGAATGTAATAAGGGTTAACGGAGAGGCAGTTTCTGTAAGCAACACCAGAATGTTTCCTTCCTGCCTTCCTTACAGGATTAGGCCAGTAATTTCTTCTAACAACTGGTTCCCTGAACTGCTTAGAATGTTAACAACTGGTACTAGCAAATAGGTGCGAACTGGTAGAATCCCACCCCTGCATCTGAAGTTATGATGGCACTGAAAAAAGTGACTTATGACCATTTTTCATACTTATGACCATTGAGGCATCCCCGATCCCCTGATCAAAATTCAGACGCTTGGCAACTGACTCATAGTTATGACAGTTGCAGTATGATTCCCTTTTGTGACCTTTGGACAAGCAAAGTCAAAGGAGAAACCAGATTGACTTAACAACCATGTTACCGACTTAACAACTGTAATGAGTCATTTAACCACTGTGGCAAGAAAAGTTGTAAAATGGAGCAAAACTCGCTTAACAACGGTCTCGCTTAGGAACAGAAACAGGATTACCTTATTACCTGAAGGGATATAATTAACTTTTTTGGGTGTGAAGTACCTCGATATCAACAGTGGAGACCTTTAAATTTCTAGGTTCTATCATATCACATGACCTAAAATGGACACCTAACTTCACAAGCGTCATTAAAAAAGCACAACAAAGAAGGTTCTTTCTGCACCAACTGAGAAAACTCAAAATGCCCAAGGAGCTGCTGATCCAGTTCTACAGAGGAATTATTCAGTCTGTCATCTGCACCTCTATAACTGTCTGGTTCAGTTCTGCAACCCAACAAGACAGACACAGACTTCAGAGGATAATTAGGACTGCAGAGAAAACAATTACTATCAACCTGCCTTCCATGAGTCAAAAAGAGGACTGTGAAAATATTTCCAGACCCCTCACATCCCGGACATAAACTGTTTCAACTCCTTCCCTCAGAACGACGCTATAGAACACTGCACACTCAGAACAACTAGTCACAAGGACAGGTTTTTCCCCTGAATGCCATCACCCTGCTAAACAAATTATTTCCTCAACACTGTTCAACTATTTACAAAGTCTGCACTACTATTACTTTTAATCTTCTCATCACTCCTTATCACCCATCCCCTCCCACTTGTGACTGTATGACTGTAACTTTGTTGCTTGTGTCCTTACGATTTTTATTGACTGTTTCCTGGTATAATTCGACTGTTTATTGTACCCTATGACTATCATTAAGTGTTGTACCTTTTGATTCTTGACTCTTGACGAACGGATCTTTTCTTTTAAGTACACTGAGAGCATTTGCACCAAGACAAATTCCTTATGTGTCCAATCACACTTGGCCAATAAAAGAATTCTGTTCTATTCTATATTCACTCTTTAAATAAAGAGCAGTGAAAATTCACCACAGAGTCTATCACCACAATTCTTTGAAAATCCCCTTCATACCAACACAATCCTTGTGGGATACATTACAGAGCTTTTACAAAGGAATAATTTCTTGTTTGCGTTAAGCCTCAGAAAGCTGCCAGCTTTTGGTTTGAAAAGAAAAACTGGCATTTCCTTCTGGTTTGGCCACCTCTAAAAATGAAGTGTTTCCAATCGATCCTGTTTCTAGGATTCCACCGGGGGTAATTAATATGATGGATTTCATGTCATTATAATCAGCTAAGGAGACCACAGCAATTCTCTGAATGAATAATTATCCAGTACTTGGCAATTAAAGAGAACAACTAAAATTCTTCCTACTTGCTCAGGTATCCTGGCCCAAATAGTCAATAACAACTGCTTGTTGTTGGTTTTTTCCTTTGGATGGTAAAGGGTCATTTGTGGAATTAGTAGGATCATGTTTTATAATTCATATTAATCTCATCTGAAAAATACAGGACAATGTCATCCCCAAAGGACTAGAGCAGTGGTTCCCAACCTTTTTTTCGCCTCGCACCCCTAAAGAAATTTCACTCGAACCTCGCACCCCCTGAAATTTAGACTTTAGGAACTACTGAACGCGTTAAATATATGGTAGGATTGAATCTTTTCAGCTATGTATGTGACGGCCACTAAATAACGATACTTAACTCTAAAATGAAAACAAAGTTAATCCATTGCATAATAAATAAAAATACCAACATATAGCCAATATCCTATTATTTACCTGGACTTTTGTCACACCCCCTGGAATATCGTCTCGCACCCCAGGTTGGGAACCCCTGGACTAGAGAGAGGGATGTTTGGATGTTCTTGGGTGGACAACTGAAACCTTCCATATGTTTTTATCTGCATGCCTTGTAACAGTGTTGCCGAACCTTTTCAGCACCAAGTGCCGAAACAGGAGTGTGTCTGTGCGTGGGAGTGCCGGAAACCAGAAGAGCAGCTCCCTGGCGTGCATACATGCGCAAAGATCAACTGGCCAGCGCACCATGTGCGAAAACCAGCTGGTGGGCGCACATGCATGCACCAGAACCCAGAAGAGCAACGGGTGATGACTGGTGTGTCGGAGAGATGGCTCTGCAGGCCACTTCCAGCAAGCGTGCTATAGGTTCACCATCACGGCCTTATAATGTCCATGGCAGAAGTAGACTGCTATGGGTTCGCCCGAGTTCGGAGGGACCCGTTGCTAACGTTTTGGCTGGTTCAGCAAACTACCAAACCCCACCCCTGGCTGGCCCCACCATCCCACCCCACCCCTCCCACCCTGCCCTGCCCTGCCCCTCCCTGGAGTCTCCATGCAGCCTGTTTTGGATGCAGGTAAGTGCAGGGCGTGAGCAGAGGCTCGGGGAGGGCGGGGAAATGGGCCTCCTGGAGGCTCTGGAAGGCCAGAAATGGGCTGGTTCCCAGCCTTCGGAGGGCCTCCGGAGCCCAGGAGGCCGTTTTCGCCCTCCCAGAGGCTTGAGGAAAGCCTCCGGAGTCTGGGAAAGGCGAAAAATGGGCCTCCCAGAAGTATCAGAAGTCCGGAAATGGGCTCATTTCCAACTTCACTAAGGAAAGCCTCCGGAGTTTGGGAAAGCAGAAAAATGGGCCTCCCAGAAGTATCAGAAGTCCGGAAACGGGCTCGTTTCTGGCTTCACTCAAGAAAAAGCCTCCGGAGTCTGGGGTAGGCAAAAAATGGACGTCCCAGAAGTTCCAGTAGGCCATGCCCACCATGGCCATGCCCACCCAGCAACCAGGCAGAAAACCCGTTGCTGGGACCCCTGGTCCATGGAGATTTTCAATCATCCAGGTCATGGTTGTCCCAAAGATGCTTTTTCCAAAAGGCATCTGGACTTTATTTTTCCTTTGAAAACCTTTCGCTTCTCATCCATGGGGCTTCCTCAGTTCGATGTACCTGAACAGGTGAAGAAGCTTCTTGGACGAGAAGCGAAAGGTTTTTAAAAGAAGTAAACCAAGAAAGTCCAGTTGCCTTTTGGAAAAAGCCACCCTTTGGGACATCCCTTGCAATCTCTTCTAGGGTTTGGGAGAATTGAAGTCCACCACATCTGGAGAAACCATGTTACTTATCACTGCCCTCAAATCTGAAGGTCAGTTCCTCATTGCTATATAGATGGTGTTTCAATAACCCGCCCTGTTTTTTTTTCTGTCATTCAATTTTGATCACTTTTGCAATCCTTTCTTGGGTATGGTAAATTAATGGCAACAAAAATCAGAACGCTAAATACAAACTGGGTGGATACGACTTCGTAGATGACCCTCATTCTGTCAAGGACCTAGGAGTAAGCCCCAGAGCTCACTGTAAAAAGGATAAAGAGTTATTAATCTAACTTTGCAAAGTTTCTTCACTGGTAACGCTGTACTGCAAACCAGGGCATACAAAACCTTTGCCAGACCAATGCTCAAATACAGCTTATCTGCCTAGAATCCACAGTGTATAACGAACATTAGTACAATTGAACGAGTCCAGAGGTATTTCACAAGAAGAGTCTTCCACTCCTCCGCTTGCAATAGAATACCTTATGCTACCAGGCTCGAAATTTTGGACCTGGACAACCTAGAACTACACCACCTACGGTCTGACCTAAGCTTAGTACGCAAAATTGTCTGCTACAATGTTCTACCTGTCAACGACTACTTCAGCTTCAACTGCAATAATACATGGGCAAACAATAGATACAAACTCAAAGTAAACTGCTCCAAACTCGATTGCAGAACTCACTATCTGACTCTGTGGTCACATCCTCAACCCCCAAAAACTTTAACCTCAAACTGTCTACCATGGACCTCACTCCCTTCCCAAGAGGTCTATAAGGGGGCCTGCATAAGCACACCAGTGTGCCTACCATCCCTGTCCTATTGTTCCCATTTATTCGTACTCATATATTATGTATATACTTATGCCTGTTTATACTTATATGTTTATATGTTATGTTCATACTTATACTTGTTTTCTCATACACGCTAAATAAACAAACAAATAAATACATAAGTGTGAACTATCTGGAGCTATTAGGATGTCTTCCGGTTACATTAAAAAACAGGTGAGATTCCAGATTCTTAATTTATCTGATTTAGCCAGTGTGGTTTTATGGATCCTGGTGATTGCTTCACTTGCTGAAAAATTCCTTACTCTAATCTATCTTTGTAGGTAGCTGCAAGAATGAGGTTTCCTGGTATGTTTTCTTGAACTACTTGGAGGAACGGTGAGCTATAAATTTGAGCAAATCCTAGCAATTTTGCCTGTTTTTTTAATGGGATTTTCCCCATTGATTTTTTTCCAAAAATGCGCCTCCCTATTAGTCATGAAGCATGAACATTGGCCAAGCTGGAGAGAAAGCAAAAAAAAATTGAACTCATAAAAAAGGCAATTCTTTCCTGTAATTTATAGCACTCAAAGTTGCCTGAGGAAAAATAAAAAATGTAAATGGTTTCCATATGGCTAAACACCCCCAGTGAGAAGGTCTGTACACTATATAGGCATTGAATCAGCAATTGTACGAGCATCTGCCAAGTTCTTTCACATTTTGAGTCCACCTATTTATTGTGTTGTTGTGTACTTTTCTAATATTTGGTAATTTCTAAAGGTTTGCTAAGGAAGGCAAAGCAAGAAATACTTCAGATCATAGAAGGAATCTCTCATGGAAAAAAAGCTGGAAAATATAAACAATGATGCATATGTGTGTAGTGAAAGGAGGACAGTTGTACAAAATTAAAACATGTACTTTTTTTCCTCACAACTCTGTTGAATTCTACTGTATAGTGCAATATTAATGCAATATCCGGGGTTTTCAATTCAATGTATAGAATGTGAAGAATGTGTGTTTGTGTTTATTCTCACAGTCATAATGTACACCAGGGGTCTTCAAACTTGACAGCTTTAAGACTTGTGGACCTCAACTCTCAGCATTCCCCCTCCAATCGTGTTAGCTCAGGAATTCTGGGAGTTGAAGTCCACAAGTCTTTAACTTGCCAAGTTTGAAGACCCTTGATGTATGCTGAAGATGGTACTTAATTTCATTGTATGAGGTACAATGACAATAAACTAAATTAAACTAAAACTAAACAATTGGCATTTTGAAAGAGGCAGAGCTTCTGAAAGAGATGATGTCCTTCCCTGTACAGAGGAATCAAAAGTTGTTATAAGAGAAACAAATATTTCTGAATGACCTCTACTTACTAGACAGATGTGGACTGATAAACAGTGTGGACAGAGATCACGCTGGTTGGAAGATGGATCCACTGTCTTGCTAAATTTCAAAGCATCAGAGGACAGAACAAGAAGCAATGTATGGAAGATCATTAAAGAGAGATCCAATCTAGAATTAAGAAAAAAAAAATCCGGACAGTGATGACAATTAACAGCTTGCCTCCAGAAATTGTGGGTGCTCTATCACTAGATATTTTTTTAAGATGAGACTGGACAGTTGTTTGTCCAAAATGGTATATGATTTCCGGCTTGTATATGGGATTGGACTAGAACACCTCCTTCTGAAACCACCCTGGGAACGAAAACGGGCCACGGGGGGGGGCCGGTGTTTTTGCCCTCCCCGGGCTCTGGAGGCTTTCTTTGAGCCTCCGGGAGGCCCTTTTCACCCTCTCCGGGCTCCTGAGGCTCTCTGGAGGCCAGAAATGGGCCCATTATTAACCCTCTCTTTTTGCCTTCCTGGAGGCTCCAGAAAAGCAGGCATGATATTCTTCCGATTAAAATCAGAATTCTGATTTTTTTGGGAATCGCCCCCTCCTTTCCCCCACCCCTCTTCTCCTCCTTCCTCCCCTCGGAGGCCCCGAGTCAGGAATTGCTGGCGCGCTCACGCGGCTCCAGTCCCGCGTTGCCTCAGGAAGGAAAGGCAAAAAGGAAGAGCGCGGCGGCGCTTTGCAATGGCAGCAGCGGCTCCTGGTTTTGCCTTTCCTTCCTGAGGCAACGCGGGACTGAGCCGCGTGAGCTGCGCCGGCGGTGCAACTCCTGACAGCCCCAGCCGGATACCTGAGCGGAGCCGGGCGGTGCGGCGGAGGCCGCTGAGCGGCAGGAAAAGGGAGCTGGGCCAGCCACAGACCAGCCTCCGTGCAACACGCCGCCGCCCGGCCCCGGCGAGGAAAGCAGCGGGCGCTCCCGGTGCGCGGCGGGGGTCTCTTTGTCCGGCCCGATTTTTTTCCAGAGCGGAATATCATGCCTGAGAAAAGCCTCCAGAAGGGCGAAAAGAGCCTCCCCGGACTCGTTTCAGGGGCGGCACCTGTGGTGGCTAGCAAAAATGGGGTCCCGAGCTCCATTTTAGGCTGTGACGGCATCCTGCAACTCTCTGCCAGCGAAAATTGAGCTCTGGGGGTGGGGTGCATGCCGCCCTCCCGAGCTCCATTTTCACTGGCAGAGGCACCATGGGCCGGGCCTTCACTGTTTCCAGGGCAGCCCCATGGGCCAGATCTAAGCACCTCGTGGGCTGGATCCAGCCCCCAGGCCTTGAGTTTGACACCCCTAATATAGATAGTCCTTGACTTACAACCATTCATTTGAAGTTCCCCAAAAGTGATTAACGGCCATTTTTCACACTTACATTTTTTTCCAGCATCTCCATGGTCAGGCAATCAAGATTCAGAAGCTTGGTCCAACTGGTCCTCAACTTAGGGCCATAACTGAGCTCAACATTTACGTTGCTACATGAGAAATTTGTTGAGTGAGCTTTGCCCCATTTTGCAACTTTTCTTGCCGCAGTTGTTAACCGAATCACTGCAGTGGTTAAATTGCTAACTGAACAACTGCAGGGATTCACTTAAAAACGGTGGCAAGAAAAGTCATAAACTAGGGCAAAAACTCACAACTGTCTTGCTCAGTGAATGAAATTTTGGATTCAATTGTGGCGATAAGTCAAGGATCACCTCTATTAATCCGTAGATGTTATATTTTGTCTTATAAATTAATGTGCTGTTTGCACAATGTTGTTTTGGTTTACCCCAAAGGCCTTTGTGGACCAAAAAATGCATGAATTTCTAAAGATACCTAATGATTCATTCTTCTTCCTCCTCCTCCTCCTCCCCCTCCTCCCTTCCTCTTCTTCTTTCTTTTTCCTTTCTTCTTCCTTTTCCTCTTCCTCTTCTTCTATTTCTTCTTCCTCCCCCTCTTCTTCTTTTTCTTCCTCTTCCTCTATTTCTTCTTCCTCCCCTCCTCCTCCCTCCTCCTCCTCCTCCTCCTCCTCCTCCTCTCTCCTCTTCTTCTTCTTCTTCTTCTTCTTCTTCTTCTTCTTCTTCTTCTTCTTCTTCTTCTTCTTCTTCTTCTTCTTCTTCTTCTTCTTCTTCTTCTTCTTCTTCTTCTTCTTCTTTCCATTTCTTTTCTTTTCTTTTTTCTTTTCTTTCTATAAAAGGCTGTGTGTGTGTGTGTTCCAGCAAAACTCTGGAACGCCTCAAGCAATTTCAACCAAACTTGGTACACAGATGACTTATCCTCTGGAAACAAATACTGTGGGGGGTAAGACACCCCTAACACCCTTTGGGGGTGTGTGTGTGTGTGCCTTAAAATGGCTTCTGCCATGGTAACAGCTTCACCGGGCTCCCTCTTGTGGAGGAATAGAAGAATTACGATGCAGCGCGAGAGACAGTACAACAGCGTGAGTCCCGACTATAGGATTTTCCTGTCTAATATAGGATTGGGATAAATAAATACCCAGGCAACACCAGGATATCGGCAAGTAGAGTAATATTAACAATAGTATAATGTTATGCATCCTGACAATATTGAGTTAGGAATAGGGAGAATGAGGTCCAAATTCTGTGTGGTATTTCCATAGACTATCTGCAAAACCATTTTTTTCCCTCGGCAGATCACAAAGCATTAAAAAGTTTTCATGTAACCAAAATCAGTCTGTTATTTAAAAAAAAAACAGCAAATGAGAAGGGTGAATGAAAACCTTCCAGCTTTCCAGCTTCAGGATTTTAAACCAGAGAGTAAAAGTTTTTCATCTGGAATCGATCTACAGTACAATTAAAGTGAAACCTTGTAGTAGCAGATTTTTCAGAACAGGGAAGTTAAGCAAACCAAAATATATATATATATATATTTTCCATCATAGCCACTAACTCCTGCCGTTTGGCCAACAAAAAAGAAGAACAGGGTGTTTGCAAGAGGAACTTGTGGGTAGGGACCCAGTCCCACCCTATTAGTATCTTTAATTCAGAAGTCTGAATTCATTCAGAAGTGTCTACAATGCCAGGGGGACTCAGGCACAATAAAAATGATTACAATCCATTTTGACAGCTGATTAATGTTTACTACGAACCATTGGTATCCCAAGCTATGGCTCTTACTCATCAAACTCGTTCTCCACTGATAAATATACTGTAGATCCAGGACATGTGAATGCTTTTCTTCTTTTTTTTACAACTGATACATAAAAGTTTTTGAGACCCTGTGTAGAGAATTGCAATGAAGAGGATAAAGGGTCTGGAGACTAAATTGTACAATGAATAACTGAGGGAGTTTGGTAAGCCTAATCTAACAAAAAGAAGGGCTAAGGGCCCTCCAGCACATTGTAGAATAATATGACTCCCTCTTCTTTGTGGCAGCCCCTCAAATGCTGGAATACTGCTATCATGTCACCCTTAATTCTCCTTTTTTTAAGACTATCCAGTCCCAAAACCTGCAGCTGTTCTTCATAAGGTTTAGTTTCCAAACCTTTGATTGATTTTATTCAAAGATAGGTATCAAAATATAATGCATTTCTGCTGTGCCAGGTTGCAGGAATTTTTCTCTTGGGCACAAAGGTACCCATCATCTAGGCTGGTTAGCTGTGTGCCCCAGCAGCTCTCTAAATAAAGAAGTTGCTACATGTATTCAGAAATGTAATCTATGTCCACAAAGCAGCAAACCAGGTTTCTGTCATGCCCCAGTCAGAGTCTGAATCTGAGGAGAAAGCCGTACAGCTGACAGGGAATGAGAGTGTGGTTCCGTCGGCTGTAGAGGGCGTGTAGGGGGCGTGCATAAGCGCACCATCGTGCCTACCGTCCCTGTCCTATTGTTTCTCTTATTCTTTTATTTTTCTTATATGTACCCATTTCATGTATTCACAACTATGTATACACTTATACTTATCTTGTAAACAATTGGCAAATCAAATAAATAAATAAAATAAATAGAGGAGGCTGGGGAAGGGCAAAGTCTGGCTGGGCAGAGCAGGGAAGAGGTAGAACAAGGGACAGGGAGTTCAGAAGAACTCTGCCTCTTCATCCTAGGGCACGCAGGGAGGAATGGGGAAGAGAGCAACATGAGTTGCATAGCTTATGGGGCAGGAAAGGGCCCTGATTCCCTTCATTAGCCACACTTGGGAATGAGAGTTTAAAAGAGATGCATGCTGAGTGTGGCAACTGCTGGAGCAAATGTGAGTTTATCTTGTGTTGACTTTAGTTATCTGTGATCCTGGTGTCTTCCCAACTGTGTTGAGTTATTGCATGCCTTCACACCTGGAATTCTTGCTCCTGCCCTGCCGGACTAATTACCTTATTTTGCCTTAATTGGACTTATAGTTACAGTTTTTGTTGACCATGTTTTGGACTTGATTCTCTGTAGCCAAAGGCTGTTCCTGGGAGAGTTTTTCTCCAGCCAGAAGGTAACCAGGACATTGGAGGCAAAGTTGGAGCTAATAAAGGGACTCCTCCTGATTTTCTGACTGCGTTGCCTTTGTGCCACGCCCCTGGTCATCACAAAAAGGAATATTAACATATATACTAATAACAATAGTAATAGTGTAACTAGATTTCTCTTTTTGTATTAGCTTATTTGTAGTTCTGTTGGTTATATTGGCATATTTATAATTATAAACCATCTTTATATTTAGTTCATACATAGCGATACTCTTTCTTCATCTAATTTTTACCTGTAAAAAGTGATGCCCTTTAACAGTTTCAGATTTGGATGCAAGTTCCCTTCAGGTTAAGCCTTGAAATAATTCTCGTTTCCTTCCTCCTTCAGCCCTGTTTGGCTTCCTACTTTTTGCCTAGCTAAAGTGATACCTGCAGTTTCCTTAAAACCACAAGGGTGTGTGTAACCTCCTACTTACCTTTCTTCCTACCCAGAGCAAACAAAACAAGGTCATGTTTCAAGGAGAGATGCTTCTCTACCCTTTCATCATCAAGTGCCAATTGTCATCCGAGGTTGGGCTTGTTAGATTGGCGCTAATGCTCCTTCTATTATGGCTTGATGGAAACTATTATAGGTTTTTGTGTTCCTTGGATCTTGGGAGATGCCCAAATTGCTTTAAACATATGCCCTAACATTGCCCTTGTTCTTCGTAGCAACCCATTGGGCACAGAGTGCCAACGCTGCCATTTCAAAATCCTGGGCTGCTTTTCTATTTTGAGCCAATATTTGTACTTAATTGAATTTGCACACCTAGTTAAGTAAACCTTGACTCGCTGCCATGCTGTGGAGTTTATGCTTGATATAAATTAATTATACTAGCTGTGTTAACAATCCATTTGTACAGTCACTTGATATCTGGGTCACAAACTAGCTAATCCCAAAGATGGTTTTTTTTCCCCTCCCTAAAAGGCAACTGGACTTTTCTTGGTTCCCTCCTCCCTTTTCAAAAGGTTTAGTTCCTCATTGAAGAAGCTTCATCAGTTCACTTGGACGAAAAGTGAGATGTTTTTCAAAGGAAACGCCAAGAAAGTCCTGTTGCCTTTTTGGAAAAAGCATCTTTGGGGCAACTTTGACCTGGACGAACTAAGAAACTCCAAGCAAAATAGAAGCTAATCCTAAATCGCAGAATGCTAAACTGTACATACTTATAATAACAAAACCTACATCAAAATGCGTATAGTGATGCCTTCACTTAGTCTTTGTAACTAGCACTTCAAATCTGCCTTTCATCTAAATCTGCCTTTCATCTAAGCAAGAAAAGAAAAGAAAAAGAAAGACATATTTCTGAATTCTCTGAAAAAGAGGAGAAAAACAGGGCAGATGGTGAAATGCTGAATATCTTGTCAAAGCACAGTACGAGCCTTAGGTGATCAGAGTTGAGTGCTCTAACACCTTTCTCCCCATATACAATTTTCATATACTGTTTCCCCATATACTGTTTTCATACAGCAGAGGGCAGGCTGTTAAATCTTGTGATGGATATGCTCTTTGGGCAGAGAGAGGACTTTAAAGCAGGGGTCGCCAACCTTTTGGACCTCAGGGATTATAATTTTAAATCCCAGGGACCGCTAACATGAATTTTGACTGACGGTGGGTTGCTGATGTTGGGGGGAGAGAGAGAGAGAGAGAGATCTGTTCTAACCCCTCCTCTTTCTTTCTCCCTCTCTCTCTCACACACACGCACACAGATCCCTCACACATCCCACCACCTCCAAGGCAGCCACATTCCTGCTTTTGAGCTCTGTTTGGGAGGGAGAGAGATCCCATCTAACACAGATATCCCCACCCACACACACCCTCCAAGGCAGCCACATTCCTAATCTGCTTAGAAGAAGAAAGAAGCAGAAAAAAACAGCTTGGTAGCCAGGCAAGTTCCCCCCATCCACCATTTCCCCCTCCCCTCACTACCTCTTCTTGTTCTGACGCAAGCCTTGTGTTCCCGCGGGCCGGCCATGTGGGCGGCGCAGCCTTGTGTTCCCGTGCAACTTGGCTTAATTGCTTTAGGGGGTGCTCTGGGGGTGATATTTCTCTGCGGACCACCAACATTTTCTCACGGACCACCAGTGGGCCGTGGCTCACCGGTTGGCGACTGCTGTTTTAAAGTATAAAAATGTTTAGCTGATTAAATGTGCCCTTCTCAGATTGTAAAAGTATGGAACTCAAAAAGACCTCTCTCTCCTGGATTAGTTTCCATCCATTACTTCTTGACAAAATAAAGCCAGCTCAAATCGTCTCTTTTATAGGTGAATTGAACAAAACTATACTGTTGGAGATCCATAAAACTACAGACATATTTGGGCACCTCTAGTGAAGGGGTGGGAGTAATATTTGGTACCTTCCTTGCAAGCTCCAGAACAATAAAAAAATACAGATACAGACCTCACTTAACAAATGTTTCACTTTTGAAATCAACCAGAATTGAGGTTGGGCTCGATTCTGGTTGTAAGTCAAGGATTACAAACATGGAGAAACTAACATGAGAACCCACCACTCTTAAAAAATAAATAAAGGTGGGGTATAATTCTTTCTTTTTTAAAGTTTTTTTATTTTAACAACAAAGACAACAAATAAAACCATCTTTCAATTTTACATTGTGTCGGTTGGGTACATATATCTTGCACACATAGTAATATTATTGTACATTTCTCACTTAATCATCTTTATAAACCATTCTAAACAATATTTTATATCATATTATTCAATTATTATATTATCATTGACATTATAATTTTTATTTTTTAAAAACACATCTCATTCTTGCTAAATTATATCCATTCTCTTACTCATTCAAGATTAATCAATTATAGTATATTGTTACTAATACTACATATTTCAATTTCTTATTTTTCTATCTAACTATTCATAAAATAAATCCCAAATTTTATAGTACTTTTTCCTCCTGTTCTCTCATTGCCATTGTTAATCTAATCATTTCCACACATTCCATTATTTTCTTAATTGTTTCCTGCTCTGTCAGAATTTTCTCATTTTTCCAATTTTGTGCAAATACAATTCTAGCTGCTGTTAATACATTAATAATTAAAATATGTTATCTCTCTATTATAACCTTCAGGCATAATTCCCAATAAAAATATCTCTGCTTTTTAATTCTATGTGTTGTTTTATCATTTTTTCCAACTACACGTATATTCTAGTCCAGTAATATGATCCAGGTATCTGACGACATTTCCAACACTTCGGCGATTTGTCTTTAAACATCTTTGCTGTTCTTGATGGGGGTAAGTGCCACCTGTAAAACATCTTATGCAAATTCTCTTTGTAAGCCGCTGACATTGTTAGTTTATAATTTCTTGTCCACAGTTTCTGCCATTTATCCAAATCTATCCCATATCCAAAATTTTTCCCCATCATTGTTTCTTTAACATGCTCTTCTTCTAATTTCACTCCCAATAAATAGAGATGGGGTATAATTCTGACCGGAGTCCTTTCTTGCTGTAAACCACAAAATCAACTGGTTTTATCTTTTTTCATTCAAAGCTGACAACAACACACAGCTGCCACACCGATAGGTGCTGAATTCGTGGCCATGCACAATCAAGTTTGCTTTCCTTAGATTTTTTTTAGCTTTATTTGTTTTCGGATGATTCATTTAGGAAAGCCTTGTGGTCATTTCTAAACCGCTCATTTGCTTTGTATATTTTGGGGGTTCTGACTCACACAAGTAAATGCCAAAAGTTTTGGCTGCTCGTTTCTATTTTCCTATCCAGAGTTTGTTGGGGTTTTCGTTTCTTTTTTTTCTTTTAAATAAACTTTCAGAAGGAACTGAAAGAATGCTACTTCTGAGCCAGATTATTTTTCAAAGCAGTCGTTCTTGGTGGCCTGCAAATTTCTGCAAAAACAGTGGAGGCTTCTCTTCTGGAGAAAACAAAGGAAAACCTGCGTTGTGCAATAGCGACGAACTGTTTTCATTAGTGGCTTTAACATCCTTAAATTCTTTCTGATGTTCTTTGCGATATGCAGTTCCTGAGTCCAAGGGTGGGATGCTGGGGGTTCGCAGGGGTTCGGGAGAAACCCAAGCTAAGATTCTGTGCAGTTTGAAAACCCCCCCAAATCCCACTCCTACCTGGCCCCGCCCACCCCTACCCCCCCAGGAGTCCCCACACGGCCCATTTTGGATGCAGGTAAGTGCAGGGGGCGCACGGAGGCTCAGGGAGGGTGAAAAATGGCCTCCCGGAAGTTCAGGAAGGCCGCAAATGGGCCTGTTTCCGGTTTCCAAAGAGCTTCTGGAGCGCGGGGAGGCCATTTTCGCTCTCTCAGAGGCTTGAGGAAAGCCTCTGGAGCCGGGGGAGGGAATAATGCCCCCCCCCGCCATGGTGCAGGAGGACTACTAGCTGAGGTGGTTTTCAGCAGGTTCTGACCAGTTCTAGAATTGGAAAATAAAATAAAATAAATGGGAGTCCGTTGTCAAGCATTGCAATGTAAATCACGCACCCAAGGGAAAGTTGCAATGGTCGTAAGTGTGAAAAACAGTCACGAGTCACTTTTTTCAGCACCGTTGAAACTTCGGTCACTAAGCAAACGGTCGTAACGTGACGACTACCTGTATACAGCCTTCACATTAGCAGGCCTTCTCCTGCTTTACACGGAGCTCCTCTGTCCCAGACACCTGATTATTCAGGAACAATGTAGAGCAGGGGTCTCCAACCTTGGCAACTTTAAGACTTGTGAACTTCAACTCCCAGAATTCCTCAGTCAGCAAAGCTGGTTGAGGAATTCTGGGAGTTGAAGTTCACAAGTCTTAAAGTTGCCAAGGTTGAAGAGCCCTCATCGGAGGTGGTAATTCAGCAGGTTCTGACCAGTTCTGGAGAACCGGTAGCAGACATTTTGAGTAGTTTGGAGAACCGGCAAATCCCACCTCTGACAGGCCCCGCCCCCATCTCTTCTCTGCCTCCCAAGTCTCAGCTGATTGGCTGGGTCTCCTTTGGTTGGCCTGCACAGGAGAACGGAGCTGGAAAGCAGGTTAGTGGGGTGGGGAGGGAATGGGGATTGTGCAGTATCCTTCCCCTGCAACACCCACCAAGCCATGCCCACAGAACCGGTAGTAAAAAAATTTGAATCCCACCACTGACTGGAAGACCTCTAAGACCTCTTCCAGCTCTATTCTATTCTATCTAATCTGAGAAAAGGCTGGAGTGCTCTATGTAGTGGACAAAAAAAGGAATAGCACTCAATAGTAATAATGACACTTTACTGCACTCTACAGGGGATGTGATGGCTCAGTGGCCAAGATGCTGAGCTTGTCGATCAGAAAGGTCAGCAGTTCGGCGGTTCGAATCCCTAGCGCTGTGTAATGAAGTGAGCTCCCATTACTTGTCTCAGCAGATTCTACCAACCTAGCAATTCGAAAGTATGTAAAAATGCAAGTGGAAAAATAGGGACCACCTTTGGTGGGGAGGTAACAGCGTTCCATGCGCCTTTGGTGTTTAGTCATGCCAGCCACATGACCACGGAGATGTCTTCGGACAGCGCTGGCTCCTCGGCTTTGTAACGGAGATGAGCACCGCCCCCTAGAGCCGGAAACGACTAGCATGTGTGTGTGAGGGGAACCTTCTTCACCTTTACTGCACTGCCATCTGAATACTGTAACAGGTAATTCTCAATTTACATTTCATTTAGTGACCGTTCCAAGTTTCAACGGCACTGGAAACAGTGACTTGTTTTTCACAGCTACAACCTTGCTGGCCTCTTCATGATCATGTGATCTCAAAATTCAGGGACGTGGCCACTGATTCAGATTTATGACCCTTGCTG
This sequence comes from Notechis scutatus, assembly GCF_049901735.1. Classification (NCBI taxonomy): domain Eukaryota; kingdom Metazoa; phylum Chordata; class Lepidosauria; order Squamata; family Elapidae; genus Notechis; species Notechis scutatus. Next base: position 59,430,519 of record NC_142012.1, read on the forward strand.
TGTCCCAAGGTCACGTGACTCCCCATGTGTGACCTTCGGACAAGCAAAGTCAAGGGATTCACTTCACAAGTTTGCTAACTTATCAACCGCAGGGATTCACTGAGCAACTGAGGTGATAAGGGTCGTAAAGTGGGACAACACTCGCTTTTAACGCAGGTCTTACACAACAATGTAAATTTTGGGCTCAGTTGTCGTAGTTAAGTCGAGGACTAGCTGTACCACATTTCCAGTAAGAAGGGAATTCAGCTTTCTGAAAGCATCAGGGGAGAAAAATGAGTAATTCAACTTCCTTTGGGCCAATTACAATAAATGAGGCAAATTTATTGTTGACAATCGGTGAAGCCCCTGTGTCATGCCCTTGTTGGAGTCTGATTCTGAGGGGGAGATTGAGCAGCTGACAGGGAGTGGGAGTGTGGCTCCGGTGGCTGTGGAAGAAACAGGGGAAGGGCACAATCTGGCTGGGCATTCAGAGGAAGACCCAGGGCCATCCCCTCTTCATCCTAGGGCACGCAGGGAGGAACGGAGAAGGGAGCAACGTGGCTTATGGGAGAGAAAAGGGCCCTGATCCCTTTCATTAGTTGCAGCTGGGAGAACAGGATATAAGTGGGGCGTTTGAAAGCCTACATTATCTTCGTTGAGGCTTATCTGGGTTTTGGCGTCCTCCCAACTGTGTGTGCTTCGTTATCATTTATTAATTTATTATCCTGGCCTGTCGTGTTAATTACTTCAGCGTGGTTTGTGTTGGGTTTTTTTATACCTAATTTATCTGTACTTTGGGTTCGGACTGCATTTCTTCCCTTTGCAGACTGTTTTTGGAAGAGTTGGATCTCCAGCCGAGGATAACTGGACATCGGGGCCAAGTTGGAGGTATTAAAGGGAATTTATCTACTTTTGTGCCTTTGATATTTTTGTGCCACGCCCCGGGTCATCACACCCCATGTGCTCGGATGAAAAATATTGCTGCAGGTAAAGTAACAAGAGATTCCTTCATTTATTTAAATCTGATGGTTTTGGAGAGCTCTGAAACAGATGTGCAAAGGTTTTACCAGATACAGATGTTTATATGTACAGCTACAGTCTACTGTGGAGGTTATCTGTTACTAGTCTAGTGAAGAGGACCAGGGTAGACATGAAAGCAGTCTTCCAATATTTGAGGGGCTGCCACAGAGAGGAGGAAGGGCTCGAACTATTTTCTAAAGCACCCGAAGGTCAAACAAAGAATAATGGATGGAAACTGAACAAGGAGAGATTCAACCTGGAAATAAGGAGAAACTTTCTGACAGTGAGAACAATCAACCAATAGAACAGAAGTTGCCTTCGGAAGTTGTGGGAGTGTCATCACTTGAGATTTTCAAGAAGAGATTGGATTGCCATTTGTCAGAAATGGTGTAGGGTCTCCTGCTTGTGCAGGGGGTTGGACTAGATGACCTACCAGGTCCCTTCCAACTCTGTTATTCTGTCTGAAACTTAACCAGTCAAAGCAAGGAATCCTTAATCTCAAGCCCTGAAAGAACTCATATATCATATACATCCTGTATATTATGATATACCTACTTATCATATGTATGTATATGTGTTGGTATCATGTTTCATAGGATAGACTCAAGATCATGTGAAGTGTTAATATGTTATAATGCCTTGGTAAGACCACACCTGGAATATTGCATGGAATTTTGGTTGCCACAATATAAAAAAGATGTTGAGACTCTGGAAAGAAGAGCAATATGATTGGAGGCTAAAACATATGAAGAACAGTTACAGGAATTAGGTATGTCTAGTTTAATAAAATGAAGGACTAGGGGAGACATGATAGCAGTGTTCTAATATTTCAAGGGCTGCCACAAAGAAGAGGGAATCAAGCTATTCTCCAAAACACTAGAAGGCAGAAGCAGCAATGGATGGAAACTAATCCAAGAGAAAAAGCAACCTAGAACTACGGAGATAGTTAGACCAATTAACCCATGGAACTGATTGCCTTCAGAAGTTGTGGGTGCTCCATCCCTGGAAACTTTTAAGAGGAGACTGGACAGCTACTTGTGTTTCTCCAAAAATAAGATCGGGTCTTATATTAATTTTTGCTCCAAAAGGCGCATTTGGGCTTATTTTCCGGTTAGGTCTTATTTTCTGGGAAATACGGTACTAAATGTGTTCGCCTGGCACACAATCTTAACGGTGGCTTATTTTGGGGGGTAGTGTTTATGTTACAAGCATCCTGTGGAAAAAAAAATAATGTAAGGGTTTATTTTCTGATTGGGTCTTACTTTTGGGAAAACAGTATTTGTCCAGAATGGTATAGGGCAGTGGTGGCTAACTTTTTTCGGCTCCCGTGCTGAAAATTGCGTGCGCGCTTGTGTATGCGTGCCAGCACCCAGAAGGCAATGCGTGCTGGGCCCCTCCCCACGCGTCTCTGCGCATGCGCACGTCTCGCGTGCACCCCCACCCATGCACGCCAGATACCTGACAATCAGCTGTCGTGCGGCCGTGTGTGTGCAGTGGGGCTCTTCCGGGTGCCCTCTCGCGTTCTGGCAGAAGTGGCCCTGCCTGCCATAGGTTCGCCAACACGGGTCTCTTGCTTGTGACTTCCAACTCTGTTATTCATAGTCTGTTTTAATTCCCAAAAAAGCAGTACAGCACCAGCCTAATGAATTGTCACTTTATTGTATCTCAAAAGTCATTGCACATTTCGGGAGGAGCTGAAATCAGTTTCTTTTTCTTTACATCCGTCTATATACTGGGATAACTGATGTCTGCCTGAATCCAGAAGATTAGGTGGTTGATCATTGCCAGAGTACAACTGGAGAAAAAGAAAACTACAAGCAATTTCAAGGATCAAAGCAAACAAAAGACAAGTTCATTTTCTGTGAAACCGAACAGATAAGAGGCCAAACATGTTTGTTTTATCCCTTGGACAGAATACTAGGAAATGATTCTTTCTTGACTCAGCAATTGAAGATTGTTTTAATAAACGATCTCAATTGTATCTCTCCAGCGAACTGTTATTTCCTATGAAACTTTTATTAATGGAAGCTTGTCTAAATCATTTCTATATTCTTGTCATGTTGCTGCAGACTCAGTCATATGGAAATAAAAGCTTCTTGCTATAGCTCAGCAAAGATTCTGTCTGTGAACTTTGTTGAATGTTATCGACTTATGTTGAACTCCATTTCTGAGGGGTCCTTGGTTTCTTGCAGACGTTTCATTAGCCAAACTAGGTAACATCATCAGTGAACAAGTAAATTGAGACAGCACCAAGGGCCCCTCATGTCAACCCTGTGCTGCAAATATTCTCCTTTATTAGTACACGCCTTTCTATCAAAAAAAGGATACAAAACGTATGTGACACCTTTTTATTTGAATTGTAAATCACAAGCATCTTTTATTAGCTTTCATCTCCAGCAAATCAACACGTCCATCTTTCAAGTTCAGAAGATATGGTAGATATTTCTACAGAGCAGTTATGATTGTTCTACTCCTTCTCAGATGTTCAACGCTTAGTATGTTTTATCATCACCAAGAGAAAAAAAAGGATGAATAAACCTGAGACATAAATGGCATTTTCAAGCAAACTATAGCTTCTTCTATTCCTACCGTATGTCAAAGGATTTGTTTTAAAATAAGTCCCTGAAAAAACACAATTATATTTATATCCCTTAACACAAATTTTGAAAACCTGCATTATTATAGTTCCATTTTTTTCTTTCCATATCTTCAGTTATTTGGATAATGAAAACTGCAAAAACAGAAGCTGCTAAAAACCAACCTGGCTTATAAGACCTAAGGATAATTGGAATGACTGCAGTTAATAATTTATATTTTATTAGTTCTTGGATCCAGTTTTACTATTTTACCATTCTTGAGTTATTGCATTTTTATTTTGTTAAGCTCATTTGAAAGGATAATATTCTTATTGGGAAGAAGAAATGTCTAAGGCAGAGAGGTCCCCAAACTTGGTAACTTTAAGGTTTGTGGACTTCAACTCCCAGAATTCTCCAGTCAGCATAGCTGGCTGAGGAATTCTGGGAGTTGAAATCTACTTGGGCAGTGATCCCCAACCTTTTGACGCCGCGCCCGGTACCGGCATCAGCTGGGCGCCGCGGCCCGGTACCAGCATCAGCTGGGCGCCGCCATCTTTTTTGATGAAACGTGCTTCCGGTGAGCTTTCTACCCGGAAAAGCTCACCAGAAGTGCTAAGGCCGCCATCTTTTGATGAAAACATGCTTCCGGTGAGCTTTCTACCCGGAAAAGCTCACCGGAAGCACTTTTTCATGAAAAAGATGGCGGCGCCAGCAAGCCGCGGACCGGTAGGAGTTGTTCCGCGGACGGTACGGTCCGCGGACCGGTGGTTGGGGACCCCTGTACTTGGGGACCCCTAGTCTAAGGGTTCTGCATGTTTTCAAGCGTGCTCTCTCTCTTATATAACAGCAGCATCTCTCTAGCTGCCTGTTGCTTTTCCTGCCTCAATATATGAACAAAGTTGCAGCTGCATTAATGAGATGGTTCATTAAAGGTGGTGATTTTTTTTTTAAAAAGTAACTTTTCAGACTCACACAGAATTCTGAAAAACATCAAGAATGATATCTCATAAATGTGGTTTCACTTGGCTTCAAGTTGACTAGACCAACAATCATCTTGTTCAACTTTATACGTCTGTTAAGTATCATTACCTATAGTACTGTTTAAACATAATGACCAAGAAGGCAAAGCAGCCTATTAAATATTTTGAAATATAGGTAATTTCACACCCTTAAGCAAAAGATTATTTCTGTACTTTGATAGCACATAATGTTTGAATGTTTGTGAATTTCTGCTGTACACATTTTATATGCCTGTGATATTGGAAAAAAAGTGTGTCACAATAGACATGGAGCAATATTGCAGGCTGACTCTGCCCACTGCCAGGAGTTCGATTCTGAGTAGCACAAGGTTGACTCAAACCTTCCATCCTTCCGAGGTCAGTAAAATGAGGGTCCAGATTGTTAGGGGCAGTATGCTGACTCTGTAAACCGCTTAGAGAGAGCCGTAAAGCACTATGGGGTGCTATGTCTAAGTGCTATTGCTATACATACCTGCCTGGTTTTATCTGGTCAATATCGGTGCAGGAAATCAAAACTAGGCATTATTATCTCGATGCTAGAAAAGGACCTGTCAGAATACAGGCAGGCGATTTTCTACACTTATGTCTCAAAGCCAACTTGGTGACAATTGAAACACAGAAACTATTTAGAAGTTTCAAATCAAGAAAAACAGTATATAACTTTAAAAATCATCTCTTCTTGAAGCCTGAAATTATGTTTATTGGGGTATCTTTTTCAGAAATAACTACTGTTATTATAACAATAGCACTTAAGACTGATATACCACTTTATAGTGCTTTACAGCATCTACCTCTCTAAGCGGTTTACAGAGTCGGCCTATTGCCCCCAACAATCTGGGTCCTCGTTTTTCCCACTTCGGAAGGGTGGAAGGCTGAGTCAACCTTGAGAGCCTGGTGAGATTTGATCTGCCAAATTGCAGGCAGCCAACAGTCAGCAGAAGTAGCGTGCAGTACTGCACTCTAACCACTGTGCTACCGTGGCTCTATTATCAGTTCACCTTTTCATTTAAAGGACAGCTAAAACACTGACCACTGTATCCTGTAGTAGATTATTATAAAAAGGCTCTTTTCTCACAATTTCAGAACCATGTTTTTTTTTATAGAATATACTTTATTATTAGCATATTTTATGCAGACATCAGCTGCATAATCTGTGCAGATCAAAATAACATTTATTCTTTCAATAAAGAAAAACACAATTATTCCATTTTCTCAACAAAATCATTCTGTACAATTCTCTTTGCTATGTCATCAAAATCATAGACAATCTTAATGTTTGAAAATTAGCAACTACTACGAGTCTATACGCATGAATGCAAGCCAACATGCCAAACCCTTTTTCTACATTATTTCAGTTGTCAGAAAGGACTTGGAGTATCATGGATGGCAAAAGCGGAGATCCACGCTTCTTCAAGCTCTCACCCAGAGAGAGGTTTTTATTTTCTTCCAAATGGATCAGACCACACTTTTAATCCTATAGGTAAACATACGATTAGAGCATTTAGAATGATTCCTTTTTATATCGGTATCAGTGCAAAGAGATCGTTTCCAGTTGTAAGCATGTGTACATCAAAGGGAAAACCTCCACAATTATTATAATTTAAATAACAAAACAAGCACTGTGCCCCCTCCCACCAAAAAACACAGTCAGATCTCTTATTTAAAATTGGAAAATTAGTCTCAGGTGAGAGTGACTCAGAAATGATGTCCCTACATCATTTACATTAGAATATGTAGTTTTCCTATGAGGGCAATCTAAGACTCCGGTTAGCGTTTCTCTTTGTTAAATTTTCATCAACTGATCAAGTAAGATTGTCCATAGTTCTTGCTGAACGATACACTGTATAATAACTCAGGCTAGATGTAACTGTTTTGAGAAATGAGCATCAAATACAGGAGGAGGGTTGGGGAACACAACTGTCTCCGAGACAAAATGCTGTGGGAAAAGAGTAGTAGAAGAAATAACAACTATTCATTTGAGTAATTTAAACAGATTTTCTCGGAAAGAAATTCCACTCTTAAATCTAACTCATTTATTTCGAGATTTACAGGCTGCCTGACTCTGACAATGCGATTCTGGGAGGATGTACAATATACAATAATTTAAATAACTAACAATGAACAATATATAAATATAAATACCAAAGCTAAAAGCTAAAATATAAAACGACATTTCCCAGGAAATAAACCTAGCAATAAACTCATTATCCAATAAGCATGTTTAGGATTGCAGCAGGAAAAAAAAAATTAGCCGGCAGTAATCAGTAACTTGGAACACTAATGCACATACTAGTTTCTCAAAAAGTTACTTAATAAATGAACGAGGGACAAAATATGGTGAAAAAGAGACTTCAGGGGAACTTGGTTAACCTACAGAGACCTACTTTTTAGTTTTATTTAATAGATTTGAATCCTCACAAATGTTGGTTGTAGACAATGAGTCCAATCAGTAACAACACCGATAAACTTTGTTAATGTGTTATTTCCTAACTGAGCTGTAGTAACTAAAATCCTCCCCCTCCCTCTATTTCATCTCAAAAGGGAAAGTAACTGAGTTATCAGTAGAATAGAGAAGGTATTTTGTTAAAAGAGTGCATAGTTTTGTAAGTATCTAAATTAGCACTGTGAACACTCAAAAACAAAGCCAGTAGTCCTAAAAACGGCAATACAATAATGCATTGTAAAATACAAATAGGTTGAGCTCATAATTTAAGTGCCAAAATACTTACTTGCTTTATAACACTTTGAAGCAATTGAATCAGGATATAACTAGAGCATGGATAACTCTGACCCGGTTTTCCCTGCCTAGGAATAGAGGAATAGTATTGTTTGTCTACACTAGGGCGTCTATTTCAAAGTTAAATGCAAGAGGAAAAAAAAAAACTTAAAATCTGCTTTGTTGATTAGTACAAACCACTGTGTGGCTGGATGAATCCTAATTCTTCACACAGGGAAAATCAGTTCAGCATAGCACTTCTATTTCTTGGAATATTTTACTTACTGGCCTGTATCCAACCCACTAAAATAGATTTCATACAGCTGAGTTCACTAATCATCCTCACCAATAGGGGATTTAATAACTTTCCTGCATTAACCCAAATGTTCTGGATTTACATGGCCTCGTAAGCCACAAAACTAATTAGATAGGCTGAGCTTGCACAACGAACCAAGAAAAATGTGGTTGGCTAATTTGTGCAAACACAATTTCAGTAATTTAGCTGACAAGGAAAAGAGCTGGATAATATCACATAGTGGAAGGATTTCACAAAGGTACCCTACAGAATTACAGAAAGGGAATAAGAAACTGCAAGGAGGAGGAACTAAAAGCATGAAGGAGAAAATACAATTAAATCTAGTTATTAACACATGCCTTTCTATCTTGAAAATCATCCTTGCTTTGACTATATCCACATCGCACATTATTTTGTTCTTTAAGCTTCTCACTTGTTTCATTTGAAGATTTTTGTCAATTCCACTAATCATGACTTCCTGTCTTGTACCTCCTCTCCACCTATTCACTCTTCTCTTTCTTCATACAATTATTTTATAATTTATTCCCCACTCTTTCCATATAACTAAAATCTCAATGACCATACCCTAAATACAAAAATAAGTGACCTGGTAAAAAAATGCACATCTTTGTGCTGATACAGTTGTACAACAAAAATCTGGATTTCCACACTACATTTCCCTTAATATGGTCACCGTCATTTCTTTCCCACATTGTTAATAAACCTCCTATTGCTCTTACATTCATTCTTGCTACAGGAAATCCTCGATTTACAATCATAATTGGGATCAGAATTTCCTTTAATAAGCAAGGGGGCTAAGTTAGTTGCAACTGATTTTATGACCTATTTGCCACAGTTGTTAAGTGGATCACGCCATCCTAAATACATGCCAACTGCTGATCTCTGACCACACAACCCTGGGGGATGATTGCTAGCTGTACGACATTGCCTGCATCCCATCTTCCAAAGAAAGTATGCTGAGTACTGATCATCACCCTTGAGGTATATTTTCTTCCAATTTCTCCCAAAACCTTTAGGCAGTTTGCTTATATATCATACAGGTAGCCCTTGACTTACAATAGTTCGCTTAGTGAACATTCAAAGTTACAACAGTACTGAGTAAAGTGAGTTATGATCAGTTTTCACACTTATGACCACCATGGTCCCATGATCAAAATTCAGACACTTGGCAATTGACTCATATTTATGACTGTTGCAGTATCCCAGGATCATGTGATTCCCTTTGTCATGCCCCTGTTGGAGTCTGATTCCGAGGGGGAGTTCGAACAGCTGACAGCGAGTGGGAGTGTGGCTCCAGTGGCTGTGGAGGAAACTGGGGAAGGGCACAATCCGGCTGGGCATTCAGAGGAAGGCCAAGGCCCACCTCCTCTTCATCCTAGGGCACGCAGGGAGGAATGGATAAGGAAGCAACTTGGGTTACAGGGGAGAAAAAGGCCCTGATTCCCTTCATTAGCTGCAGCTGGGAAAACAGGATAAAAAGGGTGTTTGCACGCAGAGCCTTGCTGGAAGCAAAGAATGCATTATCTTTGTCAAGTTTTATCTGGGTTCTGGTGTCCTCCCAACTGTGTGTGTTTCGTTATCTTTTGAAGTCTGCAATTCCTTATCCTGCCTTGTCTTGTTAATTGCTGCAGCGTGGTTTGTGTTGGTTTTTTTATTTATCATTTATATGCACTTCGGGTTCAGACTGAATTTCTTCCCTTTGAAAACTGTTCTTGACGAGTTTTTTCTCCAGCCGATGATAACTGGACATTGGGCGCCAAATTGGAGGAATTAAAGGGACTTTATCTACTTTTGTGACTTTGTTGCTTTTGTGTCATGCCCTGGGTCATTACACACTTTTCTGACCTTCTGACAAGCAAAGTCAGTGGGAAGCCAGATTCACTTAACAACTGTGTTACCAACAAATTAAGAAATGTGGCAAGGAAGGTCATAAAATAGGGCAAAACTCACTTAACAAATATTTCAATTAACAACAGAAATGTTGGGCTCAACTGTGGTCATAAGTTGAGGACAGCCTGTATTTAGAAACAAAAGTAAGTAGTAAAAAACATTACTAATCTCTCACTCATGGGCATCTTTATCTGCAAGATTCCATTACAGGAACTCATTCTGATAGTTGCAGAGTCAATTCTTTCACTTATTTTAAAAAGCTACGTGTTTTATGCACTAAAATCAGACTCTGACCCATGCTAAAATGTGTTTTTATAATTTACTAGTTTACCAATCAAACACGATTCAAATAACAGTTGTGACTTTGGAGTGTGCTAGACTATAAATTAGGCATGTTTTAGGCTAATGTCCTATACAAAGCTGATCGTTGAAGTGCAACGTATTATGCAAAACCAGAAAACTGGACTGAATAAACAAATTGAATTAATTATGGGCAAATATTTTATGAGAATTCAATTGATCTGCCTCACCCAAGAGAACCTGAAGTTAAACAGCTGCCACCTGTTTGAGGACTCTGTCTCCAAATGAAGTACTCACAAAATAGTGATGGTAGTGTGAGAGAGTGAGTGTTGCTTTTGTAGAGGACAGCCATTGCTGACAAACAGCTTGAGACAATCTGTCCCTTGAACAATATGAAGAAATACTATGTGCTCTGGGAGAGCTTTTCAGGGAAACAAATAACAGCTGTGTCTCAAAGGAGGTATCTTAATATAGAGCACAGGAGTATTTACATGTTTTCCCCCCCCCCCCTTCTTTCTTTTCTTTCTGGAACAACAGCAGAACCACGCCACCCCCCCCCTCACAGCACCTCCAAAAAGAGGCATAAACTAAGGTCCAAACTGCCTCTGTTTTCCAATTTATATTTTCAAAATTGAGCAGGAGTAAAATACATGGACGTGACAAATAGCGCACAGTCGGAGCAATTTTCTAAGCAGCAGAAGAATGACTCAACCAAGTAGAAACTATCAACTTAAAAATGTATCCCGTATCTTCAGGCTGGATTCCAAATTAAACTCCACTGCTTATCAGTTTGGGGATATTTATTTAAACCATAACATAACAGACACACCTCAATTAGTAATTTAGAGATATACCTGGAGGCTGTACATCTTCTTGGATAATGCCGGCTCGATTTATACTTTGTGTCTTTTCTAATAAATATAAAATACATAAGTAGGTAAAATGCACACTTAGTTGACTTACTACTCAATATTCATGAATATGTTAAATGGTGGCGTTTAAGGCTAAGTCTCACAACAGCTATTTCTTATCCTGTATTTGTTTCCTGCTCTCAGACCAGAACCCAACCACCATTCTATGCAATTTTTTCTTATTTTTTTTAATTTACTCTTGAACGCTTTTACTTTGTTCTTCCATCTTTCCTACGTTGCATCTGGCTCTTATTTCCCATCAGACTTTGTTGCTGACCAGGCTAAGATTTTGCTTATGCAAACTTATATACACAAGTCCATGTCCCTATATATTCACCTAATAGCATAGTACTCAATGATAACAATTGAACCTTACTCAGAACTTTTATTGATTGAATTCATCACCCCTATAGATGCCATATTCTAAATCAGGGGGTCCCCAAACTTGGCAACTTTAAGACTTGAGGACTTCCAACTCCCACAGTTCCTCAGCCAGCATAGTTTGGAGACCTCTGGTCTCAATAAATAAATAAAATACCTCATAATACCACCAGTTTGTTTGTTTTCTTAAAAGGAGAGGGCCGTGTCTTGAGGCTGCCCTCTCAACTGACTTTAGAGGATGGGGGGGGGGGGAGCAAACTAGTCCCAACCGCTCTTCTAAGCCCAATAGTCCAGCTCTGACCTCCCCTCAAGGCTTCGACCTATAGCGTCCCCTTCCCTTCCACCCCCACAAGGAAAGGCCTCCCTTACTGTAGTCCCCCAGGTGGCTCATGGGGTAAAAGAAGATGGGGTAGAGGGTCAGGCCCACCGCAGCAGCGAAGCCGCCGAAGATCAGGACGTAGCGCCCGAGGGGCGCCATTTCTACCCGGCCGGAACCGGAAGCCTGCTTTTCCCCCGCTTCCGGTTCCTGCGCGCTCAACCGGCCGGGCGGCGCTTGAATGGCCGTACGGCATCCCGCCCAGAGCGTCGGCGCCTGACCCCTAGTGGCAGAGGCCGGGAAGTGATGAGGCTTCGCTGTGCTGTGCTGGTGGGGAGAGGCGTGAAAAAGGGAGCCGAGAGTTTCAAAAATCGCCGTTTGATCTCCGAGATCACCAAATGATTTTGTCAGATCCCCAAGGCTGTTTTTGGTGGGCTGGAGGAAGGGCCGGAAGGAGAGCAGGCCGAGGAACGGAGGGGCTGCTGCGCTCGCTTGGGCGGGCTGGTTTCCTGGCAGACGTCTCGCTGCCGGACTGGGTAACCTCATCAGTGCTGCGAAGGAGGGGATTTGCTCTCCGCTTCTCTGGGTGGGGGGGTCGGCTCGTTATTGACTGGACTGCTGTTGACCTTGGAGTTGATCCCTGGGGGCTGATTAGACAAGATTCACAGCAGACCAACAATCCAGGCAAGGACCCACCCCCCAATCAAGGAACTGCCAAGGAAGCCATCAGCAACCAGCCCCACCAAAGGACTCCAAGACCATCATCCCCACCAGCACTGACAGGGAAGCCCCTTCAGTACAAACACTGTACAACCCATTTGTCTAAAATAAGACAGGACCTCCTGCTTGAGCAGGGGGTTGGACTAGACGACCTCCAAGGTCCCTTCCAGCTCCATTCTGATTGATTGAAACGGGGGGCGGTCTCCAACCTTGGCAACCTTTAAGACTTGTGGGCTTCAACTCCCAGAATTGGCTGGCTGAGGAATTCTGGGAGTTGAAGTCCACAAGTCTTAAAGTTGCCAAGGTTGGAGAGCCCTGATATAAACTGAGAGCAGACCCCCCCCACCTCCCTTCTAAGCGCTGATGGTGTTACCTAGCTGGGTCATGAAACATCTGCAAGAAAACAAGCAAGCTCAGAGAGCACCAAGGACCCCTCATGTCCACCCCGAGCTACAAATATTCTCCTTAGTTGGAGATCTGCTTAACTGGTTTCCCTGTCTGAAGGATTAGTGTTCCCCCAGCCACCCACTGGTTTGTATGAATCTCGGGGGCTGTGAAAATCTCTGCACACCCCCCCACATCCTGGACATAAACTGTTTCAACTCCTTCCCTCAAAACAATGCGAAAGAGCACTGCACACCAGAACAACTGGACACAAGGGCAGTTTTTTCCCAAACGCCATCACTCTGCTAAACAAATAATTCCCTCAACACTGTCCAATTATTTACAAAGTCTGCACTACTATTACTATTAATCTTCTCATCACTCTTTATCACCCATCCCCTCCCACTTGTGACTGTATGATTGTAACCTTGTTGCTTTTGTCCTAACAATTTTTATTGACTGTTTCCTCATCCAACCCCACCCCATCCAATCCAACATCACTCAAAACTAGGCATGCACACCCCTAACTACCTCTATTCCAACCACAACTGGCCTTAAATGCAAGCTACTCAGTGCAAGAAGCCTGGTAAATAAAATACCTGAATTTCTCCTCTTACTAAATACGGCTAAATTCGGCATTATATTTGTCTGTGAAACATGGCTCAACGCATCTGTCCCTGACTCCATTACCACAGTAAGAGACTATCATGTTTTCCAATCCGATCGTGAAATCCGTAGAGGAGGTGGTGTTGCTATCTTCTATAAAAAGTCCCTACATCTAAAAAACATCCAAGTAACCCAGGAGCTTGCTATTCCTGAGACCATCATCTGTGAACTGTCCTTAAATATCACATTTTGGTTCTTACTATGTTACAGAGCCCCTGATTATGACATCGAACATGCAAACAAGCTAAATACACTACTAACATGGGCAGCATCCTGCCCACACGCTTTTATTTTTCTTGGTGACTTCAATCTACCTCATATTAACTGGACCCTTAACGAATGTACAACTGAACCCACACATGCAATCTTCTACAATGCAGTAACAAACCTGGGACTAGAACAACTAGTAACCAACAACACTAGACTTAACAACTGCCTCGATCTCATCTTCTGCAATAGCTTGAATTCAATTTACGGAATACAAATTAAAGAACCCTTTTCCAACAGTGACCACAACATGATTGACTTTTGTCTCAACATACGTCCACACAAAAATCATCACAATGACAGAATCCCCAATTATAACTTCAAAAAAGGCAACTATGATCTTATAAACAATGATCTCTCATCCCTTGATTGGCAATTTCTATTCTCTGGATGCAATACTGTAGAAGACCATTACAACATATTTTTACTTGAAGTCAAAAGAGTCATCAAACTATATGTACCAACAATAACTCCCAAAACCAGAAAAAAACAAATTACCCAAAACAATAAGGAAGCTTCAATCCAAAAAGAAATCACTTTGGCGGAAAAACAAATCTGGTCACGTTGCCAACTTCAAAAGCCGATACAAAAATGTATGCCACCAGATAAAAACTGAATGCACCAATTATCACATTAAACAAGAAGAAAACCTTCTACGCACCAATTCCACCCGCGCTTTCTACAATTTTATAAACAACAAACTAAAAAATTCAAGGTCCATCCCACCCCTGAAAGGACCTAATGGTAAAGACTGCAACGACGACACTATTAAAGCCAACCTCTTTAACACATTCTTTGGCTCAATATTTGTAAATAGCAATGGATCATGCCCAGTATTTCCTAGTCGAACCACAGACAACTACAATGATCTAATACATATCGATTTTACAGAAGACATTGTTGAAAAAGCACTGCGCAATCTAAAACCATCTTTATCTATTGGACCGGATGGAATATGTGCCTACTTCTTAAAAAGCTACCCACTGCCATAGCCGAACCTCTAAGCATAATCTTTGAAAAATCTTTCAGGACCAGCTCCTTGCAAAACTATGGTCATAAGCTGTGGTCATCCCCATCTTCAAAAAGGAAGACCCCAGCCTAGTTGAAAATTACAGACCAATCTCTTTATGCTGCATCACCTGTAAAGTCACGGAATCAATTATTAACCAATCCATCATCCTCCACTTAGAAACAAACAACCTACTCTCTAATAAACAATTTGGTTTTAGGAAAAAACTATCATGTAATCTGCAACTCTTACACTGCAAAAACATATGGACTACACAACTGGATCAGGGCAAAGCAATAGATGCAATCTACATAGACTTCTGTAAAACCTTTGATTCAGTGGTACATGACAAACTACTCCTAAAACTAAAATCTTACGGTATCTCTGGACACCTGCATTATTGGATAGAAGCATTCCTGTCAAACAGACAACAAATGGTCAAAATTGGGAGCGTCCTATCAAATTCTGTACCTGTCAACAGTGGTTGTGTTGAAGGCAGTGTTCTAGGACCAACTCTTTTCATACTCTACATAAATGACCTCTGTGATCATATTAAGAGCAACTGCATTCTCTTCGCTGATGATGTAAAGCTATTCAACACCACAGACAAAACTGCTACCCTTCAAAAAGACCTTGACTATGTATCAGAATGGTCAAACAAATGGCAACTTCAAATCTCAACAAACAAATGCTCTGTCTTACATATTGGCAAAAAAAATCAGAAAATAAAATACAGGCTGAATAGTGAAGACCTTGTTGATGATCCAAACTCTGTCAAGGATCTTGGAGTACTCATCTCAAATGATCTGAGTGCTAGAGCCCACTGTAACTACATAGCCAAAAAGTCATTTAGAGTTGTTAACCTAATCCTACGTAGCTTTTTCTCTGGTAATATCATACTACTAACGAGAGCATACAAAACATTTGCTAGACCAATACTCGAATACAGCTCATCAGTCTGGAACCCACATTACGTATCTGATATTAACACAGTTGAGAAAGTCCAGAAATATTTCACAAGAAGAGTTCTTCGCTCCTCTACTCATTACAGAATGCCACCAGAATCGAAATTCTAGATCTAGAAAACCTAGAACTACGCCACTTTTGGTCTGATCTAAGTATAGTATATAAAATCATACAACGCAATGTCCTACCTGTCAATGAATACTTCAACTTCAACCATAACAACACTAGAGCAAACAATAGATACAAACTCAAGGTTAATCGCACCAAACTTGATTGCAGGAAATACGACTTCAGCAACAGAGTGGTCAATGTTTGGAATACTCTACCTGACTCTGTGGTTTCTTCCACAAACCCCCAAAACTTTAACCTTAGACTGTCTACTATTGACCTCACCCCTTTCCTAAGAGGTCTGTAGGGGGCGTGCATAAGCGCACCAACGTGCCTACCGTCCCTGTCCTATTGTTTCTTTTATATTTTTTTAAATTTTTCTTATATGTATCCATGTATTCATAACTATGTTTTTACTTGTACCTATTATCTTGTAAGCAATTGACAAAAATAAATAAATAAATAATAAATAAATAAATAAATAGTATGATTTGATTATTTATTGTATCTTATGACTATTAAGTGTTGTACCTTATGATTCTTGACTCTTGATGAATGTATCTTTTCTTTTATGTACACTGAGAGCATTTGCACCAAGGCAAATTCCTTGTGTGTCCACATCACACTTAGCCAATAAAGAATTCTATTCTGTTCTGTTCTGTTCTGTTCTGTTCTATTCTATTCTATTCTATTCTATTCTATTCTATTCTGTTCTGTTCTGTTCTGTTCTGTTCTATTCTTCATTTCATTATTCTATTCTATTCTATTCTATTCTATTCTATTCTATTCTATTCTATTCTATTCTATTCTATTTCATTCCTGCCACAAGCCACACTTCAAAATGGAGAGGGAATAATAAATTAATAAGTAAATAAGAGCTGCTAAATATTTAAAACTAGTTTGGAAAACCGGCAAATATCACCTCTGACTGGAGATTTTACAGTACCCTTCCCCTGCCACACCCACCAAGCCACGCCCACAGAACCGGTAGTAAAAAAAAATTGAATCTCACTACTGACTTAAACCCTACCTACTCCTTTTCCCCCTCAGTACTTGCTAGAACTCGCCTTGGGGGAAAGGCATAAGGGGCATGCATCAGTGCACAATCGTGCCTACCGTCCCTGTCCTATTGTCCCCAATTATTAGTTCCTATTTCTTGTATTTAAACTTACATTTATTCTTGTTTCTGTTATACTGTAAGCTTTTGACAAACATAAATTAAATAAAATAAAACCCCTGAATAACTGCCTCCTACCCATTCCCTTTCAGCTGGTAAGGTGCTGTCCAGAAAGATGGCTAACCACTTCACTTTTTCCCTTTTTTTCCTATTTTTTTTTCTTCTCTTCTTTTTCTTGCTTTTTTTTTGCTTCCCCCCTCCCGGTGCTTTATATCAGGGGTCTTCAAACTTGAAAGCTTTAAGACTTTAAGACCAGAATTCCTCCTCCAGTCATGTTAGCTGAGGAATTCTGGGAGTTGAAGTCCACAAGTCAAGTTGCCAAGTTTGAAGACACTTGCTTTATATCATCTTCTATTTATCTTCTTGTTTTAAAGGTTTTAATAAAACATACATATGAACAATTAGAAAGAGTCAGGAAGGAAAACTCTGAAGAAGACAGGCTCAAATCCACTCAGTGGATTCTGATGTCTTTGGTGCTACTGTGTCTTCTTTCTTCCGGATGAAAAGAAGAGATAGGTATGTATTTATTTATTTTGTCATGTCCATGTAATGTATATTGGAGATAGTGACCCTTTCAGAGCTATATGCAACAAAATTTCATTTTAATGTATGCTGATTAGTGTACATTCCAAGCGACAATAAAGTTATTCTACTCTACTCCGCTCTACTCTACTCTACTCTACTCTACTCTACTCTACTCACACATAAGAATTCAGAGTTTTCTGGTGATTGGCTGAAAGTCACGCAGCTGGCTCTCAGAACTCAGTTTCCTGGTTTCTAGGTCAGCACCTTAACCACTACACCAGTCTGGCTCTCTACCCATCCTTGTTCTGGATTCACAAAGAGTCGTCCAGAATCTGTTCATCTGATCTACTGGTTTGTGCCTGACCTGAGCCAGCGTTTCCCTTATATTTAAGGGAAAGATTTCCTAGCGGATGGAGATCCTTAGATTTCTCCTCCTCCTCCTCCTCCTCCTCCTCCTCCTCCTCCTCATCATCATCATCATCATCATCATCATCATTATTATTATTATTATTATTATTATTATTATTATTATTATTATTATTATTATTATTATTCCAGCTCTGATTCCCTTTTTGCTCTCCTGATAAAAGCTCCATCATTTTTATAGTTCTTTCCTGGTTATGGAACGGGAAGCCAATCCACCTGATTACTTTGCAATAGGTTGCAAACAATTTGAGCAGAAGGCTGTTTACCCATGCATGCATATTGTACAAAACACAACCTATTTCAATTGAGTATCAGCTTTATTTGAAATGTAAAAGGAGAAGAAAAAAAGAGCGCCAGCTGACTTTTAAAACGAATTATAAAATCGTCCAGGATATACTTTGGATTTCCCAGCCCAGCCTATAAACCTGATATTTCCTAATGGTCCCCCATCCGAAACCATGTCCACTTGGGACTTGTTAGAACGATGTTGACCACAGTAACCAGAGTTTCCTGGAAGTAACTTTTTGCAGCAAAGATAAAAGATCTTGGATTCCTTTAGAGATAGTGACTGGTTTAATTGATTTATTTAAAAGACTGCTTATGGCTTCCCCTTTCCAAGGATGACTTTGGGCAGCTAGGCAACAGAGACAAATGGCCATTGCAAGGAAGTGCCACCGAGGCCTGACTCAGAACTCTCCTAAACATATGAACTATCCTATAAACCAGAGTTCCTGGAGCAGAGGGAGAATGACAATTTAGCTGATTTAAAAATGGTGCAGACTTTGGGGAGAAAAGGGATTCAGGGATACAACATATTCTTGGGCACAAGAGGGCGCTGCCATCTACTTTATGCTCTCTTTGACCCAAATCATCCTTGGCGTTGTTACTAGTCTACTTCAATAAATCTGACTTCTGCTAGACTAGGATTTCTTAACCTTGGCTACTTTAAGGTGGGTGGTCTTCAACGCCCAGAGTGCCCCTTGCAACCTGCGGGCACAGGAGTCCTGACTGAGCCTCCAGTTAAAATACTCTCCACACACACACACACATGCAAACACCATGAACCTGCTTGTGCCCCACTGCTGGGCTGACCTGTGCTCCTAGAGAGGCATCTGGGGACAAGACTGAGCGAGCACTGCAGAAAATTGCTCTTAGGAGCCTCCTCCCAACCACTAGAGGGCAGTAAAGAGAATCAGAAAACTCTTAAAAATTCTGCCATTCTAGCCGGCGATGGAGATATTGCAACCCACTTTGATAGCGCAGGCTGTTCTCATGAGCTGCTCCTTTGCACACTTGATTTTAAATTGAGGGCTGGTGCTGGGATTCGGGGGCCCAGCTTGCTTGCTTTGAGGTCCTGAGAGATAAACATATTGAGTTAAAGTGTTTTTCTCTCAAGAAGCTTTTTAATCACAGTTGGTTGTTTTTTTTTACACATAACACCCCCCAAAAGGGATGTTTTTTTTTTTTTTTTGAATAGAATAGAATTCTTTATTGGCCAAGTGTGATTGGACACACAAGGAATATGTCTTGGCACAAATGCTCTCAGTGTACATAAAAGAAAAGATACATTCGTCAAGAATCATATGGTACAACACTTAATGATAGTCATAGAGTACAGTAAGCAATCAAATCATACTAGGCAAAGTAAAAAACTGTTAGGATACAAGCAACAAGGTTACAGTCATGCAGTCATAAGTGGGAGGAGATGGCTGAAAGGAAGGATATTAATAGTAATAGTTATAGTAATGCAGACTTTGTAAATAGTTGGACAGTGTTGAGGGAATTATTTGTTTAGCAGAGTGATGGCTTTCGGGAAAAACTGTCCTTGTGTCTAGTTGTTCTGGTGTGCAGTGCTCTATAGCGTCGTTTTGAGGGAAGGAGTTGAAACAGTTTATGTCCGAGATGTGAGGGGTCTGTAAATATTTGCACAGCCCTCTTTTTGACTCCTGCAGTATACAGGTCCTCCATGGAAGGCAGGTTGGTCGCCATTGTTTTTTCTGCAGTCCTAATTACTCTCTGGAGTCTGAGTCTGTCTTGTTGGGTTGCAGAACCAAACCAGACAGTTATAGAGGTGCATAATATTGTAAGAGGTGGTAGTATGGGATGGTTTCTCCTAAAATCTACCACCAGGAGAAACCCTATAGATGGGACTACAGTAGACAGCTTGCCTCACGGGGCTATTTTCGCTAGCAGAAATAATCCGGTTTACACTTTAGATAAGTGTCTGTGAATCCAACCACTTTGGCATGCCTGCCCTTCACTGCTAGTGCAAAATGGGGAGAGTTTTGAATCCAGGACTGATTACAGAGAAAGGGGAAGGAGGGCGAGGAAGAGCGGAGAAGGGAACGCTCCCTCCTTACATCTTCATTGTGCAGCGATTAGATTCCTCAGATCTTGGGGATATTAACAGCATCCGTTGTGACGATTGTCTCGCCAATATAGGTGGAGAAATTGCTCTGCTTTGTGGTCCCCTGACCTTAGCCCAGCATGTCCTCTCTGATATTCTTGGTCCTTTGGACAGATGGGCGGAGTATTCCGCCACCTCCAGCTTCAGGATCTCACGAACTTTTGTTCTTTTCTCTGTTCCTTGTGACTGAAAAAGGAGATTGGCAATTTGTATTCTTAAGGAGCACAATACTTCCCTTCCTGGTGTGTGTGTTGTCTTTTCAACCTCTGCTTGCTTAGAAGTTTATTTTTATAAGAGAAGGGTAGCTCAGGTTTCTTTTTCATTTGGTAAAATCTCCATGTGTTTCCTCCCCATGAAAGAGCCTTTGTAAATATTTATTATAAATGTGTTTGGCGAGTCATGCTTCTGTCGGTAAATATCTGCTAACATTTGCTCTTCCACACCACGGGGGATCTTCATGGATACAAGTTCTAGGGAAAGGCATAAAAAAAACCCAAAACAATGGCAGCCATGCCGCCAGTGGGAACCCTTAATACCAGCACAGAGCTGAAGTATCTGGAGATGGTGATTATTATAACATAGCGTTTCTCAAATGCAACCATTTTAGTGCACACATTTTAAGGTCCCTCAGTTAGAGAAATCCCGCTTTAGCCAGCTATTCCCAATATCACCACTTCTCGGTCCTTGTTAGAGGCATGGACAGCGAGAAAAAGATAATGCCTGTCCTTATAAGAGGAAACACATGATTCTAGTAAGGTGCAACATGTTGCTTTCTATTCGCTTGCAAGTATACAGATCAAAGATACTTACACCATCATATGTCAAACAGTTAGAGTAGGCAACTCTATGAAGTGAGGTGACCCTAAGGACTACGTAGCCGCCTTGATTTATTCCCCCTTTACTCTCAAGGTCAACTGCACATGCCAAGATTTCACTCAGGAGAGCTTTGAAGAGATAGTTCTTTCCAATTAATTGTCTGCTAAATTTAACGTAGCCATGTTGGCTGATTTGGTCAAAATATTTGCAAAACATGACCTCTGCTGGAGTTCAGACGAGGATGGTGGTGTACCCTTTGGGGCTTTTTTGGATTCCTTAGCATTCTTCAACATCATTGTGTTCTTCTGGACTGACCTAGGAGAATGGCGAGGGCAGAATGTTTTCGTGATTCTTTCCCTTTCTCCGTAGACAATTCTAGTCAATGATTGTGAGAGAACGTGCCCCAAATCCTTGATCTGCAAGGTGACATGGATTTTGGAGTCTTATTGGACAACCAGCTAAATAGGAGCCAGCCAAGTGCAGCAGCAGCCACAAAAGTCAATGCAATCCTAAGTTGCATTAACAGAGGGATACAATCGAGATCAAGTGAGGTACTAATATCACTCTGTAAAGCCTTAGAAAGACCACACTAGAGTACTGCATCCATTTTTGGTCACCACACTATAAAAAAGATGTTGAGACTCTAGACAAAGAGCAGAGAAGAGCAACCAGGATGATTAGGGGACTGGAGGCTAAAACATATGAAGAACAGTTAGAGGAACTGGACTTGGCTAGTCTAGTGAAGAGAAGGATTAGGGGAGACATGATAGCAGTCTTCCAATATTTGAGGGGCTGCCACAGAGAGGAGGGGGACAACCTATTTTCTAAAGCACCCAAAGGCCAGACAAGGAATAATGGATGGAAACTGAACAAGGAGAGATTCAACCTGGAAATAAGGAGAAACTTTCTGACAGTGAGAACCATCAACCCATGGAACAGAAGTTGCCCTCGGAAGTTGTGGGAGCGCCATCACTTGAGACCTTCAAGAAGAGAGCGGACTCCCATCTGTCAGAAATGGTGTATGGCCTCCCGCTTGGGCGGGGGGTTGGACTAGATGACCCACAAGGTCCCTTCCAACTCTGATTATCTGTTATCTGACACAGCATTCAAGACAGGTAGCCTTCGAGTCATGACCAGAATTGAGCCCAGAATTGATCTTGCTAAGTGAAACTTGTGTTAAGTGAGTTTGCGACTCACTTTTGTGAGTTTGTGACTTTTCTTGCCAGAATTGTTAAGTGAATCCTTGCATTTCTTAACTGATTTTGCTTGTCAGAAGGCTGCAAAAGCTGTATCGCATGATCCTGTCATGAATATGAATCACTTTTCAAGAATCTTAATTTTATTTATTTATTTAGCGTAGGGCACGTGTTAGCCAGGGATCACTGAGGTGGCTGGCTGTGAAAGGAATTTTTTTCGGGCGGTGTTATCTCTACCCACGGGATGCCTGAATGCTGGTAGGCAATTGGGGGAGGCTCCTTTCTTGTCTCTTCTGTGGTTTATTTGCTCACGGGAATCGAATTGCTGAGCTATCAATCTCAGCGGTGCTCGGGCCCAGCGTCTTACCACATGGCCACCGCAATCCCTCATCTGAATTTTGATCACAGGATTATGGGGATGCAGCAACGGTTGTGAGTGTGAAAAACGGCCATAAGTCGCATTTTTTCAGTGCCATTGTAACTTTGAATGTTCACTAAACGAACTGTTAAGACAAGGACTACCTTTACATGTAGATGTTAAATAGGCCCTCCCTATTTAACATCTATGGAACGTGGTGGCTCAGTGGCTAAGATGCTGAGCTTGTTGATCAGAGAGGTTGGCAGTTCGATGGTTCGAATCCCTAGCGCTGCGTAATGGAGTGAGCTCCTGTTCCTTGTCCCAGCTTCTGCCAACCTAGCAGTTCGAAAGCATGTAAAAAAGGCAAGTAGAAAAATAGGGACCAACTTTGGTGGGAAGGTAACAGCGTTCCATGCGGCTTCAGAGTTTAGTCATGCCAGCCACATGACCACGGAGACGTCTTCGGACAGCGCTGGCTCTTCGGCTTTGTAACAGAGAGGAGTATTTTCCCCTAGAGCCGGAAACGACTAGCACATATGTGCAAGGGGAACCTTTCCTATTTAACATCTTCTCGTACCACGAGGTCATTCATTCGCACACAGTTATCATCAATACAAGTGATGATACTAATCAGTATCTATTGACCCCTGGCTGACCAAATAATGCTTTCACAGTCTTGTCTCAGTGCCTGGAGGGTGGCGATGAGGAGAACAAACTTAAGCCCAATGTGAGCTGTGGCTGCATGAACTTTTTGGATCCAAGGACTTTCTATCATTAGTTCTGAGAGGGGTTATACTTCTTCACACAGAAATAGATTTGTGTTTTGGTACCCTTATAGCAATAGGCCTTAGACTTATATACAGCTTCACAGTGCTTTACAACCACCTCTAAGCAGTTTACAGAGTCAGCCTCTTTCCCCCAACAATCTGGGCTCCTCATTTTACCAACCTCGGAAGGATGGAAGGCTGAGTCAACCCTGAGCAGGTCAGGATCGATCTGCCGATGT
Source organism: Notechis scutatus (assembly GCF_049901735.1). Classification (NCBI taxonomy): domain Eukaryota; kingdom Metazoa; phylum Chordata; class Lepidosauria; order Squamata; family Elapidae; genus Notechis; species Notechis scutatus. Next base: position 59,453,974 of record NC_142012.1, read on the forward strand.
GCAGTCAGCCAGCAGTCAGCAGAGTTAGCCTGCAATACCACATTCTAGCCACTGCGGCACCACGGCTCATTAAATATCCCAGGTGTCAGAACACTAGCCCTCCAAATCCGTTTTCTGGGTGCTTATCAAGAGGAAGGAAGCCGTGGCAAGTTTTAAGAGACGATAAACATTTGGGTAAAACAATCAATTGAAGCAGTTTTGTCTGGATTGAAAAAAGAAGAGAGATTTTGGTACAGTCACAGAAAAAAGGCCAGACGTAGTGTATGGCAAAGTACGTAAAACCTGATGTCCTGATAATTTTTGATCTTTCAGTAAAATTGGAAGAGCGTAGCGATAGACTTCATAGTATTTTTACAGCCCTCTCTAAGTGGTTTACCGAGTCAGCCTCTTTCCCCCAACAATCTGGACTCCTCATTTTACCGACCTCGGAAGGATGGAAGGCTGAGTCAACCTTGAGCCTGGTGAGATTTGAACTGCCAGCCGTCTTTAGCCTTGCCCTCTTAGAATGGGTGAAGAACTGTAGCTGAGATGGGAAAATTTAAGTTGTTTGAATAAATAAAAGATCAATGAGTAGATTTATTAGTGACTGGAAACTTCCAAATGTTAATGACTAATAGTAACTAACTAATAAATCTACTCATGAGAACAGTCTTATGGGCCGTTTCCATGAGAGGACTTACTATGCTGATAATCCAGAGTGTAGCATGAAGCAGGAAAACGTTTTTGGCTTCATCACATGGGCTTCCCATTAACATGCCAACGTTGACAGAGAAAAAGCAAAGCAACCTTTGATTTTGGGGTGAAATGTCATAACAACGCCAAAGCTTAATAGATTCTTGAAAGATTGATTTTGGAACAGGAAGTTGTTATTTTCATTAACATTAAGCTAATGACACAATGGCTCTCTCTTGAGTGATAAGGGTTGATAGATCATTGCCATTTGTTTGTGCCTTAAACCTTTTGATCCATTTCTATCCTCTTTCTTTATACTTTTGGGATCTACTCATTCCTGGGCCGGAGGGATGCATTCTGTGACATACAGCAATATCCACCAAATTTCAAGCGGTTATATGATAAATCTTTTCCAGGGTAAAACATACAAGAGATTTTTGCTGAATAGTATCTTTTGATCCTGGCCATTTTGTGTTTGCTATATCGGATGAGAGTATTATAAAATAAATCTCTCTGCTTACATCGAAGTCTGTACTACTACTGAATTCACAAGAAACCTGTTCTTAAAATGACATTTATGTATTAATTTGAAGAGCAATGATCGTGCCAAATAGCTGTTGATTTTTGGTGCTGCTAGTTCTTTTAATAAGTTCTTCAGGTGCATTTACTTCAGAGTAAGTTCCATTACTCTGGATGTAAAGTAAACTAAAGTTGGTGAGTTTAATTTGGCAAGACATGCCCTGGACTGAACTCTAAAGGTGGATTTATTGATTGAAAAAAACCTAAAGTGTGTGTATGTGTGATTGTATGATTGTGTGTGTATGTGTGTGTGTGCGTGTACACACACAAATATATAGATGTTGACTTGATTCAATTATTAGATAGAGATCTCCTCATCTGAAATATTTGTGTGTGCATGTATGTATGGATGAACACACACACACACACACACACACACACACATATATATATATATATATATATATATATATATATATATATATATATATATATATATGGATCTTTGGTTATTCGGGTTTTCTCCCGCGTAAGATTCAAAGTATCTAGGCAACGTTTCGGCGTGGTCCACAGGACATGAGATTGACTTTAAAAATACCAGAACTATCGCCAAAACTGAACACCACAGCAGCAGAATAATCAGAGAAGCCATAGAGATAGAAAAACGCCCACACAGCATGAATAAAAGAGATGACACCTCCCGCTTACCAGCCATTTGGAAACCCGCCCTCATGAACAGAAGAGTACCCAACATGATAAATGACACCAGACCCACACCCATGAGGGCCACACAAGATGCCACCACCACACTTCCACGTAAAATCAGACTCACACCCACACAGAAGATGAGACACGACCACAGACCAGAAGCCGCACTGCAGCTGCATCACTACCCACTTCAAACTCCTCTGAACCATACATGAAGCGAACTGACCCCCACCATGAAGATGTGGCACGACCACGAACTCGAAGCCAACGAACACAGACCCAGACCCCAAACTCAAAGCCATATTAAAACCCAAAATGCTACATCACAGCCACCCGCTCAGGACATCACATCAGAAAACTCAAGAAATTACACCTCAAGAACTCAAGAAGTCACAACACAGCAAATGACCCAGGATATCACAGCACAAGACCAAGGATACCACAGCAATAAATCTCACAAGGTCATCACACAACCCATTACCCAAGCTGTTACTACACAGGAGGCTAATCGAAAAGAGATCAAAACACAAACGACCCAGGAGATTACAACGCAAGACCCAGGATACCACAACAAAAGAACTCACAAGCCCATCACACAACCCATTACCCAAGCCGTTAAAACACAAGAGGCTAACGACCCAGGAGATGACAGCACAAGATCCAGGATATCTCTACAACAAAAGGCCATTACACAGCCCATTATACCAACATCAACTCCATCAACCAATCAAGAGGCTGCAGCACAGCCAACCAGCCCAGCACACCATCCCCCACCACTTGTATATAGAGAGAGATGGCAGCTCCGGTCACACACTGCTTGCACTGGCACTAAGCCGAAAGCACCAGCCTGAAGATGGCGAGTGGGACCTCGCCGAAACGTTGCCTAGATACTTTGAATCTTACGCGGAGAAAACCCGAATAACCAAAGATCCACATACAAATACCGAGAACCTCAGAAAACATATATATATATATATATATATATATATATATATATATATATATATATATATATATATATATATATATATATATATATATATATATATATATATATATATATATATATATATATATATATATGGATCTTTGGTTATTGGGTTTTCTCCGTGTAAGATTGGAAGTATCTAGGCAACATTTCGATGAAGTCTCATTCATCATCTTCAGGCTTGTGTCTTCGGCTCTGTGCTTTGATGAACACTATACAGAAGCCTGATTATGGCAGATGAGATTCTGCTGAAACGTCACTACAACTTTAAAAGCACCACTACTATGACGTGGGAAAATACCCGAACAAAGCTGAAGGCCATACATGTAAGTACCGAAAACTTAAGAATATATATATATATATATATATATATATATATATATATATATATATATATATATATATACACACACACACACACACACACACACACACACACACACACACACACAATTTATAATTATTTGTAGACCTGCTAAGAAGAGAGAGAGAATAATTTTTTTTTCTTCTTTCCAGCACCCAGCTAGGATGATTTTTTTTTTGTATGTTCAATGTTAGATTTGTTTGATGTTTGGGATTTTTTTAAACATATTTTTTTTCTTTCGTTACAGTTGGATATCAATTTTTCTGTTCCCTTTGTTTTGCATTTTATTCTTGTTGATAAAACGTAATAAATATATATTTAAAACAAGAGTATATAGAGAGAATTTCTTCAAAACTCTGATAGTGTCTGATAAGAAAAGAACGACAGTTGTAAGATTATGGTTCTTCTACATTTTCTTTGTCCCTGTGTAATTCTCTTTATTGTTTCTGACGTCTTTCTTACAGTAAAAATGTTAAGATCATGAAGACCTTGAGAGAGAGAGAAATATTGCTTAAACATTCTGGAAATATCTGTGTGTGCTAAACGTATACCCTATATTCATATTCATTTCTGCAATTATACTGGTAATGCAAAGAAATAAAAACTGTTCTTTTCAATGGTGTTCATTTCGCATTCTGAGAAAAACTCACTGGCCACGTTTGATCAATAACCCTTCAATTGGGGATTTTGCTTTCAAATGAAGAAGAAGAAGGATCAAGAGTCACGTTTCATTGAAGTAAAATCTAGGTAGCACTGGAGAAAGTCCCCTCTAACATATCAGGGAAGAAATATACGTGTATTATTGAAAATTCAAATATCATATCAAAAAGAAATAAAGCAGTTACAGAGACACGCTAGTCCTGCTACTGAAGTTGGCAATCCTGTAGGTAGTTTTTCCCCTTACTGAGTTCTGTTTAGCATTCCATACAGGTCTATTCTAACATCCCCATTCTATGACGTTCCTTGCCCTTAAGCCATTACTGAGAGAGGTTTTGAAAATGCATAAAATTGCCAGAAGTATGCCACCTTATCGAAGGAAAAAGGGAAAAATCCAACACTGTATTGCTATTGTTCTACAGAGGAATTACTAAGCCTGTCATCTGCACCTCTACAACTGTCTGGTTTGGCTCTGCAACCCAACAGGACAGACACAGACTTCAGAGAGTAATTAGGACTGCAGAAAAAACAATGGCTATCAACCTGCCTTCCATCGAGGACCTGTATACTGCACGAGTCAAAAAGAGGGCTGTGAAAAAATTTATAGACCCCTCACATCCCAGACATAAACTGTTTCAACTCCTACCCTCAAAACGACGCTATAGAGCACTGCACACCAGAACAACTAGACACAAGGACAGGTTTTCCCCGAATGCCATCACTCTGCTAAACAACTAATTCCCTCAACACTGTAAAACTACTTAGTAAGACTGTGTTACTATTATTCTCCTCATCCTTCCTAGTACCCATCTCTTCCCACTTATGACTATAACCGTGTTGCTTGTATCTTCACAATTTATATTGTTTTATTTGTTTCTTAGTATGATTTGATTGCTTATTAGTAACCTATGACTATCACTAAGTGTTGTATGTTATGATTCTTGACGGATGTATTTTATTTTTTCTTTATGTACACTGAGAGAATCTGCACCAAGACAAATTCCTTGTGTGTCCAATCACCCTTGGCCAATAAAGAATTCTATTCTATTCGATTTTATTCTATTTGATTCTGTTCGATTCTATTCGATTCTATTTGATTCTATAAAATACAAAGGTGGTTTTTGACTGATCATATAAAGATTGCCTTCCATTGATTTAAAATGCCATGACAACTAAGGTGGGATGTTTTCTCTTTTTCAGCCCTCTTTGATAGAACCTGGATTTTTACAATCGTAAACAAGCAGCAAAAACAAGCAAGCTAGCGAGGTCATCTAGTGGTGTCAGGAAACAGCCCATGATGTTTTGTGTTGTGGTCACCCCCCTCTGTAGTGTCTTTCTATCCATGGATGTCAAGACAGCATACCACACGGTAATGCAATATGAGAGGACGCTTTCTATTGTGGACTGAGGAAATGGGAGTCTCTGTTGGGCCTTTCTGGCCACCTGTGTTGTGTTGATTTTCCAGGTGAGATCTTCGCTGAGGTAGACTGCCAGGAATTTAAAAGAGGAAACTCTCTCCACACAGCCCCCCTTGGTATAAAGATAGATAGATAGAAGATAGAATTCTTTACTGGCCAAGTGTGATTGGACACACAAGGAATTTGTCTTTGGTGCAGATGCTCTCAGTGTCCATAAAAGAAAAGATACATTCGTCAAGAGTCAAGAATCATCAGGCGCAACACTTAATGATAGTCATAGGGTACAATAAGCAATAAACAATAAGGAAACAGTCAATATCAATCGTAAGGATACAAGTGACGAAGTTACAGTCATACAGTCACAAGTGGGAGGGGATGGGTGATAAGGAGTGATGAGAAGATTAATAGTAATAGTAGTGCAGACTTTGTAAATATTTGGACAGTGTTGAGGGAATTATTTGTTTAGCAGAGTGATGGCATTGGGGAAAGAACTCCCCTTGTGTCTAGTTACTCTGGTGTACTGTGCTCTATAGCGTTGTTTTGAGGGAAGGAGTTGAAACAGTTTATGTTCGGGATGTGAGGGGTCTGTAAAAATTTTCACAGCCCTCTTTTTGTAAAGTGGGGGGGGGGGTTTCCTCTCTCTTCTTCTGGAAGTCTAACACCATCTTCTTTGTTTTGCTGATGTTTAGGTGCAGGTTGTTTTCTAGGCACCATGAGGATAAGTTTTGAACCTCCCCCCTCTATGCTGTTTCACCTATAATGAGACCCAATGCAGTAGTATCATCTGCGAACTTAATGATCACAGTGGATGGATCAGACGATACACAATCATGCGTGTACAGTGAGTACAGGTAAGGACTGAGCACACAGCCCTGTGGGGAACCAGTGGTAAGCTTCAGGGAAGTGGATGAGACTTTTAACGACTGTGGCAAGAAAGGCCGTAAGATGGAGCACAATTCACGTAGCCACTTAGCAACAAAGATTTTGGACTCCGTTGTGGCCATGAGCTAACAATTCATCTCCATTTTGTCGTATAACAAAATGGAGATGAGGAAAGTGGGTGAGGCTTTTCTCCAATGATTTTGTGGTTACACCAGCTTTTCTTTTCACATTTTCTATGTTGCTGTAATGTCTATTTGGGTGCAATCAGCAGCTGTAATGATTTCTTCCCTATTTTCCCCCCTTCCTGGAAAGCCATCAAGAGACAGACAATCACAATAAGTGATAACAGATAATCAGAGTTGGAAGGGACCTTATAGGTCATCTAGTCCAACCTCCTGCCCAAGCAGGAAACCCTACACCATTTCTGATAAATGGCAGTCCAATCTCTTCTTGAAGGTCTCAAGTGATAGCGCTCCCACAACTTCCAAAGGCAACTTCTGTACCATGTTCTCACTGTCAGAAAGTTTCTCCTTATTTCCAGGTTAAATCTCTCCTTGTTCAGTTTCCATCCATTATTCCTTGTCTGGCCTTTGGGTGCTTTAAAAAATAGCTTGACCCCTTCCTCCCTGTGGCAGCCCCTCGAATATTGGAAGACTGCTATCATGTCTCTCCTGGTCCTTCTCTTGAAGTGACTGAAATAGGACTCTGGCAGAATCATAATCAGGACCTTGGAGAGTTCAGTAAGGAAGCTACTGTCAAGGTTAACCTTTCCTTCAAGAGTTACGCTCAACGGAAGAAACTACAAAGCTGAGGTGTAGATAATTCCCTAGTTTTATCTCTGTTTGCTGCATACTCTGGATACAAAGAGCCACGGCTTTTCTGAAACCTGGGCTTTTTAGGTGAATGTGGAAATAATGAAAGACAATGAATGTGTATTTGCAGATGATGAAGTTACATCCTTAGATCAAAAATACATGGGGAGATTTCCTCTGAAATTAGATAATCTGGGGTTTAGAGTGGTTTCAAGGTCGAACACTAACTCAATTGAAATTGAATAAATACATCATTGATGTTTGCCAAAGCCCTACTGGGTTGCCAAATCTATGGTCGTGACAACTTCAATTACTTCCTCAAAGTTTGCTGCTCTTCTCTGGCGCCAACAGGATTCAATTATCATACGAATTTCAGTCTAACAACTAGTGTCACAACTTCTGACAATGTAAATGAAGGTATGCAATAATTTACTCACTTGAATTTCTGTGTCAGTTGTGACTCTGGGAAGCTACCATTAGGTTACAGATTAGTTAACAAAAATAAATCCATTTGGGGTCACTTTCCTAACCTTTTCAGAACGGGCCTATCTAACTCTCTCTAACCTACCATGTGAATATTAAAGATGGAATAGCAGTTATCTTGGTGAGCAACATCCATAAATGATTGCAGCAAGTACAGTATTAGGAGTTTTATTGGGTTACCGATCCCTTTAACTGGAGCTATTTCACCTCTCCAAGCATACTGATACATTTGCAACTGATTGCCAGAAGGTTCTCATTAAAGAGGAGAAGCCAGCAATAAAAACACGATTTTACCGTCTCCCAACACTTCTGAAAGGTCAGGAGGAAAGATAAACAACTTCCTGCAGCTGTGTCTACATCTGGCACACGACCCACTGCAGAGAACGTGCTTTGGAAAGATAAACAGACCTGCTTGTTATCTTCCTGGTGTCCCTATACATTCATGTGGAGGGTAGAAGATTGAACTTGGCTGCATACCTTCATCAGTGATTAATTTTAAAAAAAGCTGTCAGGATGTAAATGAATACAAGCCCTTGATTATGAGCACCTAGGGATTAAAGGGTTCATTTCCCATGCTCTTCCTTGATCAGACAGCAGGTTTTAAATGCTTCGTAGGGCTTAGGGGTTGTCACAACTCACAGTTTTGCAAGTAAGCTCATTTGGAAAGTTGCCCAAAATAAAGCAATGGAGGGATCAGCTCCTTTAAGAAGAATGAATGGAAAATACTTAGTGAAGGAAAAGAAGCCATAGTCTATTTGGAAAGAGTGCACCTACACAATTGAATTGATTTGAGATCAAGGGAGGTTCTAATACCACTCTATAAAGCCTTAGTAAGACCACACCTAAGAGTACTGCATCCAGTTTTGGCCACCACATTATAAAAAAGATGTTGAGACTCTAGAAAAAGGTCAGAGAAGAGCAACCAGGATGATGAGGGGACTGGAGACTAAGGCATATGAAGGATGGTTACAGAAACTGGACATAGCTAGTCTAGGGAAGAGAAGGACCAGGGGAGACAGGATAGCAGTCTTCCAATATTTGAGGGGCTGCCACAGAGAGGAGGAAGGGGTCAAGCTATTTTCTAAAGAACCTGTAGGCCAGACAAGGAATAATGGATGGAAACTGAACAAGGAGAGATTTAACCTGGAAATAAGGAGAAACTTTCTGACAGTGAGAGCAATCAACCAATGGAACAGAAGTTGCCCTCGGAAGTTGTGGGAGCACCATCATTTGAGACCTTCAAGAAGAGATTGGACTGCCATTTATCAGAAATGGTGTAGGGTCTCCTGCTTGGGCAGGGGGTTGGACTAGATGACCTACAAGGTCCCTTCCAACTCTGATTAGCTGTTATCTGTTATCTGATTTACTCATTTATTGGAAAACCACCAACCATCTACACCCATGCCATTAGGAAGACTTGCTGATCTGTGCAACCTTAAAAATGTTTTTCTTTTTCTTTTTAAAGAGATGCCGAAGGAGAGGAAAACTCTATCTGTGTTAGCAACATTTGACTAGAATGGAGGGCTGAGCCTCTGAAGAATTTGTCATGGCCAAAATACTTGAGAAGCTCAATCAAACAAATTGTCTCTTTTAGCACATTGAATCATTGGAAATATTTCTAGAAGTAATTTGTAGTCATAGTTGTTTTACATTACTAATAGCTCTTACCTTTGGTGTGAACCAATCTGCAAAGGCTTATTTGGAAGGTGATTTATGTTTTCTTAAATAAACTGACTGAATGCTTGGCGAGATCACAGAAAGTTCTTCTATCTCCTGATTAGCATTTAAAAAAACCTGGACAATTACAGGAGACCTCAAGGAGGCCTGGATAGTTGAGAAGAAGGAGGTCATCTCGCCAGTGGGCAGATAAGACTTCAAAATGATCAATCACAATTGCCCCAATTTAATCTGTCAAGATACTCACATCTGATTAGATATTGCCTTTTTTTTTAAAAAAAAAAAAACTTGATCATTTGAGGTATCTCTGAGAAAGGAAGTATGAAGTTGTTCCGGCAATTGTGACTGCTGAAATCTAACCAGCAGGTCGGATAACATGATGTCTTTGCATTAAATCAGACCCCTCTAATCTGGAGTCTTTCAGATGTGCTGATTTACACATCCCATAATATCCGTGTGAACGGAAAATAATGGGAGCTGCAATTCAAAGCAAAGCAAGGGGGGGGGGAATTGCAGTATTCCTCCCCTCTTCTCTTGTATTTAGTGTTTTATCCTGTGCTATTTTAATGTACTTAATCTATTTGTGCTGACATGTATGCTGGGACTGTAACCTGTAGTAAATTAATAATTAGGCCTGAGAATAGACTGGATATTGTATCATAGAATAGAATACAATTCTTAATTGGCCAGGTGTGGTTGGATACACAAGGAATTTGTCTTGGTGCAAATACTCTCAGTATACATAAAAGAAAAGACATTCATCAAGAGTCCAGAATCATAAGGTACAACACTTAATGATAGTCATAGGGTACAAAAAGCAATCAAATCATACTAGGAAACAGTTAACAAAAATCGTAAGGATACAAGCAACAAAGTTACAGTTGTACAGTCACAAGTGGGAGGGGATGGGTGATAAGGAGTGATGAGAAGATTAACAGTAATAGTACTGCAGACTTTGTAAATAATTGCACAGTGTTAAGGGGATTATTTGTTTAGCAGAGGGATGGCGTTCAGGAAAAAAACTGTCCTTGTGTCTAGTTGTTCTGGTGTGCAGTGCTCTATAGCGTCGTTTTGAGGGAAGGAGTTGAAACAGTTTATGTCCAGGATGTGAGGGGTCTGTAAATATTTTCACAGCCCTCTTTTTGACTCGTGCAGTATACAGGTCCTCCATGGAAGGCAGGTTGGTGGTAATTGTTTTTTTCTGCAGTCCTAGTCAGTCATGCTTTTGGCTTTACTGAATGAATCTGTTTCTTTTCATCTGGATCATACAAAGTCCAAGAATTAGACACTAGGGGAGTATGCACATAAGCAGTGCTAAGGTTCACAAACTATTGTTGCATCTTATTAATTGTAACTATGATTTATGATATGACCCATCACATTGTTGTATGTACACAGAGAGTTTATGCACTGGGGACAAATCCCTTGTATGTCCAATCACACTTGGTCAATAAAGAATTATATTCTATTCTGTTCTATTCATAATGTAAAACATCTTGGTGCTCTTGCTCTGTTGGCATGACAATTCTCTGAAAACTGAACAGGATTAAATTTTCATGGGGGAGACAAGCTGGCAAAATATCCCTCAGTTATGAGTTCAGATATGGTCTGCTTAGAGAGAAAAAAATCAATTAAAAATCCTAGTCTCTATAGAAGAGGCAGTTGGGCAGTAGCTCAGAAACTTGTTAATCACACCTTTGTAAGCCTTCCTTCCTTCCTTCCTTCCTGGTCACATGACCCAAAATGAGGGTGTCATTAAGGGAGGAGTCTAGAAGCTCTGGTCTCCATACTTTCCTCTCCCTTTTAAAGCACCATGTAGTGCAAGGGTCTTCAAACTTGGCAAGTTTAAGACTTGTGGACTTCAACTCCCAGAATTCCTGAGCTAACCTGACTGGAGGAGGAATTCTGGGAGTTGAAGTCCACAAGTCTTAAAGCTGTCAAGTTTGAAGATCCCTGAATAGTGTTAACACAGTGGCTGTATTAATAAACTTTTAGATGTCTGATAGGACTACATCACAACAATGAAGTATTATGTTTTTCTTTCTTTTGCTTCAAGGTTCTAATCGAAGCCAGCCCTTTATTATGAAAATTGTATCTATATTAGAACTTTACTGTCCTTTGTAGCCATCCGACCCTAATCAATGCATACTAAACCCTACGACCAGCTCAGTCAAGATGTAGGCTAGGGGTCCTCAAACTTGATAGCTTTAAGACTTGTGGACTTCAACTCCCAGAATTTCTCCTCCAGTCATATTAGCTCAGGAATTCTGGGAGTTGAAGAATAGAATAGAGTAGAATTCTTTATTGGCCAAGTGTGATTGGACACACAAGGAATTTGTCTTTAGTGCATATACTCTCAGTGTACATAAAAGAAAAGATACATTCATCAAGAGTCAAGAATCATAAGGTACAACACTTAATAATAATCATAAGGTACAATAAGCGATCAAATCATACTAGGAAACAGTCAATATAAATCGTAAGGATACAAGCGACAAAGTTACAGTCATACAGTCACAAGTGGGAGGGGGTAGGTGTTAAGGAGTGATGAGAAGATTAACAGTAATAGTGCAGACTTTGTAAATAGTTGGACAGTATTGAGGGAATTATTTCTTTAGCAGAGTGATGGCGCTTGGAAAAAAGCATCGTTTTGAGGGAAGGAGCTGAAACAGTTTATGTCCGGGATATGAGGGGTCTGTGAATATTTTCACAGCCCTCTTTTTGACTCGTGCAGTATACAGGTCCTCGATGGAAAGCAGGTTGATAGTAATTGTTTTTTTCTGCAGTCCTAATTACTCTCTGGAGTCTGTGTCTTGTTGGGTTGCCGAACCAAACCAGACAGTTATAGAGGTGTAGATGACAGACTCAATAATTCCTCTGTAGAACTGAATCAGAAGTCCACAAGTCTTAAAGTTGACCCTTGATGTAGGCTAAGATGAAATACTTTAAATTGCAGTACTCGACAATATTTTCAAAGGATACCGGAATGGAGCTTAATGTCTATGGAGAGATTCTCAGTCATCCAGATCATGCTTGTCCTAAAGGTGCTTTTTTCAAGAGGCAACTGGACTTTCTGTTTTATTTTGTTTTTTGAAGACATTTTGCTTCTCATTTTGCTTCTCATCTAAGAAGCTTCTTCAGAGCTGGAATAGAATGGGAATATAATAGAATAGAATAGAAATTAGATTAGATTAGATTAGATTAGATTAGATTAGATTAGAATAGAATAGAATAGAATAGAATAGAATAGAATAGAATAGAATAGAATAAGAATGGGATGAAAATGGGATTAGAATAGAATAGAATAGAATAGAATAGAATAGAATAGAATAGAATAGAATAGAATAGAATAATTCTTTACTAGCCAAGTGTGATTGGACAGACAAGGAATTTGCCTCTGGTGAATAAACTCTCAGCGTACATAAAAGCCACAAGTGATAAATCATGATCATCATAATAAAATACAATCATCATAAATCATAAGATAGAAAGCTCAGTGATAGTCATAGAATACTAAATAAGCAATCAACATAAATCCTACCAGGATATTAAATAAAAAAACAATCAATGTAAATCATAAGATACAAACAACAATGTTATGGTCATAAGTAGCTAAGGAAATAGATAATAGGAAAGATGAGAAGAATATTAATAATACAGCCTTACTAGGTGGGTTGACATCCAGGGCATAAGACAGTGTTGTGGGAATTAGGTGTTTAGCAAAGTGATGGTATGTGGGGGGGAAAACTGTTGTTGGATCTAATTGTTTTGGCATGCAATGCTCTACAGGAGAGGATGTAGTACAATATAGAAATTCTTAATTCTTCTTGGACCTAGACGAAATTTGCAAATGTGAGAACCCTTGCTTTATAGGTACACTACATGTGGTCCTTGACTTACAGCCATAATTGAGCCCGGAAATATAGTTGGAAGTCATTGCAATCATTAAACAGGTCACCAGGATTTTATACCAATAGCATTTAGACTTATATACTACTTTACAGTGCTTTTACAGCCCTCTCTAAGTGGTTTACAGAGCCAGCCCATTGCCCCCAACAATCTGGGTTCCCGATTTTACCGACCTCGGAAGGATGGAAGGCTGAGTCAACCTTGAGCTTGGTGGGATTCGAACCGCTGAACTGTTGGCAGCTGGCAATCAGCAGTTATGACCCTTGTTAAACAAGGGCCATAGTCTTTAATTGAATCCATTTTATCCAAAGGGCTTTTTTTTGCCAAAAACCAGAAGTAATGACTGGAACAAGACAAAAAAAAATTGAAAATCATGGCCGCATGACCGAAGGATGGTGCAAATATCGGTAAAAGTGAACTGGTTTTTAAGCACCCAAAGTGCAATCACATGACTCTTTCTCTCCCCCCCCCATGTGTGATTGTCATAAGTTTGAATTTGGGTCATAAGTATTTTGGGGGGGCAGGGGTCGCCAAACTTTTGGACCTCAGGGACCACCAAACTCATAATTTTAAATCCTGCAGACTAGAAGCCCTGGGAAAATCCCCAAAAAAGTCTGCAGGAAAATTCCCCACCCTGTTTTCCTACCGATCGATCGATCTTTATTTGGGATCGTAGGATACGGTCTCCAGCTCCATTCTCAGGGGGAGAGAGAGAGAGAGACTTTTGGCTTCATGCAAGGAAAGCAGCAGAAGCAGCAGAAATCTTTCTTTCTCTCCCCCCAAATTCCACCAGAAATGAGTCTTTGTGAGACTTGTCGTGCCAGCGCAGCCTCTTGGAGCAGGAGGCCTTGCAGGGCCCAAAGACTCATTTCTGGTGGAGTTTGGGGGAGAGAAAGAAAGACTTTTGCTGCTTTCCTTGCGTGCAGCCAAAAGCAGAAGAAGAAAGAAGCAGAAAGAAGCAGCCCAGTGGCCAGGCCAGGCGCGTGGGGGCAAGTCCCCGCTCCACCCTTTTCGTCCTCCCCTCACTATCTAATGTTGTTCGCAATGCAAGCGAAGCAAGCCTGGTGTTCCCGCGGGCCATGTGGGCAGCGCAGCCTTGTGTTCCCACGCAGCCTGGATTAATTGCTTTGGGGATGACATTTTTCTGCGGACCACCAAAATTTTCTCATGGACCACCAGTGGCCCCCGGCCCACTGGTTGGTGACCACTGCTTTGGGGGTTGACATTGTAATTTTGAATGGTTGCTAAGCGGCCAGTCATAAACTGAGAACCATCTGTAATTTATTACCAGCCATACCATATAATCCCCTCTTCCTGCTCCAAACAGGATAAACTCTCTTTCAGATTTTGTTTTGGTTTTATTTTACCAGGTTGGCATTTCCCCAGTGGCAAGAAAGAATGGTTTGTAAAATAAGTAAATAAATAAATAAAAACTATCGGTTTCCTGATCCCACTCGCCGTATTATTGATGTTGTCTTAACAGGATAATTTTATATATTAAAAAAAGCATACAATGAATAGAGGTTTCCCCCCCTCTATATTGCAATGTGATTAATGAGAAAAAAAAATGCATTTAAAACAGTTATTTGCAGTATGCTTTTTAAAACAACTTCTTCTCCTTCTCCTTCTCCTTCTCCTTCTCGTTCTCCTTCTCGTTCTCCTTCTCCTTCTCCTTCTCCTTCTCCTTCTTCTTCTTCTTCTTCTTCTTCTTCTTCTTCTTCTTCTTCTTCTTCTTCTTCTTCTTCTTCCTCCTCCTTCTCCTCCTCCTCCACCTCCCTCTTCCCTCTTCCCTCCTTTCCTCCTCCTCCTCCTCCTCCTCCTCCTCCTCCTCCTCCTCCTCCTCCTCCTAAAAAAAGCTACAATCTATTGATTTATGTTATCATGGCCTCAATAGAAATTCCCCAAAGAAATTGTAATTGGTCCAAACTATTTTTCTTGCAAAAAATAACTATAGGTAGACTAAGATTATGGGGTAAAGAGGAAGCAATAAAAATAGTCAAATATTGTGGTGGGATGAGTGGGTTGAATTAATATGAGTTTCTCCTTTCCTTTATAAAAGGAAATAAGTATTATTACTTACAATACTTATTTCCTTTTATAAATATATCATTATGTCATACTATTATGTCAATACTAAGCATGATATATTTGCTTAACATCATAAATACTTATCCCCCAATATTTTCTCTTCCTTTTATACTGCTATAAAATTCACAGCATTGATACTTTGTACAAATGAATATCTTTGGCTTCTCAGAACAAATTTAATATCTGCAACACAATTTTATTTGGGTATCTTAATTCATTTCTAAAATGTATTTACAGTATAACAGACACAGGATCATTATGAAGAAAGATTGTAGACATAGCCCTTATGTCTTCAATCTTCAACACATTTGATATATTAAAAAAAGAGCCATGTGGGATCAGCCTCTGAAGGCCCATCCGATCCAATATTCTGTTCCCATGATAACTAATAAAGATGTTTATAGAAATCAATCACAGACAGTTTGTAAACTGTGGTACTAGTAGCCAACAAAAAACTGAATTGTGTGCAATTTGCATTGGGCATACAGCAAAGTAATCAAACATTGAGATCTTTCTTTTAAGAAAGAGTGCAGAGAAGAACAACAAAGATGATTTATTTATTTATTTTATTTATTATTTTATTTATTTATTTGATTTGCCAATTGTTTACAAGATAATAAGTATAAATGTATACATAGTTGTGAATACATGAAATGGTTACATATAAGAAAAATAAAAGAATAGGAGAAACAATAGGACAGGGACGGTAGGCACGTTGGTGCGCTTATGCACGCCCCCTACAGACCTCTTAGGAAAGGGGTGAGGTCAATAGTAGACAGTCTAAGGTTAAAGTTTTTGGGGTTTGGGGAAGAAACTACAGAGTCGGGTAGAGTATTCCAGACATTGACCACTCTATTGCTGAAGTCGTATTTCCTGCAATCAAGTTTGGTGCGGTTTACTTTGAGTTTGTATCTATTGTGTGCTCTTGTGTTGTTATGGTTGAAGCTGAAGTATTCATTGACAGGTAGGACATTGCAATGTATGATTTTGTATACCATGCTTAAGTCAGACCGAAGACGGCGTAATTCAAGGTTTTCTAGTTCTAGAATTTCAAGATAAAGAACGGTTGCTGGAATTGGGTACATCTAATTTAATGAAAAGAAGGACCAGGGGTGACATGATAGCAGTGTTCCAATATCTCAGGGGCTGCCACAAAGAAGAGGGAGTCAAGCTATTTTCCAAAGCACCTGAAGGCAGGACAAGAAGCAATGGGTGGAAACTAACGAAGGAGAGAAGCAACTTAGAACTAAGGAGAAATTTCCTAACGGTGAGAACAATTAACCAGTGGAACAGCTTGCCTCCAGAAGTTGTGAATTCTCCAACACTGGAAGTTTTTAAGAAGAGATTGGAAAACTATTTGTCTGAAATGCTATAGGGTTTCTTGCCGAAGCAGGGGGTCAGACTAGAAGACCTTTAAAGTCCCTTCCAACTCTGTTATTCTATTATATTTTAAAGTTTCAAGTTGCACCATGACAAAAATTTTATCATCAACAACTCTTGCAGGCTGTACATCAGTCTTGGATATCCCCCGTTTAATTTACCATATCATTGGGAAATTTCATGGAATAAATTCAGTGTTTGTGAAGCATTACCACTGTGTTATCACTTGACATGCAATCAATCAAGTGATGCGACTTTAATTTATTATTTCCTTCAGTGATGTAGCAGGAATTTACAAAAACATCTAAATGTTACTTCATTCCAAAGGAGAAGGAAAAGGGTAATTCTAACATCTAAATAATAATGCATATCTGGTAGAGAGATGGATTAATACAGTACACAAACAAAATAAACAGCCATACTGAGTACATTTATAAACAATGGCCCTTTCCACATTTTACACCAAGCTAAAACTATGCTGTTTTACATATAACTTTTACTGTTTTATCATTGTATAAAACGCAAACAAAAATAGGAAATTAAGGGAAGAAAAAAGAAAAGGGGAAAGGGAAGAAAGAAAAAGCTGTTTTCTGACTCTAGCACAGTGCAAGATAATATTACAACCTCAACGTTTTAATTTTACACATTAATATATAACTAGCCATTTTTATAACTTCAAATCTATCTAATCAGCAAAACCAAAGACAAAGTTTAGGGGTCTTTTTCATCGCAAGCACAAAATCCAGACGTGATATCCAAATAAAAAACATAAATATATTCTCCTCTTTCAATAGAACAATCAGTTTAGCCATTACTGCTTTACATTCCTTGCTGTTGAAATAATATGTACTTCTACAACTATTCTGGATTATGGATTACTGAAAATGAGCACAATTATTTCTATTTTTTTTTCCTGCCTATTACAGCAACTAAACAAATTTCTTCTGTGATTTTTTTAAAGACTTAAAAGAGTATGTAAAGGTGTTAAAAATTTAAAAAAATGAACTCATAGTAGCATAATAATTATTAAGAAGTTATAACAATATCAGGTGATAGGATGAAAATTAATGATTTAAATTACAAGAACAAGGAAATAGACTAAACATTAGAATGAATGTCCTGATAGTGTAAATTGTTTGACAGTAAGAAAAGACTGCCTTGGAAGTTAATGAACTTCCCTTTGTTAAAAGTTTATAAGACAAGGTTGCATGGCTACTTGTCAAGGTATAAGAGTCGTGACAATTTTGTACTTTTGTGCTTTGGAATGATTCTAATCACAAGGTGTAATGTGTATTCATACAAATTCAAAATATTCCGTTCACCTATCCATAATTAAAAGTTGATTATCCGTGTGCACACCTGGAAAATATATTATATGCTAATTGTTTCTTGAATTAATTTATAAATAGTACTGATCTTTTAGTAAGCTGAGAGACTTTTGAATAAAAAATCTCTAGCAGTAATTGTGAGTTATCCAGAGTCACTTAGCTGAGTTAGCAATCGCACTTAGACTTATATGCCTCTTCACAGTGCTTTTACAGCCCTCTCTAAGTGGTTTACAAAGTCAGCCTATTGCCCCCAACGATCTGGATCCTCATTTTACCCACCTCGGAAGGATGGAAGGCTGAGTCAATCTTGAGTGAGTCAGAATCGAACTGCCCAATTGCAGTCAGCCAGCGGTCAGCAGAAGTAGCCTGCAGTACTGCATTCTAACCACTGCACCACCACGGGCTCATTAGGTGACTATTCAAATCAAATAATCTGCTAGGTCATTACAAATGAAAGCAATCCATAGTGTGGTTATACACTTCCTTTCGCTGGATGGAATTCGTCCGTGTTCAAGTATCCAAATCATGTACTTTGCGTATACTAAACACACAAAGAAAAGGGTTGGCATCTCCTCAGATTGTCCTTTCTCTTGTCACAGCCAATCAAGATCCCTGAGATAACGGCCATCAAAAAGATTGACAGAGTATTGGGTTTTATTACACAAATGTGTGGCTCTGCTATTGTCAATATAGGTTTGCTTGAGAGAGCTACTCTATATACGGAGTGAATGTTAATTTTGATAATTTATTATTGAAGTTTGTTTGACGTATTTCCTATTTCATGAACAACTTCTTGTTGTTGTTCTTTCAATGATGACCCAAAGCAGGGTTAGACCTGGTCACGATTTCAAAGAAAGAAAATCAGAGTCATTAGAAAACTGAAAAACATCCAGAAAAAAAGGCAATAGGAAATTACCTCCCCTATGACTAAAAACTATGTATCTTTGTAGTTACTACCATGAATTGAGCCCAACGTGAGAAGATGCTACCTCTTTGCATGTTCAGATAATTCTTTAGCATGTTGGAAATCATACATCATCTTATGCCAGTCTATTTAGTCTGAATGTTGATGGCAGATATAGATAGCCTTGAATCACATCAAAGAAGAATCTGTCGATTGGAGGCAAATTGGTATACGATACCCACTTTTACGTCCATTTTTAAGTCTTAGAAATTCAGAACAACCTCTCAATCTTGTTGCTGTCCAATGCAAAACTGTCCCCTGGCTTCACTGAATTATGACGGTTCTTTTATTTGTGCAACTCATATTTATCTCAAGATGTCAACGATCTTTTGCTTCATTTTCTGAGATGGAAACATAAATATCTCATTAAAACATTAGGGCTGGGGTTTCTTTTGGAGGGGGAGAGATGGTGGGTCTGTTCTAAAAGAGAAGAGGTCAAGGGTCAGTTGTAAGCAACAATGTTGGGAAAGCATGTTTTCTTTTAGAAAGTGGAGTTTTGACTTCTTCCTCCCTTGCTAATTTCACTCGTTGGCCTCTGAAGTGGCTTTGGTTTCAGGGTCAAAGAAGGCCCCTCTTGGAGACAGCTATTAAAATAAGATAGGAAAGCCAACAAGGACAGAGCAGTCTTTTGAAAATAGCCAAATAAAGTCTTATGCCCTATTAGAACTAAAGACAACTGTAATCCATTCTCAGCACGTAAAGAAGCTGGGTAAAATATTTTTGTCTGAGGAGAAACAACAGGAAGAAAAAAACAACAACAAGCCAAAAGTGGAGGGGCTTCACTCTTAACCCTATCATCCTCCCCTGTTTATCTAGTTAACCACTTCCATATGAGCAAACAACCACAGTGATCGTTCCTCTTTAGGGTGTCTCCATTAGGCGTTCTGTTTTCCCCTTAAAGTACACTAAGGAGATGCTAATGAAAGCTTCAAACAAAGCAAAACTTTATCAGAACCTTTTCCATAATAAAAGAAAGAGAAGGAGATGACAATTAGCCTGGTCTGCTTTTGCATCTCTTCATTTGACTAATCTAAAATCGAATCCCTGTAATGGGTACCAATGTAGAGATTTACCAACTTTGAAATCCATGCTTGCTAGGTTCGGATGCATATTCTGGATGTCAACAAGGAACCAAACCTTCGTAGAGCTATTGTAGGATGAATCTTATCCTAACTATGTAGGATAAGACATTCAGATGCAAAATATCCAGTATTCTAAGTGTTTTGGATGGAGAGGCTTTGTCTCAAGTCACTCGGAGATTGATGTGCCTTTATTCCATCAAAGGCACAACTGTTTCGCATTGGGTCTAATAGTGTTGCCTCTGCCATTTTTCTACTCTTGCCTGTGTTAAACTTTTGAATATCTAAGCTGATGGAATGTACAGTTTCCTGTTGAAGTTTAATAGTTAAAATAGGAATTAATACTTTAAACCCAAAGAATTTGTTTTTTATGTTGTAGACAAAAAAGAAAAAAGAAACCTACAACAACAGCAACAACAAATAGCAAACAATGGTGTTTCTAAGGAAACAAACCCAATTGGGAATAGACTATGTATGTATACATGTATGTATGTAAGTAAGTATGTATTTATACAGGAGAGAAAGAAAGAGAGAACAAGTTGATTGACTTGAACAATGACCTCCAAATAAGGCAACTTTAAGACTTCCACAAGTCTTAAAGTTGCCATATTTGGAGGCCATTGTTCAAGTCAATCAACTTGTTCTCTCTTTCTTTCTCTCTTACACGTCACCTCCCAGAATTCCTCAGCAAGCCATGCTTAGCCAGTTTCCTTAGGCATAGAAGACAAGTGGATGTTTTTGGTTTTTGGACCAAGACGCTTCTCTCTACCCAAGACTGGCAAATTAAAAAAAAAACATATTTCTAAAAGCCTGCACTGGCAGTGTGGAGTAATAATATCCCAGTTGTAATATAAAAAGTATCTCCAGAACTATCCAGAAGTTTATAGAATTGGTAGAGTTGATTTTAAAAAATCCACCTGTTTTGTCTGTATAAATATGAAACTTTGGTAGGCTGTGGTCACAAAATCAAAGTTTGTGATTAATACAGCCGTTTTTGCATAGGCTTTAGACATAAGCAGGTGAAATACAACAGTGTTAAGTCTAGTGTTATCAGTTCTATGCCACAAACATTAAAACTACAATACAGGAAACTCTAGACTAGACTTAAGCTTATCAATGTACAGGTTGTAGTTACCATAAATAGGGAAATTGTCACTCTTGGCCACAGAAAGAACCCATACAGGATGAAAATAGACATTGTAGACTGTTGGACTGGATATGCTGGTCAGATCTGATTCTTGAAAAGCATCCGTTGTGGCTGGATGCTCCTCGAATACTGACACATTTCCTGTGTTTCTTCTGAAATATTCAAAACTCTGTATGGTTGGGCAGAGAGGATAAAAATTATTTTGTACATAAACTTCTGAAAGATCATGATTTTCTAATAAATCTAATCTAATAAATACTTTCGAATGACCCAATCCTCTCTTTCTGCACCAACTGGAAAAGATTATTGAAGATGTGACAAGCTGTGGTTCTGAGTTGGCCGAATTATCTGAGGGATTGGAAGTCACTTCGATAAATATTCTAAAGAGAGGATAAGGATAATTAAAAGCTTGGCTTTTGGAAGTAGCTCTAAATAATATGATAACCCAGAGAGTACAGACACATCTTTACATTCATTTGTTCCATGTGTGATTAAAAAGTATTCTGCTCTGAATATATTGAAGTTGACTAAATCAGTTGAAATTATCATTTCAATTAGTTATTGCTTTGGAACTATTGAATTGAATTGGAAATATTGGAGTGCTCCAATATTTGAGGGGTTGCCACGAAGAAAAGGGAGGACAACCTATTCTGCAAAGCACCTGAAGGCAGGACAAGAAGCAATGGGTAGAAACTGAACAAAGAGAGAAGCAACCTAGAACTAAGGAGGAATTTTCTGACTCTGAAAACAATCAATCAGTGGAACAACTTGCCTTCAGAAGTTCTTTGTGCTTCATTACTGAAGATTTTTAAGGAGACAAGGAAGAGTCAACCTATTTTTTCCAAAGCACCAGAAGGTAGGACAAGAAACCATGGATGGAAACTAATCAAGGAGAAAAGCAACCTGGAACTAAGGAGGAATTTTCTGACAAAACAATCAACTAGTGGAATAACTTGCTTTCAGAAGTCATAGGTGATCCATCACTGGAGGCTTTTAACAAGAGACTGGACAACCATTTCTCTGACATGGTATAGGGCAGTGATGGTGAACCTTTTTGTTGTGGTGTGCTGAAAGTGTGTGTGTGTGTACGATAGAACACGTGCTCACACCCACAATGCAATGCGCCCCCCTGCGCATGCACGCGCAATACCCCTGCCTCGCCCCCTTACCTGCACTGCACATGCGCACACCTCCCAGCTGATTTTTGGCCTGTTTGAGGCCATTTTCGCCCTCCCGGAAGCTTGAGGGAAGCCTCTGCAGCCTCGGGAGGCCAAAAAACAGGCCTTCCGGAAATAGCGGAAGTGCCCATTTTCAGCCTCCAGAGCCTGGGGTAGGCTGTTTTTGCATTCCTGGGGGCTCAAGGAAAGCCTCTGCAGCCTTTGAAGGCTGAAAAATGGGCCTGTTTCAGCACTTCCGGTATTTCGGGAAGGCCCATTTTTCAGCCTCCCAAGGCTGCAGAGGCTTCTCTCGAGTCTCCGGGAAGGCGAAAATGGCCTCCAATGGGCCGAAAATCAGCTGGAACTCGCAGGCCCACTCACGCATGCCATAGGTTCTCCATCACGGGTGCTTGAACAGAGGGTTGGACTAGAAGACCTCCAAGATCCCTTTCAACTCTGTATTCTGTAAATGCAATGTTTGGACCCAGCAGCTCTCAGATGTCAATCTCTCTCGAGTTTAGTGAGATTCCTTCTCTAGTTAGTAGGTCCAAACATGCCCACATAATCTATATATATAATGTAGCCTTGAAATGCAGTAGTCTTAATTGCTAAAGCTGTCCATTTTGTGACATGAAGTGTCTTGGCGTAATGAATATTTATCTCTTACCTATTTTATGAAAAGAAGAAATTGCACCTTGCTATTCAGTAGATAGGAAATTTCTTGGGCCATTGCCCAGCTACTCCATCATGCTTTATTGAATAATGAGAAATCCCCATGGCACTGGAAATGTGTAGTGTTTTAATGAAACTGATCCAAGTTATATGGGAACTACAAAACTTGGATAAAATGGTCATCCGAAGAACAAATGTTCATGAGTACTTCTCTACTATCAATGCTTCTTTTCAGCCACTGCTGTCAATCAGTTTTAGTTCAGTCATCTTGATAAAGCACAGAGTGGAACTGTTTTCTTATTTTTACTTCACATATTCCATGATTGTACTTATTTTGGAAGAAAACTCTCAGTCCTGTCTTTGATTCTGCTCTCCAAATATTAGATAGTTTATCAGTGTGTTATCATTGACAGAAGTTCTTCGTCTTGACTTTCACATCTATTCATGGACTATTGCCTGAAGCAAATAATAATTAATCGGCTCTTCTTGAAGTCCATGGTACTCTTCGTGTTCTGACCAAGGCTTCTGAGACCGTCATTAAGCACATGCTCCGTTAAAACAACTCTTGCTTTATTTCAACGCTGGGAATTATGTTCATTCCCAGCCTATTATGAGTCCCAAGCAGTCCCTCAAGATAAGCACCCACCTTTCTCCCCTTTGAATTGATGCCAACAACTAAAGTGCCAAATGAACTATAAAAAGCCAACCGAAGTATAAAGTCCACATAGAGCTTCAAGGATTAATCCAAACAGAGTGAACGACTTTGCTTCCTGCAAAAAGTTTCTCCACCTTTGCACCTCCTTTATCCCTTAGGGGAGGGGCAATCACCTCCAGGCCTTACTCCCGAGTCGCCCCTTTTGTTTCAGCTGCTCTTGCCTTCTGGCAGCTCTGCGCACAAGCTCACTGGGAACAGGCTCCCCTGGTTCCTCTGCCTCGCTGCTGTCAGATTCTGGAGGCTCCGGAGTCAGCACCCCACTCCCAGATGGTCCTGGCCCCATCTCTGCATCGGACGCAGGACCCTCATTTAAGTCCTCTCCAGACTCCCTGACTGGTCTCCATTCTTCCTCACTGTCCGATTCTGCTGCCGTCTGCACAGGCTGCCGGCGAACCACAACACTTCATAACAACTTTATCTTCCTTCCTTCCTTCCTTCCTTCCTTCCTTCCTTCCTTCCTTCCTTCCTTCCTTCCTTCCTTCCTTCCTTCCTTCCTTCCTTCCTTCCTTCCTTCCTTCCTAAAAGATTTGTAAACTAAGCCACATTGAACCAATTATTTCTTCAAAGAAACAACACATTCTCTCTTACAGATCACAATAACTTTTGAAAGACACAGCTTCACAGGTCATAGAGGTGAAAAAAATTATGACTTATTGAGTAATATTCCTCCTGATTTTCTTAAAGCAGCTTCTATCGTACATGTGCTATCATCTAATGGATAAGAAAACACAGAAAAAGTTAGCAAGTATAATGTCAGGTCAGAGAATGATTGTATATACAAGAAGAGCATAGTGTGGTGGTCTGTTTGAAGCAAGCAAATGGACAAAACAATTATACCAATAACATTATATTTGCACCTAAACAATTATTCAACAATTCAACAATTTTAGCAGAATTTACAACCACATTACAACCACACAAAATCTATGTCTATGTCTGCCTGTGCGCGTGTTCCTATTTTTCTTTTCTTTAAAAAGAAAGTGACATTAATTTTCAACAACAAAAAATATGGATCCATTTTGGGAAACTCAGGGAACTATGTCATCAACAGGAAGACATTTAGGAAGGAAGAGTTGGAACAGTTGGCTTGACTAGCATCCAGCTTTGCTCTGGCGCACAACATCATCTCTCACCATGGCCAAGTAACTGAAGCAGATGTTCAGTGGTAAGTTGCTAGCTGTTGTTAACGGGGCGTTGCAACTATTTTCTGAACACCTATTTTGAAACATGTTCATAAATCATGTATCCATGATTATGGAACTATAGTTTCAGATTTTGGTCTGAACTTATCTGCAGGAAGAAGTTTAGAGATGGACTGAGAACCAGAAGCTGTGGAGCAAATGGAACGATGCTCACCTGAGAGCATCTTAACCTCTTTATTTCTTCTGAGAAGTTCCCTTATTTGGACTCGGGTGAATGACTTTTCTGGACAGCCATATCAGCCCCAGTGTGAACTATTAGTTCACTAAGTGAACTATTCAAAAGGACAACTTGAGATGTTCAGTGGCTACAGGTCCCACATCTTGATTTGAAGAACCACGTTATGATAGGTGGACAACTGAGAATTTGGAAAAGAAAAGAGAGAAATCCAAGGGCATACAAGGCACTATCTTCTTCCAGTTCGGTTTTTAAGAGGACAAAAAGTATAGGTACTTATTTGCCCGTCTCCCTGTCTCTCACACACAGATACATCTCAATACAAGCTAATATTAAACAGGAGAATGAGACTTTCTACCCTGTCCTTGACTCTATTTTCTTCCCTTTAATGTCTTCATTCTTGATGCTGGTTTACTATAGGAAATTATAGCCTAATCAGACAATAAAAGCCAGCCAGGAGACGGTAATTCTAGCCGTAGACTGGAGCAGATAAAAGCCTGGGTTTTTAAGCCTGAGAGATAAAAAGTGCGTGCATTTTCTTCCTCATTATTCTGTGAAGAGTTTTCCACACTATTTCCTGCTTGAGGTTACACACAGTATAAGCATCCTATACAGAATTAAGTGAGAAGAGAGATGCTGTCAGGACCAACCGAGCAACATTTTCACAAGTTAATCTCTCAAAGAGCACCGGGGTCTTTATATAATAGATCTGTTTTTTGCAAATTAGAAGTCCGTTTCCTTGTCATTAAGGCCAGGTTCCAGATGCTAACAGAAATACCAAGTCCATCCATCATGCTTCATCTGCGTTTAGCCAGGAGCTGGTGAAATAAAAAAAACAGCAATAAATATTTAAAGCTGGTCTTTTTAAAAGTAGTTAAAAACCAGCTGCAGTTACAATAGGAAGAACCAAGGCAAACTGTAGATACTAGCCTGTTAATTATCTCTCAGATAGAATTCTTTATTGACCAAGTGTGATTCATTTCCCACCTCCAAGATGGCAGTGTGCATAGACGCTGTGCAAAAAGTGAGTGGGCAAAAACTAGTCTATACCCTCAGGGCAGAGGTGGTATTCAGCAGGTTCTGACCAGTTCTGGAGAACCGGTAGCGGACATTTTGAGTAGTTTGGAGAAACACCTCTGACTGGCCCCGCCCCCATCTATTCTCTGCTTCCTGAGTCCCAGCTGATTGGCTGGGCTTCTTTTGTTGCCCTGCACAGGAGAATGGAGCTGGAAGGCAGGTTAGTGGGGTGGGGAGGGAGTGGGATTTTGCAGTAATCTTACCCCGGAAGTGGGGAGGGAATGGAGATTTTATAATATCCTTCCCCTGCCATGCCCACCAAGCTATGGCCACCAAGCCACGCCATGCCCACCAAGCCATGCCCACAGAACCGGTAGTAAAAAAATTTGAATACCACCACTGCCGCAGGGAGTTACTAAAGATTGGGTTTTCTAGTCGACTAGATATTACCAGCAACTTCCAGCGGTCTCATAGTATTCTGGTAAGCACTTCTTTATTCTCCTACCATCGGACAGAAGATATAGAAGCATAGCCAGCCAAATGAATAGGCTGAAAAATAAGCTTTTATCCATGGTCTGTCAGACTTCTGAACGCAACATAAACACCACAATTAGCTTTAATATGCAAGACTTGCAGAGCCAGCACCCAGGGAGGCTCATTTCAATTTCATTGTACCCATGTTGTGCATTGACAATAAACGTTTGATTGACTGATTGATTGACTGATTGATTGACACACAAGGAATTTGTCTCTGGTGCATAAGCTCTCAGTGTACACAAAAGATAAGTCATGATCATAGTCATCATAAATGCATTCATCATGAATCATAAGATACAAAACTTAGTGATAGTCATAGGGTACTAAATAAGCACTCAACAAAAATCCTACTAGGAAACTAAATAAAACAATATAAATTGTAAGGATACTAGCAACAAAGTTATAATAATCATAAGTAGAAAAAGAGATAGGTAATAGAATAGAATAGAACAGAACAGAATAAAATAGAACAGAACAGAATAGCTTTACTGGCCAAGTGTGATTGGGTACGCAAGGAAATTGTTTTGGTGCAAATGTTCTCAGTGTACATAAAAGAAAAGATACATTCATCAAAAGTCAAGAATCATGAGGTACAACACTTAATAATAGTCATAGAGTACAATAAGCAATCAAATCATACTAGGAAACAGTCAATAAAAATCATAAGGATACAAGTGACAAAGTTATAGTCATACAATCACAAGTGGGAGGGCATGGGTGATAAGGAATGATGAGAAGATTAATAGTAATAGGAAGGATGAGAAGAATAATAGTAATACAGTCTTAGTAAATAGTCTGACAGTATTGTGGGAATCAGCACAGGGAGCAGCACTTAGCCAACCTTGGCAAACTCAACATAAGTAGGGTTGGATTTATTTTATATTGGGATGAAATTCCATTAGGAGTTCTATAGGTTATAGAGCGGAAGAAGCTTCTTGGTTGGGAAGTGAAATGTCTTCAAAGAAAAACAGGAAAGTCCACTTGCTTCTTGAAAAAAAGCATGACCTGGATGATTGAGAATCTCCATAGATGTGGCATCTAGAACTATAAGCAGAAGTTGTAAATCTATGTTAGGAGGACAGACCTAACATGAATCTTTCTCCACTGTTGTGAAGTTTTTTTTTTTTTTACATGCTTCATGTTCAAAAAGTGTGTTCATTTTCCTGCTTGATCATTTAACACTTTGTATTGAATTGAAGACAGGAAGTAGAAGTGACGGATGGAAACTAATCAAGGAGAGAAGCAACTTAGAACTAAGGAGACATTTCCTGACAGAACAATTCATCAGTGGAACAACTTGCCTCCTGAAGTTCTGAATGCTCCAACACTGGAGGTTTTTAAGAAGAGATTGGACAACCATTTGTCTGAAATGGTGTAGGGTTTGCATTTTTAGCTCAGTGAGATGATTTTAAATAGTGAATGAGTGCATGTTCCACTAAGGAGCCAACCTTGAGTCTACTTCACTGAAAGAAAGACCCAGGTCAGCTATTCCTAGCCAAATCTCCCAGATAGTGGGATTCCAGAAAAGCACCTAACTGGCCTCCCTTCAACCCATTTTTTGAAGCTCCAGTTTTCTGACCGAGGGGCTCTATGGGAATTCTCTAGACTAGAGGAAGGACCACCTAAGACATGATGAGAGGACTGTCAAAGTTCCCCACCATAAAACTAAAGCTACTGTAATGTTCAATAGCCTCTAGTGGAAAGTAAATTCCTTATTGACTTGACATATGCCTATCAGGAACATCATGACTATTCCGTGGATTAGAAAACGATGGAAACAATACCTACGCAGATGTTTTACTTTGAACTTATTTTACTTATCTGGCACACCAATAAATATTGGGGCTGTAGTGAACTGTCTCTTCAGCATACCAGCCTGTTAAGAGACGGCTTGAAATCTTCAACGTTTCTTGGATCATACTATCATGTATGGTGGACTTATACGAAAACCCAAAATTTCTGGCATAAAATTCAGAGCTGGTTAGAGGAAATGGGTGAAATTAAAATTGAATATAAACCTGAATTCTTCTTACTGGGAATTAATATAGAGAAATATAATAAAGACATGATGGACCTAATAATACATGTGATTACGGCTGCAAGACTAGTCTATGCTCAAAAATGGAAACTCAAGGAAATTCCAGATGAAACAGAGATAATTAAAAAGATATGGACATGCGCATAAATGGATAAATTATTGCAGGAATTAAAAAATAAAGATGAATCTGAATATTATAAGGTATGGGAAAAGTTTTACAACTGGTTGGGAAAGAGGAAGGACTCAAAATGCAAATTAAAATAAGATAATGATGTTAAAAGTATAGATTAGGATTAATTAAGAATTGTTGATATTGATATATACTGTATATTATGTATATATGATGTAAATATGTATTACTTATCATCTGAAATAGCTATGCAAGACAATTAGATGTGTCAGGATGGTAACAACAGGTTCACTGCTTTTAATTGTTTCTTTTTTGTTCAATAAAATTATTTTTAAAAAAATCTTTAACGTTTCTCCTGTTAGCATGGGAATAGTTACAGATTGTTTGGGAAGCGGAGGAAATGCTCCTTCATTTCATCGAATGAAAAAAAATCCTTAAGGATGTGAGCGCTCTTTCTAATTTTGGAAGAGGAAGGTAAACAATGTTTTATTTTGGGCTTTGTGTATTGTTTTATTGTTTCACTATTGTGAACTGGTAAGAGTCCAGGCAGACTGCAGCAATGGGCAAATTAATTAATGAAAGACATAAAGCAGCACTTTGGAAAGTCAAATTCGGACGGTGCCCATGTTTGAAAAAAAGAAACATATTTATTATTCTAATCCACAAAGAAAGAACCTTTTGATATGAGTGGCTAAAAAAATAGATGTAAAGATTAGGAAGAATGGAATATCATAAATAAAGTAAGACACTTTAAGAGAGTGTTAAGAGTGTGTGTGTGTGTGTGTGTGTATGATATATGTAGTTGTTGATATATAGAATAAGACATATAATTCATAGGTATTTGTTGATGTACATAATAATGATGTATATAATAAGGTATATAAGATATATGTATTTGCCGATGCCAAAACGTTGTCATAAACATGAATGAGATTTGTATTTTTGAAAAATGCAATAAAAACAATTTTTAAAAAAGAACCTTTTGAGGAGGCAAAACACAAAGAAAAAAGAAATAATGGTCTGAAGTCTGGAACATCTGACTTGGTGGAAGGGGAGAGGGGGAAATGGTGCAGGATATCTTCCAAAAAGTGAAGAACATGTTCATACTGGTGTGATCGAAGTGGTGATTATTTTCTATGTGCGTCCACATGTAACACGAAAAAAAATGAAGTAGAGCTTTATTCATCCTGCTCTCTTGACCTCATGCGCCTCACTGAGTCCTTGGAGCTTAGACAAAATGGAGACCAATGGAGGATGGGAGTCACCATAACTCTGCTTCTTTCTTATAATCCTAGAATGCAGCATCCAGAATCATAGAAACATAGGGCTGGAGGGGGCCTCAGAGGTCTTCTAGTCCAACTTCCTGCCAAGTCAGGAATCTTTAAACCGTCCCAGACAAGTGGTTTTGGTGTATTACGTATGGCCTTCTGTGCAAAAAAAAAAAAAAAAAAAGACAATATTTCTTGTTCTCTGGTCTCGCCACGTTGGTGATTTATTTATTTACTAGTTCGATACCCGGGCTTCGCTATGAAACTATGTGGTCAGGCTTAGTTTTTGGGGAGGAAAATAAGGGAGAAAAATTCTGCCTCTGCCTACCAGCATCCATTGGCATTCATCTGGCTAGCATCCTGTCAGTGTGTGAGAGAGTTGAGAGCTGTTTGGAAACTGTAACAGTATTTGCTATGTGAGCAAGAAGGAGACAGCAAGGAGCCCGGGGGTGGCTTAGCTCAACTGTTCTGTACTAAAGCTGCTTGGTGCTGTGAAACTAAAACTGAAACTGAAACTCCTCTGCTCTGCTTGTGTTTTGCATTTGGAACAGATTTCTTTTCAGGTGGGGAGGGGGAGTAGAATTCTTTAGCATCAGAGCGTGTTAATTATAATATATGAAATACTAATGCTCTGATGGTCATTTCGAAAAATCCTTTCCTAATGAGCACCTAGAAGCCAAGAGGAACATACGTGCCAAATTTCAAGTTTGTAGGCTTTACAGTTCTGGAGATTTTGTGATGATGCGTGGGTGGTATTTCACTTTATATATAGAGAGATTTCTGAGGCCCAAATAAGATGTTTATTTTCTGAGACAAAGGAAAAGGTGGCGTCCTCATCGTGTCATGTAGACAATGCCCATAACCTTTTTTTCCCCTGGTGATAGGAACAGTGTCCTCCTTTGTGACTAAGGCAAAAGTGTAGATTGTAGACCATCACTGTAGACCAGTGATGTCCTCCAGTGGAAGTTCAAGAGAAAGTTTTGAGGAAAAATTATCTCAAGTGAAAAGCTTTACTCTGACTAAAGGGTGGGGCTGCCTGGTTGATTACTCCTTCTCTCCTCATACCTTCCAGAAAAACAGTGGAGAATATTAATGCAAAAGGGATGGCTTAAATTTCTTTTTGGTTGGCTAAATTCTTTGAGATGGAACTCATAACTTTTTCTCTCCTTCTGTCTTCAAGCACAAAATAATTTCATGGAAGAGATTAGTCTTCAGAATTACATATATAGGAATACGTATTCAGTCATTTATAGCATTTATATAGCCACCCAACTCAACTAATATGACTCTGAATAGTGTACAACAAAATAAACATAAAAATATAAAAAACACCACAAAAAGAATCAGGAAAAAAAAATCTAACAGCACATTTACTCAGAAAGAGGTCTTGCTATTTTTAACAGGTTTTAGTGCCAGGAGAATAAGCAAAAATTTAACTTTGAAACTAAAGTCCTAAGCAGATTTACTAGGGAACAAGTACAATTGAACTCAATATGTCTGATTTCCAAAGTACATTTCTGGAGTAACTCTTGATAAACGTCTAAAGCAGACATTGATATCTCAGTTCAAGCATATCTATCATGCCTATTTTCTTGCAATATTGGCGGAGTGTCCATTGCATAGTGCAGGGGTCCCCAAACTTGGCAACTTTAAGACTTGTGCATTTCAACTCCCAGAATTCCTCCTCCAGTCATGTTAGCTCAGGAATTCTGGGAGTTGAAGTCCACAAGTCTTAAAGTTGCCAAGTTTGGAGACCTAGAGGATTGCTGCCCACCCACAAACTCAGTGGAGGAGAGCATGCTATGGACTGTTGACAGTTGGAGATCAGAACCTAGATGAGGAGTGGGGCTGGCTGTGGCATTCTGGGAGTTAAAAGTCCCACAAAAAGGGCCGTGATTCCCCATCTCTGATCTTAGATGGAGTGATGATCAAACTTAGTAGTTTCTGTGGCCAGTTTTAAATTTCTGGGTGTTACCATAAAAAAGGACCTGACCTGGAGTGCTCACATTGCAGCCCTGGTCAAAAGGGCCCAGCAGAGATTATATGACCTGAGACCTCTCAGAAAACAACAACTAAATGAAAAACTGATGGTAACCTTCTACCACTAGAGAATACCTCAACTTACTGCACCTCTGTATGGTTTGCCAATTGCACAGTGGCAGATAGGACAGCACTCCAGAGGGTAAACATCACTACCCAGAGGATCATTGGTTGTCCTCTCCCCTCTTTGGAAGAGCTGAATAGCTCCCGCTGCCTTAAGAAAGTTCAAAACATTTTCAAAGATTTATTTATTTATTTATTTATTTATTTATTTATTTATTTATTTATTTATTTATTCATTTATTTATTTATTCATTCATTCATTCATTTATTTATTTATTTGTTTATTTATTTATTTATTTGATTTGCCAATTGTTTACAAGATAATAAGTATAAGTGTATACATAGTTGTGAATACATGAAATGGGTACATATAAGAAAAATAAAAGAAGAATAAGAGAAACAATAGGACAGGGACGGTAGGCAAGTTGGTGCGCTTATGCACGCCCCCTACAGACCTCTTAGGAAAGGGGTGAGGTCAATAGTAGACAGTCTAAGGTTAAAGTTTTTGGGGTTTGGGGAAGAGACTACAGAGTCGGGTAGAGTATTCCAGACATTGACCACTCTATTGCTGAAGTCGTATTTCCTGCAATCAAGTTTGGTGCGGTTAACTTTGAGTTTGTATCTATTGTGTGCTCTTGTGTTGTTATGGTTGAAGCTGAAGTATTCATTGACAGGTAGGACATTGCAATGTATGATTTTATATACCATGCTTAAATCAGACCGAAGACGGCGTAATTCAAGGTTTTCTAGTTCTAGAATTTCAAGTCTGGTGGCATAAGGTATTCTACAACGAGTAGAGGAGTGGAGAACTCTTCTTGTGAAATATTTCTGGACTTTCTCAATTGTGCTAATATCAGATATGTAATGTGGGTTCCAGACTGATGAACTGTATTCGAGTATTGGTCTAGCAAATGTTTTGTATGCTCTGGTTAGTAGTGTGATATTACCAGAGAAAAAGCTACGTAGGATTAGGTTAACAACTCTTAATGCCTTTTTGGCTATGTAGTTGCAGTGGGCTCTAGCACTTAGATCATTAGAGGTGAGTATTCCAAGGTCCTTTACAGAGCTTAGGTCATCAACAAGATCTTGACTATTCAGCTTGTATTTTATTTTCTGATTTTTTTTGCCAATATGTAAGACAGAGCATTTATTTGTTGAGATTTGAAGTTGCCATTTGTTTGACCATTCTGATACATAGTCAAGATCTTTTTGTAGGGTAGCAGTATTGTCTGTGGTATTGAACAGCTTTACATCATCAGCGAAAAGAACGCAATTGCTCTTAATATGATCACAGAGGTCATTTATGTAGAGTATGAAGAGAGTTGGTCCTGGAACACTGCCTTGGGGGACACCACTATTGACAGGTACAGAATTTGATAGGACGCTCCCAATTTTGACCATTTGTTGTCTGTTTGCCTCATCCTGGCACCCTTTTTTTGAACTATTACCATCTGGCAGATGGTACAGAATAATAAAAACAAGGACAAATAGGCTGAAAAACAGTTTCTATCCCAGGGCAGTAACTCTTTTGAATTCTGCTGTATAGTACATTGAAGATGGTATTTAATTTCGTTGTACGATGTGCAATGACAATAAAGTAAAGTAAAGTAAAGTAAACTAAACTAAACTAAACTGACATGGCCCCATGTAGCAGATTCTGAATGCATGTTGGATAAAGCAGGTGGTGGGTTCAAGTAAGCTAATCCTGTTTCCAAACATATGGCACACTCCTGGTTCTCAAATTAGTTCTACTATGAGACTTTCAAGAAGAAATTGGACTGCCATTTGTCAGAAATGGTGTAGGGTCTCCTGCTTAGGTGGAGGAGGGTTGGACTAGATGACCTACAAGGTCCCTTCCAACTCTGATTATCTATATACATCTGTATAGAGTGAACGATGGGACAGGTAACAGAGAATGTCAAGGATGTTGTTGGACAAAGTGGGTTAGAATTGAAAGGGAGTAAGCAAAGAGGAAATGAAGATTCAGAAGCAGGCTATCTAAAAGTAGGATTCTGGAAAATAAAGCCTCATAGCAAAGAGTCACTTTTGAATGGGCAAATATAGGGCCCAGTAGAAAGTGGGCTTTTGGACATACACACCTCAAAAACAGACACACAAAACTGTAGAGCCATTTGGCGTTTCAATGAATATCCACAATCCACAGGAAAAGATAAGGATCCCTTTGAACAATGAATGCTAAACTTCTAACTTTCCTTGGTGACGTCTCCATTTGATCTGAATAGAAGAGAGCTTCTTCAATGCTTCTTCAATACTCTCCCCAGTACGAATTCTTTTTTTCCTCTCTCGGCAGAAAGAAAGAAAGAAAGAAAGAAAGAAAGAAAGAAAGAAAGAAAGAAAGAAAGAAAGAAAGAAAGAAAGAAAGAAAGAATTGCCTGCGTTTGAAAAATAAGAAATGGAAGGCGCAGACGCTGTGATTTTCTGGGAAGGAATTCTATTTTAAAGAATAATAATAACAATGAATAAGTGTAAACCTCTAGAAGGGGAACAGTTACCTAAATTCAATTTTAAAGCTTTTTCCTAAGTTTATGCAAACTTGAAAACCCATCCAGCTGGGGAAGACTGTAGTAGAACATTCCAAGCAAAATTTCCACAGGGCACCTCATTGCAATGTAGAGCCTATTATAATGCGATCTACTGTATGATTCATGGTGTATTACCTCTACATAGCTTATTTATTTGCAGCATTTATTGAATTTGCATGCTGATCATCTCAGCAAATGACTCTGCACATGTGTATCTATCTCCTGCAGTTTCTGCCACGGTGAAATGTGCTAGCACAGTGGGAGCCCTGGATCCCCACAATGAAACTGTGGTCATCTTTCAGGGTCCAGATACGATGGCTTCTCTTTTGCAACGCCTGCCCTCTGGAATGAGATGTCCTTCCTTCCTCAAGTTCTGTGTGGCTTCCAACTTGATGGTGTTCTGGAAGGTCTTGAAAACCTGGCTATTCTCCCTGGATCAAGTGGATGGCATGACCTCTTTGTGATATTTTGATACGTTGTTTGGGTTGCCATCTTGTAATTATTTTGCAATTCCCCTCCCCTATTTTTATTTGTGTGTGTGTGTGTGTGTGTGTGTGTGTGGTATTCAGCTTTGTTCGGGTATTTTCCCACGTCATTATAGTTGTGCTTTTAAAGTTGTAGCAACGTTTCGGCAGAATCTCATCTGCCATCATCAGGCTTCTGTATTGTGTTCGTCTGTGAGTCAGACTTTCACAGCCGTTTCCGAGTAAATGGAGCCAAGCCGCACTAAAAGCCTCCAATACAGGAACACAATGTTGCCAGCCAATCAAGACAAAAAAAAGCCACAAAACAGACAGAAGATATTAGAGACACCAATCAAGCAGAACACAACAAACTCCAAGACCAATAAACACAGACCAAGACTCCCAACCAATCAGGATGAAGAAAAATCCATTCTAATATAGCAGTAGGCTAGCACCAAATTTAAAACTGAAATGGCTGTGAAAGTCTGACTCACAGACGAACACTATACAGAAGCCTGATGATGGCAGATGAGATTCTGCCGAAATGCTGCTACAACTTTAAAAGCACAACTATAATGACATGGGAAAATACCTGAACAAAGCTGAATATCATACATGTAAGTACCCGCGAAAACTTAAGAAAACATATATACATATACATATACATATACATATACATATACATATACATATATACATATATACATACATACATACATACATACATATATATATATATATATATATATATATATATATATATATATATATATATATATATATATTCGTAGATTTTCATGGGTACAGGTATTCTATTGGTCTGTCCAATGTATGGAAGAATAAGCACCCACGTGGATGAACACAAAAATGCAGTCAAAAAGCTGGAACACACTTCCTCACTAGTCCAACACATGGAAGCCACAGGTCATAGCATCAACTTCAATGGCACCAAAACCCTAGCCACTATAGAAAATTCCAGCCACAGAATCATCAGAGAAGCCATAGAGATTGAAAAAAGACCAGAAAGCATGAACAGAAGAGATTATTCTACCAGGCTGTCAATCATTTGGAAGCTTGCACTCACAAACAAAAAAATCTCCACACCACAAGCCAGGCAAACACCTGGGCACAAACAGATCCCCCCTGATACCTCCAGCTCAAACACATCCCAAACACAACCAGGCACCCAGATGAAACCCAGCTTCCTAACTAATGATAGCCGTCCATTTACCCGAAGCCAAGCTGCACTAAAGACCTCCAATAAAGTAACACAATGCTGCCAGCCAATCAAGATACAAAAAGAGCCAAAAAACAGACAGAAGATATTAGAGACACCAATCAAGCAGAACACAGCAAACTCCGAGACCAATAAACACAGACCAAGACTCCCAACCAATCAGGATGAAGAAAAAACCATTCTGGCACAGCAATAGGCTGCCCCAAATTTAAATCTGAAACCACTGTAAAAGTCTGACTCACAGACGAACACTATACAGAAGCCTGATGATGGCAGATGAGATTCTGCTGAAACGTTGCTACAACTTTAAAAGCACAACTATAATGACGTGGGAAAATACCCGAACAAAGCTGAAGGCCATACATGTAAGTACCCGCGAAAACTTAAGAAAACATATATACATATACATATACATATACATATACATATACATATACATATATATATATATATATTCGTAGATTTTCATGGGTACAGGTATGTAGGCCTAGGTGTGTTCAGGTCTTTTCCCGTGTAAGATTAAGAGTATCTTGGCGATGTTTTGGCAAGGTCCCACTCACCATCCTCAGGCTGGTGCTTTCAGCTTCGTGCCAGCAGTGTTTGCTTATATATATGTTGTCCTTCATTTTATATGCTGCCCAGAGTTGGTTGGAGTCAGGCGGAGCCAACATAGACGAAGTAAATAAATAGTTAGAAGTTTAAAAGCTTTACATAGCGGTTTCCCAGAGCACTGTTTTCACCAGATTGCCTCTTAGATGGCACTACTCAGGATGTCGCAAGTTGAAAACGACAACGGTCAAAGTGCACCGCACAGTACAGGATAACAACTCGAAAAGCAGCTCCGCAGCTGTCCTATCCTTTTGAAAAAAAGACCTCCATCAGCTCTTATAAACTTGCTGAAGTCACCCGATTTTCACTTTACAGGATAGGGAAGCCACCACATAATCCCATCCTCTTCCTTTGTTGAAAAACTCATTCAAGCCCAGCTATTAAAGCAGAACGTTTAGCTCCATCTAGAATAAACAGGTCCATTTCTATGGATATTATTACCTGGCTCATCCTTTTATGATGCCCAACATACAGTACTTGTAGAGAGCTAGTTTAGTGCAATAGTTATGGGTCGCTCCTGGCTAGAAAGTGGGGGGCTATTTTCTAGTCCAGCCTTAGGCACATAAATGGCTTTGGAGAAGATTCTGGAAAGTCACTTCTAAAAGATGTCACAAAGGAAACTGCAGGAACTTCCATGTAATGGTTGAACAACTAACACCAGAACAATCTTGAACTAAATACACTCAAAACCATAGAAATGGTGGTAGATTTTAGGAGAAATCCTCCTAAACATCCACCTCTTACAGTATGGTATCAACAGTAGAGACTTTTTAGGTTCTATCATATCTAAAGACTTAAAATGGACTTTTTAGGTTCTATCATATCTAAAGACTTAAAATGGACATCTGATGTCAAAAATGACATCAAAAAAGCGCAACAAAGCATGTTCTTTCTGCACCAACTCAGGAAGCTCAAACTGCCCAAGGAGCTGCTGATCCAGTTCTTCAGAGGAATTATTGAGTCTGTCATCTGCACCTCTATAACGGTCTGGTTTGGTTCTGCAACCCAACAGGACAGACACAGACTTCAGAGGATAATTAGGACTGCAGAAAAAACAATTGCTACCCACCTGCCTTCCATTGAAGATCTGTATACTGCACGAGTCAAAAAGAGGGCTGTGAAAATATCTACAGACCCCTTACATCCCAGACATAAACTGTTTCAACTCCTACCCTCAAAATGACGCTATATAGAGCACTACACACCTGAACAAATAGACACAAGGACATTTTTTTCCTGAATGCCATCACTCTGCTAAACAACTAATTCCCACAACACTGTCAACTTATTTACTAAGACTGTATTACTATTATTCCTCTACTACTAGGTTATAATAACATTCCCTAGTGCCTATCTCTTCCCACTTATGACTATAACCGTGTTGCTTGTATCTTTACAATTTACATTGTTTTATTTGCTTCCTAGTGTGATTTGATTGCTTATTAGTAACCTATGACTATCACTAAGGGTTGTATCTTATGATGAATGTATTTTAATTTTTCTTTATGTACACTGTGAGCATATGCACCAAGACAAATTCCTTGTGGGTCCAATCACACTTGGCCAAAGAATTCTATTCTATTCTATTCTATTCTATTCTATTCTATTCTATTCTATTCTATTCTATTCTATTCTATTCTATTCTATTCTATTCTATTCTATCCCTATCCCTATCCCTATCCCTATCCCTATCCTATCCTATTCTAGT
This sequence comes from Notechis scutatus, assembly GCF_049901735.1. Lineage (NCBI taxonomy): Eukaryota > Metazoa > Chordata > Lepidosauria > Squamata > Elapidae > Notechis > Notechis scutatus. Next base: position 59,492,624 of record NC_142012.1, read on the forward strand.
GGCCAGGAGTCAAGACTGATTTAAAGGCCAAAAACATAGTCAATTTTTCAGCATATTTAGAGGAATATATTAGCTCTCCATACTTTCTGTATGCGAGATATTACACCAAAGTAGAGTACAACCTCACAAACACTCAGCACAGGAAGCACTTTGCTCAGCTTGTGCCAATTGCTCCCTCACAGGATTGCTATCTATAGGATAAAATAGACACTCATCTCATGTAAGCTGCCTTGAGCAACCGAAGGGAAAGAAAGGATATACAGCACAATCTTTTTATCTAACTAAATGAATCAATTAGGGTTTGCGCTGGTCTTAAGATTCACTTAAGAACTTGATTTGATTCGGGCCAGTTTAGAAACCGTCACACAATCCCGTCAGAGATTGTTTGATTGGACTAAGATGAACCTAAAGCAATTGTTAGGAATCCAAAGTGCCTATTGAATATCATGAACATAGCCCTTCCTCTTCTGCTTTCTCTATTCAAGCCATCCTAAATTAATAATGCTATTCATATCTGTGTTTACGACGATTCAGAGTGACTCCAGGCAGGTCATATATAAGGACTAAGAAATATTAAGACATAGAGATGAAAGGCAGGAAATGAAATATAGCTAAAACCAGTAATATTTATTGTACTTCTCCATTCCTAATATCCTTGCAAACTATCTTTGTTTCCACTGTCTATACAATAGGGTGATACATATCACACCTTTTGTTGTTTAGATGCCACACCTCTCTCTTTTCAAAGGTTTCACAACTTTTTCACTTCCTTTTTCTTGACTCAGTCTTCCTTCCTTCATACATTTGTTTTGTGACGCAAGACTCTCTCATGCTTTCTATATGACTTAATCATCTTAATATACATCTTTATATTAAACATTCATGTTTGACTCCATAGCATATTTCAAATCTCTTACTGAACAGGGTAATAGCTCAGTTCAGCCCAGCAGATCTACCTAATTCAGGTTCCTCTGCTGCAAGCTATGTGTGTGGTATGTTAGCATGTTGCATGTTCCTTCTAATTGGTAGGAGTAGAGTAACATTACTAGATTCTCTAAACGCAACTACCAGGAGGGACATAAAATGGATTGACATACATTCAAGATTTAATAGATATATCTAACCCTAGTAGATATGTTTAGATAAACTGAGCTAGTAACTTACTCAGTAAGAGACTTAAACACAGGTAGTGCTCAACTGAGCCCAAGGATTATGTTGCTGAGTGAGACATGTGTTAGGTGAGTTTTTCCCCATTTTATGACTTTTCTTGCCATGTTTGTTAAGCAAACCAGGGCAGTTGTCAAGTTACTAACATGGTTGTTAGGTGAATCTGGCTTCCCCGTGTCAACTAAAAAATACTTCTTTGGTCTTTTTAGTTGCCAGAAGAAAAGGAGTGGGGAAAGTAGGGCATTCCTTAAATGCTTCAGATAATTGCTAGGCAGCTGAAGCTGTTGGCGCGCAAGATTATTACTGGAGAGCATGATTGATGACTCTTGGCCATGGATGTGTCCCATTGGAGAATATACATCCAGGGGGTGGGGGGGAAGACCAGCATCAAGGGTGAAATGAATGATGTGTCTTAGAGTTGGCTGCAACCAGGTAACACCAACATGGTCACTCCTAGTAAATCAATTTTTTACTCTGAGAGATGCGGCTAGAGACTTATGTTTGAATGGGGGTGGATTTATCAGAGCCCTGACACCCTGTTGACTTCACTCATCAGAAGGTCGCAAAAGGGGATCACATGATCTCGGGACACTGCAACCATCATAAATATAAGCCAGTTGTCAAGCATCGCCTTGATGGCACAGTGGTTAGAATGCAGTATTGCAGGGCTACTTCTGCTGACTGCTGGCTACTTGCAATTTGGCATTTCAAATCTCACCAGGCTCAAAGTTGACTCAGCCTTCCATCCTTCCGAGATCGGTAAAACGAGAACCCAGATTGTTGGGGGGCAAGAGGCTGCCTCTGTAAACCGCTTAGAGAGGACTGTAAAGCACTGTGAAGCGGTATGTAAGTCTAAGTGCTAAATGCTATCGCAGGACCATGGGAATGCTACAACAGTCATAAATATGAAAAATGGTCATATGTCACTTTTTTTGTCATATGTCATTGTAACTTTGAACAGTCTTTAAACTGTTGTAAGACGAGGAGTACCTGGAGGAGCATCTACATCTACCTTTGGGAAAAGATTCAAAAATCAAATTCTTTACAGTAAAGACTAGATCTGAAATATCAACCCCAGTTTCATTTGTTCTTCATTAGAAGGAAACAACTTGGCTTATGAGAGAGGAAGTGGCCATGATCCCCCTCATTTGTTGCAACTGGGGAGAATAGTATATAAGAGAGACGGTTAAAACACAGCATTGCCAGAAGCAAAGCATGTTTTATTTTGTGCTAAAGTTATCTTGGTTGACGTCCTTCCAACAGGCTGTGCCTTGTTATCTCCTTGAAGTTGGTAATTACTTATTCTGGTCCATTGTGGAAATTCCTTCATTGTAGTTTTAGTTTTTTTATTTCACCTCTATCTGCTCATTAAGTTCAGACTGTATTGCTTTCTTTTGAAGACTATTTTTGAGTAAGTTTTATCTATTCTTAAGTTTTTGTTTTCTTAAGTTTTCACAGGTATTTATATGCATGGTATTCAGCTTTGTTCGAGTATTTTCCCACGTCATTATAGTTGTGCTTTTAAAGTTGTAGAGACGTTTCGGCAGAATCTCATCTGCCATCATCAGGCTTCTGTATTGTGTTTGTCTGTGAGTCAGGCTTTCACAGCCCTTTCTGTTTTAAATTTGGTGCTAGCCTACTGCTGTGTTAGAATGGTTTTTTCTTCATCCTGATTGGTTGGGAGTCTTGGTCTGTGTTTATTGGTCTTGGAGTTTGCTGTGTTCTGCTTGATTGGTGTTTCTAATATCTTCTGTCTGTTTTGTAGCTTTTTTTGTCTTGATTGTAAATGGACGGCTATCATTTATATATATATATATATATATATATATATATATATATATATATATATATAATTTATATATCAGGCTTCTGTATTGTGTTCATCTGTGAGTCAGACTTTCACAGCCATATAGTCATGGCTCTAGAACAGGAGGTTGTCGAATGAGCAGAAATATGTATAATCACTTTGTTACAGGTTTACTTTATGCGTGTGTTTTATTTTTTCAGCTGAGCTGCCTTATTATGTCAAGAAGCACCTGAACTGGTGTGTCAAGAAGGAAATCCCAAAGCCTTGTTTATATGAACAATGGTGCCTAATTTGTATGTATGACAGAAAAAAAGATTATGCCAACCGCAGATAAACGCATCTTATCCCAACAGAGCAAACATGCCAGATGCAATATGATAAAAATATATATTTGTCGATTGACAGCTAATTATGCCTCGAATTTCCCCTGACATCTCTAGTGGAAGAACCAGAATGATAAATGTTTTCCAACTTCTGTTTAGTTTTCTCACTGAGCTCTTCCTGTGCGTGGTGTAGGCACAAATCATATTCCATCAGATGCATCTCACCCTGCCTTTTGAATTTAAATGGTCAAAATTGGTCAAAACGGTATCCCAAGATTTCAGTCCTCCTTGCATTTTGATTCCTGTTTCTGTCTCTGAGAATATTCATCTCTCTTAGTATATTCATCACTACTACTAAGGCTCATCTTAGTAGTCTCACAAATGAACGATCTCCCTCATTTAATGGTGCTTCAATTGTAGTGAGCAGCCCCCTTGTACATCAATGATTAGCAAACAAATATGTTGTTGTTGCTGTTATGGTTGAACACACAATCAGCCAGATGTTTAGAATTGATTTGGCATCGTCGTCATCATCATCATTGTGATTTGTTGCATAGGTATCCAGATGTTTAGACTGAATTTGGCATTCTTATGAATCTGGAATAGGCAGATGTTATGGTTTGATGGTATTAAAGGTATCCTTGAAAAAGCTGCCTTTTTTATTTTGTCCATGCAGATGATGTTCCATATGTTTCAGGAATGAACTCAAAACACCTATTACTATTGGTACTATCTTTTTTTTTTTTTTTAAACAAGTTTTATTAATTTTTAAAACACACAAATTATCATTATTCATTACATGTTTAAACCTTTTTCCCTTGTAAATTTAACAAGTCAGATAAATTATGATTCTGTTTTAAACCATTTCCATATAATATACCAAAACCTCTTATTCAATTTCTCTTTACTTCTCTTTACTCTTATTCAATATCATTATTATTATTTCATCTGTTTCTTTCTGACTTAGTTACCGTTATTCTCATTCTATATTTCTACAAGTTTTTACCAATTCTCCCCCCCAAAAAAACATATACACACAACACACAAAACATAAAAAAAAATATCTTTTTGGAAAGTAACTTGGACCCAGGTGTCTCTCTCTTCATGGACTTCAATTATATTCATGCTCATCTTACATATCATTACTTATTTTATTTACCATTCTAAGCCTTCTATATTAACTTCTCCACATATTTCACACTTCTTAATTCTACCTTAATTAATCATCTTAGTTTAAATCATTATATTTGTATCTTTTGTCCATTTTTTATCATCCCTTTGTCTCATCCCTTATGAAAAAAAAAGAAAATCAGTTTCTCCTGAAATCATTAATCAGAGTATGATGCCTTTCTATCTCCCCCCTAAGTTAATCAAATTAATCTTTAAAATAATATCTAATACCCAATCAGATTTTGCTTGGTACATTCTATCTAACTAATACATCCAACACAATTAAGTGCATAATTAGAGAATAAATCCAAATATTAAAAAGAAATACTATAATAAAAATTTTATAATAACATCAATACCATAATTTTATTAAACTCTTTAATTAAAACAATATTCTAAACCTCTCCTATTATTAAGTTTTAAAACCAATCATTTTTAAACATTTTAACATTTTAATCTCTTATCAACTCTTAAACCATTGCAATACTACCATCTCATCTTATGTACCTTGCAAAATCTTTTTTTTTTAAAAGAAAAAAATTATACTTTATCCATTATCCATAAAAAATTCCTTTTTTCCATTTAATTTCAAAACGTTGTAGCTTTTCTCCACCTTTTCCCTTTCTTTCTTTTCCCAACAAACCTTTCTACCCCCCTTCTTCTAGCCTCTGCCTTACCGGCTTCCCTTCTCTGTCGTATTTCTTTTCCCCTTTGTTTACAATCATCATATTGGTTTTGCACTTTATTTTTCCCTTTCTTAAATGTTTTTTTAGATCTTAAGTCCTTAAATCCTTTAGTTTTCTTCTTTTCTCTTCTTTTCTTTTCTTTCTCTCTTCCTTTTTTCTGGATCAAATTCTGAGATTCATTAAAGATGGCTCCTTCCTTTCTTTCTTGTTCCTCTGCTGTCTTCATCTGTTGTAATTTTTGTTGATAATTAGTAAGCGCCATTTCTAAGAAAAGAAAAGCTTCTTCCACACCATTTCTTAGTTCCTCAACAGAAAGAGCCATTATAAATCTTTTCTTTTCTTTTCTCCTTCTTTCTTCTTACAACAACCAGAATATTCAAAAGAAAATAAAAAAGATAAAACAGTCCCAAAGTTATCAATCAGTCCAAACCAAGGCAGAGTTCTCACTTTCTCCTTCTGGGGTGATATCAATCAAAGAGAAAGAAAGTCCAAATCTGTTTAAAGTCTTGTTACAATATATTCTAGTCTTCAAATCCTTAAGGCATCTGCTCCAACAAATCTTAGCATACAAATATTTTCTTTTAATCCTCTCTCTTCCCACTCATCGCTTAAAACCAATTTCCACCTAAAAAATAGGTTTCTTAATATCCAGTTATTTATTCCGTAGGAAAAGAGGGAAAGCTATCCTTTCAGCACCTTCAAGCAGCCGCTTTTTTCCTCTTCTGGCAGGTATTATTCAGAAAGTCATACTTTTCAGGAATTTTATTAAATATGTCTTAGAGTCCTAGGAGCCAAGAAAAACTTTCTCCTCTCAATCACTTTCTCCACTTCCTCCTGCGCATTCTTACCCGGCTGCCAGCTTCTTTGTGGCGGCCATTACGGACCGCCGCTGCACCGTCCTGGGAAAAGGGGGTTCTGCCGGCCAGGGAGGGGTCTGCAGCACCCCAAACCCTTCTCCAGATCCCCCTTCAGCTGCCCCTGCAGGGCAGCCTAGCTCCGTACCCGGCTGGGTCGGAGCCCCAAAAACGGCTAGCGCGGCAGGGATCGCGCAGCTTCGCAAATCCCTGCCGCTCGCGAAGCCGACAAACCGGAAGTCCTACTATTGGTACTATCTTTTGCGTTATTTGTTCTGCCTCTATTTACAGATCTGTGAACTTTGTGATTTTCTCTAATCCTTTCTCTTCTATTCTGTGGTCTCCAGGCACTGCTGTGTCTACAAACCAGACTATTTTTGTGCCTATTATTATTATTTAGAACAACTGACTGGGGAAAAAAAATAAATCAGACCCTTTTAAAGTTTTTGATTACCACTGGCTTCCAATGAAGTTATTACTAAGGATGCTGTTTGAGTACACAGAATTCAAACCCAAAGGTGCTTTTTTTCAAGAAGTAACTGGACTTTCCTGTTTATCTTTGAAGATGTTTTGCTTCTCATCCAAGAAGCTTCTTCAGCTCAGGATGGTGGGGAATGGAAGGATTTATATTCCTTGCAGACAGCTGGTCATTTGCATTCTTTTAGAGAGTCATTGAGGCCACTTGGAGATTTATCTGTATCCTCAGGGTCACCTGAATGGAGCCTTCTTGGAACTGCTGAAAGGGCTGTGTTGTAGATTGGCGATAGATGATGTCATAACCCTTTCCCTCTCTTGAGAGAGGGAGGTTCAATGAAAGGACACATGTTCAATGAAAGATAAACTTCCAAGTGGCCTCAACGACTCTCTAAAAGAATGCAAATGACCAGCTGTCTGCAAGGAATATAAATCCTTCCATTCCCCACCATCCAGTCAGAACTGAAGAAGCTTCTTGGATGAGAAGTAAAATGCCTTCAGAGAAAAACAAGAAAGTTCAGTTGTCTCTTGAAGAAAGCACCTTTCTTCAACCATGACCTGGTTGACCAAGAATCTCCATAGACATAGAGTAAGATAGATAGATAGATAGATAGATAGATAGATAGATAGATAGATAGATAGATCGATCGATCGATCTTTGGTTATTCGGGTTTTCTCCCACGTAAAATTGGAAGTATCTAGGTGACGTTTTGATGAAGTCTCATTCATCATCTTCAGGCTTGTGTCTTTGGCTTTGTGCTTCTTGGAGTAACATTACTCCGAGAAGCACAAAGCCGAAGACACAAGCCTGAAGATGATGAATGAGACTTCATCAAAACGTCGCCTAGATACTTCCAATTTTACGCGGGAGAAAACCCGAATAACCAAAGATCCACATACAAATACCCGCGAAAACCTCAGAAATACACACACATACACACACACACACACACACACACACACACACACACACACACACACACACACACACACATATAGTATTCAGCTTTGTTCGGGTATTTTCCCACATCATTATAATTGTGCTTTTAAAGTTGTTCGAACACAATACAGAAGCCTGATGATGGCAGATGAGATTCTGCCGAAACGTTGCTACAACTTTAAAAGCACAACTATAATGACGTGGGAAAATACCCGAACAAAGCTGAATACTATATATATATATAACCTGAGCACAACCAAGCCCCCACCTGAACAGAACACACCTCCAGCCAATCAGAACACGGCCAACCCCCCAACCAATCAGAACACAGCCAAACCCCCACCAATGAGAACACACCCCCACCCAATCAGAACACAGCCAAGCCCCCACCCAATCAAGTCACACCCCCACTAGCAGTTAAAATGAAGAAGCAGCTGCAAGCTCACATCACTCTGAGAAGCACAGAGCTGGACACAAGCCTGAAGATGATGAATGAGACTTCATCGAAACGTTGCCTAGATACTTCCAATCTTACGTGGGAGAAAACCCGAATAACCAAAGATCCACATACAAATACCCGCGAGAACCTCAGAAAACAAATATATACATATATATATATTCTGAGGTTTTCGCGGGTATTTGTATGTGGATCTATATATGTGTGTGTGTGTGTGTGTGTGTGTGTGTGTGTACACAGTATATAGTATGCCTTCTCAAAAGTCAGTCCCACCAAATTCAAGGGATTTAATCTTAGCAAATTAAATACAGAATTCAAGTTTTGAAAATTTGGACCAAGAGTGTGTGTGTACACCTATTTGTAACAGCAAGAAAAGCTTGGATCAGTTTGAAGCTCTACTTATTGCGTTACAATAAATGGAGTATTCGGTATCCTCTGTTGATTAAGATGTTGTTGTCTGAATGCTTTGGTTTGTTTGTTGACTTGATGGCGGTAGTGCGGAAAGATGCACGAATGAGTGCATGAGAGTGTTTCACATTTGTGACCAAGGAAATAAAAGAGGAAGAAGGTTAGAATAGGCAAAGCATCCAATTTACTAAAATAGAATCGTGGCAACCAATTGTCATTTTTGTAGCCATTCAGCCACACTGCTTTCCATCCAGGCTACAATTTGCTGAAGTTTGACTGCTTTCCATTTCCGGATTTTTTTTTAAAAAAAGAATAGCTGGGTTATGGCTTCGTGTTTTCACTTCCTTCGCATTAGCAAACCATGGGTTGTTTTTAAAAAGAGAGTGAGTGAGCAATGAAAGAGCACTATTAAAAAGAATCGCCAGATGTTGAGCTCTAAAGTCCAAGTCTACTACGGGTTGTGATCTACAGCCTTTGCTAGGCCGGCTGATTAAAACTAATCTGCTATCTGGCCTGCTTATCTTAAAACCTCAACTTTCTGCTCTTGCTTCTTCTCTTTGTAAACATAATTAAGGTTCTTGAGATTAAAAAAAAAGGGGGGGGGAGGGAAGGGAGTCACTGGGAACTGGGGAGTTTTTAAATTGTAAGGGCATCCCTTGAAATGCAGGATGTCTGGCTGAGCTAATCATAATGAGCTCCTACCTATCACACAGCACACATTGTGCTCTGAAAGTAATCAATCAGCGTCACAGTTCAAACAGGGGCTTTTATTATGATTTTTTTTGGGGGGTGAAAGCTTTATCTGTGCCCAGCCAAGGAGCCATGTGCATTTTTGGTCTCCTGGAAAGCAAGAAAGTAATTTCCCTCCAGATATGCCTACTAAGTTGCTGGTACTTGGCTACTGAACACTGGTGGATCTCCAAGGTTTACATGCACCCAGTGATGTGATAATGGCACTAATAGGTTAATGGAGCCCATAAACCTGTTCTACCAAATGTTGAATGAAAGACTATGTTCTTTCCTGTTTGTAAAGTTCAGACAGAAATGGTCCTTCATCAAGCAAAATATTACAGAAAACAGGGAATAGGGGTAAAATAAGGAAGTCTAAAAACTATATAAAATGTTTTATCGTTGGCATCTAGCACTGGCGAGATTGGCTAAAATCTACCCAAATTTAAAACCGGATTGTTGGAAATATAAAAAGAAACTGGGTACCTTCTTTCACATGTGGTGGACCTGTCCAAAAGCAAAGGAATTTTGGAAGATCTGGTTACAGGAAATAACAAGCTTAAAGATAGTATCCAAACCTGAAACGTTCCTACTAGGGATAACTAAAGGTAAATATACAAAAGATATCGAATGCTTAATGATACATATATTAACAGCAGCTAGGATATTATATGCTCAAAATAGGAAACTAGATAGTACCCCCACAGATGACATGATTATAAATAAAGTAATGGATTGTGCAGAAATGAACAAATTCACAATGGAATTGCAGGAGAGGGAAGAAAAATAATACTATACGGTCTGGGAAAAATGGTATGTCTGGTTAGACAACAGAAACAAAAGAGAATGTTAAAGTGTAATTGTAAATAGTGTGTATATATGTATGTACAGGAGAATGGAATAACTGATGTCAAAACAACTGCAAAAATGTATATAGAATTTGTTTTTAAAGTTGAACATTCAATAAAATTTATTTATTTTTTAAAAAAGGAAGTCTAAAAACTAAGTCAGTCAATTAAGGCAGGAGTTGTGCCAGCCCATGAATTCTGTTAATGTTGGTGTGACCTTAACCCATTGCACTGTGGGCAAAGGGAATGGTTATTTTCTTAGAACGTATTGTTTCATCCCTTGTTGGTTTGGGGTAAAACATCCGCGCAAAGGGCTGGATCTTCCCAAGACCAGAGAGGAGATTCCACAAAAGGTCATGGTCAATAAGAGGGCTAACTAAGATCCCGTGGGACTGCTAAATCCAGGAGGACAGGCAGATACTGGCCAAAGAAGCAGACATCTTGGAAGCAGACAAGAACCAGAAATCTGTGTTGGTGATAGATCCAGTGGTGCCAAGTGACAGCAACAGTGGTGGTATTCAGCAGGTTCTGACCAGTTCTGGAGAAACGGTAGCAGAAATTTTGAGTAATTCGGAGAACCGGCAAATACCACCTCTGGTTGGCCCCGCCCCCATCTATTTTCTGCCTCCTGAGTCCCAGCTGATTGGCTGGGTCTTCTTTTGTTGCCCTGCACAGGAGAACGGAGCTGGAAAGCAGGTTAGTGGGCTGGGGAGAGAATGGAGATTTTGTGGTATCCTTCTCCTGCCACGCCCACCAAGCCACACCCACCAAGCCACGCCACGCCCAGAGAACCAGTAGTAAAAAAAAATTGAATCCCACCACTGGTAGGAAGGCTTGGAGTTGTGATTCCTAAGCTGGGACAGTGGCTCCCACAGATCCCAGGAAAAACACCAGAGCTTTCTGTCCAAAAGAGTGCTTGAAGAATTCTCAATCTCCAGGCCTGTGGACTTGAGATGGAGAAAGACTCATACCATCCATAAGGATGTCAAGTATTTTTTTTTTTAAAGATTGCATTAATCCTGGAGTACCATAAGTAATGAAATCAAAATAATATTCAACTGGCAGTCAGAGAGCTGCATTTTATTACTTGCCAGCTCTTTCTAACCTGATACCCATCCTATTATTTGAACTTCACGTTGAGTCATATTTACAGTCTGTATAGTTTTCTTGGCAAACATACCTAGATGCTTTTTCTGGATTTCCCTCCCCAATTTTTTAATCTAGTCTGATAGTTCCCTATTTAAGTACAAAGCAGGTTTGACCCTGCTTAGCTTTGCAAGACAAATAAGACATTATCAACTAGCTCTGCATGCTGCTTTAAAGGAAAATATCAGTGATCTCATGGGAGCTTCAAAATGTGCAGAACTAAAGTGGGGACCCCAACAGAGAAAATTTCCAAACTCATCAAGGAAGATTGATATGTCTAATGGGGAATGAAATGTTGGCTGAATGTTGGTCAAAGCAATACACATAAACATGTTGAGACACTTCAATCAAACCATCATGGCCACCATTCTGACTTCAACTCCCAGAATTCCTGAGCTAGCATGACTGAAGGAGGAATTCTGGAAGTTGAAGTCCACAAGTCTTAAAGCTGTCAAGTTTGAAGACTCCTGGCTTAGACCATACCTGCAGCAGTGGTGGGATTCAATTTTTTTTTTTACTACCGGTTCTGTGAGCTTGGCTTAGTGGGCTTGGTGGCCATGTTTTGGTGGGCATGGCAGGGGAAGGATACTGTAAAATCTCCATTCCCACCCCACTTCAAGGGAAGGATACTACAAAATCTCCATTCCCATCACACTCCAAAGGAAAGATACTACAAAATCTCCATTTCCTCCCCACTCCAAGGGAAGGATATTGCAAAATCCCCATTCCCTCCCTACCCCACTAACCTGCTTTCCAGCTCCATTCTCCTGTGTAGGGCAACAAAAGAAGACCCAGCCGATCAGCTGGGACTTGGGAGGTGGAGAATAGATGGGGGGGTGGCAGTCAGAGGTGGGATTTGCCAGTTCTCCAAACTACTCAAAATTTCCGCTACTGGTTTTCCAGAACTGGTCAGAACCTGCTGAATAACCACCTCTGACCTGCAGGACATCCCTGGTCCACACCAAAACATTTTATTTTGAGATTCAAGCAAAGATCCTTGATTACTTGGCAGCATTTGGATTAATGTAGCGGAGTAGCTGCTGCAGTATAAATGAAGGGTTTTGTTGAAAAGAACAATTTCTGAACCTGTGAAAGGTATAGAATGTAATTCTGTTGATAGATTGAAGGCCTGGGGAGCAATGCTTTATCCTGGAAAAGCAAGTCAGGAAACATGTGGGTCATAGACTGGGGAAGAAGCCAAAACAGCGATCTGCAGCTGGAGATCATTTTCTTGGTGACATCCTTTTTCAGAGGGAAGCAAACGGCATTGGAGAATGGCATTCCCTGATAGTGGTCTCTCTGCAGAATAATGGAAGTTTCTCCTGTTTTCTCTGATATATCCAGGAGGAACTTTATCTGGCCGAGATCCTGGCTGAGTGGAATTGAGCTAATCTGTTCCCCTTTTCTCCTCATTTTAAAAACCCCAGAACCTAATACATGTAGCAAATGTACAAAACAAAATTATATTTGATAATCATGACAGAACTAATTACAATGAGATCTTCTTGCGTGAAAAGAGCTTGCAATCTTTTTCTGTTGATGATCGCCTTCTCTAACACCATATTGGCGGGCAGCGCTAAATAAATTATAGGCGAAAAAATTGAAACAGGGTGGAATTACCTTTCGTTCTTTCTTTCTGAAACCTTCTTTTTCTTCCCTCTCCCTCTCTCTCTCTATATATAGCCCATAGAAACAATCCTCTACATCAGGGGTCCCCAACCACCGGGCCGCTGGTTGCTGGGCGCCGCCATCTTTTTTTGATGAAAAAGAAAGCTCACCGGAAGCACTTTTTCATCAAAAAGATGGCGGCGCCAGCATTTCAGTGAGCTTTTCCGGTAGAAAGCCATTTCTACCCGGAAAAGCTCACCGAAGCTAGCGCCGCCATCTTTTTGATGAAAAAGTGCTTCCGGTGAGGTCACCGGAAGCACTTTTCATCAAAAAGATGGCGGCGCCCAGCTGATGCCGGTACCGGGCCGCGGCATAAAAAAGGTTGGGGATCACTGCTCTACATAACATGTGCCGCAGATAATGCTCATGAGATCGCTTCCAATGGACTGAAAACTAGATTAAGACTTCTAAAATAAAGCCAATGTATCCATATGAATGGAGGCTGACATTTCTGCCAGCATTTAAGAAGTGAAATTCTACTGGTGTGCCTTTTTTTTCCCCCAAGGATCCAAGCAGCCAAGATGCCCGGTGAGGTAGTTAGTACTTTATTTCCTATTGACTCTAAATTAAACAAGGTTTACCAATTGGCCTGTGGGAAATGGCAGGAGTTGACTTTATCCCCAAGTTAGAATAATAGTATTGTTCAGCCTTGGTCCAGCTTAACTAACAATTCTGGCTCATTCCAGAGAGTTACATCCTATTCCAAAGAAAACTTGGACATGTGACAAAGCAAAAGAAGTATTGGACTAGGATTCATATTCTAATATAGAAAACTCTTAAAATTAATATAGAGATAAAACCAGAAAGTCTTTTTAGAATAGAATAGAATTCTTTATTGGTCAAGTGGGATTGGACACACAAGGAATTTGTCTTGGTGCAAATGCTCTCAGTGTACATAAAATAAAAGAGTCATTCGTCAAGAGTCAAGAATCATAAGGTACAACACTTAATGATAGTCATAGGGTACAATCAGCAATCAAATCATACTAGGAAACAGTCAATATAAATCGTAAGGATACAAGCGACAAAGTTACAGTCGAACAGTCACAAGTGGGAGGGGATGGGTGATAAGGAGTGATGAGAAGATTAATAGTAAGAGTAGTGCAGACTTTGTAAATAGTTGGACAGTGTTGAGGGAATTATTTGTTTAGCGGAGTGCTGGCATTTGGGGAAAACCTGTCCTTGTGTCTAGTTGTTCTGGTGCAGTACTCTATAGCATCGTTTTGAGGGAAGGAGTTGAAACAGTTTATGTCCAGGATGTGCGGGGTCTGTAGATATTTTCACAGCCCTCTTTTTGATTCATGCAGTATACAAGTTCTCCATGGAAGGCAGGTTGATAGTAATTGTTTTTTTCTGCAGTCCTAATTACTCTCTGGAGTCTGCGTCTGTCCTGTTGGGTTGCAGAACCAAACCAGACAGTTATAGAAGTGCAGATGACAGACTTTTGGGGCTTATTGGAAGAAGACTTGGGGGAAAAAAATGGAAGTTTGATGTTATACACATTCATGGCAACAAGATTACGTTACTCTCAAAAATGGAAGGACACTTCGATCCTGACAATGGATGAATGGCTGCAAAAATTGATGAAGTTAGCAGAGATGACTAAATTGACTGCTTTGATCAAGGGAACCCCCCCCCCCGAAATACTGGGACTCGGGAGGCAGAGAAGAGGTAGGGCGGGGCCAGCGAGAGGTGTTATTTCTCTGAACTACTCAAAATGTCTGCTATCGGTTTTCCAGAACTGGTCAGAACCTGCTGAATATCCACTTCTGATTTGGATGTTTGTGAACTGGTTTATCTCCTTTTGCAACCTTTCTGATAAGCAAAGTCAGTGGGGAAGCCGGTTTCATTTAACAACCATGTTAGTAAGCTAACAACCGCAGAGATTCCCTTAACATACGCAGCAAGAAAGTCATAACAGGGGGAAAAACTCATTGAGCAAATTTCTCTCTCTCGCCACCTAAATTCTGGGTTCAATCAAAGGACGATCTGTAATTAATTTTCCGAGTTTGCTCCAATTGATTCCACCGAATCCCTTCCCCCACAATCGCTTACGTGGAACTGAACGTGTCACCAGATAGAAAGCACTTCGAACCCTTCCAGATGGTGCAGGTTATTATAAGGTAATGATCGATGAGAAATCCATAGGATGCAGCAGCAAAAAAAGAGAGATTTGAAGTGGCAGTTATGTAGAAAGCGGATTCCTTGGAGAGGTATTAGACATGGATGGTTACCGACTGTCCATCACTGCCAGAAATGATTTAAAACAGGATGCAGGAACTGCAGTGTGAAAATTCCTCTTCTGAAATCCATGTGGTAACTAAACTCATGTAAAGGTAAAGGTTCCCCTCACACATACATGCTAGTCGTTTCCGGCTCTAGGGGGCGGTGCTCATCTCCGAAGGCGAAGAACCAGCACTGTCTGAAGATGTCTCCGTGGTCATGTAACCGGCATGACTAAATGCCGAAGGCACAGCACGGAACGCTGTTCCCTTCCCACCAAAGCCGTCCTTATTTTTCTACTTGCATTTTTAACATGCTTTTGAACTGCTAGGTTGGCAGAAGCTGGGACAAGTAATGGGAGCTCACTCCGTTATGCAGTGCTAGGGATTCGAACTGCCGAACTGCTGACCTTTCTGATCGACAAGCTCAGTGTCTTAGCCACTGAGCCACCACATCCCCTCATGTAGACCTAGGTAAAATTTCATGTAAACTCATGTAGACCTAGGAAAAAATCCATCATTTATACATCAGTGATACATAGCATTAAACTGAACCAACGTTTGCCCAATCCAGAGTTAATGCTATCCAAAATTCTGACAAGGTCATCCAGTATATACTTAAACAAATGGAAGACTCGCTTATTTGTAAATGAATGTGTGTTAGGGCACAACCTGATCTATGTATTAATCCACACTGGATGTATCTAGACTCTTGAATAAGATGTAGCAGTCTGGGAAGGAGAACATGAGGCCTTATGTCCAGCAAATAATTTTTTAAAAAGTAAGATATGGTTCCTTTTCTCCTATTTTATTCTACATGCTAAAGGCAAATAAGAATGAGATCCCATCTTGGAAGGCTGTTAAAGTCTTGGTGTCATCCAACAAACTATTCAGACACTTCTAAGTACACATACTAGTTCTAGGAAAACTGTGCCTTGGATTGTTTATGAAGATTCTCAGTCATCCAGGTCATGTTTGTCCCAAAGATTGTTTTTTCAAGAGGCAACTGGACTTTCTGGGTTTTGTTTTTTTTTGAAGACATTTTGCTTCTCATTCAAGAAGCTTCTTAAGATAAAACAATTCTATGAAGTTTGGGACCTTTTCTATCAATGGTTAGATAATAAAATATAATAATAGAATATTTAGAAACTTAGGAAATAATGAATATAAACTTTTTTTTTCTTTGATAGTATCTTTATAAAATTTTATTAAGATAGACTTGGTATGACTTTATGATTTGCTATAAAATAAATTAAGTAAACCATAGTTATCTCGTTAAAGTATGAATTAATAAAATTATAGTCGAATGATTGTTTAATAAGGATATCAGGCTATATAAACGTTGATTGATAATATGAGCTATTTTGTAACACAACTACAATGGAGACTATGAAATGGATGCACAAAAAAAAGTGGTAAACCAACCGATACACTGTTTGTAAATTTATGAAGGATGATGATGCTTTTATGTTTTATGTCTTATGTTTTATGTGTTTTTGTTTGTTGTTAAAACAATAAAAAAAATTCAAAAAAAAAAAGAAGCTTCTTCAGCTCTAACTGGATGTTGGGGAATGGAAGGATTTATAGTCCTTGCAGACAGCTGGTCATTTGCATCCTTTTAGAGGGTTGTTGAGGCCACTTGGAGGTTTATCTGTGTCTTCAGGGTCATCTGAGTAGTGCAGGGTGTGGAGCCTTCTTGGAACAGCTGAAAGGGCTGTATTGTAGACTGGAGAAAGGTTGAGAAAAGGCTGTTCAATAAAAGGACACAGATAAATCTCCAAGTGGCCTCAACAACTCTCTTAAAGAATGCAAATGACCAGCTGTCCGCAAGGAATATAAATCCTTCCATTCCCCACTATCCACTCTGAGCTGAAGAAGCTTCTTGGATGAGAAGTGAAACGTCTTCAAAGAAAAACAAGAAAGTCCAGTTGCCTCTTGAAAAAGCACCTTTGGATAGGCCTTGAATTAATAGAAAAAGGCCGTGATAATCACTGATATATGTAATTTATGGAATGTATCCCTGTTTGAAAAAATGTTCCCATTAATTGTGATAAACATCTGTCACAAAAGAAATTCTATATCAGTTTTAAGGACGATGTGGCATATGACCCTGATCTCCAAATCTTCCACCATTCAACATGGTTTGTTTGTCATTGCAGAATGGGTGAGAATACCCAGCCTTTAACATGTATTGTATAAGAGGAGAATTTGCTTATAGAAAGGCCATGCAACATTGCATGGAGAACATACTTAAGGCTTTACACCTGATCTTAGGCAAATCAGTGTAGTAAACATACATTAAAGAATGAGTTCTGATCTTGGAACATTCCATGTACAAAATTCATGCAGCCTTCTTGGTTTCTAGAATCTAAAATTGTTGACCTGGGCCCAGTTACTGTGCTAAATGGGCATTGATTTATAACTCCTTTCTTAATGTTGTTGGCTACTTAAAGTCCATTCTCCTTTCTATCCGGTAGCTGAATTATTTGGGTATATCATGCTTTTCTTTAAATGAATGATACTCAAGGCTATTATCTATGACAATAAAGGCAACCATTTAATGATAAATGCAATTTAACACCTGCCAAAAGGGAGAGGCATTAACCCAGTGGAAGCTCTTGGGCACTGATTTTCATAGTCTCTTAAAAGGAATATATTGCAATCATTGGGAAGTCAAAGGGATTCTAGAAACACACAAGTGTGATTTGTAATAAAAATGATGCAATGCTGGATGCACCATCCTTCAGAGTACTCTATTGCACCATGATTACTACCCCAATCAAGGAGTAGTGAGTCCTACCTTGGCTATTTAAAAAAAAAGTGTGTGTGTGTGTGTGTGTGTATGCATAGATAATATTACTAACTTTCTTTTTCCTAAAGATTGTGCTCCATCTTCTAATGTTAGTATTCTCCGCAATTTGCAGGTATATCCTATTTGTTATTCTGAATATTATACTACGTAGCATGGCTTTGCAGCTAAGATCACTTTCAATCTATCTGATATGATAAGGCAGAGAAAAACCCACTTTCTCGCAGAAGATACTTAACAGACCAACTTTCCAGCCTTTCCAGTTACTCACAGGTACAAAATTGACTAACCTAACATGCCCTCCAAGCTAAAGAATAAGGAAGCGACTTTGCTTACGGAAAAAAAAAGCCAGGGACATTTTAACAGTGCAAATCTATTGATTTATGAGTAGGCTTTGACCATCCAACCATTTCAGATCTGTCTGAACAATGATCATGGTGTGATACTTTTCTAAGACTGAATCTCCAGCTTTTTAAGAATGTAGAGTTAATTTTCTTTTTTTTTTCCTAATAGATTCTGAAAAGAAAATAAGACAGCTAGACAATAGATAACAGGATAACAAGGTTTTAATTTCTGCATTTCTCTTCAAGTACATCATCATTAAGAGCCGAGCAGGTGCAGTAGTTAGAATGCAGTATTGCAGGCTAATTCTGCCAACTGCTAGCAGTTCCATTTTGAGTGGCTTAAGGTTGAATTAGCCTTCCATCCTTCCGATAAAATGAGGACCCAGATTGTTGGGGGCAATAGGCTGACTCTGTAAAACCACTTAGAGAGGGCTGGAAAGCACTGTGAAGCGGTATAGAAGTCTAAGTGCTATTGCTCTTTCTCTCTTTTTCTTTCATCTTGGCTGCTCTTGAAAATGCAACCAGGATCTGGTTCATAATTGGAGGGAGATCATTAGGAAATCTGATGGCTGTTGTTAGTAGGGGAATCCTTTTTTGTCTCCAGCCAATGCCAACCAAATGGAGAATAACAGCTTGAACTTAAACAATTGCAATATGGATAACAATTCATACACTCAACGCTAAATATCAGCAAGCCATGACATCATCATGATGAGAGATTTTAATGATTCTGACATATCTGAGGTGAGCAAACTCTGTTAAGCATAGAACTTCCAGGAAATCCCTCACTTAAGTTACTGATAAACTTTCTCCTTCGGGAGGGCCAAGGAAGACATAAGCTACGTTTAACTTGACCTCAATCAATAGACAAGACTTAATTACACCATGTTTTCCTATAGAGAATAAGGAAGTTGCCCTTGACAGAAATATGGTGGAGTGGTTGCCTGACCAAAAGGCATGAAGCATTTTTTTTAGTCCTCGAAAGCAAGATAACATTCTGAAGTGACTCGGGTTGATTCATGCTTCAGGTTTATACTGAATTCAGTAAAAGAGGGAGTAGGAACAGCACAAGATTCTGTTATTATAACCAAGATCTATTTTTTAAAAAGGGATGCAGTGGCTCAGTGGCTAAGACGCTGAGCTTGTCGATCAGAAAGGTCGGCAGTTCAGCGGTTCCAATCCCTAGCACCGCGTAACGGAGTGAGCTCCTGTTCCTTGTCCCAGCTTCTACCAACCTAGCAGTTCGAAAGCATGTAAAAAAAATTCAAGTAGAAAAATAGGGACCCTTTTGGTGGGAAGGTAACTGCGTTCCGTGCACCTTCGGCGTTTAATCATGCCAGCCACATGACCACGGAGACGTCTTCGGACAGCGCTGGCTCTTCGGCTTTGTAATGGAGATGAGCACCACCCCCTAGAGCTGGAAACGACTAGCACATACGTGCGAGGGGAACCTTTACCTTCATCAGAAGCCTCCTGATAAGATTTCACACCAAGCACTTGCTAAAATGGGGTGGGTGGGTGAGGGGTGGAGACCCAAAAGATTGAACAATGATGTTGATCTATGTTTTGATATCTTTTCAGGACTTCCATTTTCCCCAGGGGCTCAGCATGTCAAGCTTGAACTCCTTTTGAAACTTTTGGGTCTTATCACTATTCAACTGGCCCGAGAACTGGCGGGAGGGAAGAGTGAGAATGAATACAGATGCTCCAGGAATAGATCGTGTGAACCAAGGACCCACCAAGGTCTCTGCTGTAGGTGTCCGACAAAGAAGTGAAGTGTTCTCAAAACAAAAGGACGATTCATAGTTGGACAGTGTGAACACCAATGGGTGTTTAACCATGCAAGCATCGCAGGGGAAAACCAGAGCTGGTTTTGATTCTTCAGTACCGAAATTGCATATCCAATAAAGTTGTGCTTTTGGGATTACAAAGTTCCTGAGAGTAATTTTAGTCTTGGTTGATTGCTTGGTCTGGTCTACTCAGTGGGGTGACAGCATCCCAGTTTCTTGGATGATATGAATCCTGAGCTAAATTGGCTCTGTATACAATTGGTATATAATATATAAATTCTATATATAATTTATATATAATATATAATGTAGACACAATATATAATTGATTTGTTTTGATTGTTGGAAGTCAGGCAGCATACTATTTTACTTATAAATAAGTAAATAATAAATAAAATGATTTTGGGTTTTACTAATTAGATAGATTTATTGTTATAGAAATGGCTTCTTTATGCTATTATGTAAAAATAAAAAGTTGAGGTTTGACGTTAATGCCTTATTCTGCTGCACCAAAGGGAATTGGAAATCAATGTCTTTTAATTTCTTTTTAATTTTAATTTCTTTTTAATTTTAATTTTTTAATTTTAATTAATTTAATTTAATTTAAATTTTAAATTTTATTTTTTAAATTTTAATTTCTTTTCCCCTTTTTCTTTCCCTCCCTTTTCCTGTCCCTTTTCCCTTCCCTATTCTCCCTACTATTTATTTTTGTATGTTCTTTGCATGCTATATTATAAACTAATAAAAAAACCTGTTTAAAAAAAAAACCCAAGAAGACAGAAGTAAAATTCAGTAGGATCTTGACAGGTCACAGAGTTGGCCTTAATGGAAATAATTAGGATCTCTTACACACACAAAAAAAACTAGAAGCATTTTTTTTTTAAAGCCCTGGAAAGGAGATAGTATTAGGAAGTGACAGAGTATGGCCTCTCAGAGGAAGGGAAGAAAAACACAATCAGACTTGTCCCAAAGGTGCTTTTTTCAAGAGACAGCTGGACTCTCTGGTTTGGTTTGGTTTTCTTTGAAGACGTTTCGCTTCTGATCCAAGAAGCTTCTTCAGCTCAGAGAAGCGAAACATCTTCAAAGAAAAACAAACAAACCAATAAACCAGAAATTCCAGTTGCCTCTTGCAAAAAGCACCCTGGGGACAACCATGACCTGATCTCCATAGACAATCAGACTTGCAATATTCTAGATAGATAGATTAACAGAGTTGGAAGGGACCTTGTAGGTCATCTAGTCCAACCCCCCGCTGGCTGGCTGGGAAAGCCCCCATGGTTGGGAAACACTTGACCCCTTTCCACTCTGTGATTTTAGGATCTGAACTGCTATTCAAATGCTAAGTATTGTTCTTCTGGATTCTCATTTTAGTCTGGGGTAGCTGAGCTTAGCACTCTTTAAGGTTCTTCCAGACTTCCAAGCAGTGGTGGTATTCAGCAGGTCCTGAACAGTTCTGGAGAACCGGTAGCGGAAATTTTGAGTAGTTTGGAATACCGCCTCTGACTGGCCCCACCCTCATTTCTTCTCTGCCTCCCGAGTCCCAGCTGATTGGCTGGGTCTTCTTTGGTTGCCCTGCACAGGAGAACGGAGCTGGAAAGCAGGTTAGTGGGGTGGGGAGGGAATGGGGATTTTGCAGTATCCTTCCCTTGCCATTCCTACCAAGCCACCCACACCAAGTCATGCCCATAGAACCGGTAGTAAAAATTTTTTTTTGAATCCCACCACTGCTTCCAACTTGATGTTCTGATTAATCCACAAGACCTCATTAGGAAAAAAGTAATAAAGTTATGTTCCCACCTACCCCCTTTTTTAGGGAGGGAAAATCAGCTTTTTCCTTAGTTGCAAAGCGAGAGATGCTCTTTGCACTGCCCACTGGCTGCAGAAGTGATAAATCTGACTATACGACAGGGCCTTTTGGGTCAGGAATGTCTACTTATTTTCAACAATCAAGGGAGCAAAAGGCAGTTTGTTTAACAGGCCTGCTTCTTCTGCTGGATCCTGTCAAGGGGAGGGGGCAGGCTCCTTCCATCAGGCTGTCTGTGGCGTGTGTGTGTGTGTGTGTTCCCCCAGCAGACCAGGAAAGAGAAAATCGTGACAGAATTGGGAGCAGCAGGAGGGGGGGGGGTCTATGATGTGTGGCGATAGTAACCGGGAAGGAGGTCAGCCTCTTTTACATTTCCTGTACATTCCTGACAGCATTCATTTCCCTCCTCAATCCTGCATTGCTGGGAATGAGAGTTTGTTCACCCAGAAAACACAGCAGAATTACACAGATGAAAGATTCTCCCCACCTCCAGCTCCCCATCCTGGACCAGGACCACCAGGTATGGTCAAAACAAGTCAAGATGGCGCAATGGAAGCTCTGTGTCGGCTTCGGAAGCCATTTCCACGCTGCCGCAAGTGGGTGGATTCAATGGAGGAGCTCTAAGTAGACAAAATCAAAGCCTTTTGTTAGGTCAAGGTTCCAACTAGATGTTCGCGTTATTAGCCAATAGCTCGTTGTGTTTATTAATCAATAGGAACATTGACTTAGAAGTCTCTATTTGAATGCACTACAAAGGTCACTGGGTATGGCGCAGGGTGGAAAAAGGATCTTACTTTTGGACAGATCGTGATTGGGCCATATGATGTGATGATGGCCAAGACAGGGAGGGGATGGATTTGCAATTTGGGAATGGTGGGAAGTCCGAAACCTTTCAGATTCGGGATTCCACAGGTGTGCCAGGTGCTATTCTAATAAAGGTCGTTTTGAGATATGTTTCTCTTGGAGTTACTGATTGGAATGGAGGTTTGCTGGAACGCTGGCAATTCGTGTAAAAATCAGGCAAAGCGGTGATTGTGTTGCTGGAAGAATTATCCTTTTGGGTTCAGTTCCAAGTGGGGGGAAAAAGACACTGGAAACAGGGAGGCCGTTTGGAAAGATGGTTTAATGGTAGACAGGACCACATGCCCTGGATAAAGAAAGAAGGAAAAAAGGGCTGAGATGCTGAGACTCCCTTAATTATATACCCTCTGTTGGGCCTCACTTTAGTGTTTCCTGTTCCTGTGTAAGGAATGTATCCCATTGGCTGTCAGAGTCCTAGGGGCGGGCTCTTAACTAACGTTGTAGGCTTTGTTTGGACCACATGGCTTCACCTGAGATCCAGGCTTGGTTGAGCCTTGCTGGATGATGATGTAATGAAAAAGGGCTTTGGGCAATTCCTATAGCTCTACCTGGAGATCTTTGTTATGTAAAGTATTCTGGCCCAGGCCTTAATGGCCCACCCATTAACAAAGGTGGGGGTGAGCGTTTGCTTCTGAGGTGAGTTTCTGCTTCTGAGTTTCTACTCTTTTGGGGGGAAATATTCTGCCTTTTTAATATTTCCCAGGATATTTTATTTTTCTAGGAAAGGGGTGAGTGCTAACTTCCCACAGCGCTACTGTGGATACTGTCTTTTTTTTGGGGTGGGGGGGAGTTCTGGCAGTCTTGGTTGAAAATCACTATTATGTTCCTTTCAGCTAAAAGTGTCCCAACAGCTCGTCAACCAAACAACCAATGATGATACCGATTTTATTAGAATAATGGAAGACGTATTCAATAAAAGGCCCCGCCTAATGGAAGGTCGTGCTAGCTAGACACCCATCAAATGCAGTCAAATCAATATCAAATCAACCTTTATTGTCAGAGTACAACATGTCTATAATGAGATTGGCTGAACCTCCCTTCGTCCACTCCCTCCCAACACAACTCTGCCCAAGGAGCTGCTGATCCAGTTCTACAGAGGAATTATTGAGTCTGTCATCTGCACCTCTATAACTGTCTGGTTTGGCTCTGCAACCCAACAGGACAGACACAGACTCCAGAGGATAATTAGGACTGCAGAAAAAACAATTACTACCAACCTGCCTTCAATCAAGGACCTGTATACTGCACGAGTCAAAAAGAGGGCTGTGAAAATATCTACAGACCCCTCACATCCTGGACATAAACTGTTTCAACTCCTACCCTCAAAACGATGCTATAGAGCACTGCACATCAGAACAACTAGACACAAGGACAGGTTTTTCCTGAACGCCATCCCTCTGCTAAACAAATAATTCCCTCAACACTGTCCAACTATTTACAAAGTCTGCACTACTATTACTGTTAATCTTCTCATCACTCCTTATCACCCATTCCCTCCCACTTGTGACTGTATGACTGTAACTTTATCGCTTGTATCCTTCGATCTATATGGACTGTTTCCTAGTATGATTTGATTGCTTATTGTACCTTATAACTATTATTATCAACTATTATTATCAACTATTACAAAGTCTGCACTACTATTACTGTTAATCTTCTCATCACTCCTTATCACCCATCCCCTCCCACTTGTGACTGTTTGACTGTAACTTTATCGCTTGTATCCTTACAATTTATATTGACTGTTTCCTAGTATGATTTGATTGCTTATTGTACCCTATGACTATCATTAAGTGTTGTACCTTATGATTCTTGACTAATGTATCTTTTCTTTTATGTACACTGAGAGCATTTGCACCAAGACAAATTGCTTATGTGTCCAACCACATTTGGCCAATAAAGAATTCTATTCTATTCTCACAGTGAGGACAGAAGTCCCTAACCCAGCCCCAATCTTTTTACACCATGTGACCTTGTTGCACAATGTGTTGGCCCTGCAAGTCTATCATACTATGTTGACATAAAGTTATTTTCCGTTCAGGAGTCTGACAGCCCACAGGTAGAAACTGTTCTTCAGCCTCTTGATGCGGCTGGCTATGCTTCTATAGCTCCTACCTGATGATAGGAGAGTGAAGAAGTGCTGACCGGGATGTAAGTCATCCCTGAGGATTTTCCTCACTCTTCTAAGGCAGCGAGCCCTAGCAAGGTCATCTAGTGGTGTCAGGGAATAGTCCACAATGTTTTGTGCTGTGCTCACCACCCTCTGTAGTGTCTTTCTATCCGCGGCTGTCAAGCCAGCATATCACACCGTCATGCAATATGAGAGGACGCTTTCTATTGTGGATTGGTAAAAGGAGGTCATCATTCATTGTTCCACTTTATTCTTTCGCAAGACCCTGAGGAAATGGAGTCTCTGTTAGGCTTTTCTGGTCACCTGGGTTGTGTTGATTTTCCAGGTGAGATCTCCACTGAGGTAGACTGCCAGGAATTTAAAGAAGGAAACTCTCTCCACACAGCCCCCTTGGTGTAAAGTGGGGCAGATTCCTCTCTCTTCTTCTGGAAGTCTAACATCATCTCCTTTGTCTTGCTGATGTTCAGGTGCAGATTATTTTCTAAGCACCATGAGGATAATTTTTGAACCTCCCCCCTGTACGATGTCCATGGTAGGATCAAAGTCACATCTAGAAATGCCCTTAGACCTTTCCCTAGATGGAACGGCAGTTTCATGGTCTCCATATCTATCAATTTCAAATTGTAGACATTAATATACGGTTGACATAGATTTTGTCTTTTTGGAATCAAAGAACACTTTCATTGTTTTGGGGCATGAACAAAGAAAGCATTACCAAATGCTGGTATTACCAGCATTTGTAAATGTTGTATTACCAAAGAATTCCAGGTCAAGTGTAGCATCTCCTAAACCAGCCAAAATAAGTAAGCAATAGGGCTGATAAACTGTTGTTGGACACTAAAACTGGGGAGAGGAAGTAGAAATTATGGGACTGATAAGATGGAATTCTAAACAAAACACTCAAGCCTGCAGGGTTTGAATGCAACATTTGCTATACTTATTACATAGAGAAAGCATCTGAACTCATTAGAATATTGGAACTGCTAATTCCATACCATTCATCAACTTGGACTTGAGTACATACCCAATTCCACCTTATTCCTGGTTAGAAAAATATCAATTTTCTATTTATTTTGTAAGATCAGCTCATGAAGGCTGAGTTCGGTTGGTTGGTTAAAATTCTTTCAAATTAGTTTGGAAAAAGTTGGACATTTAGCAGAGATGGTGTCTAGACTAAGTCTGATTGGACAGACATACGCGCACATAGATACATACCAGAGGTGGTACGCAGCAGGTTCTGACCAGTTCTGGAGAACCGGTAGCGGAAATTTTGAGTAGTTCGGAGAACCAGCAAATACTACCTCTGACTGGAGATTTTGCATTATCCTTCCCCTGCCATGCCCACCAAGCCACACCCACAGAACCAGTAGTAAAAAAATTTGAATCCCAACCCTGATACATACCCACATACACCCACACTTACATATGTGTGTGTGTATATGTTGCTTTGATTTATTCGAGACTCTTAGAACTGGTACAGCTATTTTAATATGTTACATCAGCCTTAAGCTGGAGTGCCAGAAAGTTAATACATTATAACATTAACCTTTCTGAAGGAATTTGGTCAGGAATGATGAAAGCTTTGCCAAGTGTTGGCATCAGAAATGTCTTTGTATTACTAAGTTTTTTTAGTGCCTACTTTTTAATATCATTTTGTGGCTGCTGGTCTCTGTGAACTCTTGTTTTTGATATTAAGCATTCTGTTTTTTCTCTCTTCATTTGGAATTTAGTTCTGGATATAGTGCGATGTTTATTTTTTTTACGATGGCTTTTGTGGGGTTGCTATTGTTATGTACCCGAACAGGGTGCAAAGGGCAGATGAATAAACAGAGGGCAGGAAGGAATCCTGACAAAACACCCAGTTATTATTAAGAAAACTAGATGGAAATGTCCCATCATTTCCCCCTTCCAAATATGAACACATAACTTGCAACTACTAAGCCTGATGATTTAAACTTCAAAACCATCTTAGGGCAAAATAAGAAAGTGCATAAAAATGAGAAATTCCAGAACCTCCGTCTTGTTTTCTAAAAAAAAACCTATTTAAAAATGTTGGATAGTCCAGGTCATTTGTGCTGCTAACTACAATTAATTGCTAACTACAATTAAGTGTTTTAAGTGCTCTATGGGTGAGGAATTCTGGGAGTAGAAGTCCCCTCAGGGGTGGGATTCAAATTTCTTAACAACCGGTTCTGTGGGTGTGGCCTAATTTGTGGGCATGGCTTGGTGGTCATGTGACTGGCTTGGCGTGGCTTGCATGTGAATATTATAAATATTTATGTAAATATTGAATTTTTTATTTAAAAAAAAGAGAGAGCAACTTTTACCCCAAATCAGGCAAAGCAGGCAGGCAGATTGAGTTGCTCACAGAATCACAGATTCACTTAGAGATCTGTGTTTCTGCAATCTGCTACCTGAGTCTGCCACTGAAAAATAGAAGCTTCAGTCCTAAGGAAGGTTCAGCTCTGCTTTTAGATTAGCTAGAAAGCAAGAAATCCAATGATTTCCTGCTTTCTAGCTAATCTAAATCTCCCAGCACAGCAGAACAGCTGATGGCCAGGGAAAAAAAAAAGGAAAAATAGCAACTTACCCAACGCAGGCGGGGCAGGGTGGGTCCAGCCAGTGGCGGAATTTGCTGGTTCTCTGAACTGTGCAGAATTGTAACAACCGGTTCTATAGAACCAGTCCGACCAGGTCCACTCATCTTAAACTTGCTGAGTTTCAAAAATCAGTGTTCTAAGGAGATATTCCGTTAGCTAACTATTTGTCTTCCCCATAAGACAAACCACACCTGAGCCCAGAATTGATGTTGCTGAGTGAGACATTTAGTTAAGTGAGTTTTGCCTCATTTTATGACTTTTCTCGGTACAGTTGTGAAGCGAACCGCGGCAGTCGTTAAATGAGTAAAATGGTTGTTAAGCAAATCTGGATTCCCCCCCCCATGACTTTGCTCACCAGAAGGGGGCCAAAAATGACCCTATAACGCTGGGACATTGCAACTGTCATAAAATATGAACCAGTTATTGGGTGTCTGGATTTAAATCACCTAACCATGGTGATTCTGCAATGGTCGTGAGCATGAAACAACTGTCATAAGTCACTTTTTTTCCAGTGCTGTTGTAATTTTGAACGGTCATTAAATGAACTGGGGTTTTTAAGAAGACAAATTAGAGTAGAGTAGAGTAGAATAGGAATGGAATGGAATGGAATGGAATGGAATGGAATGGAATGGAATAGAATAGAATAGAATAGAATAGAATAGAATAGAATAGAATAGAATAGAATAGGAATTGGAATAAATATAAATATAAATATAAATAGAATAGAATAGAATAGAATAGAATAGAATAGAATTGGAATTGGAATTGGAATTGGAATGGAATGGAATGGAAATAGAAATAGAAATAGAAACAGAAATAGAATGGAAATAGAAATAGAATAGAATAGAATAGGAATAGAATAGGAATAGAAACGGAATGCAATGGAATAGGAATAGAATAGAATAGGAATGGAATGGAAATGGAAATGGAAATGGAAATGGAAATGGAAATGGAAATGGAAATGGAAATGGAAATAGAAATAGAAATAGAATAGAATAGAATAGAATAGGAATAGGAATAGGAATAGGATAGAATAACAGAGTTGGAAGGGACCTTGGAGGTCGTCTAGCTAGTCCAACCTCCTGCTTAGGCAGGAAACCCTACACCACTTCAGACAAATGGTTATCCAATCTCTTCTGAAAAACTTCCAGTGTTGGAGCATTCAGAACTTCTGGAGGCAAGTTGTTCCACGAGTTAATTGTCACTGAAAAGACTAGACAGCCACTTACCTCAAACGATATACATTCTCCTGATTGAGCAGGGGGCTCGACTAGAAGAGCTCCTAGGTCCCTCCCAGCTCTTATTCTATTCTTAAAAAAAAACAAAAAACAAAACAGACTAGCTGCCCTTGGGTTCCCAGGCTTCAGACAAAACTCGATTGCCCCAATCTGTCTTCCTTTCATCAACCTACATTTCCCCCCAACCCCCGCCCCGCTGCTTCAGCTTCATCCCTGGAAGCCTTCAAGAAGAGTCTGGACTGTGCCATCTGTCAGAAATGGTGTAGGATCTCCTGCTTGGGCGAGATGGGGTGGGGGTTGGACTAGATGACCTACAAGGTCCCTTCCAACGCTGTCCATCTGTTAAGTCTCTGTGTCTGGAGAGGATCAGAACCGCTCGTTCTCCGACCTCAAGCAAATGGCTGGAGCGTCTGTTAGAAAAGGACGCCCGATTTGAGCTGTCCGGACTTCAGGTAGCCCCCCTCCCCCTCCCCGCCCGGGACGATTCGGAGAAGGGGGCGGGGCTTCCCCGTCAAGCTCCTCCCCCTTCCGAAACAAGAAGCGCTCGGGCGAGGCTGCGCTCGATCAAACGCCTCTCGGCCGGCCGCTTGGAAGGAGGAGTGCGCCGCCCGGGCTTAGGCGCTCTCCTTGGGGATCCGAGCCTCGGCTTCCCGGCGCGAGGGGTTCGGCTGAAATCCGCGGGAGATTCGGCTGGAAGGGCTCTGGAGAGCCGAAACGCGATGGAGTTGGCGGCGGGAGCGGGGCTGTTTCTGGCGCTGTGCTTCGCTGCCGAGCCCTGCCTGGGGGATTCGGGTAAGGGGCGTCCGTGGGGACGGGGATCGGGGGTTTGGAGAAGGGGCGGCGTCAAAGCTAGGAAAGCCACCCGGGAGGGTCGGTCCGTTCTGTCCCGCTGGACTCCGGGATCGGGTCGATCCGGCAGGGTTGGATGAGAATAGGATCGCCACAGTTGGACCCAGGGATCGGATCGATCTCGCAGGGTTGGGTCTCTCCACAGCCGGACCCAGGGATCGGGTGGATTGGGTGGGAGTCGGATCTCCATAGTTGGACCCAGGGATCGGATCGATCCGGGTTGGGTGGGAATCGGATCTCCATAGCTGGACCCAGGGATCGGATCGATCTGGCTGGTTTGGATTGGAATAGGATCTCCATAGTTGGACCCAGGGATCGGATCGATCGGGTGGATTGGGTGGGAATCGGATCTCCATAGTTGGACCCAGGGATCGGATCGATCGGGTGGGTGGGAGTTGGATCTCCATAGTTGGACCCAGGGATCGGATCGATCGGGTCGATTGGGTGGGAATCGGATCTCCATAGCTGGACCCAGGGATCGGATCGATCTGGCTGGTTTGGATTGGAATCGGATCTCCATAGCTGGACCCAGGGATCGGATCAATTGGGTGGATTGGGTGGGAATCGGATCTCCATAGTTGGACCCAGGGATCGGATCGATCGGGTGGGTGGAGTCGGATCTCCATAGTTGGACCCAGGGATCGGATCGATCGGGTCGATTGGGTGGAATCGGACCTCCATAGCTGGACCCAGGGATCGGATCGATCTGGCTGGTTTAGATTGGAATCGGATCTCCGTAGCTGGACCCAGGGATCGGATCGATCGGGTGGATTGGTGGGAATCGGATCTCCATTGGACCCAGGGATCGGATCGATCTGGCTGGTTTAGATTGGAATCGATCTCCATAGTTGGACCCAGGGATCGGATCGATCGGGTCGATTGGGTGGGAATCGGATCTCCATAGCTGGACCCAGGGATCGGATCGATCTGGCTGGTTTGGATTGGAATCAGATCTCCGTAGCTGGACCCAGGGATCGGATCGATCGGGTGGATTGGGTGGGAATCGGATCTCCATAGTTGGACCCAGGGATCGGATCGATCGGGTGGGTGGGAATGGGCTCTCCAGCGAGCGGGATTCCGGGATGGCATAGCCATAGCCTGACATCCGCCGGGAGAGCGACTGGAGATCCTGCCGTCCTTCTCTGGGTTTTTTTTAAACTTTTTTTTTTAAATTAATGGTGATGCTGTTTTCATTGTCACTGTGGTTTTACACTGCCAAAAGTTCACTCCTCGTGAGATGGCCGGCTGTATGAATGAACCAGCTCAATAAATTACAATACAAAATAGTACTTAGCTAGCTAAATAAATGACAGGTAGGTCCCCGGCTTACAACAGTTCACACATAGTGACCATTCTGAGTTATAATGGCACTGGAAAACAAAATGGCTTTCCATGCTTATGATCATTGCAGCACCCCACCCCCAGGTCACGTGATTAACCCATAACCCTGTCCTGGTGGGTTAACATTCAGGCGCCTGGCCATTGACTCGTACTTACGACATCGGCAGTCTTTCCCCCCATCATGCGACCCCCCTTTTGCGACCAAAGTCACTGGGGAAGCCAGATTCATTTAACAAACCACGTTACTAACTTCATACCTGCAGCAATTCACATAACAACGGTGGGGAGGCAGTTCGTAAAACGAGACAAAACTCACTTCACCAAGTGTCTCCCTTAGCAACAGAAGTTTGGGGCCCGACTGAGGGATTCTGGGAGTTGAAGTCCACAGGTCCTTTGCCGACTGAGGAATTCTGGGAGTTGAAGTCCACAGGTCCTTTGATGGCTGAGGAATTCTGGGAGTTGAAGTCCACAGGTCCTTTGCCGCCTGAGGAATTCTGGGAGTTGAAGTCCACAGGTCCTTTGCCGGCTGAGGAATTCTGGGAGTTGAAGTCCACAGGTCCTTTGCCGGCTGAGGAATTCTGGGAGTTGAAGTCCACAGGTCCTTTGCCGGCTGAGGAATTCTGGGAGTTGAAGTCCACAGGTCCTTTGCCGGCTGAGGAATTCTGGGAGTTGAAGTCCACAGGTCCTTTGCCGGCTGAGGGATTCTGGGAGTTGAAGTCCACAGGTCCTTTGCCGGCTGAGGATTCTGGGAGTTGAAGTCCACAGGTCCTTTGCCGGCTGAGGGATTCTGGGAGTTGAAGTCCACAGGTCCTTTGACGGCTGAGGGATTCTGGGAGTTGAAGTCCACAGGTCCTTTGTGGCTGAGGATTCTGGGAGTTGAAGTCCACAGGTCCTTTGCCGGCTGAGGGATTCTGGGAGTTGAAGTCCACAGGTCCTTTGCCGACTGAGGGATTCTGGGAGTTGAAGTCCACAGGTCCTTTGATGGCTGAGGGATTCTGGGAGTTGAAGTCCACAGGTCCTTTGCCGGCTGAGGATTCTGGGAGTTGAAGTCCACAGGTCCTTTGCGCTGAGGATTCTGGGAGTTGAAGTCCACAGGTCCTTTGATGGCTGAGGGATTCTGGGAGTTGAAGTCCACAGGTCCTTTGATGGCTGAGGGATTCTGGGAGTTGAAGTCCACAAGTCTTAAAGTTGCCAAATTTGGAGAATTCTGCTCTAAAGGGACAGGAGACTCAGGAACCAGCTGGCCGTCCCTGTTGCACATCTGGAGGGTGCCAGGTTGGGGAAATCAGGGCAACCCCCCCTCCCGCCGCCATGATGTTCTGTATCTTCTACTGGGACAGGATTATGGGTGGGAAGGTGAAATGATGTGAATTATGGACCTTGTTGTCGTGAGAGATTAAGATGTTGATGTTGGGAGAGTGGAGTTCAGATTGGCACAATATCTTGGCAACTCTGACTTTGGAGGAATTTTCTTTCTTTCTTTCTCTCAGCCAGTTTACCTCACAGGGTAGTTGTAGTGGGGCATGAGAGCTGCTCCGAAGAAGAGGTGGGATATAAATGTAGTACATAAAATAAATTGAATAAATAATTATTGTGTTGTTAGAAACAGAAAAGAGGGGAAAAAAACTACCCTCAAAAACATAAAATAGCCTGAGATTAATGCCCTGTTTGACAGATAATTAATATTTCAGTCACTTTTTTATTGTAATAATTTTTATTGTTCTTTTACACATATTAATCTTAACTTTAACAGTACTGTGTCATCATTATTATACAAATCATTATACGCACCAATCTCATGTAAATATCTACATTTATCCATCTTTATATACATTCATATACTTTTATCTGTAATTTTCTTATTTCCTTTATTTTATTTCTATTGTTCAACCAATTATACCAATTATCCCAAATTTCATAATGCTCCGACTCTTCTTTCTCTTTTAGTTTTAATGTCAATGTATCCATTTCAGCACAATCTGGAATTTTTTGAAATACTACTTCCTCAGAAGGTGTGTTATTTTGTTTCTAACATTGTGCGTATACTATCCTTGTTGCTGTAAGAATATGTAGTAAAATATATTTAATCTTCTTCCTATATTTCTCCTTAATTATTTCCAACAGAAACAAGTCAGTCACTTTTCTTAACTGTAGGGATAAAAGTGTTGTAACTCTAGCATTTTCTCTAGCAGCGTGATGCCTAATAGTAGATTTCATTTTAAAGAAATAGTCAACTTATAACAGTCAAATAGATAAAATGAGCGTTTATAACCGCATCATTTGTCAGAATTTATAATTACTCAAGAAGAGAAGAGGTGTGTTTGTGGGTTGATCAGCCTAGGAATCCACCCTGAATCTGTGGTGGGCCACTTTTAACAGATAACAGATAATCCGAGTTGGAAGGGACCTTATAGGTCATCTAGTCCAACCCCCCCCCGCGCCCAAGCGGGAGAACTTACACCATTTCTGACAATGGCAGTCCAATCTCTTCTTGAAAGTCTCCCTCCAGTGATGAAGCTCCCACAACTTCCAAAGGCAACTTCTGTTCCATTGGTTGACTGTTCTCACTGTCAGAAAGTTTCTCCTTATTTCCAGGTTGAATCTCTCCTTGTTCAGTTTCCATCCATTATTCCTTGTCTGGCCTTCGGGTGCTTTAGAAAATAGCTTGACCCCCTTCCTCCTCTCTGTGGCAGCCCTCAAATATTAGAAGACCGCTATCATGTCTCCCCTGGTCCTTCTCTTTACTAGACTAGCCAAGCCCAGTTCCTGCAACCGTTCATCATATGTTTTAGCCTCCAGTCCCCTCATCATCCTGGTTGCTCTTCTCTGCACTCTTTCTAGAGCCTCAACATCTTTTTTATAATGTGGTGGCCAAATCCGGATGTAGTACTCTAGGTGTGGTCTTACTAAGGCTTTATAGAGTGATATTAGTACCTCACTTGATCTCGATTGTGTCCCTCTGTTAATGCAACTTTTTGATAATCTCCTTGGGTTGCAAAAATTCTTTTATTTCTCGGCTGCGAAATAATACAGATAGTCCTCAACTTTACGATCCCAATTGAGCCTGAAATTTCTGTTGTTTAAGTGAGACATTTATTAAGTGAGTTTTGCCCCATTTTACAACCTTTCTTGCCACAGTTGTTAAGTGAATCACTGCAATTGTTAAGATAGTCACATGGTTGTTAAGGGAATTTGGCTTCCCCTTTGACTTTGGAATGGAATGGAATAAAATAGAAGAAAAGAATGGGAATAGAATAGAATAGAACAGAACAGAATAGAATAGAGCTGGAAGGGACCTTGGAGGTCTTCTAGTCTAGCCCCTTCTGAAGGCAAGCTATTTCACTGCTTAATTGTCCTCACTGTTAGGAAGTTTCTCCTCAATTCCAGGTTGCTTCTCTCCTTGATCAATTTCCAACCGTTGTTTCTTGTCCTGCCTTGAGGTGCTTTGAGGAATAATTTGACCCCCTCTTCTTTGTGGCAGCCCCTCAAATACTGAAATACCGCTCTCGTGTCCCCCCCTAATTCTTCTTTTCTTTAGAGTAGCCAGACCCAAAATCTGCAACCGTTCTTCCTATGGTTTAATCTCCATCGCCTTTGATCATTGTAGTTGTTCTTCTCTGAACTTTTTCCAAAGTCTCAACCTGGTTTAAGTAGTACGGTGAGCAAAGTTTGCTTGTCAGAAGGTTGCAAAAGGGGTTTAAGTAACCGAGGGACACAGCAGAGGTCATAAGTATGAACCAGTTGTTGAGCATTTGAATTTTGATCACAAAAGTTGCAACTGGGAAAAATGGTCCCAAGTCACTTTTTTTTCCTCCCCCGCCAAAATATTTTTTATTGTACTTTTCCTTTGTTATACATTGCATATTCATACTTGTTATAGTACAATTTTCTTGGTTATGTATAGTATTTCATAATATATAATATATATTTCATAAAATATAGTATTTCTGGGTGCAATCTCTACATTCTTAATTACATACCGATAATAAATCTTATACATCCAACAGTTATAGCCAATTAATGGCGTATAATCCTAATGTTTACTTATCTTGGTTATTCTCTCTTCATTAGGCCCAAATGTTTACATATCCATTATTTCTAACTGTAGAATAGTTCCTATAGAATAATTCCCGAATCAAAAAGGTAATCTTCTCCCCATTTCTAATTTCTATTTTACTACTAATCCTTGATGATATAGCTCAGTGATGGCAAACCTTGTGGTTGTGGTGTGCCGAAAGTATGTGCGCGCCCACGTGCTGGCACCCACAATGCAATGTGCCCCCTCTGTGCATACATGTGCAACACTCCTGCCCCGCTCTCTTACCTGCACTGCGCATGTGCGCGCCTCCCAGCTGAATTTCGGCCCATTTGAGGCCGTTTTCGTCCTCTCGGAGGCTTGAGGGAGGCCTCTGCAGCCTCGGGAGGCCGGAAAACAGGCCCGTTTCGGCACTTCCAGTATTTCTGGAAGGCCCATTTTTTGGCCTCCTGAGGCTGCAGAGGCTTCCCTCGAGCCTCCGGAAGGGCAAAAACAGCCTCAAATGGGCTGAAAATCAGCTGGAAGGTGGACGCATGCGCAGTGCAGGTAAGTTTGGCTGGGGCTTGCGTGCCCGCAGAAATGGCCATAGGTTTGCCATCACAGGTATAGCTTCTAGGTTAAACAATATTCTGCATTTATCCCTCATCTCTTGCCTGTTTTCGTATCTCAACTCTTGTTGACTTCTTGGCATGTTCTTCTAAGTCACTTTTTTTCATTGCCATTGTAACTTTGAACGGTCCCTAAATGAACTGTTGTAAGTTGAGGATTACCTGTAGTAACATGTTGGCACTGTCCTGCTGTAGTGGGAGAAACAAATTCCAAGAGATGGTCCTCTCTTTGGATTTTGGCCTCACATTGTAACACAGAAAATCGTAGAATAATGCAGAAAATCAGGCTGGTTTTAGATCAGGCCAATTTATTTTATTTTGTTTTGTTTGTCAAACACGTACAAGATAACAAGTATGATAGTATGGACATAAACAAGAACAAAGAGAGTAAATACAAATGGGGATAGTAAGACAGGGATGTAGTGTTCTGACCCAAACCCTTTTCCAAGAAGACAAACAATAACCAAAGGGAACAGAAACCTTTTAATGAGTCTTACGAATCCCTGGTTAAAAGGCTGCTACAAACTCATTAACTTTGATAAACACAAACCTTGCCTAAACTGTGCGAGACTGCCAAGAATCACAGATACGAAATATTTCACAACACAAGAGTCTTCAAATACCAAATTAAGATACTGGAATGTCCACAAGGCTGAGTTTCAAAACATCTTTGCTTCCTGCAAAGAACGTTCGCTTCACAGCTAGCTTTTATCTTCTGGAAGGAGGGGCCATTATCTTGCTGCCTTACTCCCGAGTCACCCGTGCTGTTGCAGGTGCTCTTTCCTGCGAGCAATCTTGCGCTCATGTGCACTGGGCACAGGCTTCTCGGGAACCTCCTCCTCGCTGCTGCCAGCCCCCACAATCTCTGAAGGCAGCAGTCCACTCCCTAATGGTCCTGGCCCCTCATCTGAGTCCTCACTCTCCTCAGCCGCCCACACCTGCTGCTGGCTAACCACAACAGGTAGGCACGCTGGTGCGCTTATGCGCACCATGCCAGAAATCCTACAGAGAGGGAAGCATTGGGCAAGAAACTTGTATGGCATTTCAAAAGTTTTCAGCTTGTGGTTCCTGCCAGGAGATATTTTGAGAGGAGGCTGGCCTCCTTTCTTTTTAACTGAGTAAACAAGGAAAAGTTTCCTCACTTACAGGAAACCAGATTAGCTGTTGCTGAAAAATCCCACATTTCCTGAGCTATCTCCTCCAGAGCCAAATGCAATTTGGAAGTACAGTAGTGGATGGAAGGAGTAAGGAAAAGGAACAATCAACTTCGGAGTCAACGAAAGAGAAGTGTAGAAATTCTGGATTGCAGTCCCTTGGGAAAAAGGTTTAATCTCTCCTTTGGACAGGGACCGTAGCTGCTTTTGAAGCAATAAAAGATAAAGGAAATAATTAAAAGGGTGACAAGGCTCATTTGCAGATTATACAAGGGTCTCTGCAGCAACGGAAGTGAGGTTGCACGAAATACCTTGTGAACCCCACCGCTGGTTATTTTGGAGACAAGTAGAAGCACAACTCACAGTCGTTTAGGCCAAAGGTGGTATTCAGCCAGTTCTGACCAGTTCTGGAGAGCCGGTAGCGGAAATTTTGAGTAGTTCGGGTAACTGGCAAGTACCACCTCTGGCTGGCCCCGCCCCCATCTATTCTCCGCCTCCCAAGTCCCAGCTGATTGGCTGGGTCTTCTTTGGTTGCCCTGCACAGGAGAACAGAGCTGGAAAGCAGGTTAGTGGGGTGGGGAGGGAATGGGGATGTTGCAGTAACCTTCCCCTGCCATGCCCACAGTAGTAAAAAAAATTGAATCCCACCACTGGTTTTGACCAAATATAGTTGCCCCAAATCTCATATAATTATCATCATGCTGTGGAATATGGAAGTTGTAATCCAGGGCATTTAGAGTATACCAGATAAGGGTTAGGGCAGTGGTCCCCAACCTTTTTTGTACCAGGGACCAGTTTCAAGCACAAACACTTTTTCAAGGACCGGGGGAGAAGAATCCGAGTTTGGTGGTTTGCTTGCAGACGTTTCATTACCTGACTAGGTAACATCTGATGTTGTTACCTAGTCGGGTAATAAAACGTCTGCCAGCAAACCACCAAGTTCAGGGAGCGCCTCGGCCCTGCCTCCCTCAGCCCCATCCCTCAGGTGTCTCCCTCCCTCCCTCAGGTGTCTGCCTCGTTCCTCTCTCAGTCGCTCTCTCGCTGCTCCACCAGCCCAGGAAGAAACTGCTTCAAAGAAGCCGGGGGTGGGGTTGTGGCTTTCCTGTCGCCGCAGCTCCTCCGAAGCACCCGTTTACCCCCACCCCCACCCTGCTCGCCGCGCGGGTTCAATTCAGTGCCCGTTCTGCCTGCCTGCCTGCCTGCCTTCTTCGTTTGGAGCAGCTTCGGCTGATAAAAAGAGGCGAATAGTTATTATTCTCAGCCGAAGCTGCTCCCAAACAACCAAACAGGCAGGCAGGCAGAATGGGCCACTGAATTGAACCGCACGCGGGTGGGCGGGGTGGGGTGAATGGGCGCTTCGGAGGAGCTGCGGCGACAGGAAAAGCCACCCCCGGCTTCTTTGAAGCAGTTTCTTCCTGGGCTGGTGGAGCAGCGAGAGAGCGACTGAGAGAGGAACGAGGGGGAGGAAACCGAAGCTGCTGAGCCAGAGAGCAGGACAGGCTTCGGTTGCTTCCTCCCTCCCCTTCTCTCATTTGTGTCCTTGATCCCGATCCCAGCAGCATTCACCGAAGGCGAAGAAAGCCGCCATTTTTTTTTTTTTTTTTTCTTTGCGGCCCGGTACAAAGTGCTCCACGGACCGGTACCGGTCCGCGGCCCGGTGGTTGAGGACCCCTGGGTTAGGGTATTTTTGTTTCCTTTTATTTGTGGTTTCAGACCAATAAAACTAACGTTTAGAATGCAGAAGAACCAGACAACCCATGAACTTAAAACAAGGAATAAAGAGATAGGACCATTATCCAATTTCTGCCACCCATAGGGAATGCTAGAACGTTGGGAACTTTTATAGTCTTAAGTTAGATCTTGCAGAAGGAAAATTGTAATCTTTTCTTCAGAAAGAAGATGAACATGTCTGATAATTGGATTTATGAATGCCAGATGCCCTGAGGGCCATGTAACACTGTTTGGATTACTCACTCAACCTCTGTTTCTGAGAGGGCACGTTTATGTTTGAAATAGGGAAGACGAATATACTCCTTAGTAGTTGGTGTTGAAGCCAAGGAAATCATGTCTTCAGCGAAATAAGTAGAATATTAGAGAACTAGCCAGGAATTGTCCATGGAGAACCTGCCAATGTACCATAATAGAGTTGGATGACTTTGGCCCTGTCATTCTACAGATCTAATTCCCAAATTCTCTGTTGAAGTTTGATTAAAGGTGTCAGGTTTATCTAATTTATCTGGGCTGAGAATAAACTAGTGCACTGCTTGTTCTTAGGAGTTCCTTACAAGAGTAGAAGATTAATACATAAACTTCATGATGATAGTAAGCATTCTTCGTTTCCCAGTAAACAGAGGTCAGTGTTATAAACTACCAGTCATTAAAATCAAGGTGAAATTTGGACCATGCCACAGGCCAAAAGGAGCAAAAATCTTAGATGTGCTTTAAGAAAAATCCATGGATACAGGCTGGAAGTCACCAATAGCTTGATGACTGTTACTGTGCAAGTCTTTCTATCTTGTCTTATAATACCGAGCATGTTTCTTTCCATGGCTGTATATGCTACTTGTATATACATATACAAGTATCTGTCTGTCTGTCTGTCTGTCTCTGTCTATCATCTCACTCTCTCTTTCTCTCTATCATCTATTATCTATCTGTATCTATCTGTCTGTCTGTTTATCATCTCTCTCTCCTCTTTCTCTCATCTCTGTTTATCTATCTATCTATCTATCTATCTATCTATCTATCTATCTATCTATCTATCTATCTATCTATCTATCTATCATCTATCTATCCATCCATCCATCCATCCATCCATCCATCCATCTATCTATCTATCTATCTATCTATCTATCTATCTATCTATCTATCTATCTATCTATCTATCTATCATCTAACTATCATCTAACTGTCTCTATCTATCTGTATCTGTCTGTCTGTATCATCTCTCTCTCTCTCTCATCTCTCATCTATCTGTTTATCTATCAATCTGTCTATCATCTATCTGTATCTATCCATCAGTCTGTCTGTCTATCATCTATTTATTATCTATCTATCATCTTCTTTCTTTCTTTCTTTCTTTCTTTCTTTCTTTCTTTCTTTCTTTCTTTCTTTCTTTCTTTCTTTCTTTCTTTCTTTCTTTCTTAGCGTAGGGAAGGATCAGTCCTTTTTTAAGGTTACTTGATTCTTTCTATCACAGACAGGTTACTAATTGGTCTTATATAAATAGCTACGATGAACTTAATCAATCAATATTGAGCTAGTCATATATTTGTGTCTCTGTGTGTGTCATTGTCAATTCAAGGTAAGGAAGGAGTGGAATTGTATGGAAATAGCAAAACTTTGATGCTGCCAAGAATGCGAAGGACTAAAGATTGTTTCAGGTGCTTTCTATACATTGTGTAGCGAGTAATTATGCAGTGTAGGAGAAATACGCTTTGTTAGCTGGATAGGTAGAGACTCAAAAAATATCTTTTTTGAGATTCTCAGCCATCCATGGTTGTCCCAAAAGTGGTTTTTTTCAAGAGGCATCTGGACTTTCTTTGTTTTTCCTTGAAGACATTTTGCTTCTCATCCAAGAAGCTTCTTCAGTTCTTGGATGAGAAGCGAAATATCTTCAAGGAAAAACAAAGAAAGTTCAATTGCCTCTTGAAAAAGCACCTTTGGGGTAGAGACTCAATGAATGCTTGTCTTTCCAAATTTTCTTGAAATGAATAATGGAGGCTGTGGGCTTCTTTGTTTATTACTAGAATAACCCCCCGCCCCCAACCCACTTGTAATAACAAAGACAATTCTGAGTCCTATTAAAATTCTACTGCCAGATAAACATAGAGATGGCATCTGTACATGAGTCCCATTAAAAACCAATCAGATCAAATCTTTACCACGGTCATAAACCAGCATGGTGAAATCAATAAGACATGCATGAGTTCATGTGTAGGAATGTCTGATAATTACTTATGATGTAATTAGTGGGATTTGGACAGATGCATAAATGTTGAGTTCATTGGGGCTTGTTAAGGAACACACGTGCCTTGGACTGGAAACTTACATAAGTAGAAGCCAAGAATATTTAGCACAGAATAGATTATTTTAATTTACTGTACATGTTTCAAATAGACCAGAAACTCTCAAAGAAGAAATATTTCTCTTGGGGTGTTTAATAATAATAATAATAATAATAATAATAATAACAATAATAACAACAACAATAATAATAACACTAATAACACTAATAACAATAATAATAATAATAATAATAATAATAATAATAATAATAATAATAATAATAATAATAATAATAATAATAATAAAGGGTGGGATGTTTGCTTCCAAAGAACATTTGTGACAAGAATCAATTTAGCACAAGTGGAAATGGTGATTATGGCAATTCCAGAATTAAGCCCTTGCCTGAAAAACAAATTTAAACCTTTGGTAACTCTTTCCAACTTAAGTAAAACGTTTGAAAGAAATTACATAATGGTGCTTAGGGATCTCTTTGGATCAGCAAGATAACTCTTCAAAAACTGATTGGAATGTGGCCAAGTTTGAAAATCATTTGTGTCATATACCTAGTCATATATGACCAATAGCCATGGGGGAAAAATATCCAGAACATTTTGCCCCAGAGCCTCCCCTACAGAAAAGCACGTTGGACAGTGGCTCAAGATAATGAAAAATATTCTTAAGCCCACTCCCTCCTTCTTCCCAGGTCACTTCACCCAGAGTGGAGCTCATGTTGAAGGATGAGAAGAATTCCCTGAGCCATATTGTGCAAACCTACTCTCTTGATACTGGAGAAGCCCATAACTTTATATAAAGAATATTTTGAAGTGCTTCAGTGCATTAACAGAGGGATTCAATCAAGACCACGTGAGGTACTAATACCACTCTATAAAGTCTTAATAAGACCATCCCTAGAATACTACCTCCAGTTTTGATCACTACACTGTAAAAAAGATGTTGAGACTTTTTTAGAAAGAGTGCACAGAAGAGCAACCAAGATGATTAAGGGACTGGAGGCTAAAACATAGGAAGAATGCTTGCAGGAACTGGGCCTGGCTAGTCTAGTGAAGAGAAGGACCAGGGGAGACAGGATTGCAGTCCTCCAATATTTGAGGGGCTGCCACAGAGAGGAGGAAGGGGTCAAGCTATTTTCCAAAGCATCTGAAGGCCAGACAAGGAATAATGGATGGAAACTGATCAAGGAGAGACTCAATCTAGAAAATGCCCCAAATTTGGGTTTACACTTTTCGGTTCCCAGGAAACAACAGTCGCAATCAGAATTAAAGTTTCCTTTGAAAGTCCTGGTGATTTTATAGGCTTGCCAGCAAGGTTTTCTTTAGAACAATACTAAACTGGTTGGCCATTGCTTTTTTCCTGATTTTTTTTTAAAAATTGTCTAGTCAAGCCCTGGGATGTTTTGGTGATCGCCCATTCCATCCCAACTGGGTTTAACTCTATATAGGTTTTTGATTTGATTTGTTTTCTTAGATAGTACGAGCTAGATCAGGGGTATCATGCTTGATTTCATTGAGGGTCACATCAGGGTTGTGTTTGACCTTGGAGGGATGGGGGAGGGGCTGTGACCAGGATGGGCATGCCCAACTCGACATCACTCGTGTCAGGAGCACCTGTGGTGGCCCCAGCACTCAGCTAGCGAAAACGGGCTCCCGAGCTCGGTTTCCAGTTGCAATGGCTTCTTGTGGTTAGCCGGCAGCAGGTGCAGACAGCTGAGGAGAGCGAGGACTCAGATGAGGGGCCAGGACCATTAGGGAGTGGGCTGCTGCCTTCAGAGATTGTGGGGGCTGGCAGCAGCGATGAGGAAGTTCCCAAGGAGCCTGTGCCCAGTGCGCATGTGCTGCAACAGCATGGATGACTCAGGAGTAAGGCAGCAAGGTAATGGCCCCTCCTTCCAGAAGATAAAAGCTAGCTGTGAATTGGACGTTCTTTGCAGGAAGCAAAGACGTTTTGAAACTCCAGCCTCATGGACATTGCAGTATCTTAGTTGGTATTTGAAGACTCTTGTGTTGTAAAATATTTCTAGGTAACCTTATCTGTTATTCTTGGCAGCCTCGCACAGTTTTGGCAAGGCTCGTGCTTATCAAAGTTAATTAGTTTGCAGCAGCCTTTTAACCGGGGATTCGTAAGAATCATTAAAAGGTTTGTTTTCCCTTTGTTTCGTGTTTGTTTTATTGGAAAAGAAGAAGGTTTGTGTCAAAACAGCCTCCTGCAACCATCTGCCAGCAAAAACGGAGCTCGGGAAGGCTGCATGCACCGTCCCAAGCTCCGTTTTTGCTGGCAGAGGCACCACAGGCCGGTCCTTCATTGTTTCCAGGGCGGCCCCACAGGGCAGATCTAAGCATCTCCGGGCCTTGAATTTGACATCCCTGAGGTAGATGGACTCCACTCAAAACTGAGTGTTCAGTTCCACAGAATGCTTATGTTCCATCTTTGTTCAACCTTGCAAACTCTTCACAGACCTGGTCAAGGCTTTTTTTGCACAACTTAAAATATCTTTACAGAAACAGACTCCATTGTGAGCTTCTTATAATTCTAGGCACTTGGATGACAAAAAAAAAAAAAAAGGAAATACAATAGGAGCAACAGAACTAGGTCAAAGCTTCTCTTATTGTCATCTGCAACAGCGACGGTAGCCAGGAAAGTTTCATGAAACTGCTAACGGACACACAACAACCCAGGCAGCAGCATCCATCTCTGTCTCTGAGAAAGGACCTTGATAACAAAATCTAAAAATATCAGTTGATACGGTTTTCTTAATTATGAAATGTCTTCAAAATAAAGAAAATGATTGCTCTGAATGTATTTATTTCGGAACACAATCATTACAGTGTTGTAATGGGATATGAGACAATCGTCTCTTTTTAAATCTGAGGAGAAGGACTGAGTGGTCACAAATGGCAGGTAGATACAGATACAGATATAGATTAAGAGTTGGAAGGGACCTTGTAGGTCCTCTAGTCCAACCCCCTGCCCAAGCAGACCCTACACCATTTTTGACAGATGGCAGTCCAATCTCTTCTTGAAAGCCTCCAGTGATGAAGCTCCCACAATCTCTGAAGGCAACTTCTGTTCCATTGGTTGATTGTTCTCACTGTCAGAAAATTTCCTCTTATTTCCAGGTTGAATCTCTCCTTGATCAATTT
Organism: Notechis scutatus; assembly: GCF_049901735.1. NCBI lineage: Eukaryota > Metazoa > Chordata > Lepidosauria > Squamata > Elapidae > Notechis > Notechis scutatus. The sequence goes on from NC_142012.1 coordinate 59,536,254, forward strand.
CCATCCATTATTCCTTGTCTGGCCTACAGGTGCCTTGCAAAATGGCTTGACCCCTTCCTCCTCTCTGAGGCAGCCCCTCAAATATTAGAAGACTGCTATCATGTCTCCCCTGGTCCTCCTCTTTACTAGACTAGCCAAGCCCAGTTCCTGCAACCATTCATTGTATGTTTTAGCTTCCAGTCCCCTCATCATCCTGGTTGATCTTCTCTGCACTTTTTCTAGAGTCTCGACATCTTTTTTACAGTGTGGTGACTAAAACTGGATGCAGTATTCTAGGTTGGTCTTACTAAGCCTTTATAGAGTAGGTATTTGTACCTCACTTAATCTTGATTATATCCCTCTGTTAATGCATTTTAGGATTGCATTGGCTTTTTTGACTGTCGATGCACACTCCTGGCTCATATTTAATTGGTTGTCCGCTAAGACTCCAGGATCCCTCTCACAGTTACTGCTAAGTGATGGATAGGTGATGGATGGAGGAGTAAATTCCAACCTCAACTTTTTTGCAGGTGCATTGACATCATCCAAATGAGGCATTGTCTTGCATTGTGATGCTCTCTTCCTTTTTTACTAACCCCCACGCACCCACTGGTAAATACTGCTGTGTAGAGCATATTCCCTTTTCTTAAGTTAAATAGAAAAGACGACGACAAGACAAAGAAAAACCACACCAAACAATGTAAAAAAAGAAAAAAACAACAACTAAAACTCAGAAGCCTATCTATGCCTCTAAAGTTGCGCGGCAAACATTTCAATGAAAAGAAGAATAAATGTTTTGGTCCGTACTGATCCAACTGCTTCATGCTTTCTTGCAAAGTTGTTTCATTCTAGAGTGGCTCTTTTCATTTCAACAGCCACGACCTGAGACAGACAAATTATTTGGAAGCCTTCCAAGCAAATTTAATTAATTTGATCAGGGAGTAAATCATGGTTTTCTGTTTAAACTGCAGGGACGTTTAAGTCACGCCTGAGAAAAATGAGATCATTATTAAAACTGAGTTCACCGTATTTCAATGCGCATATCCTTTAGCTAGACCTTGAAGTTAGAAGTGCAACCAAACAGGAACTCCACCCCAGCCGTATGAATTGTAGAGCTGAGTTGCTAGCTTCTGACCATCTGCCCATTCTTCCTGTTATGATAGCACTCATGAATTTCAGTGTGATATTTCATGCTTCACAATTTAACTCTTTCCATGGACAAATTGGCATTTTTCCTTGGATGCTATTATTGCACATCCTCCTGAATTTGTTTGCTGACTTAAATTAGCCAACAGGTTAGGTAGACAAATTAGTCTATTAAGTCTAATCCATAACAGCTTCCCATGCCTTCAGGTACAATTTGATCATAATCCATTGCTGCAATTTAAAAAAAAAAAAGAAATATCTTTTTCCTAGGTTTGTAAGCCACTTTCCCAAACTTAGGTATTTTGTATACAATTTTGTAATTCTGAAAGGCAGCATTCATTAAAAGCGTGCAGTCCCAAGAGATATAAATATGGGAGTATGTGTATGTTTTGTATATATATATGCCTGTCTGTCTGTTTTCATGTGTGTTTGTATATATATATATATATATAAAATGTGTGTGTGTATAATTAATTTTTAAATGCATTAAAAGTAACAAAAGAAAAAGAAAATGAGAGAAGAGAAAAAGAAAAAACAAGCGTGCAGAAATGAAAGATTAAAAAAGAAATAGAAGTTTCCAATTTCCTTTGCATCAAATGCAAGCATGTTTGTAAAATTGTTATTCTGTGATTACAGAAAAGCTTCCTTCTTTTCTATCATCTATATATATTTTTTAATCACGGGAACCACAAATCATAAGTGCATTGTTTTCTGTTTCAGGCAAAAGTTTCTAAGAGATTTCTAGTCAGCTGTAGATGTACATACAGGTCTTTTCTCTAATCAAAGAAGTTAATTTAGCCATCACTTCAAGTTCCATCATCTTCATTTGCCATTTCCCCATGCTGGGCTGTATTAAATCTTTCCACTTTTGAGCATATAATAATCTCACTGCAGATATCTAAAATGAAATTCCATGACTTTTTCTAGATCCTCTCCATTAATCCCAAAGCCAAAAAAGCCCCTGGCTTCAATTTTGCTTTAGTTTATAAACAAAGAATTGCTATATTTTAATCCATGCATGCATGTTTCTCAGCCTTTGGTAAATTTAAGATGCAGGACTTCAACTCCCAGAATTCCTCAGCCAGCATAACTGGCTGGGGAATTCTGGGAGTTGAAATCCATGCATCTTAAATTTGCCAAAATTGAGAAACACTGATCTAGATTGCTGGTTAAAACAGTAAAAATACAGCTCAAAATAAATTGTACCATACTGTTATGTATTTTCCCATTATTTGTAGTCTATGAAATTTTGTGTATTCAATTACTGATTAATGTATATATAAATATATTTGCATTTTACAGGTTGGTCTAGTTCTTCAAATCCACCATCTCTTAGTATTCAAAAACATATGATTACGATAGCAGCAAATGATACATTGCAGATTACTTGCAGGTAAGGAAGGAGGGTGATTATTGGTATCTAATGTATTGTCTTAATTTCTTCCCATGATGCATGACTATCTTGGGGATATGAATACCCCCACACACACAAAATAGTTACAAATGTACAATAGAACAAAGAATACAAATAAAGGATTTTATTATGCTCCAAATATTTCCAGATGTTTCTTGGCTCAAGCATTTATAGCTTTAACATTCAAAAGGACAAAAATCTTGTCTGATCTTTTTATAAATTTACAAGGATGAGAAATTCTATTTACGTTGACTTTGTTGATACTTTTAAAGAGGAAATGTCATTTATTTTATCATTCCCTATTGGCCCTTGTTACGTGTCACCAATGGAGGTCTATGGAGATTCTCAATCATCCTGGTCATGGCTGTCCCAATGGACTTTCTGACTTTTCTTTGAAGACGTTTCACTTCTCATCCAAGAAGCTTCTTCAGCTCTGACTGGATGGTGGGGAATGGAAGGATTTATACTCCTTGCAGACAGCTGGTCATTTGCATCTTTTTTAGAGAGTCACTGAGACCACTTGGAGGTTTATCTGTGTCATTGCAATCATCAGAGTAGTGCAAATGGGTGTGGATCCTTCTTGGATTTGTAGAAAGGATTATGTTGTAGACTGGAGACAGATGTCCATCAAGACAAGATTCAGCTGTCCATCTGCATTTAAAAGATAAATGCCACTCTTTTGAAGATAGCAAAGTCCACATTTTGGACAGGGAGGACCGCTGGTTTGAAAAAGGGATCAAAGAAGCCATCTGTATCAAAGTGGAACAGGCCTCTCTGAACAAAGTTGGAAGGATATGACATCATCTATCTCCGGTCCACAACACAATCCTTTCCACAGTTCCAAGAAGGCTCCATATCCATTTGCACTATTCAGGTGACCTTGATGATACAAATAAACCTCCAAGTGGCCTAAATCAGGGATCCCCAACCTTTTCGACGCCGCGGCCCGGTTCCGGCGTCAGCTGGGCGCCGCGGCCTGGTTCCGGTGTCAGCTGGGCGCCGCCATTTTTTTACGAAAATCACTTCCGGTGACGTCACCGAAGCGATTTTTGTCAAAAAAATGGCGGCGCCAGCGCTTCGGTCAGCTTTTTCGGGTAGAAATGGCTTTCACCCGGAAAAGCTCACGAAGCGCTGGCGCCGCCATCTTTTTGATGAAAATTGCTTTTTTACCAAAAAGATGGCGGCGCCCAGCAACCAGCGGCCCGGTAAGGCTTGTTCCGCTGCCCGGTACTGGTCCGCGGACGGCGGTTGGGGACCCCTGGCCTAAATGACTCTCTAAAAGAATGCAAATGACCAGCTGTCTGCAAGGAGTATAAATCCTTCCATTCCCCACCATCCAGTCAGAGCTGAAGAAGCTTCTTGGATGAGAAGTGAAATGTCTTCAAAGAAAAACAAGAAAGTCCAGTTGCCTCTTGAAAAAGCACCTTTAGGTCCCCAATAGATCTACCTGTATAAACACAGAAATAGAAGGTACAGAACAGATAATTTCAGGCAATTCTTTCAAACAATGAAAAAAAGGCTAAAGTGGATTTTTAATTCCTTGTGGCTGCACAGGTACAACTGTGTAATTTTCTTAGCAACATTGTAGAAGTACTCTGTTGTGGTCTTTTGAGATTTTTTTTTTCAATATCCAATAGAAATTCCCTGGCCATTTTTCATCCAGGAATGATGCTTTGATAATAGCAATAGCACTTAGACTTATAAATCGCTTTACAGTGTTTTACAGCCCTCTAAGTGGTTTACAGAGTCAGCCTATGGTCCCCAACAATCTGGGCCCCCATTTTACCAACCTCGGAAGGATGGAAGGCTAAGGAATCAACCTGGAGCCATTCAGAATTGAACTCCTGGAATGAGCAGTGAGTTAGCTTGCAGTAAGGCATTCTGGGTGTTGAAGTTCACATATCTGAAAGTTGGCCAAAGTTGAGAAACACCAGTCCACACCATGTATTTGAAGGAAAGGCAAAACCCTTAACAGAGCAATAGGTGGTTTTTTTTTTCCTGTAGAAAACTACAATTTGGATAAAGAAATTAGGCTAAGGATTTGCTCACTGTTATTTGCTCAGGTTCTAAACAGTTCCTCCAGTTCTCCCTCCCTCGGGCATCCAATGGTTATGGCATTATCAAAGTGACAGCTCGTTGCCAATGTAAGAAATTTGGTCCCTTATTTGCCAACCTCGTCCCCAATTTGTAACAATTTGCTGCCCAATTAGGGACTGGTCAATAGCTTGTGTTTAGCATAAGTGTTGTCAATATTGAATATCTCCATCTTGGCACCATATAAGTTTAGTTATCTGTGTTTACCATCTCTTCTTCGAGTGCTAGCCGTCTTCCCGCTGTGTACATCAAGGGAGGAGCCACACTTTTTATTTTTGGGATATTGTTTAGCACATCCTTTTATGTGGACTTCCTGTGTGTAAATCGTGCAAACATCGGCAGCCACATTTAAAGATACTAATGGTGCCTTCTATTTTTTTCATTAAAAACCCCAATCTCACGTGTGAGGAAGGGTGAAAAACCTGAAGAAGGTCATTGTTAGACCTTCCTCCCTTATTGAAGAGAATCATCAACTGGCAGCTGATCTCCTGTAGGCTTGTGAGGGGATCGCCATCATCTGCTGCTACTTTCCCCATCTGATATACACCCAAAGTAGCCTAATTCCCTAGATCTAGCTCCATCATTTTGTGTGGGCCTTCCACCTCTGGTGATCTTAGAAAAAGATGGGTGGGGACTTCCGGTTTGAGTTTCTTTAGCGACGGACTGAAACCTTGTCTCTGCGAGGCTTTGATCCATGCTCGCCACTGGAGCGCCCCGAGCTGGCTGGTTTCAGGACTAAGCCACCCCGTAGAGGTGGTGAAGAGTGGGGAGACTGCCAGCAGGGTTGAGGACAGCTGCATCTCTCCTCCCCAGCTGGTCATTAGTCCCTTTCCCGGTGGCGGTTGCAGCGGTGGTCAGAAATGGCCACCACAAAGAAGAACTCGACCGGAAAAGAATGTGCAGGAGGAAGATAAGAAGAGAAAGTTTTGGTTGACTGGGTCAAACAGCAAAAGCAACAAATAAGGTACCCTGGAATTGAAACTGTTAAAAAACAATAACATTATTCCCTAAGAAGATTTTTAAGCTGCGAAGGAGAGAGAAAAGGGAAAAGATTTGGTTTTCTCCTTTTCCTATACTGACAGCTAAGAGACTTAAGCAAGAAATTGGAAAAAAAATCCACTTTGACATCAATAGGCATTTAATGCTGAAAATAAAAAGTCAAAGGGATAATAAAGATTTCTGGATAATTAAAAGCTTTTGAAAACAGGAAAGGAGAGAGGAAAAATAAAAGGGCAGGATCTGGAAGGGAGGAGACTGCCTGGAATTAAAAAGAACTTACAGCAAAATCTCAACAAGACTTCCAAAAGATACATTCTAACTGAAATATCGCAACAAAAACCCCAGGAAGAGAAAGTTGAAAAAGAAATAAGATATAACTCGGGACTATCTGGATTACTTGATGATTTCTGGATTCTTGGTTATTGTTTTGAATGACTAAAATCAATCGGGTGGTTGTTTAAAACTTTTAAAAATGGCTCCACTTTTAGAAGAACTGAAAATGGAACTTAAAAAGTACAAAGAAGATGCACAAGAAGGGAGAGGTTCTTTTGGCTTCGTATTTCAGTTTTTAGAAATGGAGATTTGGAATTATGAGAAACAACAAGAAATGCCTGCAGAACAAGAAGATTGCGACAAAGAAGAAGCCATCTTTAATGAACAAGTAATCTTAGATGGGGGGGGGGAAGGAAAGGGGAGAAAGAGAATGGAAAGTTTAAGATTGGGAAAAACAACTCCAAAAAAAATAGAGTGAAAAATAAGTATAAAATCAGAAAGCAACAGAAGAGGGAAATGCAGAAGAGAGAATTAGAACTAGAGAGACAAGGGAGTAAAAAGGGGAGGGAGAAGATGAGAGTGAAGAAAGAAAGGAAAAGAAGTTATAAAGGACAGAAGCAAAATATAGAGAAACAGGGTCTATTTAGAGATAATGGGTGAAAACTTAATGGAAAAAGGGATTCTGCAAAGGTACATAAGATAGTATGGTTATATTAGAAGCAGAAATAATTTTAGAAAATATGAAACAATGTATGATTAAAATGTCTGATAAAATAGCTATCGTAATTCAATGGAATGCTTGTCAATAAATAAATGTAACAAAAGGTATATTTAATGATTTATAAAACATGTGAAGAGAAATAAGGGAAAAATTAATTATGGAGATTATATGTGTTTTTAAGGAAGTATGATATTTAATTGAAAAGAAGTGTTAAAGATGTTATGGTTTTAATGATTATTAATGATAGAACTGAACTGGAATGGAATGAGGGTTTATAATTACATATATTTACAATCTTTCTTTTTTTAAAAAGAATATAGTGTGTATTATAAGAATGTGCCAAGCAGAATTCGATTGGAAGTTACGTATTATGTATTATATTGAAGGTCATAAACTTAAGGTATATATTGAAGTTTAAATAAGAGTTGAATGGATGTAATTAAAAGATATAACGGTGTCATACTCCAATTAGTAACTACAGGAGAAAATTTGTTTAATGAGAAAAGATAATATGAAATTGAAACAGAACAGACAAAAGTATAAATATAATGATTTGAATTGAGATGAGATAATCAAAATAAAATTGAGAAAATTAAAAGAGGGGAAAAACTATATAGAAAATGTAAAATAGTATAAGATATGGAATAGAATACAAAAAGGAGCATGAAATTGAGTTTTGTGTCTGTATAAAGAAGTTCAACCTGGGACCATGCTATTTTCAAAAAAGATGTTTTACTTGTATTTTGTGTGTGAAAACCCAAATAAAACTTTATTAAAAAAGAAAAGAAAAAGATGGGTGAGGCCCAGAGGTGTTATTCAGCCAGTTCTGACCAGTTCTGGAGAACCGATAGCGGAACTTTTGAGTAGTTCGGAGAATCGGCAAATGCCACCTCTGACTGGCCTTGCCCCCATCTATTTTTTGCCTCCCAGCTGATTGGCTGGGTCTTCTTTGGTTGCCCTGAACAGGAGAATGGAGCTGGAAAGCAGGTTAGTGGGGTGAGGAGAGAATGGGATTGTGCAGTAATCTTCCCCTGCCACGTCCACCAAGCCACGGCCACCAAGTCACGTCCACAAAAGCGGTAGTAAACACATTTGAATCCCACCACTGGTGAGGCCTATTCCATAGACAAAAGAGATTGGAAAAACACCAGGCCCAGATGGAGTGATTCCTTCTTACTTCAAAGCCTGTGCTGAACAATTGGGCCTCCATCTTCACAGGGATAAGGATAAAAACCAGCCCTTGGGGATGTGTTCTTTGCAGGAAGCAAAGAAGTTCTTTAGACTCATAGTCCTCGTTAAAGCCCTGCTTACTCCGGTTTATTTTTGAAACTTCTGTTGGTGGATATTTAATCAGTAATTAGTCTTGTGTTCTTGGCATCCTTCTGCAACCTTGAAAGGTCTTGCTTTTGATATCAGACAATTAGGTTTAAATATTTCTTGGCTGGGAATGCACTGAATTCCCAGCGCTGCATTGAAAAAGGTTTGCTTTTATACACAGTTTGCGTTTGTTTGATTTGAGCAAGGCTTGGGTCAGAATACTTTCAAAGAAAAACCAGAAAGTCCAGTTGCCTCTTGAAAAAGCACCTTTGGAAAAGCCATGAACTGGAGGACTGAGAATCTCCATAGGTGAATCTAGGGAAAATTACATCTAGTACCTGGGCAATTAACACAGTTCTCTCCATTGCTCTTCTCTCTCTATACCAATGACTTCATCTCTAAGGGTCCCCCTGTTAAACTACTGAAGAAATGAAACATCCAGGGGTGGGATTCTACCAGTTCAGCCCAGTTTGGGCAAACTGGAAGCTCCAAAGCTGGGAGAGAACCACTTCGCTCCGACGATCAGCTGTTGAGCCTGCCCACCTGTCCTGGCTCCAGTCTGTGCTTTATTTCTGGGTTTTCCAGCTCATCTGATTCACCTGGCACAGTGGATTGCAAAGCACGCTGTCAACTAAAAAGCTACTCCTTTGGTCTTTTTAGCTGCCAGAAAAAGGGAGTGGGGGGGAAAACAGTGCATTCCTTAAGTGCCTAGAGAATCACCCTGGCAGCCCAAAGTTGTCGGAGCACAAGAATATTACTGGAGAGCATGATTGATGACTCTTGGGGAAGGATGAGTCCCATTGGAGAATACACATCCAGGGGGTGGGGGGGAAGACCAGGGTCAAGGGGGAAATGAATGATGTATTTTAGTATTGGCTGCATCCAGTAAACACCAACGTGGCCACTTCTAATCAATCAATTTTCTTTTCTCTGAGATGCAACTAGAGACTTATGATTTGAATGGGGATGGATTTGTTGGGGTCCTGACAGGCGCACTCACCGAACCAGTTGTTACACCGGTTGAATCCCACCCCTGGAAACACTCCTGTATTTAAGGCAACTGCCTTCTGATGGCTTTAACAATGTTGGTACAGACCATGAATGGAGAATGCCATATAGCTCAGATATTCTTAAGTAGCTAATGGATTTCACTTCTTACTCCCCAGTGGTGAGAGGGCTTTGGATTGGCTTTTGCCAAATAACCAAACCGGCCTCGAAAACCGAGTCGCACTGACTGAGTGTGCCAGCGATACCTATTGTAAGATGCTCACCCTGACGGAAGTAATAAGCAACGACACCGGGTCCTACAAGTGTTTCTACCAAGACAACCACACCTCCTCAAGTGTTTATGTTTATGTACAAGGTAGGTGCATATTGGAATAGTGCACTTTTTTCTGCTTAATGGGAAAAATGGCTTAATGTTGTATAATGTGAACCACGTTGGATTAGAACCAAAAATTTCTCTGGTCTATCCTCTTGAAGCCACCATGCCAGCTAAATAGTAATCCACAAATGGGTGTGAGCACAACGGTGCCTTCCCACTTGGGTTCTCCAGCAACTCATACAAAGAGACAAGGAATCTTCAAAGTTCTGAAAATACCTAACTTTTATAACAAATCCCCACTGATGGGTTATCCTGAACCAATTGATCCAGTTTGGTTTTAGGAACTACACAAATTGGTGGGTCTTACAACCACCTTTACAAGCATTGTGCACAGGGGTGGGATTCTCCCGGTTCAGACCAATTTGGGCGAACCCCTTGTTCCAGCGATCAGCTGGCTCCTAACCAGTTCGCTATGGGCCCGCCCACCCCTACTTTTTCCTGTCCTTTATTTCCTGCTTTTAGAGCACAGCTGATTAGCGTGCCGTCCCTCAGCTGTTTTAGTCACAGGGGCTGCAGTTGAAGGGCTGAAAATGGGTTTTAAAAAAATATGGATTGCACGCGCAAAGCACGCATTCACCGAACCGGTTGTTATACCAGTTGAATTACATCCCTGATTGTGCACATTTACTTCTGGACATCATGAAGGAGAATGTGATGACCCAGGGTGGGATACAAAATAAACATAGTCACAAAAAACAGGTGAAGCCCCTTTTATTCCTTCACTTTGCTTCCAAGCTCCGAATATTCTTGACTGGAGCCAAAAAAATTCCCACACAAGCAGTTACAAGAAGGAGGAAATGCTGTTTAAATTATAAAGAGTAAAAAAAAAAAAAAAAAACCAGGCAAGATAAGGGCTTGAAGACATCCACAGATATCAGAACACACACTGGGAAGGACGCCAAACTCAGAGAGGAAGAATAAACTAGAGATATTTCCACGCTTTGTTTCCAGCACTCACCCGTACGCATGTCCATCCTCTTATCCAGTTGTCACAGCTGCAGCCCATGAAAAGGATCAAGGCCCTCTCCTCCCCAGTAGACCAGGTCTCTCCCTTATCCTCTCCTCCCTGCATGGCCTAGGATGGAGAGGGGATGGGCCTGGATCCTCCTCTGACTGCCCAGCCGGCCTCTGCCCTTCCCCAGCCTCCTCCACAACCTCCAGAGCCGTACTTCCACTCCCTGTTGGCTGTTCCTCCTCTCCCTCCAGAGTCAGTCTCCACCAGGAGCATGACAGAGAATGCTCTTCTATTTCCTTATTTGTTTTAAAACAAGCTGGCAGGAATAGCCAATACCCCAGAAGATTGGCTCAAGATCCAGATGGATCTCGACAGACTTGAACATTGGGCCCTAGCTAACAAAATGAAATTCAGTGTTAAGAAAAGTAAGTAAGGTTTTACACTTAGGCAAGAAAAAAACACCACATGTACAGGTGCACATTAGGTGAAACGTGGCTCAATAGCAGTAACTGTGAGAGGGATCTTGGAGTCCTAATGGACAATCACTTCAATACCATGAGCCAGTAGTGTATGGCAGCAGCGAAAAAAAAGCCAATGCAAACCTAAGCTGCATTAATAGCGGGATAGAATCAAGCTCACATGAAGTATTAGTGCCACTTTATAAGGCCTTGGTAAGACCACATTTGGAATACTGCATCCAGTTTTGGTCAACATGATAGAAAAAGATGTTGAGACTCTGGAAAGTGCAGAGAAGAGCAACAAAGATGACGAGGAGCCTGGAGGCTAAAACATATGAAGAACAGTTGCAGGAACTGGGCATGGCTAGTCTAGTGAAGAGAAGGAGCAGGGATGACATAATATCAGTCTTCTAATATTTGAGGGGCTGCTACAAAGGGGGAGATCAATCTAACAGATAACAGATAATCAGAGTTGGAAGGAACCTTGTAGGTCATCTAGTCCCCCACCCAAGCAGGAGACCCTACATCATTTCTGACAAATGGCAGTCCAATCTCTCCTTGAAAGCCTCAAGTGATGGCACTCGCACAACTTCCAAGGGCAACTTCTGTTCCATTGGTTGATTGTTTTCACTGTCAGAAAGTTTCTCCTTATTTCCAGGTTGAATCTCTCCTTGTTCAGTTTCCATTCATTGTTCCTTGTCTGGCCTTCAGGCGCTTTAGAAAATAGCTTGACCGCTTCCTCTCTGTGGCAGCCCCTCAAATATTGGAAGACTGCTATCATGTCTCCCCTGGTCCTTCTCTTCACTAGACCAGCCATGCCCAGTTCCTGTAACCATCATATGTTTTAGTCTCCAATCCCTTAATCATCCTGGTTGCTCTTCTCTGCCCTCTTTCTAGAGTCTCAACATCTTTTTAATAGTGTGGGGACCAAAACTGGATGCAGTACTCTAGGTGTGGTCTTAATAAGGGTTTATAGAGTTGTATTAGTACCTCACTTGATCTTGATTTTATCCCTCTGTTAGTGCAATTTAGGATTGCATTGGCTTTTTTGACTGCTGCTGCACACATCTACTTTCCAAAGCACCTTAGGGCAGGACAAGAAACAATGGATGGTAACTAACCAAGGAAAGAAGCAACCTAGAACTAAGGAGGTATTTCCTAAAGTGAGAGCAATTAACCAGTGGAATGGCTTGCCTTTGGAAGTTGTGGAAGGCTTTTAAGGAGACTGGACAGCCACTTGTCTTGAATGATGTAGGGTCTTCTGCTTGAGCAGGGGGTTGGACTAGATGACCTACAAGATCCCGTCCAACTCTGATGATGTTCTATTTGTCTCGAATCTTCTTTCAGATTTATTGGATTCCACTAATATGAGAGAAAGCAAAATATAATCTGATGTATTTTTTCAGTGTTTTTCTTTACCCCTTTCCAAACTTCTTTATCCCTTTCCTAAGCCCCAAATATTTCAATTATTCCCAAAGTAGGAAGCTTTTTTCCCCCTGCACATTCTTATGTTTTGGAATATACCTTTTTTTGTTGAAAGGAAGCAATCAGAATTGGCACACTGTGTTCTAAATGAAGTGGAATTATGGATTATTCTTGGCCGCTCTACTTTCACTCTCCCTCCACCCCCCAATTATCCTGAATTCACAAGAAAGTGAATTAAAAGACCCATGGATTTTTTTTTGTTTACATCTGTTACCTTTTAAGGAAAAAGAAACTTTGCTCCAGTTGCTTTTATTTTTCCAATACTCAGCACTACAGGAATGCAGAACAGTCATAGTTTTGCCAGAAACTATGATGGTGCAAAAACGTGTCTAATGTCTGGCATTAGATCTGTAGTCAATTGCCAGGCCATTTGGAATTCTTGCTGGCTTGGTGTTGTATTGCTAAAACAAGTGATGAATGTTTCAATGGAACTAGAGAAGTGCTGGGTAGTATAATAGAAATAGCAAGAGCACTTAGACTTCTAGACTGCTTCTCAGTGCTTCACAGCACTCCCTGAGCGGTTTTCAACATCAGCATTTTGCCCTTGACAATCTGGGTCCTCCTTTTACTGACCTCATAAAGATGGAAGGCTGAGTCAACTTTGAGTCCCATCAGGATCGAATTCAAGATTGTGGGCAGAGTCAGCCTGCAATATTTCATTCTAACCACTAGTTGGCTAGCTGTCAGGATTCCGGCAGTTACTCCAATGAGTCTCAAAGCCAAACTTCCAAAACTTCAAAAGGATGTATTGGGAGTTAATATGTCCGGCACTGCCTGGGTGTAGCCAACTCTGAGGCCCATCATTCATTGTCACCCTTGACTCTGGTTCCCCCCCCCCCCGGATGAATCGTAATTCATATTCTCCAATGGGACACCTCCATAGCCAAGAGTCATCAATCATGCTCTCCAGTTAGAATTTTGCATGGCAGAAACTTCGGTCACCTAGTTACTATCTTTGAAAACATTTATGGAATGCACTTTCAGTTTCCAAGCTGCAGCACTGCTCTTTCAAATCCCATTTCCCCCCTCCCTTTCTGTTGGCAACTCTAAAAAACCATAGAAATATTGTATGAGAGTGGTGGCTAATCTTTTTGGGCTCCTGTGCTAAAAATAAGTGTGCATGCACTCGCATGCCAGCACCCAGAATGCAATGCGCCCCCCACCCCCTTACCTGCACTGTGCCTCACAGCTGATTTTTCAGCTGGTTTGAGGCCTTTTTCGGCCTCACAGAGGCTTGGAAAAAGCCTTTGCAAGGCTTTTCAGGACGAATAATATGCCCGTTTCATCACTTCTGGTATTACAGGAAGTGACGAAACAGACCTATTCGTCCTGAAAAGCCTTGCAGAGTCTTTTTCCAAGCCTCTGGGAGGCCAAAAAAGGCCTCAAACCAGCAAAAAAACAATCAGCTGTGAGGCACGCGCATACGCAGTGAGGTAAGTTTGCCTGTGGCTTGAGTGCCGGCACAAATGGCTCTGCGTACCACTTGTGGCCTGCGTGTCATAGGTTCGCCATCATGGTTGTATGAGTTGACACACTGTGCCACCAGGGCTATAAAACAGTGCACCCTAAAACTACAGCCAGCATTCTTCTGTCACATTTTCTTTCTTGTTTGGCTAATCTGTGGGTTTGGGGGAGCTGCCCCAATTCACAATCCAGCCCCTGATGACTGTTCAGTCTACTATAAATTCAGTTGGGATGGACTCCCAACTCCTAGGATAGACTGCTGCGAATGAATTGCTTTAAATAAGAGATTCGTGCAAGTTCAATGATATTTAGAATGTTCTCTCTTCTTCAGATTACAGATCTCCATTTGTGATGTCAGCCAGTGAGCCTGGAGCTGTATATATAACCGGAAACAAAACTGTAGTGGTTCCATGTCTCGGATCCTCATCAAACCTGAACGTGTCACTCCATTCGGTAAGGCCAATGATCGTAATCCATTTTGCCAGTGATTCTGGCTCTTTTTTATGTTTACGTTGACATCACACATTTCACATTTGAGGCAGAAGGCTGTCAAGGTTCCAACTAACAAACTCCAAACCAATAACCTCCGAGACAGGCATTTTCTCCAAGTCCCATTTTATTTGAGTTGTCGTATTGGCACATCTGGGAAAACCCGAATCTGAGAGTTCCAGCTTTAGAAATTCAAAGATCCAATCCCTGCACCTATCAGTCCATCCCATGGTCCAATCCAATGTCATCCCAACTGGAGACACTCCTCTAGAACAGGGGTCGCCAACCTTTTGGACCTCAGGGACCATCAAACTCAAAATTTTAAATCCTGCAGACCAGAGACCCTGGGAAAATCCCCCCAAAAATCTGCAGGAAAATTCTCCACCCCGTTTTCCTACCAATCGATCATTCTTTATTTGGGATTGCAGGATACCGTCTCCAGCTCTGTTCTCAGGGGGAGAGAGAGGCGGGGAGAGAGAGTGGGGGAGAGAGAGAGAGACAGAGAGACAGACAGACAGACAGACAGACTTTTGGCTTCATGCAAGGAAAGCAGCAGAAGCAGCAGAAGTCTTTCTTTCTCTCCCCCAAACTCCGCCAGAAATGAGTCTTTGCTGGGGCAGCCTCTTGGAGCAGGAGGCCTTGCAGGGTCCCAAAGACTCATTTCTGGTGGAGTTTGGGGGAGACAAAGGAAGACTTTTGCTGCTTTCCTTGCATGCAGCCAAAAGCAGAAGAAGAAAGAAGCAGAAAGAAGCAGCCCGGTGGCCAGGCCAGGTGCATGGGGTGAGTTCCCCACCTCTGCCCTTTCCTCCCTCCCCTCACTACCTTGTGTTGTTTGCAATGCAAGCGATGCAATCCTTGTGTTCCCGTGGGCCATGTGGGCGGCGCAGCCTTGTGTTCCTGCGCAGCCTGGATTAATTGCTTTGGGGGGTGCTTTAGGGGTGACATTTCTCTGCGGACCACCAAAATTTTCTCACAGACCACCAGTGGTCCCTGACCCACGGGTTGGTGACCACTGCTCTAGAAACTCTTCTCCAGGTACAGGGTAATTTGACCTTGACTTCTAAGAAAGAATGTTGTTGAGTCTAATCTTCCAAGGCTCTATGAAATCCTCCTCTCCCAAATTCCCAGGCACTCAATGTGGCAGCCTCGAAGCTCCTAAGTGAAATATGGCTCCCAAGGCTGAGAATAGCTCTGTGTAAAAAAAATGTAAATAGAAAGGAGGAATTAGGTTGTGAAAGATACTTCCATAATTGACTAGATTCATGGCACATAACCTGTAGCCCAATCTTAGATCTCTGCTCCCTCAAAAGTTTTGATGTGACTTTCAAAACCCTCTCCCCCAAATGATGAAGTGTTTGTAAATTTAAATTTGGCGGAACAGAAACGTAATTAAATGGATGGAGAATAATCATTGCAATGTATTTGCATTTAATTGCCTTTCATTTTTAATTACATTTCAAGTTGAAATTCAATTTAGGCTTTACTGATGTCTTACTCCCCTACATGCCATTCAAAGGGGGGCCTTTCAGTTCTTCACCTACCGTAGCTCCTAGACTATTTTAGAGAACACCAGAATTAAAGTTATTGTTGTTTTGTGGTTCATATAGAAATATCCAGAGCAAACATTTCTTCCGGATGGAAAGTCAGTTACATGGGATAATCAGAAAGGTTTCACAATTCCCACTAACATGATCAGTGATGTAGGAATGGTCTTCTGCAAGACTAAGATTGATGGAGAGAGCTATCAATCGATGATGTACGTCGTGGTGGTCTTAGGTAAGCAATGGACTTTGTTTATTTATTTGGGAATAGAATAGAATAAGAATAGAATAGAATAGAATAGAAGGAATGTAGAATAGAATAAGAATAGAATAGAATAGAATAGAATAGAATAGAATAGAATAGAATAGAATAGAATAGAAGGAATGTAGAATAGAATAAGAATAGAATAGAATAGAATAGAATAGAATAGAATAGAATAGAATAGAATAGAATAATAGAATAAAAATAGAATAGAATAGAAGGAATGTAGAATAGAATAAGAATAGAATTAGAATTAGAATTAGAATAGAATAGAAGGAATGTAGAATAGAATAGAATAAGAATAGAATAGAATAGAAGGAATGTAGAATAAGAATAGAATAGAATAGAATAGGCCAAGTATGGTTGGACACACAAGGAATTTGTCTTCGTGCAAATGCTCTCAGTGTACGTAAAAGAAAAGATACATTCATCAAGAGTCAAGAATCATAAGGTACAGCACTTAATAATAGTCATAGGGTACAATAAGCAATCAAATAGAGTGCATACTGTTTATATTGTGGCGCAAAAATTCTGTTTTTTTAAAAATGTTTCTGATACCCCACATCATTTGTTTGTTTCACAATTGTACGTTCGGTGGAGTGTCCTTTCTGATTTTGTCCCCCTCCGTTTAGGATATAAAATCCACGACCTTAGTATGGGCCCTCTGCACCAAGTAGAGCTGGCAGCAGGAGAGAAGCTATCCTTAAATTGCACAGCAAGGACTGAGCTGAATGTGAGAATTGAGTTCCAGTGGGATTTCCCTTCGAAACAGGTAACAGAAGGAGGGAGCTTCCAAATCCAAGAGGGATTTGCTGAGGGCCGTGTCGTGCGGTTGAGCTGGACCACTGAGAGTCAGTTAGGAGCTGGACCAAGATTTGATTCTCTTCTATCTCTCCTCTCTGTTTTATGGTGGTCTCTCATGAATGAAGACACTGAGGTAGTCGTCTTGAAGCCAAATCGGGATGAGAGCCCAGGGCAGGCTCTGACACCCTCTTTTATTAGAAGCAATCTTTGTTAACGTTTGCAATTTTTTGTTAGTGTGTTGTTACAAACTCATTACATCACACAAAATACCATATGAGAATACAAAGCTGTAAAGTTTAAGTTTGCTACAATTCTGGGTAAGAAGTGGCAACATTTCGACCTTGTCCTCGCCTCGTGTTACAAACAACTACCAGAAGGCCCGTTGTCCTTGCACGCGAGCGAGGAAACAGATAGCAATTCCCACATCTCCTCTGTTTTTCTTTTTTTAAAGACAGGGAGTGTTTTAGTTCTAACAGCAGCCTTTGTTAGGCGCGTGTAGGCAAGAGTGCTGTGTATGCTGATGTTATCCATGGCGTTCGTGACTTCTTCGTCCATCACAAACATCTTGTCCTCGTCTGGGTCATCACAGGTTGGCTCTCCCATTTCATCTTCGGATGGCAGTGGTTCATATGTGTTAGTTATTTGTTGATTCCAGAGAGCCATTACCTGTGCAGTGGCTTTTTTCTCAGCCAAAAGGGATAAACTGTTAGAAATAGTGCGTACAAAGATAGGTAATACACAAGGCAATATAATACATCCTGCAGCAATCATACCAATAAGCGCTACAATAGCTTGCAAATCAGGTAATTTTGGGAACCAAGATCCAAACATGTCTCTAAAATCAGGACCATTCCATGTTTGTACAGGTACATGTGCAATCTTGATCATTCTATCAGTAATTTGTTGAATAACTTTTCCACTATCATCTATTTCAATACAACAATTACTAAGATTAAATTTTCCACACACTCTTCCTTCTTTGGCAAGAAGATAATCTAACGCCAAACGATTTTGCATGATATATGTTCTAGACAATGCACTTTCTTTAGCTAATGTTTTCAAAGCAAGAGCAGTTTCATTGGTTATAATTTCTAATACAGCTTGCAACCTTATAATTCTATTGAGCATATATATGTGGGGGTATGGTACCCCCTTGTTTCAGGTAAGTGAGTGTACAAGCAAATAGGATTACATTTGTCAGTGGTACATGAAGTAGAGCTTGATTTAACAGTGATATTAATATTTTGAGGGCCTCTTACTTGAGCAGAGTCAATAGGTGGGGTGTATCAGTAGTTGTAAACAGTGGTGGCCCCCACGTTAGTCCCGGACACCTTTTGGAATAGATATTTCCTTTCCTGTAGATAAGATCTTTGCCAGCTGTGTGAGCCGCAGGTGACTCCTGCAGTGTCGTTAGGACCTTGGCCTTTGTTGATGGCAAAACAAGCATCAAAACACACAGAAGTGTTGGTAACCCCGAGTGACATTATGGGCAATGTACCCATTTTTTGCTTGACTGGTTGAGAACATTGAGGCAAGGTCAGAGATGGATCCTCCTTTGTAGGCATAGACATACAGTGAGGCGGTGATGGGCCCCACAGCCTTTGGTTCGTAGCATTGGATACCTTGTTTGGTGTAGCATCGTGCATATTGGGTGTTGTTATGCAAACAAGGGGAGACTGTCATGGAGTTGCATTCAGGCTTCAAAGTATGATAGATCAGGGTGGACTGGGTCTTCGTTCGCTGCGAGTAGTTTTGATGCAGGCATCGCAGGAGGATGGGGTGGCTGTCGTATTGGCAGGAACGATGTGGAAACCCAGGAAGCAAATGATGAATGCAGTGGGCAGCTTCATGATGCTGATGTAGACAAGGCTGGTTTGGGTAGAAAAGGCCTTACGTGTCGTCCAGGACCCAGATGGTGTTGTTGTTGTCAGCGTACCCTCATCCCCAGGTTATAAGTTCAGCAGGACCTTTCCACTGAGGATCTGGAAGCTGATACCGTTGGTCTGGGTTCAGGATGAGGCGAGGAAGCGAAATGACGTGATGCTGCTGTGCATGGGGGGATCCGGACTCATTGAGGAAGTTAAGAGTAAACAAGCAAACATTCAATGCATTCTGGAGTCCTGGCAACCCTGTGACATTTTTAAATTTGAATTTAAACTGTCTGGCCAAGGCTTTTTTGTTTTGATGAAAATAACTATGACTGTCCCAGGGTGTTTGTTGTGAAAGAATCATGCAAGAGATGGCGCTGTCTGCGGTTGCAGCTGCCGCATCAGCCATATCATTGCCTTCCTGGAGAATTCCTGGGAAGGGTTGGTGGCTGCAAATGTGTGCTACAAAGAGCGGGTGCTGGTGCTGTGCAACAAGGTGTTGCAATGTAACAAAAAGAGAGAGAAGATTTTTAGAGACAGAGACTGAAGTGAAGGATAGGCAGTAGTTGAAAACATTTTATGCGTATGGAGTTAGTACTTGATGAAATCAATCTGTGTTCTCTGGAAAGGCCAGCCCATCAGGGGTCGCCCTCCCATTTCTTTTTCCTTGCTACTTTCTTGTTTACTTTCAAACATACTTTGCATTCACAGAAACCACCTTCACTCCTTCTCAGTTTCCCAACTCATCTTTCTCTTTTCCTCAGATTTCCAATCCTAACAACTCACATTTCTGCGCAGACCATGAAGGAAGGGAGGGAGCCCTTTTATGACCTCCCCTGCTCCTATCATGACTGCAAATCCTGATTTCCTCTTTCCTTCTTCAACCCTGCTTGACCCATCCACCTACTTGCAACAAACAATCATGGTCCTCAGTTCCCACGATTCTGCAAGCCTTTAGATAGTCCGAGAGGAAGCCCCACCTCGGGAAGATAGAGGCTGCAGAATCCTCTTTCAATCCTCATTTGCATTTTCAACAACCAGTTTTAACAGACTAAGAGATTTTTAGGAGTGTTGAGGAAGATGTATCCATTCTAAGATAAGGAGGTTGCTAGTGTGCTGAGACTTTTGGGTTAATACAGCAGTAGGTAAGGAGGGGGTGTATTGAGCAAGATTAAGGAAATAGGAGCATTGTTGTGACATCGGTTGACCCACCTTTTCTGCATAATGTGCTATATGTCCTGGGTGATTTTTAATTGATGATCTGTAATGGTAATTTTATCTCCTGGAGTGGTTCCTCCTTTAACACCTCAAACAGGGGCTGAGCATGTGTGTAGTGATGCCAAAATAGGGACGGGTCAATTAATAGCCCCTAAATATTGTTGTAATTGTACGAGGATGTCTACACAATGGCATCACGTGTGGATGGACTGAAACTTGTATATCAAAATTTAAAAAAGAAAAGCAAGAAGGAAAGGTGTCCTAGGCACTCTTTTCCAATATTTTACAAGGAGAAGCAAGGGAGAAAGGAAGAGATGAGAGGCCTTAAGCAAAAGTTCTCCAGAGATAATAGACAAATTCCACTGAAAAAAGGATTTCAGAAAGGCACACAAGACCGCACTTCTACACCTGCATCCAGAAATAACCATAGAAAACTGGAAACAACATGCAATTCAAAATGTGACAAAACACTCAGTATAATCTAGTGAAACCTTTGCCAAGAAAAGGAGTACTGTAATGAAACAATGACTTAAGACATGGGATGTGTGGGGGAACAATCCCGGAAAGCATAAGTGTTCCCACAAAGGCATGATATCTAACCGAAAGGGTAAAATGTTCAAGACATAAATGATTGTCAACATCAATGATTAGACTATGTTATCCCAGCGAAACCTTTTGTGAAATGAAAGATCTGAAGTAGGAGAAGGGGGAACACTGCAATGAAATAATGATCTATAATATGTGATGTGGTTTAACTGAAAAGCAATGCACCAAATGTTCAAGACACAAATGAACATCAACACTAATGAATAACAATACTGCACAATTTCAGAATGCACCAGATAGAATCCCAGTGCAAATTATGTGTTCTATATTAAGTATTACAAATATAGGGGAAAGAGTTAAAGGCATCACACTCCATTCAGTGCACAGGAGAAGTTTTTCTTCAAAGAAGAAAGATAAATGGATAGCTGGAAATAGAACAAAGAATAACAAACTATGATTCGAATTGAGAGGAGATTAACAAAATAAAACCGAGAAAATTCAAAAGAGAGGAGAAGCTATGTAGAAAATTGAAAATGCCAATAAGATGCCAATGGTATGCAAAATGCCAATGGTATGCAAAATGCCAATGGTATGCAAAATGAACACGAATCTGAATCTGTGTCTGTACCAAGAGTTTTGACCTGGGACTAAGCAACTTTCAGAAAGAGATTTTTATGCTTTTATGTTTTGTGTTTCTGTGTATCCATGTTCTGCATGTCTTTAAAAATTAACAAAGTTTGTTAAAAAAAAGAGAGAGGCTGAGAGTTTTGAGGAAGGATAGAGCAGATCGGGAACCACAGAGATTCCTTTGAGAAGGGCATGAGGGTGAGATTGTAGAGCAGCTTTATCGGAGAAGAAGGAGGCAGAAGGAGGAAGCTGTGTGCTGACAGAGATGGGGGAAAGGATATGAACACATCTTCTGTCATTGATAATTCATACACAGTGGATGGTATGGGCAGCCTTGGGAGAGGGGCTAGCTGCCGGCCCCTCTACTGTCAAGCATCTCTGCTGGCGGAGGGCTTTGCTGCCCCCGCCGGGCTTGACATTGTGATTTAAAATGACCAGGCTTCCCACAATTGTAACAATTACCAGATGGTTTTTACCTCTGGTGATAGCTGCAGCCATCATTTCGGAAGTGTCTAAAGAGGCTTTACTGAGGGGTTTTTCAAGAGAGCCCCTCTTTTAAAAAGGAAAAAAATTCGTTTGGTTGATTCTCTTAGTTCCTCAATGTGCAATTTCTGGTCCCGAGAGAATCCTCCACCCATACTCACGAGGGATCCACGGCGATCGCCTGCGATCGAATCAGGGATGAGGTATACCAAGGCTATGCCAGCCGATGAGTATGGATGGTCCAAAGCGTACCACCTCGCAGATGATCACGTCGGGGTCACCAGTTATGGTGGTCTCTCATGAATGAAGACACTGAGGTAGTCGTCTTGAAGCCAAATCGGGATGAGAGCCCAGGGCAGGCTCTGACACCCTCTTTTATTAGAAGCAATCTTTGTTAACGTTTGCAATTTTTGTTAGTGTGTTGTTACAAACTCATTACATCACACAAAATACCATATGAGAATACAAAGCTGTAAAGTTTAAGTTTGCTACAATTCTGGGTAAGAAGTGGCAACATTTCGACCTTGTCCCTCGCCTCGTGTTACAAACAACTACCAGAAGGCCGTTGTCCTTGCACGCGCTGAGGAAACAGATAGCAATTCCCACATGTTTCCTGGAGACAACTGGTATACACAAAACTTATATGATGCCAGTGAGAAAGAAGAAGAGAGAAAACAAAAAATGGAAGAGGTTTTGAGAGTCCTGAGATGGAAGGGCTAAGCAAGGAAAATAAATCTGGGGTGTGGTTGCCTGTGGAACATTGGGAAGCTCGTTCTTGTTATGTAGCTATTTTTTATTAAAGTTTTTTTTTTTAAAAAAAGAAGATTAAAAACTAATGCAAATCCCTATACAGGGGTCTTCAAACTTGACAGCTTTAAGACTTGTGGACTTCAACTCCCAGAATTCCTCCTGCAGTCATGTCAGCTCAGGAATTCTGGGAGTTGAAGTCCACAAGTCTTAAACTGGCCAAGTTTGAAGACCCTTGCCCTATTAAGAAAGAAAAAGAATGAAAAAGCTGAAAGTTCAAGAAAGAAAAAAAAGTAAAAGAAAGGTAGAAAAGAACGATACAGTGAAGCAACTTCCAATCTTGATGGAAGTTACAAGGCCAATTATAATTTTACCTCCTATTCTATGGGTACAAGTTAACTCTCTCTTCTTTCTTTATTCTACCGTGACAAATAATCAAAACTATAAATCATACATTTATTTTTTTGTGTTCTGTTTTACCCAAGAATGTCCATTAGAGGTTGGAGGGCATGTTCAAAGGGCAAGTTGATTGGACTCCTCTTAACCTCTATAGCACCACTGAGTTGCAGGCAAAAAAGCATTAACCCCTGCATAGAGTTCCTGCTTGGTGCAACTTTGGTGCAATGACAAAGAAAGGAAATTCATAGGTCAGAACCACATGAGCAATTGCTAAATGGCTCATTCCAATCTGGTGCCATTTTTTATTTTTTATTTATTTTTATTATGCTTTTTCACATTGACATATCTCATTCTCATCTTTAACAACACTATGGCACTGTTGTTACATATACAAATCTCCATACATTTATATTCAATTAGATACATTTATATAATTTTTCTTATCTGTACTATTCTTATTCCTACTATTCAACCATTCATACCAATTATCCCAGACCGTGTAGTACTCCGACTCTTCTTTCCCTTTTAGCTCTAGAGTGAGTTTATCCATCTCAACGCATTCTAATATCTTTTGGATTATTAATTCCTCCAGCGGTTTATTATCTTGCTTCCAACATTGTGCGAATGCAATCCTTGCCGCTGTCATTATGTGTAGTATCATGTATTTGGTCTTTTTACTACATTTCCCCTTAATTATTCCTAAAAAGAACAGTTTAGGTTTGAACTTTATTTGCCACTTCATTATTTCTTGCAACCAACTCCATATTTTTTGGCTTTGGCGCATAGCCACCACATGTGGAAGAAAAATACCCTGGCTCTATTTACATTTCCAACATCTTGGATTCATATTGGGATACATCTTTGCCAATCTCATTGGTGCCATTTTTAACAGGAGTAATGTTCATCTTGAGCCACAGCAGCGCAGTGGTTAGAATGCAGTACTGCAGGCTACTTCTGTTGCCTGCCGGCTGCCTGCAATTTGGCACTTCAAATCTCACCAGGCTCAAGGTTGAGTCAGCTTTCCATCCTTCTGAAGTTAATAAAACGAGGACCCAGATTGCTGTGGGCTATAGGCTGACTCTGTAAACCGCTTAGAGAGGGCTGTAAAAGCACTGTGAAGTGGTATAGTAAATCTAAGTGCTATTGCTATTGCTGTCTACTCCAGTGTTTACATCAGCTGAGTCTGTCCCAGGAATCAGAAACTTAATGCTGATAAATGTATAATCCCTGTTTTCTTCCTTCTGGTCTAATTATCAATTTTAACCATTAGGCAGGGAGATCTTTAGGTTTGTGGGTCAAAGCCTGCAAGATTTTGGACACAGCATTGTGAATGAGTCTTGCCCTTTTGTGCATACATGTACAAAAGGTTGGATCTTTGATTGTGTTCTGACCCAGCCTTAGCAGAACCAAGAAACAGACTCCTTGTCCCGAAAACCCCCTCTTTATTTAGTTACGGTGAATTCATGGCATTCACACACAGAAAAGTCCCAGCAATAATCCTTCCAAGGGTTAATTACAAGAACAGACCTTATCAGTCCTTGGATAGTTGCCAGGTCGAGAGCTTCCAGTCGGGCAAACCTGTAAATTAAATACCTGGCAAGGAATCTCTGTGAGGCACGAACTCTGATAAGCAAATCTTTCAAAAGAAATATGAATTAATTGTCTCCTACAACCACCACTCCTCTTTTGCTTCTATTTATTCCCCAGGGAGGGGCCATTGAACGTCCATGTGTGCCTTTCTTCCTGAATTGGCCCCTGTTCCTTAGTTGTTCTCCTGTCCTGACAGCTCTGTGCATACGCGCATCTGGAACAGGCTCCAACTGTTCTTCTTCCCCACTTATCTCCAACTCCGAAGGCAGCTGATGAATGCCAGACGGCTCTGGCCCTTTCTCTGCTTCCTATGCACAGCATCCATCAGAGCCTTTCCCAGACTCCAGGACTAGCCTAAGTTGCTCTCCAACCTCCTCATCGTCTGAGTGTGCCACCAGCTCCACTGGCAGCTGGCGGGCCATGACAGATTGTAATGCTATCTCCTGAACCAGCCCAGTCTACAGCTGAAAGGATAATGCTGAGTAAAATGCCTTTGAACTCTATTGCAGAAAATGAATGCTATGTTCAAGGAAGGGATGACAGCCTTGGGCAGTGAAATGAAGAAGTTTGTGAGCACCCTCACTATCGAACACGTGACTTTAAGCGATGGGGGTCTGTACAGTTGTACAGCCACCAGCAGCCAGATGGCAAGAAAACACAAAATTAATGTCATTGTTCACGGTAAGCCTTAATTCATGGTGGGCTTGGACTTTATGGTTCTAAACTGAGAGCTCCTGGGAGAAACCATGAAATGAATTGTCCTCAAAATCAAGGCAAACAGCTTGAGTCCAAGGTCTGTTCATCTTCAGGATGAATCCTATAAGCCAGTGATTTCTCAATCCGTGGCCCGTGGCCGCCCTGGGAGTCCGTGGCCTCCCTGTCATCACAGGGAGTCCACAAAGTCTTGAAAAAAATGTTATGGTTTAAATCTTGAATTAGATTTTGGGAGGGGCTGCTGGGGGGGGGAGGTTCGCAAGGGTTCGGGAGAGCCCCGGCTAAGATTCTGTGCAGTTCAGAGAACCCCCAAATCCCACTCCTTGCTGGCCCCGCCCACCCCACCCCTTCTCTCCCAGAAGTCCCCACGCAGTCCATTTTGGATTCAGGTAAGTGCAGGGTGCACACAGAGGCTTGGAGAGGGTGAAAATCGGGCCTCCTGGAAGTTCGGGAAGGCTGGAAACGGGCCCGTTTCTAGCTTCCAGAGAGCCTCTGGAGCCCGGGGAGGGCGAAAACGCCCCTCTGTTGTGGCGCAGGAGGCCGATTAGGCCACGCCCATAGCCACTCAGCAACCAGGCAGTTAACATTTTTGAAGCCCATCCCTGGAGGGGACATGTCACTCACTCACCACTAGGATGACCTTGATTGACAGCCTTTGTGTGTGGTGGATGGGTTCGGACTTATGCTGGTTAAACTGCTGGGTCTTAGTTTAGCAAGAAACATGGCTTATTCCTTATTGCTACTGTGGCTTGTTCCATAAACTATGTCTTGGCGGGATATTTGAGTCCTTCCATGTTGGTCAATTCAGTGGTGTTTTTTGTTTTTTTTTACTATAGGATGAGTGAAAATAAATAAATAAAAGTTGATTGCTTTGAGTAGTTAAAAGTCTGATTTTGGTTTCTAAAGTCAATAAGCAATTTGACAACTGCATTTCTTACTAAGGGTAACAGTATCCATTATAGTATTAATATTACAAACTGTACTGTCCATTGTTTTAAATGATTATCTTATTAAATTTTTTGATAGAAAAGCCTTTTCTCTTTTTGGGCAAAATGCCACTTGTGGTGGAGACAATTCTCAGAGAACCAGCTAAAGTGCCTGTATTATTCAAAGCGTATCCCCTCCCAGAGGCAAAATGGTAAGAACCTGAGCAAATCTTATTCTTCTTTTGCTTCTCTCCCTTTCTGTATACATTTTACAATGTCCAATCACATAGAAACACTGAAGTTCTAAAAGAAAATGTTGGGTTTCTGATTTCTTTGTGAACAGCGGAAGAAAGCATAACCCAAAATAAAGGGTTATGCTTTTGTTATTATGGTGATGTTACTTGCTAAAAGTATATGCTTAGTGATTAACTGCTTCCATTTTCTTTTGGATTTTTCTTTTCAAACAAATGAAAATCCCTATTTAGCACTGAACACTGAGAATTGCAGACAGATAAACTTTTCTCGCAACTCTGTCCTAATCTTAGGACTATTTTGCAGGCAAAATTAGATTCTCTTGCTGCAGTGTACTGAAAATGTAGGAAGTAGAAGGTGGTTCGATTGTTTTCTCTGTTTGCTTCTTCATCTTTCAAGCCACGGGATCAACTGTGTTTTGCAGGTATAAAAACGGAGAAGCCATTGTTGCAAATCGTACGGTGAAACTTGGTTACTCTTTAATTATTACTGAAATGAGTGAAAAAGATGCTGGGAATTACACCGTTGTGCTGACCAATCCCATTAACCAGCAGTGTGAGAAACACACATTTCATCTGGTGGTAAACGGTAAGATCTTGTTCCACTTTTTTTAAAAAAACTACATTGCTGCCAATTGCTAATAAACTGGAGGGAAAGTGGCATCGCATTCTCTATTAAGATTAGAGAGATTGTTCCTAAAGCATCATGTGCCAAGAAGAGTTACATTTGTAGGAGCCTACTTATCAAAAAGGTAAAGCACATTTAAGAGATATACAGGTGAGACCATTTCTAGAATGTGCAAGTTAACAATCCCACCACCTTCCTCTCCTAATCTATTGCAACTCCATTCCCAGCTCACATTTTCCATTTTGATCCCCTTTCAGGGTTATGTGAATGTTGGTTCTATTTGCTTTTCATTCCACTTTAGACAGTCTAGTCCAGTGGTCGCCAACCAGCGGGCTGGGGAAGTCCATGAGAAAATTTTGGTGGTCTGCAGAGAAATGTCACCCGCAAAGCATCCCCCACAAAGCAATTAATCCAGGCTGCGCGGGAACACAAGGCTTGTGTCGTTTACATTGCAAACAACACAAGGTAGTGAGGGGAGGGGGGAAAGGGCCTAGGGGGGGGGGGAACTTGCCCCACGCGGCCCACACCCCTGGCCTGGCCACCGGGCTGCTTCTTTCTCTGCACACAAGGAAAGCAGCAGAAGTCTTTCTTTCTCTTCCCCCAAACTCCACCAGAAATGAGTCTTTGGGACCCTGCAAGGCTCCAAGAGGCTGCGCCAGCAAAGACTCATTTCTGGCGGAGTTTGGGGGAGAGAAAGAAAGACTTCTGCTGCTTCTGGTGCTGTCCTTGCATGAAGCCAAAAGTCTCTCTCCCCCCCCCCTCCAAAATGGAGCTGGACACCTATCCTGCGATCCCAAATAAAGTGTGATTGATTGGTAGGAAAATGGGGTGGAGAATTTTCCTGCAGACTTTTTTTGGAATTTTCCCAGGGTCTCTTGGTCTGCTGGATTTAAAATTGTGAGTTTGGTGGTCCCTGAGGTCCAAAAGGTTGGTGACCCCTGTTCTAGTCTATTTACTTTTCACTCACTTACTCTAAACTTTGATTGGCTACAACATTGGATCAGCCTTCCAATAGCTGGTCACTGTCCTATACAATAGTTAAGTGCAAGGGGCTGTTATGTTCTGAATTGGGGAAAGGCTTTCTCCCCCCCGCCCCCATTGATCTAACTATGACCCAGTAGCCAGCTAGTGTGAGCCAGCTAAATATGAGCCAGCAGTGTACAGTGGCAGCCAAAAAAGACAATGCAATCCTAAATTGCATTAACAGAGGAATACAATCAAGATCAAGGGAGGTACTAATACCAGTCTAATAAAGCCTTAGTAAGACCACACCTAGAGTAGTGCATTCAGTTTTGGCCCCCACACTATTAAAAAGATGTCGAGACTCTAGAAAGAGGGCAGAGAAGAGCAACCAGGATGATTAGGGGATTGAAGACTGAAACATACGAAGAACGGTTTCAGGAACTGGGCATGGCTAGTCTAGGGAAGAGAAGGACCAGGGGAGACATGAGAGCAGTGTTCTAGTATTTGAGGGTCTGCCACAGAGAGGAAGGGGTGAAGCTGTTTCCCAAGGTACCTGAAGGCCAGACAAGGAATAATGGATGGAAACTGAACAAGGAGAGATTCAACTTGGAAATAAGGAGAAACTTTCTGTCAGTGAGAACAATCAACCCATGGAACAGAAGTTGCCTTCGGAAGTTGTGGGAGCTTCATCCCTGGAGGCTTTCAAGAAAAGACTGGGCTGCCACCTGTCAGAAATGGTGCAGGGTCTGTTTGGGCGGTGGAGTTGGACTAGATGATCTACAAAGTCCCTGTTAATCTGTAGTGAGGTCTGCCTTCCCTGCATGGGAAGGTCAAGAAGAAGGGGAATGATCAGTATAGGTTGTAGTGACCTTAATCTGAATTAAATACAAATAGCTAAACCACTGCAATCTAGGCTTGAGTTTAAATTGACTTCATGAACAACAGCCCTGGAACAGTAGAGAAGAGTAGCAGCTTGGGCTGAAGTACAGAAGAGCCCTTAGTCTGGTAGACAAGTGTCAAAAAACCCTGTGCCCATAGACACAGGTTGGAAAACCCCCCAAAAGTCTGCAGCCATCTTAAATAAAGCAATTTTTTGTAAACTTTTACAAGTTTGTAAAATGTAGTTCTGACACAAGAGGATTAATGTCTGATAATATTTTGAGACTTTGAGAAGTCAAGAGAACTTGATGGTTTCACTCAAGGCTTCATGTGGGATGATCAAGGCTGGTCATCCACATTTTTTTTTGTTCCTCTTTCTCTGATGGTATCACCCAAAATAGCCATCATAACCTTTGGGGTCCTTAGATGTCATCAAAAAATCAAAAACATCCCCATCATCAAAAACGTCATCAAAAAAGCACAACAAAGAATGTTCTTTCTGCGCCAACTCAGGAAGCTCAAACTGCCAAGGAGCTGCTGATCCGGTTCTACAGAGGAATGATTGAGTCTGTCCTCTGCACCTCTATAACTGTCTGGTTTGGTTCTGCAACCCAACAGGACAGACACAGACTTCAGAGGATAATTAGGACTGCAGAAAAAACAATTACTACCAACCTGCCTTCAATCAAGGACCTGGATACTGCACGAGTCAAAAAGAGAGCTGTGAAAATATCTACAGACCCCTCACATCCCAGACATAAATTGTTTCAACTTCTACCCTCAAAATGACGCTTATAGGGCACTGTACAACTAGACACAAAGACAGTTTTTCCCCACATGCCATCACTCCGCTAAACAAATAATTCCCACAACACCGTCAAATTAACTACTAAGACTATACTACTATTCTTCTTCTCATCCTTACTAGTACCTATCTCTTCCCACTTACGACTATAACCGTGTTGCTTGTATCTTTAAAACTTATATGGTTTTTATTGTTTCTTAGTATGATTTGATTGCTTATTAGTATCCTATGTCTATCAGTAAGTGTTTTATCTTATGATTCTTGATGAATATATATCATTTTTTCTTTATGTATATGGAGAGCATATTCCACCAAAGACAAATTCCTTGTGTGTCCAACCACACTTGGCCAGTAAAGAATTCTATTCTATTCTAATTTCTGTTCTATTCTATTCTATTCTATTCTATTCTGTTCTATTCTATTCTATTCTATTCTATTCTATTCTATTCTATTCTATTCTATTCTATAAAAAACAAAGGTGGTTTTTGACTGATCATATAAAGATTGCCTTCCATTGACTTAAAATGCCATGACAACTAAGGTGGGATGTTTTCTCTTTTTCAGCCCTCTTTGATAGAACCTGGATTTTTACAATTGTAAACAAGCAGCGAAAACAATATAGGTTGATGTATGGAGGGTCCGATGTATTTGCTTTGTTTGACTTCAGTAACCTCTTCTGTTTATTTATATTTGGAAATGGAGAGGAAAGAGACAGGCTTTTGAAAATCCAGTTTTGTTACATAAAGAATGTTGTTTTTAATGTGCTGTATATTTTGGTTTGGGCTTTGTGTCCTGGTCTTTTCCTGTCCTCATGCTTCTTCTTACTCCTGGACCACATTGTTTACTTCCCATTACCTCGCCCATCCTGTCATCTTGAGCTTCACCCTTTGCATGCCTTCTTCCTTTGCATCCTCAGAAAACTTCCTTGCTTTTGCTTAAAATCTATATCTATATCTATATCTATATCTATATCTATATCTATATCTATCTATCTATCTATCTATCTATCTATCTATCTATCTATCTATCTAAAGTTTTCGCGGGTACTTACATGTATGGTATTCAGCTTTGTTTGGGTATTTTCCCACGTCATTATAGCTGTGCTTTTAAAGTTGTAGCAACGTTTTGGCAGAATCTCATCTGCCATCATCAGGCTTCTGTATTGTGTTCATCTGTGAGTCAGACTTTCACAGCCGTTTCAGCCTGATGATGGCAGATGAGATTCTGCCGAAACGTTGCTACAACTTTAAAAGCACAACTATAATGATGTGGGAAAATACCCGAACAAAGCTGAATACTGTATATATGTAGCCAAGTTGGTGGTTCAGGAAGAACAGTATCCCACAGTTAGCAATCATCATATCCAAATACTCCTAGGAAGTGATGTTGGTCACTAAATAAGAAAGAGGTGATGCTGGCTGAACTAGTTTTCATTGTCCAAAATACAGATACAGATGAACAGAGTTGGAAGGGACCTTGGAGGTCATCTAATCCAATCTCACCCCCACCGAAACAGACTCTACACCATTTCTGACAGTCTCTTCTTGAAAGTTTCCAATGATGAAGCTTCCACAACTTCTGAAGGCAACTTCTGCTCTATCAGTTGATTGTTCTCACTCTTCTCCTTATTTCCAGGTTGAATCTCTTCTTGATCAGTTTCCATCCATTGTTCCTTGCCTGGCCTTCAGGTGCTTTGGAAAATAGCTTGACCGCTTCCTCTCTGTGACAGCCCCTCAAATATTGGAAGACTGCTATCATGTCCCCCCTGCTCCTTCTCTTCACTAGACTAGCCAGGCCCAGTTCCTGTAACCGTTCTTCATATGTTTTAGCCTCCAGTCCCCTCATCATCCTGGTTGCTCTTCTCTGCACTCTTTCTAGAGTCTCAACATCTTTTTTATAGTGTAGGGACCAAAACTGGATGCAGTACTCTAGGTGTGGTCTTACTAAGACTTTATAGAGTGGAATTAATACCTCCCTTGATCTTGATTTTATCCCTCTGTTAACACACCTTAGGATTGCGTTGGCTTTTTTGGCTGCTGCTGCACCCTGCTGGCTCATATTTAGCTGGTTGTCCAGTAAGGTGAGCCTGGCTGAACTGGACATGTTCATGAAATGGACAGTGATTTGTCCAAAATGGTTTAAGGTCTCCTGCTTCTGCAGGGGGGGTTGAACTAGATGACCTCTAAGGTCCCTTCCAACCCTTTCTGTTATTCTGTTAAATGCTTCAGGGTGCAAAGAGGAGTTTTTCACTTTCAGAATCTGACTGCACCAAAGAAAGGCATGAATTCTTTTGAAAGGCATGAATTCTTTTGTGATCATTTAACTGGGTGCCAAATGAGTAAGGAAGCAGATTTTTATTCTGTCTGCCACAGCCCATTCTGGTGCAACATTCTGTCTTTTCTCCTAGAAATGAATTAACCTTTCACTTAAATTGGAATGAGGAAAGAAAAGGAGTAATGGTTGATCAGGGGGTAAAAAGTGCCACCTTGCTGGTTGGCATGCAGCCCAAAGTCATAATGTGGTTGCTTATTTTTCATTTAGTATGAAGCCAAAGTTCGTTGAGCATTCAAGCTAAAGATTGAATCCATTGTTCTGTTATTATTCCCTACAGTTGATAGTTAGGAGGTAGTTAGATGCCTTTAAAACTTAGAGAATGCTTGAAGGCCTGGCTTTTCAGCTTTGTAATGGAGATGAGCACCGACCCCTACAGCCGGGAATGACTAGCACGTATGTGCGAGGGGAACCTTTACCTTTAAGCTTAATAAAGCTTAAAATCCGTTTGCTAGCTCTGCGTTGATGACTTTTACACGTGTATAGTGTTCATGGCTACACATAGTCAGATAACAGATAACAGATAATCAGAGTTGGAAGGGACCTTGTAGGTCATCTAGTCCAACCCCCCCACCCAAGCGGGAGACCCTACACCATTTCTGACAAATGCCAGTCTAATCTCTTCTTGAAAGTCTCAAGTGATGACGCTCCCACAACTTCCGATGGCAAGCTGTTCGATTGGTTGATTGTTATCTGTCAGAAAATTTCTCCTTATTTCTAGGTTAAATCTCTCCTTGTTCAGTTTCCATCCATTATTCCTTGTCTGGCCTTTGGGTGCTTTAGAAAATAGCTTGACCCTTCCTCTCTCTGACAGCCCATCAAATATTGGAAGACTGTTATCATGTCTCCCCTGGACCTTCTGTTTACTAGATTAGCCAAGCCCAATTCCCGCAACCTTTCATTATATGTTTTAGCTTCCAGTCCCCTAATCATCCTGGTTGCTCTTTTCTGTACTATTTCTAGAGTCTCAACATCTTTTTTATAATGTGGTGAACAAAACTGGATGCAGTACTCTAGGTGTGGTCTTACTAAGGCTTTATAGAGTGGTATCAGTACTTCCCTTGATCTTGACTGTATCCCTCTGTTAATACAATTTAGGATTGCATTAGCTTTTTTGGCTGCTGCTGCACACAGCTGGCTCATATTTAGCTGGTTGTCCACTAAGACTCCAAGTTCCCTCTCACAGTTACTGCTATTGAGCCTGGTTTCACCCAGTCTATATGTGTACTTTTGGTTTTTCTTGCCTAAGTTTAGGACTGTACTTTTCTCTACATTGAATTTAATTTTGTTAGATACGACCCAGTGTTCTAGTCTGTCAAGATCCATCTGGATCTTGAGCCTATCTTCTTAGGTGTTAGCTATTCCTGCCAGCTTAGTATCATCTGCAAATTTGGTAAGTTCCCCTTCTATTCCCTCATCTAAGTCGTTAATGAAGATATTGAAGAGTACTGGGCCTAAAATGGAACCTTGTGACACCCCACTGCTCATTTCCCTCCATGTAGTGCATGTACATGTAGGATTGCTCACAGGAAAGTGCAGTTGCAATTAGCACGGGTGACTCGGGAGTAAGGCTGCAAGGTAATGGCCCCTGCTTCAAGAAGGTAAAAGCCAGCTGTGAAGCGAACGTTCTTTGCAGGAAGCAAAGGCGTTTTGATACTCAGCCTCGTGGACATTACAGTATTTTAAGTTGGTATTTGAAGGCTCTTGTATTGTGAAATATTTCTTATCTGTGATTTTTGGCAGTCTCGTACAGTTTTGGCAAGGTTTGTGTTTATCAAAGTTAATGAGTTTGCCGCAGCCTTTTAACCGGGGATTCGTAAGACTCATTAAAAGTTTTCTGTTCCCTTTGGTTATTGTTTGTCTTCCCGGAAAAGGGTTTGGGTCAGAACAAACCATAGACGGTGTAGTTCAAGGTTGTCCAAGCCCAAAATTTCAAGCCTGGTGATGTAGGGAATTCTGTTGTGAACAGAGGAGTGTAGTACTCTTCTTGATGAGTGTAGACTCATCCAGAGTTGGCAGGCATTAAAGTTTCCTCTAATGAGAGGACTTCAGTAACAGAAAGCGAATGAGAGGCATTGTTTCTTCCATCTCGTCTCACAGAATTACTTCCAGCTGGTTGCTACTCATTTATACTTATCTTTTCCTTTGCCAGTTCCACCTCAAATTGGGGAGAATGCTCTTCTGACTTCTGTGGATTCCTACAAGCATGGCTCCACCCAAACTCTTACGTGTACAGTGTACGCAGTTCCAATGGTGACCCGCATTCAGTGGTCCTGGCAACTGGAAGAAGAATGCACTTTCAATCCACAGTAAGTAGAATGCAAGTTCCTGGTGATTGCTTTTCCCACATTTGATTGGGTTACAAATACCTTGCGTTGGTGTTTGGAGATCTCTCAACAAATCTCTTCTGGGCGACTCGGGAGTAAGGCTGCAAGGTAATGGCCCCTGCTTCAAGAAGGTAAAAGCCAGCTGTGAAGCGAACGTTCTTTGCAGGAAGCAAAGACGTTTTGATACTCAGCCTCGTGGACATTACAGTATTTTAAGTTGGTATTTGAAATCTCTTCTGATCCTTTGGAAAATTCTTCTCCTGGAGGTGAGACAGGCCCCGTCTCCTGGCCTTCTGAAAAGAGGTTAAAACATGGTTCTGTGGCCATGCCTGGGAAGCCCAAAAGAGTACGGATTTGTGGGGTTGGTGAGTGCCACGAGAGCCCTTCCTTTGCCTTTGTCCATCAATTTTTTAACAGGGTTATTCTTGCCTCCTTAATATATAGGTACAGCTATAGCTATAGATAGATATAGATGTAGCTATAGATATGTGTGTGTGTGTGTGTGTGTCAAAACTACTCAAATTCCCTCCAGTTTTATTTGTGTGCTGGATTTTGGCTCTAGGTGACTGCTGGCTCTCAGTTCTGGAAGTTTTTATTGTTGCTGATACATATAACAGATCTGTAGTGTTCTCTCCCCCAAGTTTTCTCTCTTGGGGGGCACACCAGGCCTTCATTTGTCTGGGTGTCTTATCTCTATGAAAGTGAATGTCAGTGGAAACCCCTTGATAGATGGTAGGAGTGATAGAGTGAGCTTCTGACCAAGGGCCACTTCACTTCCCTTATCTGAATTTTGCACAAGAACAG
Source organism: Notechis scutatus (assembly GCF_049901735.1). Classification (NCBI taxonomy): domain Eukaryota; kingdom Metazoa; phylum Chordata; class Lepidosauria; order Squamata; family Elapidae; genus Notechis; species Notechis scutatus. Next base: position 59,571,145 of record NC_142012.1, read on the forward strand.
ACTTCCTTTTAGAATTCAAAAAAAAAGAAAAAGAAAAGGGGAATCTGTTTTCCTGTTGTTGTTGTTTTGAAAACAACTTCCTTTCTGTCTTCTTCCTTTGGTGCCTAACTATTTCCTATGCAAGGTTGGGCAATCCAGAGAAATATTGATTCCTATGTTAACCTTTGCCTTTCTTTTAACAAAATTCCCGTCCGATTTGTTGATTTTATGAATGGAGGTTTATTTGCAAAACAACTGTTCCTTACCTTTAATATCTATAGGGCTGGAGCTAGCCAAAATAAGGAAAATTTACCTCGAGGGCCTGAGAATATTCCTTGGCATATAGCAGCAAGGACTTTTAGGCATCATATCAGAGTCTATGTATGATCCTAAAATAGGAGATGCAGAAAAATATTGCGGCACATAAGGACTTTTGCTTTTCAGTGCTATAACCAACCAATTGGGGATGCTCCTTCAGTAGTGAATACTTCTCTCTCTATGTGGTATGGCTCTTCTGAATATAGACTCTTTGCTAAGAATTTTTGGAACTGAATGTTGCACAGTTGCAGGGCACAGAAGCTGAGAAAGGAATAAGAGGATGGAAGTTGGAAGGAACCTTGGAGGTCTTCTAGTCCAACCCCTTGCTCAAGCAGGAAACCTATACCATTTCAGACAAATGGTTGCCCAATCGCTTCCTAAAAACCTCCAGTATTGGAGATCCAACAATTTCTAGAGGCAAGCTGTTCCTCTGGTTAATTGTTCTCATTGTCAGGCAATTTCCCCTTAGCTCTAGATTGATTCTTTCCTGGATTAGTTTCCACCCATTGCTTCTTTTCCTACTTTGACCCCCTCTTCTTTATGGCAGCCTCTTAGATATTAGAACACAGCTATCCCTTGTTCTTCTTTTCATTAAACTAGCCATACCCAATTTCTGCAACCATTCTTCATATGTTTTAGCCTCCCATTCCCTAATCATCTTAGTTGCTTTTCTCTGCACTCTTTCTAGAGTCTCACCATCTTTTTTTATATCATGGTGACCAAGGTTGTTTGCACAATCAGATATTCTTATTGAGTCACTATATTCATAAAACACTTATAGGCAACTTCTATCTCCCTAACTCCATCTTCAGCTATAAGAGCTCCCATGGAGCTCAGCTGATCAGTTAGCTACAACATATTGGAAATAAGACCTTAATTACACTTAGACATGAGATGGTTTCATTTCCCTACTCCAAGTGATTCATGCAAAGTGAGATCACAAGGAACATGGTTTTTAATCTCACTTTCCTGACAATTTATATTCATCCATTCATTCATTCATTCAATTGCTATACCACCAATTAGTCAGAGTGGCTGACAATTAAAAAATATATTAGTTAAACATACTAAAAACTTCTAAAAACAATAAAAACAAAAACATTAGGTTAGATTTTATATACAGTATATGCAAGATACTTGGCCAGTATTGGAGAGATAATGCTCCACAATAAGCATTGCACACAAAAAATGTAGTTTGCCACCTACCGTTAACAATTGTGATACTTTTTTTGTGATCATTTTGTTATCAAGATGAAATTTCTTTGATTTTTCTCAGCCAAGCTGGAATTGGGAATAATCCCTATGCATGTAAGAAATGGAAAAACATAGCAGACCGAAGAGGTGGAAATCAGATTGAGATCTTAAAAGATCAGTTTGTTGCTATTGCTGGGAAAATGAAGGTGAGATATTGATTTTTTGTTTGCTATTTGCAAAGCTGTTGGAAAGTTAGGTGGTAGAATTTAAGTTTCTATATTGCAATTTGCACTGTGCATAAACAAAATTCCATATAAATAAAGAACTGTGTGCATAAAACAGAAAATGACATTATTCAGTGACCGAAAACAGAGAAAGAATTATAAATTCTTCCTGGGCTCCAGAATGTTATCTGCTGGTCTTAGTTATCATTTAGCCCCAGTAACTTAATGGTAAAATAGATTTGATAGTAGAATGCGTCAAGCTAAACAAACTTGGCAGGTATTTTTTTTGTTACCATTATTAATCATCCCTAACATTTATTATCATAAATATATGCATTGAAATGCTAATTTTAAAGGATTTACAAAAGGTTCACAAAAGGTAACATTTAAAAGAGTTGAAACTGAGCAGTTGAGTTTAGTCAGAAATGGCATTTTAACTGTTCATGGAGACTTTTAATATGATATGAGAAGCAATATAGAAATGATGATAATGATAACAGTCATACGTGTTTTTATTTGGCGTTAAGCCCCATAAGGTAATGGCTTTTCTTCAGCAAGTATGCAGTTTCGTTTATAGCTTAAGGCTGCAATTTTAAGCAACTATTTAATATTTACTGCCTATATTTGTATTAAGATTCTTAGGTCAATGAATCAATTCTTAAGCAGAAAATTCATTCTGAACCCAATAGGACTAAATTTTACATGAGTCAGGGTTGAGTCAGGCCTGATCATGTGATATCAAGTTATTTCTAGAGAATGTGCTGGTTTTTCAGCTTCACTTCATTTCTGGATTTTTATGGGCAATAATAAACTCTCTATTGACTATTGTTGCAAGAGAGTTGAAGAATGGTCAACAGTTTTTGTGATGACCCAGGCCGTGGCACAAAGGCAACCATCGTGCCTCCTGTCCCTGTCCTATTGTCCCCATTTAATTGTACCTATTTTCTGTATTCTTACTCATGTTTATACCTATACCTATTATTTTGTAAGCAATTGACAAATCAAATCAAATCAATAAATAAATAAATAACAGTCAGATAATAGGTAGGAGTCCGTTTATTAGCTCCAACTTTGCCCCAATGTCCTGGTTACCTTCTGGCTGGAGAAAAACTCCCCCAGGAACAACCTTTGGCTGCAGAGAATCAAGTCCAAAACGTGGTCAACAAAAACTGTAACTATAAGTTCAATCAAGCCAAACTGAGGTAATTAGTTTGGCAGAACAGGAGCAAGAATTCCAGACATGAAGGCATGGTCAAAACTCAATATGGTTGGAAAGAGACCAGGAACACAGATAAGCAAAGTCAACACGAGATAAACTCACATTTGTTCCCAGCAGCTGCTGCACTCAGCATGCATCTCTTTTAAACTCTCTTCCCAGGTGTGGCTAATGAAGGAAATCAGGGCCCTTTCCTCCTCCATAAGCCACACAGCCCATGTTGCTCTCTTCTCCATTCCTCCCTGCGTGCCCTAGGATGAAGAGGGGGTGGGTCTGGGTCTTCCTCTGAAATCCCTCTCCCTTGTTCCACCTCTCCTCTGCTATGCCCAGCCGGACTTTGCTTTTCCCAATTTCATCCACAGCCAATGGAGCCACACTCCCATTCCCTGTCAGCTGTTCGTCTTCCTCCTCAGATTCAGACTCCGACAGGGGCATGACAGTTTTACTTCCGTTCATCCAAGAGGGTAGTCAACTTGACCATCTAAATTTCAGATGCCAATACATCCAACAAGGGTGGATTGTGTTGCAGTAGAAGGAGTAGCTTGGCTAAACTAACATGACGACCTGTTCCACTGACTCATTTTGCAGAAGATCAGCCCAAGACCGTATCCTTAAACCCCTTGTTCTCTTGTAGACGGTGAGCAGCCTCACGATTCAAGCAGCAAATGTGTCCACCTTGTACAGATGCGTAGCGAATAATAAAGTTGGAGAAGGTGAAAGAATCATGTCATTTCATGTAACTAGTAAGTCTTGCTTACCGAACCCATCTACCACATTTTTTCAAAGCATGCCTCCCTTTCCAAATGACCGTAAAAGATCATGGCAAAAAGGCCAAGCAGGGGGTTGGACTAGAAAAGGGGTCACCAACCTTTTGGACCTCAGGGATCACCAAACTCATCATTTTAAATCCCCCAGACCAAAGACCCTGGGAAAATTCCCCCAAAAGTCTTCAGGAAAATTCCCCACCCCATTTTCCTACCGATCGATCATTCTTTATTTGGGATCACAGGATACCATCTCCAGCTTTGTTCTCAGGGGAGAGAGAGAGAGAGAGGGAGGGAGGGAGGGAGGGAGAGAGAGGGGGAGAGACTTTGGGCTTCATGCAAGGAAAGCAGCAGAAGCAACAGAAGTCTTTCTTTCTCTCCCCCAAACTCCGCCAGAAATGAGTCTTTGTGAGAGTCATCGTGCTGGTGCAGCCTCTTGGATCAGGATGCCTTGCAGGGTCCCAAAGACTCATTTCTGGAGGAGTTTGGGGGAGAGAAAGAAAGACTTTTGCTGCTTTCCTTGCATGCAGCCAAAAGCAGAAGAAGAAAGAAGCAGAAAGAAGCAGCCCAGCGGCTAGGCCGGGTGCATGGGGTGAGTGGGGCAAGTTCCCCCCTCCCCTTTCCCCCTTTCCCCCTTCCCCTTACTACCTAGTATTGTTCGCAATACAAGCAACTCAAGCCTTGTGTTCCCACGGGCCATGTGGGTGGCGCAGCCTTGTGTTCCCGTGCAGCCTGGATTAATTGCTTGAGGGGGGCGTGCTTTGGGGGTGACATTTCTCTATGGACCAGCAAAATTGGCAACCACTTGGACTAGAAGACCTCCAAGGTCCCTTCCAACTCTGTTATACTGCTATAAGTTGGCTGGGATCAAGGAACACCCAGTCTGTTTTGGTGGGTTCAAAACAGGGGGGGAAATATTTCAGATTTTGGAGTGGATGTTTCAGAATTGGAAGCGGATGACTAGCGTCCAATGTCAGGCTTATGGCCTTAAAACGTTCCTCAAGGAAGAGGTTTTCTCAGAAATTTCAGCTTCGCCCCCCCCCCGGGTTGAAAGAATATTCTTTGCAGTCTGTGGCCCATCCTTGAAGTAGCAAGCAGAAACAGAGTTCACTCATCTACAACATTTCCAGGAGAGGCTAAGATGGCAGCCACAATTACTTGATCAAAAGCTTCTCCCTTTTTCATACATGTCAAAAGGGCTGAGGCTTTGACTTGAGGGGTTGTGGATGTTCTCCTATCAGATGCCTCTGAATTTCAATACTTCAATACAATATACATTTTCATCAAGTATTAATCTCTCTTAGACAGGGGTGGGATTCAGCCGGTGTAACAACCGGTTCGGTGAGTGCATGCTTTGCATGTGCACAGCGTTTGCAACTCACCTTCTGCTGCAAGCCCTGTGTGTAAAACAGCTGATGCACGGTGATCCGCTGTGCCGTGCGAAGCAGCTGAGCTGGAAAACCCGGAAATAAATCTCAGTCGGGGTAAGTGGGTAGGCCCAACAGCTGATTGTTGGAGAGAACAGGTTCTCTCCCAGCTGATCTTTGGAGCAACTGGTTTGCCCGAACCAACCTAAACCGGTAGAATCCCACCGCTGCTCTTAGGGCAGGACAGGCAATGGCTCTCTGATCATTTCCTTCAGATCCTTTCTGATCCTTTTCCTTTTATTCCCAGGAGGCCTTGAGATCAGCCTTCAGCCTCAAGGCCAGCCTATTAAGAAGCACAACGTAACTTTGCAATGCACCGCAGACAAGCACACCTTTGAAAGCCTCACCTGGTTTAAATTCAGCCCTCGAATTTCAGAAACGCGCCTGGATAGACTGCCTATGCCTGTTTGCAAGAATCTGGAGGCCCTCCAGAAACTGAATGGCACCACCATGAAGGCCGATAGGGAGACGGTTACCCTGAGCCTCTTTCTCCAAAATATCATCCTTCAAGATAGTGGGGACTACGTGTGCATCGCTCTGGACAGAAAGAGCAAAACTCGGCGCTGCCTTGTCAAACATCTCACTGTTCATGGTAAGCCCAATGCTGTATGGAGAAATGTTTCATTCAATTTTCAATTCAATCTATTTCTCACCCACATTGAATCCGTCCAACGATACACAAAAAAATATCGGGTTCACCTGTGTTTCTATATACATGATCCTAGCTTTAACTGTCATGTTCCTCTAATTGCTCTGCGGCAAGGACAGTTAATTTTATTGGTAGACAAAGACTCTATATGGTGGACACGGAGAGCCGTATCATTTTGTCCAATGGCAAGTTTGGAAATCACTGCATAATTTTCATGTGTTTCCCAGCCTCAAATGACAGGAAGTTGTGTTGTTAGTTTTGGCAATCATTGTCTAAGGAGGTCACCCTGGAGCAGGGATGTCAAACTCAAGGCCCGTTGGCTGGATCCTGCCCATGGGGTGCTTAGATCTGGTCCACAGGGCCGCCCTGAAAACAGCAAAGGACTGGCCCATAGTACCTCTGCCAGCAAAAATGAAGCTTAAGAGAGCCACGTATGTCCTCCGCGGGCTCCGTTTCCACTGGCAGAAGGCTGCAGGAGGCCATCGTGGCCAAAAATGGAGCCTCGATGAGTGACAACGAGTGGGCCTTGGCCATACCTTTCCCAGCCATACCCCTCCCCTGCTCCCCTGAGGTCAGATGTGGTCCTCAATAAAATTGAGTTTGATACCCCTGCCCTAGAGCAATTTAACACTTAAGCAGTGATTGTCCTGCAAAACAAGAAACTACAGAGCATAAAGGGAACATACCGAAATAAATATATTTAAGATTGTTGTCAAAGTGTGTCTTTTCTTGAAGTGTAAAAACATTGGTTGGGTTGTTCAACTTTATGGGGCCAAAGACTGCATTGGAACCTGAATGGCATGCCAGAGTCTACACTTCAAATGTAGTGAGTGGAGCTAGAGCCAAAAGTGCATTCGATTTCATTTAAAGTGAATGGAAATCAAGTTGAGTTATTGTTGACTACGTTCTGGATTACTTCCCTATTCTTTTTACCTTAACCGTTAAATTTGATCAGATTTATCTCGGGGCCATGTGCACATCTCCCAGGGATTTAGGTTGTGCTCCTGAAATAAATCACTGACAAACAAATTCCATGTATTTATGCTGGAACACTTCGTGTTCAGTCTGCAATTTTAAGAAAGATTTTCTAACAAGGCTACTAACCAGGAGTGGGATGCAAGTATTTTTACTACCGGTTCTGTCGGAGTGGCTAGGTAGGCAGGGCCATGTGACTGGGTGGGCATGGTTTATTTTATTTTTTTTGCAGCCCTCCCCGTGCTCTGTTTTTTGCCTCCTGGGCCTCAGGGAAGCCTCCTGGGCAAAGCAGTAGGCAGCAAGGGGGATCCCGGCACAGCTGATCATTGAAACAGCTGATCGTTGGGAGGAAAAAAGAAAGAAATACCAGTTCAGCTGAACCGGTAGCTGTTTTTTTTACTACCACTTCAGCCGAACAGTAGCAATTTTTACTACCTGTTTGCCTGAACCGGGCCAAACCTGTAAAATGCCATCACTGCTAGTAACCATTGTGTTCCTCCCATTGATTATAATGAAGCATCATTTGCTTTCGGGTTTGCCTTTCTAGAGGGGGAATGTTTTTCAGGGCCTGCTCTTAACATCTGCATTTCTTGCAAACAGAACCAGTGGCACCCACAATTACAGAACACCCTCGGAATCAGACAACGAACATTGGCGAAACAATAGAAGTGGTTTGCACGGCAAGTGGGATTCCTTCCCCTCATATCGCTTGGTTTAAAAACAATAATTCTCTTATTGAAGATTCAGGTGAGAAAGTTCTCCTCTATCCAATTGCTTAGGTTAAATTGCCTACTGATGTTGCAATGCTCAATGTACTGCTTATCCAATCCAAGAAATAGAATTATCTAAGAAATACTTTTTCCATTATGTCTCTTAAATGCTCCTATCAGTCATTATTGATCATTCAATGAACAAAACGGTGTCCTTTTGTCTGATATCAACTACATCCCCTGCGGATGCCTGTCAGTTATATCTATTAATAAGAGCTACATTAATTTCTTGCCCAATTCTAATCCCAGTAAGTCACCAGTTTTCTTCACAAAGGCATTATGCAATTAATTTATCATATAGAAGGGTTGCAGCATGAAAACCATTGCCAACTGATTTATTTTTTGTTGATTAAACAAAATAACCAAACAAACAAAAATTTGATAGAAAAAAATGTGATTAAACAAAAAATGATAAGGCTATAGTTCCATAAGGGAACATAGATGTCCAACCAACTATTGATTAATTATATTTATAGTTGTCAGATTGGTACTGAGGTCATGGCCTTTGATTGGAAACCTCTACTAAGAATAGAACTGTGTTGGGCTGGTTTCACTCAGGTGGGATTTCAGCCGGTTCGGACAGGTTGGAGCAATCCGGATGTTAAGTTTATATCTGATTCACTGAACTGGTAGTTCTGAAGGCTGGCGGGCCCTGCCCACCCTGCCCTGCCTCTCCCAGGAGTCTCCATGTGTTTTGGATCCCAGGTAAGTACAGGCTTAGGGAGGGTGAAAAACGGGCCTCCCAGAAAATCAAAAAGTTTGGAAACAGGCCTGTTTCTTGCCTCTGGAGGGCCTCTGGAGCCTGGGGGAGGCCGTTTTTGCCCCCCAGAGGCTCAAGGATAGTCTGGGGAGGGTGAAACACAGGCCTTTCGGAAGTTCCGGAAGTCCAGAAACGAGCCCGTTTCCAGCCTCCGGAGCCTGGGGGAGCCTGTTTTTGCCCTCCCAGAGGCTCAAGGAAAGCCTCTGGCGCCTGTGGAAGGTGAAAAGGCCATTCCTGCCATGGTGCAGGAGGCTGACTAGTCCACGCCCACGATGGCCACGGCCACCCAGCAACCGAGCAGAGAACCAGTTGTTAAAATTTTTGAATCCCACCCCTGGTTTCACTCATACTGTATCTCCATTATCACGACTAATTATGTCGTAGGGCAGAACCTCATCCCAAAAATCAAGTCTAATCCAAACAAGCTCGGGTTCAGGGAAATGTTAGGCCCAGCTCCGTCGTTCAGTTGTTCAAAATAGAAAATGTAAGGTGGAATTCTTTTAGAATGCTTCCATTCGGAGTTATAGCAAAAGAAGTCACTTGCCCTCCTTGTTGTCTCTTCTACAAGGTATTGTCCTGAAAGATGGGAACCAACGGCTCACCATACGAAGAGTGAGAAAAGAAGATGAAGGTCATTATATGTGCCACGCCTGCAACGTCCTAGGTTGTACAAAGGCAGATGCATTTTTTGAAGTGGAAGGTTGGTGGCATTATGCGTTCCCACGGTGATGTTGGAAAGTCTTACTTTCTGTGTCCTTCCTTCCTTAGAATTGTGCTACCTCTGTTAGTGAACTCCTTGGAATTGTGTTCACTCTGTTAATGCAAGTCCAGATGCTACTAGTTTCAATTGATAAATAAAAACAGAGCTGAAGAGAAGCAAACTTGCCAAATCTGGGGCCATACAGGAAGTCCAGAAGCTGGATGGCAGAAGTGCCAAAAATCTAAGTGGAAGCAAAAACCTTGGAATTTGGTGAAAGACCAGGTTCATACATGAAGGTTCAATAAAACTGATTTTTTGCTAAAAGTTTATGCACTGGAATCTTCTCAGCTAATGGTTGGCGGTGCCTGCTTAGAGTTAGTAAGGGGAAATTAGACTTAATTCTGTAATGGCAGCATAGGGATTTTCAATCTGCCCCTAGGTTCTGCCATCTATCTATCTATCTATCTATCTATCTATCTATCTATCTATCTATCTATCTATCTATCTATCTATCTATCTATCTATCTATATCTCATCTATCTATCATATCTATCTATTTAACATCTATCTCTTTCATCTATCTATCATCTGTCTATCTATCTATCATCTAACTATCGTCTGTCTGTCTGTCTATCTATCTATCTATCTATCTATCTATCTATCTATCTATCTATCTATCTATCTATCTATCTATATCATCTATCTATCATATCTATCTATCTACCATCTATCTCTTTATCATCTTTCTGTCTGTCTGTCTATCTATCATCTATCTATCTCTATCATCTGTCCATCTGTCTGTCTGTCTGTCTATCTATCTATCTATCTATCTATCTATCTATCTATCTATCTATCTATCTATCTATCTATCTATCTATCTATCTATCTATCTATCTATCCATCCATCCTATCGGGTTAGGGTTAGAGTTAGGGTTATATATATATAGCCACTCAGAAAATATCTAAATGTAGTATATATACTACAATTAGATATTTTCCAAGTGGCTCTTTTAATTTGATCCAAGTATGCCAATTACTTAAATAATGTCAAATGTCAAACTCTTTATATTATGACATTGAATAAGGCTATTTAGTATTTTGGGTTCTATTTCAAAAAGATGTGTATAGAGATTCTCAGTCAGAATAACAGAGTTGGAAGGGACCTTGGAGGTATTCTAGTCCAACCTCCTGCTCAGGCAGGAAACTCTATACCACTTCAGACAAATGGTTGTCCAATCTCTTCTTAAAAACTTCCAGTGTTGGAGAATTCTTGGAGCCCACATCAATGCAAATATTATATGGTACTTGTCTTCAGCTTTTTAAAGCAGCTGCATCTTTCTTGAGGTTTCAAACGGTTCTGCAACTAACGTGTGGTCCTAGAAAAAGATACAGCTTCTTGAAAAAGTTTCAGATGAATAAACTCTGCATGCTCCAAAACACTGTTCTGGTACTGAATGCACAGCCCTGTGATTTCATGCTAATATGTTTAAATATTAATATACTATTTCCCTATTTCCTTTTTCAAAAGTACTGCTTTAGTGTCACGAGTTTGTTTTAAAAAAAAACTAGCACGTCAGAGTTACATCCTGTTATTCTTACAATCTCCAGCCTGAGGTGGATGTGTTGTACTAAGCAACTTCTTATTGTTGGATGAAAAATGTCTGTAAATAATCCTTTGTGCAAATATATAGCATTAGTTTTTCAATAAATAAGATGTGTTTCCTCAGAATCTAGGATGTTTTCTTTCCTTTTTTTAGTGGAAACAACTAAAGCTTTACTCTCTGCCTCTCTGATCTCTCACTCTCTGCTCTCTCTCTCTCTGTCTGTCTGTCTGTCTGTCTCTGATCTCTCCCTCCCTTCCCCTTCTCTTTCACTCTCACTGTACGTCTGTCTGTCTGTCTGTCTGTCTGTCTCTCTCTCTCTCTCTCTCCCCCCCCCCCTTCCAGCTCTATTCTATCTTATCTATTCTATTTCTATTCTAAAGATCAATTTTTGGTCCTCAGACATTCTAAAAAATATACTAGACGAGAATTCGCTTGTGCTGTTGAGTCCATGTGTCTGTCCTTCATATGGGTTGAACTACCAAATTTCCTTCATTTATCCCCATCTGCCCTCTCAAGTGGTTTTGAAACTGTAAATCCAGGCCTATTGACTAATAATAGGGACTTGAAATCCCACAAATTTGGAGAACATTTGGGGAAAGGCCAATCGGGTCCCATTGTTGACCCAATAATCCCCTTCTACTGAAGCTCACTTTCTCCATTCACCTTCATAAGATTAGTCTTTCTCATGGAGTTGGCTTACCACCCACCTAAGCCTGATTATACTTTGTCTTTACTCTTTCATTTCACTGAGCCGTTTCTAGCTCCTTGACACTTCCCATCTTTTCATGCAGCCTGGATTTCTCCTTGATATGTATTCATTATACTAAACTGTCACATTTAGAATAGAATAGAATAGAATAGAATAGAATAGAATAGAATAGAATAGAATAGAATAGAATAGAATAGAGCTTATAGCATTTCATATAAATGGTTATCCAATCTCTTCTTAAAAGCCTTCAGTGATGAAGCACCCACAACTTCTGGAGGCAAGTTGTTCCACTGGTTAATTGTTCTGTCAGGACATTTCTCCTTAGGTCTAGGTTTTTTACTTGTGTCTGGTCCCAAAAGGAAATAATGTATGTACATTATTTGGACAATAGAGTCCTTGCTGCTCTCTGAGCTTGGTTATTTGCTTGCAGACGTTTCATTTTTTCTGGAGTTGCCCCTATCTTACCAAGCTGAAAGACTCAGGCCAACTGAAAAACCTACCATTGTTTTAAATGGGAAAATATTCAATATTGGCTTTCATTTGTTTGGCCTTAAGTCACTAGTGCTGCCATAAGCTACTAGTGAATCCCTGGCTATGTAAATCTCTGGCTTATACCAGAATAGTGAAGAACTTTTTTTAAAATACATTTTTAATATAATAATTCCATCTTCAATGGAACAGTGTGTTGTCTGAGTACCAATATCTTTATTGAACAATAATCAAAATTGGCAACATCATTCATTACACTGATATTAATTCAACAATATTAAAATAGTAATATTCCACATATTAACTCTACAACATTCAAATAGTAATATTCAATGTACTAGTTGTAATATTTACTTATCGCTTTTAACATATCTTCTTTATTTTGTTTCCCTGTTTCTAACTTCCACTGTTGTTATTTAACTATTGATAAAATCGATCCCATATCATATAATAATCAGTTTGCTCTTTCTCCTTAATTGCCAACATTAATTTCTTCATTTCTGCACATTCGAATATTTTCCTAATCACATTCTGATCTGTAGATATCTCCAGGGCTGGGGCTTCAAAAAAATTTAACAATGGGTTTTCTGCCCGGTTGCTGGGTGAGCGTGGCCTAGTCGGCCTCGTGCACCACAAGGGAGGGGGGGGACATTTTCACCCTCCCCGGGCTCCGGAGGCTCTGGAGGCTCTCTGGAAGCTGGAAACGGGCCCGTTTCTGGCCTTTCTGAACTTCCAGGAGGCCCATTTTTCACCCTCCCTGAGCCTCTGTGCGCACCCTGCACTTACCTGTATTCAAAACGGGTTACATCAGAACTCCTGGGAGGGGTGAGGTGGGTTGGGGGGGCGGGGCCAGGCAGGAGTGAGAATTGAGGGTTCTCCGAACTGGACAGAATCTTAGCTAGGGGCTCTCCTGAACCCCTGCGAACCCCCAGCAGCCCAGCCCTGGGTATCTCTGAGTAGTGAAGAAGAACTTGATTATATGTTTACCGGGACAGTATTGTAATCAATGTTTGTGCTTAGTATTTGCGTGGTACAGGAAGCAATGATGGTGATGCGATGGTTGTATTTTGTTCTGAGGAAAAAAATTGATGTTTTCTTGACAGGGTTGTTTGGGTATTGTTTTTTGTTTTTTTTGCCTTAGACTTGTTAGGTATTGGGCATCTAACGTTTTTTTCTTTCTTGGACAAGAGTGCCCTTTTGAGTATTTCAGCTGATGACCCCATCCCAAAAGGCTTTGGAGCCTATCAATGAATTATGTCATTGTTTCTTCCCAGGGACCGAGGAGAAAACAAACCTTGAGCTCATTATTCTTGTTGGAACAGCAGTCATTGCCATGTTCTTCTGGCTGCTCCTCATAATCATTCTCCGGACTGTTAAACGGGTAATGAAATCAACTCTCCGCCCCCACTGTTTCTGTTGGCATTAGTCTTGCATAACAAATGAAATCTGAAGGGTTTTCTTTTGTCTGCTTCTCGGCATTGTCTTGAAATCAACAGAGGCTCCCCTCCCTGCCTTCTTGAGGCATCACATTCCTGCTACTCTGCAGGAATGAAAGCATGCAAATATTTTTGCTTTTAATTGGGGGAGAGAGAGACAGAGAGAAAGGGGGGGAAGAGAGAAAGAGAGAAGGAGAAGGAGAGAGAGTCATCCTATGGCCCCCAACAATCTGGGGAGAAAGAGAGAGACACACACACACAGAGAGAGAGAGAGAGAGAGAGGGAGAAAGAGAGAGAGTCAGCCTATGGCCCCCAACAATCTGAGGAGAAAGAGAGAGAGAGACACAGAGAGAGAGAGAAAGAGAGAGAGGGAGAAAGAGAGAGAGTCAGCCTATGGCCCCAACAATCTGGGGAGAAAGAGAGAGAGACACAGAGAGAGAAAGAGAGAGAGGAGAAAGAGAGAGTCAGCCTATGCCCCAACAATCTGGGGAGAAAGAGAGAGAGCAGAGAGAGAGAGAGAGGAGAAAGAGAGAGAGAGGGAGGGAAAAGAGAGAGAGAGAAAGAGAGAGAGATGAAGAAAGAGAGAGAGAAAGAAAGAGAGTCCTTTTCAAATATTAATAGAGCAAGTTTCTAATGATGGTTGATGGGTACGTGCCTCATAGAGTTCTTGTGGGAAACAACGTTTTTGCATTTCTGGAAGAAGAAGAAGAAAAAAGGAAATGTCAAATCTTAACTCATGCTAGTAAACGTGAGAGAGGGCAGGTGACTCAATACAGGTAGTCCTCGACTTACAACAGTTCACCTAGCGACTCGTTCAAAAATTACAGCGGCACTGGAAAAAGGGACTCGTCACCATTTTTCCATACTTACCATTGCAGCATCCCCATGGGCATGTGATTTACATTTGGATGCTTGACAACTGACTCACATCTATAGCAAGAAGCACTTAGACTTATATACCGCTTCACAGTGCTTTTACAGCCCTCTCTAAGCAGTTTATAGAGTCAGCCTCTTGCCCCCAACAATCTGGCTCCTCATTTGACCCACTTTGGAAGGATGGAAGGCTGACTCAACCTTGAGCCTGGTGAGATTTGAACTTGCCAAATTGCAGGCAGCCGGCAGTCAGCAGAAGTAGCCTGCAGTACTGCACTCTAACCACTTGCGCCACCACTGCTCTGTGGCAGCTATAATGGTTGCAGAGGCCCAGGGGCTATGTGATCCCCTTTTGCGACCTTCTGACAAGCTCAGTCAAAGGGGGAAACCAGATTAACAACTGTGTTACTCATTTAACAATAACTGTAGCAGTGAATCATTTAAATGAATGTGCAGAGGAAAGTCATAAAATTGGGGCAAAAGCTCACTTAGCAACCTAAGTTCTGGGCTCCATTGTGGCTGTAAGTTGAGGACTTACCTGTCATAAGTGTAAGCTGCTATTGTTGGTATTGTGTTTCTTTCAGGCCAATGGAGGAGAACTAAAAACGGGCTACCTGTCTATCATCATGGATCCTGATGAAGTCCCTATGGATGAGCAGTGTGAACGTCTCCCTTACGATGCCAACAAATGGGAATTCCCTCGGGATAGGCTGAAGCTAGGTTTGCTCTCTTCCTTGGGACCAATACTCCTGATAACCATTAAACTAGAATTTTTGGGGGGTGGATATAGGCAGTGGTGGGATTCAATTTTTTTTTCACTACCAGTTCTGCGGGCGTGGCTTAGTGGGTGTAGCTTGGTGGGCATGGCAGGGCAAGGATATTACAAAATCCTCATTCCCTCCCCACCCCACTAACCTGCTTTCCAGCTCCCTTCTCCTGTGCAGGGCAACCAAAGAAGACCCAGCCGATCAGCTGGGACTTGGGAGGCAGAGAATAGATGGGGGTGGGGCCAGTCAGAGGTGTTTCTCCGAACTACTCAAAATGTCCGCTACCAGTTCTCCAGAACTAGTCAGAACCAGCTGAATACGCTTCAAAATGTGCAGAACTAAAGTGGAGACCCCAAGAGAGAAAATTTTCAAACACATCAAGGAAGATTGATACGTCTAATGCGGAATGAAATGTTGGCTGAATGTTGGTCAAATCAATACACATAAACATGTTGAGACACTTCAATCAAACCATCATGGCCACCATTCTGACTTCAGCTCCCAGAATTCCTGAGCTAACATGACTGGAAGAGGAATTCTGGGAGTTGAAGTCCACAAGTCTTAAAGCTGTCAAGTTTGAAGACCCTGGGTTAGTCCATACCTGCAACAGTGGTGGGATTCCATTTTTTTTACTAACGGTTCTGTGGGCATGGCTTGGCTTGGTGGGTGTGGCAGTGGAAGGATACTGTAAAATCTCCATTCCCTCCCCACCCCACTAACCTGCTTTCCAGCTCCGTTCTCCTGTGCAGGGCAATGAAAGAAGACCCAGCCAATCAGCTGGGGCTCTGGAGGCGGAGAATAGATGGGGCGGGGCCAGTCAGAGGTGGTATTTGTCCAGTTCTCCAAACTACTAAAAATTTCCACTACCTGTTCTCCAGAACTGATCAGAAACAGCTGAATACCCACCTTTGGATATAAGGATATAAGGGGAAAATCACAGGACACTTAGAAAGTTATCCTATTTGTGCTTGGCACCTCCACTGGGAAAATTCTTACATGCAAAGAACATGTGGGCGTTCCTAAGGCCACAGAGTAAATTTGTAGACGTCGTAGGTTGTTGACAGGGCTGTGCTTCAACATATTCATTGTCAGCCGGTTAGTTGTTTGAGTTTCCCAGGAGGGTTCATGGGTTTTAATTAGCACTGGAAGCCAGCCAGGTCCCAACTTTTAGTTGAGGTAAGGAGGGAGGCCATCAGACAGTCAAAAGAGGCGTGTGGCGGAATATAGAAAAAGACGGCACTATCGCCCATAATTTCCACCATTTCTGAGTAGTGAAGTCACTATTTTAACCAGAAAAGAAACTCTCACGATCACCGGAATACGTGGTCTTGGTCACCGAGTGGCCCAAATTTCCCCCTGTCAGATTTATGTAGTTGGCAGCCAGGACTTTGTCATCAGAGGAGAACAGGCCTTCCTGGCACCTGTCCTTTCTTAAAAGTGACATTAGGTGGACGGCTCTGGGCCATCAGGTTTCTGATTTTGAACCATTGGGGCTGAACGAGGCTGTATCGTCGACATTGTTGCTTCCTCAGAAGAATGGCTTTGTATAAGACTTCCCCTGCCCCTCCCCCGAAAGGCAGGTGGAGTCTTTTTTTCTTTTTCCTTGAGGAAGAAGAAGGCTGAACCAGCCACCACTGATGAAGCTTCTTGGATAAGAAGCAAAATTTTCTTTCTTTCTTTCTTTCTTTCTTTCTTTCTTTCTTTCTTTCTTTCTTTCTTTCTTTCTTCTTCTTTCTTCTTCTTCTCTTTCTTTCTTTCTTTCTTTCTTTCTTTCTTTCCTCCTCCTTCTTCTTCTTCTGTCATCATCTCCTCCTCTTTCTCCTCTTCCTCTTCTCCTTCTCTCTTCTTTCTTCTTTCTCCTCTTCCTCTTCTTTCTACTTTCTCCTCTTCCTCTTCTTTCTCCTCCTCCTCCTCTTCTTCTTTTTCAATTGATCAGGATATTTGTAGCTCCCATTTTGCTTCACCTACAAACTCACTTGGTGGTCAAGCAACCCCAGTGTCAGTCCCCTGATGGCTATAGTACTGTTGGCTGACCTCTTAGGAATGTTAGAATCAAAGTCACATGAAATATTAATACTGCTTTATAAATCTTCAGTAAGGCCACACCTGGAATACTGCGTCCAGATACGATTACCACATTGCAAAAAGACATTGAAAAAAGGGGGAAGTGCAGAGAAGAGCAACTAAGATGATTAAAGGTCTGGAGACTAAGACATACCAAGAATGGTTGCAGGATTTGGGTATGGCCAATGTAGAAAAAGAAGGACCAGCGGGAACCAGTATTTGAAGGGCTGCCACAAAGAAGAGGGGGTCAACTTATTTTCCAAAGCACCAGAAGGCAAGGCAAGAAACAATGGATGGAAACTAATCAAGGAGAGAAACAATTTGGAATTAAGGACAAACTTACTAACAGTAGGAACTGCAGGGGGTTGGATTAGAAGACCAGGGTTTTTTCCAGCTCTATTCTGATTGAACCTTATATTTGGTTTGATGACAACGTTTCCACGGCCAGTATCGAAACATATTTGTGAGGATCACCAACTAGGATAGCATTCTACCCTATATTATATTATATGTTCTATATAAGGAGCCTCTGTGGTGCAGTGGTTAGAGTGCAGTACTGCAAGCCACTTCTGCAGCCAGCTGCCTACAATTTGGCAGTTCAAATCCCACCAGGCTCAAGGTTGACTCAGCCTTCCATCCTTCTGAGGTGGGTAAAATGAGGACCCAAAATGTTGGGGGCAATATGCTGACTCTGTAAACCGCTTAGAGAGGGCTGTAAAACACTATAAAGCGGCATATAAGTCTTATTGCTATTAATTAGATTTTTTCCTTCTTCCACATTTTTTTAATGGAATGGGTAAATTTCTTTCCTGCCATTTAAGGATAAATATCCCTCTTTTCTTTTTTCCTATGTATCTAGGAAAACCACTTGGGAGAGGAGCATTTGGTCAAGTGATCGAAGCTGATGCATTTGGCATTGACAAAACAACTACTTGTAGCACTGTAGCTGTCAAAATGCTTAAAGGTAAGAATCAAGAATCTACACACACCTAGCAAGGAAGCGATGATAAGCAAACTTACAATTATAACTCTTGGACAAGGAGAATTGTTGTTCTGTATTTAGTTGTTTTTAGGGATAAAAGATGTTTTTCTGCTTTATTCTTTGGTTCAGACCATTGTCTTTATTTACCAAAAGACAGGTAATATGTCCATTAATAGTATTAATGTATTAGCAGATGCATTTCTGCATTTCCTATCTACTCTGGGTAATCATTAGCTGTTGCTGGACAGTGTTTTACACAATACAAACCTCTTAATATTAGCAAGCATGTATCATCTAAATGGAAAGAATAGAGTCATTATTATACCCATGTATGTAGCATGGGTACATGTGTGTTATGTGTGTGTTTGGGTAACTATACACTTTCTCTTGAAAGCAGGCAACAGAATGTCATTTTTTAATGTGGGCCAGTGTGCTTTCAATAAAAAAAATGACAGTAAAAAGTTACCTTATCTAAATTTTCTGACCAATGGATAAATTGCTGGACTGAAGAATTGGTCATCTTAGATTGCCCTCATATTCCTTACACGTGGTATTTGTATATGTAAATTCTGCAGGACTCTTACACATTAACTAATGCCTAGTTCCTATGCACATCAGAGGTCTTCAAACTTGGCAACTTTAAGATTTGTGGACTTCAACTCCCAGAATTCTCCAGTCAGTATAGCTGGCTGGAGAATTCTGGGAATTGAAGTCCACAAGTCTTAAAGTTGCCAAGTTTAGAGACCTCTGTATATACACATTCTCTATGCAGTTTCTAATAATAATAAATCTCTATTAAGTTTGCTCAGAAATCTTGATAAAATACTATTTTGATCTCTATTGTGATTTGCCTTAAAAAAAAAACTCCTCTCATAATTTAGACTTGTCTACAGTAGAAAGAAACAATCTACTGCAACATCAGAGAACAGGCATAAAATACAAATTTTAATTGCTCCAAGGAAAGTCCAAAAGAACTCCGGATGGAGTGACCATTCCTGTAAGATACTTTAGTAAATGTGACTTGAGGTTTAGAGCAAACTTTTAAGGTGCTCGTTTATCTTATGTTGCTGCAAAGAAGCTAGATAGACCTGATGGATTTTGTAATTCTTTCCCACCTTTGGAGTGGAAGTTGGCAGCTCAACTAACTGAGGCCAGTTGGATAAATTGTGATTACAATTTATGGAATTCAGTTTATTAAATAGAGCCATAGTGGTGCAGTGGTTAGAATGCAGTACTGCAGGTTAACTCACTACTCACTCCAGGAGTTTGATCCTGACCGGCTCAAGGTTGACTCGGCCTTCCATCCTTCCAAGGTTAGTAAAATGAGGACCCAGATTGTTGGTGGCAAATGCTGACTCTGTAAACCGCTTAGAGAGGATTGTAAAGAACTATGACATGGTTTTTAATAAGTCTGCACTACTATTACTATTAATCTTCTCATCACTCCTTATCATGCATCCCCTCCCACTTGTGACTGTATGACTGTAACTTTGTCACTTGTATCCTTATGATTTATATTGACTGTTTCCTAGTATGATTTGATTGCTTATTGTACCCTATGACTATCATTGAATGTTGTACCTTATGATTCTTGACTCTTGATGAATGATCTTTTCTTTTATGTACACTGAGAACATTTGCACCAAGACAAATTCCTTTTGTGTCCAATCACGCTTGGCAAATAGAAGAATTCTAATTCTAATTCTAATAAGTCTTAAGAAATATTTCTGTTACTGCTATTATTTGTGTGCCTTTTGTTTTGTAGAGGGTGCCACACACAGTGAACATCGAGCCTTGATGTCTGAACTTAAAATTCTTATTCATATTGGCCATCATCTCAATGTAGTTAACCTACTTGGAGCTTGCACAAAACCAGGAGGTGAGTGTTGCTACTTAAGAACATCTCTGAATGGATGAATGAATGGATTGACGTGAGAACTCATCTTGTAGACCTTTCTTGGAGTTTAGCCATGAAGAAAAAAAAGATACAAAACTAAGCAGAGATATTTAATAGAAAACTTAATCAGTGGGGCAGGTTGATGGCTGCTTAATACTCTTGACTATTGAGGCTATCTGAAGGCTTGTAAGATTCTATCTGATGATGGTTGACTTAAATTCTGTTTTAACGTTAAACATACTTTGGTCTGTTTTCACGATCTGCCCTTTTTTCTCACTGTACTTTCTTAAGGTCCACTCATGGTGATTGTGGAATATTGCAAGTTTGGAAATTTGTCTGTCTACTTAAGAAGCAAGCGAAATGATTTTGTTCCATACAAGGTGAGGTTTCAGAACCTGGAGAACCATTCACTGTATTCATAATGAGATTTGTTGAACATTGTTCAACAAATTTGTTGAACATTGAAGCTTCTCCTCGGGTAATATTGAATTGCTAACTAAGGCATACAAAACCTTTGCTATACCAATACTCGAATACAGCTCATCTGTCTGGAATCCACACTGTATATCGGACATTAATACAATCGAGCGAGTCCAGAAGTATTTCACGAGAACAGTACTACTCTCCTCTGCTCGCAACAGAATACCCTATATCATCAGGGTTGAAATTTGGGCTTGGACAACCTTGAACTACGCTGCCTACAGTTAGACTTAAGCGTAGTACACAAAATTATCTGCTACAATGTTCTATCAGTCAATGACTACTGCAGCTTCAACTGCAACAATACAAGAGCACACAACAGATACAAATCTCAATGTAAACTGCTCCAAACTTGATTGCAGAAAGTACAACTTCAGCAACAGAGTGGTCAATGCCTGGAATGCACTACCTGACTCTGTTGTTGCATCCTCTAACCCCCACTCCTTTAACATTAAACTATCCACTATT
This sequence comes from Notechis scutatus, assembly GCF_049901735.1. Taxonomy (NCBI): domain Eukaryota; kingdom Metazoa; phylum Chordata; class Lepidosauria; order Squamata; family Elapidae; genus Notechis; species Notechis scutatus. The sequence goes on from NC_142012.1 coordinate 59,591,890, forward strand.
GACCTCACCCCATTCCTAAGAGGTCTGTAAGGGCCGTGCATAAGCACACAATCGTGCCTACTGTCCCTGTCCTATTGTCCCCATTCATTCATACCTTTTTCCTGTATTCTTACTTATGTTTTTACCTATACCTAATATCTTATAAGCGATTGGCAAATTAAATAAATAAATAAATTGTGTGATATAGTAGTTAAGGTATTGGAACAAGTGTAGCAGATTCAATTTCTAGTCAGCCATCAACCCCAGGCCCCCCGTGGATGATTTTGTGGCCACTATTATCTTCCTCTACTTTTCCTAAGTCCTTTTCACACTTTGCAATGATTAACAGATGCAACAGATGTGGTGAGCAATTAGACTCCTATTCTTTTCTCAGAAGAATATAAATTTAACATTTCAACATGAAGCCATTGACTAATCAGGATACAGTTTGGGACATTTGCCAATGTTATTCCGGTACAATAGCATTTGCTTCCTTGAGGCTCTTTTTATCATATTACACAATGGTCCCAAGTTAGGTACGATGGTGTTATCACGAAGAATCTAATCCATGTAAAGCTCAGACATAAATGCCTAGGACAGATTTCTGAGCGGAGCCACCCACGAGCATTTTGCTGCCTGAGGTAAAAAAAACAAAATGGCAGCCTTCCATGTAAACAAACTATCTAACGAAGCATCTTCAGTGTTGATAGCAGAAGAGTGTCATCTGGGTTTAAAACAGCTGAAGGCAACTTTGGTCAAACCAAGGGTTATACCAACAGCATTTCTGGGGCTGAACTGCCAAAAATAGCGGCAGATCACATTAAAATGTGGGGTAACAATGACATTCATTAAAGGAAGGATGAAGATGACATAGATTAACTAGTGATGTGGAATCTTTGCATGTGTAAAGCAAATATGTAGCATCAGCAAAATTGGTGATATCTTTTTCGCCAAATTTTGTTCCATCTCCTGTTATATAGCTTCCATTATTTACCAGCAACTAAAAACTACGAGGTTGCATCCTCCTTTTTCTTGCCATCACAGAAAATGATACAAATTTGATTGCCTCTTTTGTTCTTTATTTGTTTTAATTGCCACAGACCAATAATACCAGATCTGGGCGAGGACACAGTGATTTCACTGCAGACCTAAAGAAACGCTTGGACAGCATTGCAAGCAGCCAGAGCTCAACAAGCTCGGGCTTCGGCGAGGAGCGATCCCTCAGTGATGTGGAAGAAGGAGAAAGTGAGATTTGCCATAATTTTTTAAGCAAATGTTACGACCAAAGTTGAAATGAATAATAAAAAAATATGAAATAAAATCCTGTACACACCTAAATCCGTGATGGCAAACCTATGGCATGCATGCCACAGGTGGCACGCAGAGCCAGTTGTGCAGGCGTGAGAGCCCCAGCCAAACTTACTTCACTGCACATGCGTGTGCCTCCCAGATGATTTTTGGCATGTTTGAGGCCTTTTTAAGGCCTCCCAGAGGCTCGATAGAAGCTTCTGCAGCCTTTGGAGGCCGAAAAACAGGCCCGTTTTGTCACTTCTGGTATTTCTGGAAATGCCGGAAGTGACAAAATAGGCCCATTTTTCAGCCTCCAAAAGCTGCAGAGGCTTCCCTCAAGCTTCTGGGAGGCCGGAAAATGCCTCAAAAGGACCGAAAATCAGCTGGGAGATGTGCGCATGCACAGTGCAGGTAAGGGGGCGGTGTGGGGGGGGGCACGCATTGCTTCTGGGTGCTGGTGCGCAAGTGCAAGCACACGCACAATTTTTGGCACAGGAGCCCAAAAAGGTTAGCCACCACTGACCTAAACAATCCGAAGGAATCAAGGATTAAGTTCTATGAGAAGAAACCTTCAAATTAGCAAGGTTGTTAATATTAATTGGCATTGCTTTAGCTTCACCATCCATGGTCAGATGTTCCCAGGGTATTCATTCACTGATAATCTCTCATTCATCTATAATGAGATTTTTCTTAAAATCCTGTTATACAACCAATAAAAATATCTGTCAACTAGACAAGAGTATTTCCTGTGGAAAATATTCGATTCTGTTAATTCAACTGATGAAGGATAGATACCACCCTCAGCACTTCCCATGGAAAATATGTCATCATCACCATGTCTACTACAATTTTAACTATATTGCCTAGGATGTGCAGTAGCTTATGCATTGTATATAAGTTCATTTTTATTTCTTTACAGCAACGTCTGAGGAGCCTTGCAAAGCTTCTCTGAGCTTACAGGACCTCATCTGCTACAGCTTCCAGGTGGCTCGGGGGATGGAATTCCTGGCATCCCGGAAAGTAAGGAATTTCTTGTAGGGAAATGACACTTGTGGAATGACAACATCCTTCAGGAAATAATTGTAATAAGGATGAGGCTTGGTGGAAGGAAACTGTAATGTTTGTGCCTGGAGTTCATTCAGGACTTCGGAACATTCTTGAGCTTAAGCTATTGGTCCTCCTAAGTGCTTTGGTAAAGGTATCAGCACATGTGAATTCACCAGCAACATTGAAATATGAGTTGAAAGCTCTCTGTCCATTCCCTCTGATCAGATTGTATTACTTATTTCACGAATGTACATGAACATGTGCATAGTCTGGAGTAAACCCTACAGAGGTCAAGCTGTCAAGGGATGTAGAGTATATCTAAGGAAAACTGTTGTTAATGCATTTATTAAGATATGAGTGCCTTTAGTTGAAACGGCTGCTGGTGATGTTCCTGTGGGGAGGAAGCTAAACATTGCTCTAATGTGGGGTAATGCTTGAGAAATTAGACTATAATAGGGGACACCTAGATTTCTATTCCATTCCATTCTACTCTATTCTACTCTATGCTAATATTCTATTCTACTCTATGCTAATATTCTATTCTACTCTATGCTAATATTCTATTCTACTCTATGCTAATATTCTATTCTACTCTATGCTAATATTCTATTCTACTCTATGCTAATATTCTATTCTATATGCTAATATTCTATTCTACTCTATGCTAATATTCTATTCTACTCTATGCAATTTGCAAGAGAACTTGTTTGGTGTGGAGCAGAGTATTTTTCTGTAGAGTAGGAATTATCTATGACTGGAGGAAAACAGTCAAGATGATGGCCATGATAGAATAATAGAAACCATACCTTTTTTAAAAAAAATACGTGTCACATTTGTGATGCATGTAAAAAGGAAGTAGCTTAAAGATCGGGAGACAATCTTTTACTATTAAGTATAAGGTCATGCAATCAAGACTTGCAGAGATTGTAGCTTTTAAGATAAGGTTAGCCCTATTTTCTGGAAGAATTCAGACAAGTGATTGATTGTTTATCTTGCTTCAGTGTATACACCGAGATTTGGCTGCTCGCAATATCCTTTTATCGGAGAACAATGTGGTCAAAATCTGTGATTTTGGACTGGCTCGAGATATCTACAAAGATCCAGATTATGTCAGGAAAGGAGATGTAAGTTCACTGTCTGAAATTTTGAGGCCTTTATTTGAAATGTTAACCATGACTTCCTAAATCTCTAATCCCACTTTAATCTCATTGATTTGAAAACATGTTGCAATCAGTTTACTACAAGCTTTCAAGTTTTACTATGCTATAACTTTAACTTTTATATAAATTACTATGACAATAATATTCTTGTTATCGATTGGCGACATTTTAGATATATAATATTGTTTCTTAACTATTTAGGCTAGACTACCCCTTAAATGGATGGCCCCAGAGACCATTTTTGATCGTGTATACACAATTCAAAGTGATGTGTGGTCTTTTGGTGTGTTGCTGTGGGAGATATTTTCATTAGGTAAGTCAAATGTCTTTGCTGGCTAATTTTCAAAGTTTAACATTAAGACTACTGAAATGTAACCATGTTTGTTTATTTTTAATGCAGTGTCATTGTAGATATCTATTTCTCCACCAATGTAGAACAAAAAAAAATGAATATTTAGTAGGCATTCAAGCATTTGGAATATGTTTATTTGTTGCTCCTTAATAAAATCCAAGACCTTCGGTAAGGCCCAATTATGTCCGTGAGTTTGATTGTGGTACGGTGGCCTAGAGGTAGAGCTCTCACCTCACAATCAGGAGGCGGTGAGTTCAATCCTAGGTAGAGGCAGATGTTTCATTCTCTGGGCACAATGAGAATATACCCACTGAACAAAGCTCCGCATCGGTGACAGGAAGGGCATCCGGCCAGTAAATATTGAGGCTCCATTCATTTGCTCAGACTCCTCCTCACAAGGGATTATGAGGTCATTAAAAGAAGATAATGATGTCTGTGAGTTTGATTCCTGTTCATATTGTTATACTGATCAAGTTTTCCATGGATTGTAATGGCTCTGGAACTTCTTGTCATCTAATTTTGGAGGATTTCCCCTTAATACATTACATCCCATTTTGGGGGGTGCTCTGACACCTAGGAAGCTGTTTCAAAAGATGAGGGAGCGAAAGTGTCTGTTTTGTTAGTTCAAGAAATTTTTCCCTCATAAAATAAATATCTTGGACTAGTATGATAAATAAATTATTGCCCTTTTTATATGCTATTACAGGACTCCTCTATTTTCGTTGGAAAATGTATAGCAAAACAATATCAAAACAATATTTTTTTAAAAAAATGAATGTTGTCACATTAGATTTATTATGGATTCTTATGCTGGAGATAGCATATTTCAGCCATGCGGTACCTGTACGGTATGGTTTTGAGCTAGAAACCTGACCTCTACCAGAAAACTATTAGAATTATCTATGAAAAGCATGCATTCCAAAATTGAAAAAATTCAGAATATACAAGTTTGTTTGAGTCCTAGAGTGGCCTTGATCTCCAGGTCCTTCCAAATGTTTGTGGTGAAATAACAATGTCGTTCCCATTATTAAGCTACAGATAGTCCTTGATTTATTGATGCAATTGGGACTGTAATTTTGGTTGTTTTGACACTCGTAGGTCAAGAAGACGCACATATGATCAGACCTGATTTTTCAACATTTTTATAGTGGTTACTAAGGAAATAACACATTTATAAGTCCAATTCATGCAGTCGTATGTCAGAACCCATTCTCCTGAATGGGTGTATTTTTCTGGCAAGTGGCAGCTAACTTTCATCTTTTGGAAGGGCACGGAGCTCAAGTCCATTCTGGGATTCAAACAAGCTCTTGTGTTGCAAATTTTTCAATTCTTAAATGCATATTTTTGCCAGATACTGGCAAAAATATCAGAAATTGTAGTTAGGTGACTGTTGGGTATTGCAATCGTCCCACCTTTGGTTGAAGTGATGTACCTGTTAAATTTGTGGCTATTTTTCATATTGGTGAAGTGTAGGTAAGCAGAACAACGAGACCAGAATTTTAAGGCAATTTTTTTTAAAAAAGGAAATCTATTATTTTAGGGGCCTCACCATACCCAGGTGTAAAAATTGATGAAGATTTCTGTAGAAGATTGAAAGAAGGAACGAGGATGAGGCCACCGGATTATACAACACCTGAAATGTAAGAACTTTTGCTGTTGCAAACATGTTTTGTAGCAGAGGTTGGTCGTACATTTGTTTTGTTTTCTATGCCATTTGGGAATGCTCCAATAAAAATAAAACACATTCATTAGTTGGCCAAGGTGGCTTTCATGTTAATGGGATAGAAAAGCAAAACCAAGCAAAGCAAATCTATTTTTCCCACTCTTCCATTCTTCCTTGTAACAATAACCATCAATAAGTAGCTGAATGGGTTTTATTCTGGGACATATGTATTTATAGTAGGCTTAATTCTCCAGGTATCAGACAATGTTGGACTGCTGGCATGGTGAACCCAAACAAAGACCAACCTTCTCAGATTTGGTGGAGAGCTTGGGGAATTTACTGCAAGCAAATGTTCACAAGGTAACACAACTGTTCTACAGCAGGAATGGGGAACGATGGAGTTTTATGACTTGTGGACTTCAACTCCCAGAATTCCTGCTGGGCTGAGGAATTCTTGGAGTTGAAGTCCACCAGCCATAAAGGGGCCATCGTTCCTTACCTCTGTTCTACAGGCTGCCACCAACTCCCTGAATTTTTTTTTTCTCATCCGCTCCTCTCATTAATAATAAAAAGTAAACCAATATTTGTCTGTCTCTCACACCAGGATGGTAAAGACTATGTTATCCTCCCCCAAGTTACGTTGCTCCACACCGAAGAAGACTCTGGACTCTCCTTGCCAATGTCACCTGTTTCCTGCAAGGAAGAAGAGGAAGTACGCGATTCTCAGTTCTATTATGACACCACGTCGCAAACAAGGTTTGTAGCATTCCATTGGGAGCGTTCAACAACCCCTTCCCAAGGTTCACACTTGATGTGGTTTGTGATCCTAGCAAAGACGAGAAAGGCATTTGTGTTGCTCGTTATTTCAGTGCACTAAATGATAACAGTTTGTATCCTACCCAAGAGATGAGGTGACTAATGAGCAAGTAAACAATAGATGAGTGAATTGTCTACAATCTCATTTTAACTTCCCAGAAATGCCTTCATAGTCCATGTAACGAAGGCATTTGTGATAATCCGGGGTGTGGCACAAAGGCAACACAGTCAAATAAGCAAGAAGAATCCCTTTAATACCTCCAACTTTGCCCCCCAAGGGCCAGTTACCTTCAGCTGGAGAAAAAACTCTCCCAAGAACAGTCTTTAAGTGGAGGGAATTCAGTCCGAAAACAAAGTACATACAAACTGTAAATAAAAATCCACACAAACCACATTGCAGCAATTAACCGGACAGGGCAGGATAAGCAACTGCAGACTTGAAAGGCCAACAAAACACACACAGTTAGGAAGATGCCAGGAACCCAGATAAGCCTCGACAATAACAGATAACTCATGATTTGCTTCCAACAACTTTGCTGTGCGTAGCTTCCCTTTTTAAACACTGTGTTTCCAGCTGCAGCTAATGAAGGAAATCAGGGCCCTTTCCTCCCCCGTAAGCCACACAACTCACGTTGCTCCCTTCTCCGTTCCTCCCTGGGTGCCCTAGGATGAAGAGGGGGTGGGCCTGGTTTTTTCTCTGAATTCCCTCTGCCTTGCTCTACCTCTCCCCTGCTCTGCCCAGTCGGACTTTGCCCTTCCCCAGTTTCTTCCCCAGCCAACAGAGCCACACTCCCACTCCCACTCCCTGTCAGCTGCTTGGCCTTCCCCTCGGAATCAGATTCCGACAGGGGCATGACAACACTGTTGCTAGAAGAGCCATGTAGTTTCCACACACTGAAGGTATGGGAAGTTCATGAACTTGCAACGAGGGTTACACCATCCTCACATTATCACAAGGATCCACTGCACTTCAGATAGTCCTCGATATACAACCGTTTATTTGGTGACTGTTAAAGTTATACAAAGGCACTGAAAAAAGTGACTTGTGATCGTTTTTCACACTCACGACCATTGCAGCATTCCCCCCCCCCCATGGTCACATGATCAAAATTCAGATGCTTGGCAACAGTGGTGGGATTCAAAAAATTTTTACTGCCAGTTCTGTGGGTATGGCTTGGTGGGCATGGCATGGCTTAGTGCATGTGGCAGGGGATTCCCTCCCCACTCCTGGGGGAAGGTTATCACCAGTTCTCCAAACTACTCAAAATTTCCGCTACCATTTCTCCAGAACTGGTCAGAACCTACTGGATACCAACCTCCGCTTGCAGTGTCCTGGGGAGGTCATGTGATCACCTTTTGCGACCTTCTGACAAGCAAAATCCATGGGGAATCCCGGTTCATTTAACAACCATGTTACTAGCTTAACAAATGCAATGATTCACTTCCCATCTGTGGCAAGAAAAGTCATAAAATGGGGTATAACAAAAGTTTCACTTAAGCAACCACAATTTGGGGCTTGGTTGTGGTCCTAACTTAAAGACCACCAGTGTTGTCATTACCCAGGCAGAGGTTCAAAACAGTGGTGGGCTTCGACCAGTTTCACAACGGGGTTCGCACATTACAAAACCACAATTGTTCAGCTTTACAACTGACTTACCATATCAACGCCAGTGAGTAAAACAGCTGAGGTACAGTAATCCGCTGTGCTGCGCCTCAGCTGAGCTTCAAAACTGCAGAAATAAAGGACAGGCTAAAGCAAGGGAAGGTGGGTGGGGCCAACCAATCGCCAGAGCAAAGCCACGCCCACCAGACCGGTGGCAACTTTATTTGAATACCACCACTGGTGCAAACCCTGAGCAGCCCACCCCTGGTTCAAAACCTTTGATACTCTCACAGTCCCTGTTGGATGAATGCAATATTCATTCAATCTACACTCATCCCTAGTGCTCCAGGGTGTGATGATGACTCCCCTGGATGCTTCCTCAGATACTTCTTTAGATGTTGGCTCTGAGGAGGACGAACCTTTTCCAGGCACATCTGGAGGAGAGTTGGTCAATGGCTCTGAGCAGCCGTCTGAGAGGAATTTGGCTGAAGCACAGCTGCAACAGGATAACCCTGAGGCTTCAGGTGGGGAAAGCACGCAGCTGCAGCCAGTCAGGGATGAGGAAGAGGAACTGCCTTCTGCAACTGATCCAAGAACACGTAGGGCAGAGAAAAGGCAGGAGCAGAGCAGGTCAGCCAGATTACTCATGAGGAGGCAGCCTCGCCCTTCTTGAAGGGCTGCACCAGAAGCACAACAGACAGATGGAAGTGATGCTGGGAACCATGTGTTCATTTCCTAGCGGTCATTTTTCGTTTTTCCTGGTCGTTGTGATTCTTGCCTCGCCTTGTATTGACACCCTGCCTCGATTTGGATCGTGCCTTGTGAACTTTGGGCTTTTCTTGCTTCGTGAACCCTCTTACGTTGTGGATTTAATTTTGCCTGGTGGGTTTATTTTGATTGGGAAGCTTTCAAGTGCCTTGTGAACTCCTTGGCCATGGCTTTGTGGACTAGACTTAGTCTGCTTGTGGCTGGACTAAATTGGGACAGTTCTGGGGTTTTAGTGAAGAAAGTTGTGGGGAAATATTAATAAACTTGCTAAATTATAGTTACGTACTTATGTGCGTGTGTGTGTGTATTTGTATGTGTGTGTGTGTGTGTGTGAGAGAGAGAGAGAGAGAGAGAATATAGGGAGGCTATCTAAAGTAGAGGTCCCAACTCCCAACCTGCAGACCGATACTAGTCCATGGCCCATTAGGAACCAGGGCGCATAAGCAAGCGAAGTTTCATCTGCACATGCATGGGGGATTTAACGTAGCACATGAAACCACACTCTTCTCCCGTCCATGGAAAAACTTTTTTGCACAGACCTGATCCCTGGTGCCCAAAAGATTGAGGGCTGCTGATCTAAAGGAACCATGCATTTGACCTCTTTCCAGGAAATGAGTTTAGGATGGTCCCTGGGAGAAAGAAACTGTTTGGCCAAACAGCTGGAAGGGTGGATTACAGGGGTGGGATTCAATTTTTTTAACAACCAGTTCTGTGGGCGTGGCTTGGGTGATGGGCGTGGCTTGGTGGCCATGTGACTGGGTGGGCGTGGCTTGGTGGTCATGTTATTGGCTGGGTGTGGCCAACTCAATATCTCTCACATCGAGGCACGCATCTCCTCGCCTGGCCTCTCATGACTGTGGGGATGCTGCAACAGTCGTAAGTGTGAAAAATGGTCATAAGTCACTTTCTTCAATGCCATTGTAACTTTGAATGGTCATTCACTCCACACAAACAAAGTACCAGCAAAGGGGGAGGGAAAAAACTCCAGAGAAGTTCCTGAGACAGGAAGTCTAGTCCTGCCAAGAATGTAATAAGGGTTAACGGAGAGGCAGTCTCTGTAAGCAACACCAGAATGTTTCCTTCCTGCCTTCCTTACAGGATTAGGCCAGTAATTTCTTCTAACAACCGGTTCTTCGAACTGCTTAGAATGTTAACAACCGGTTCTAGCAAATAGGTGCGAACTGGTAGAATCCCACCCCTGGTGGATTACCTAGGAAGTGTAAGAAGCAGCCTTCAGGGACAGAATAGGGTGACATTAAATATGCACATATCCACACATGCACATTAACATACACCCCTGTACAAAGCATTCATGTAATCTAATATAAGTTGCAGAATTTGTATAGCACTTAGATGCATCAAGGCAGGGGTGTCAAACCCGCGGCATCATGTTGTCATTACATGACATATTGGGACTTCCCCCTCCTTCGCTAAACCAGGGGTGGGCATGGGCCGCTGCATCCGGCCCACGGGCTGCAAGTTTGACACCCCTGCATCAAGGGGTTGAATCCATAGGAAGTACCTCTTTCTATTGGATGCCATTGTAATCATTCAAATCATACGAGAGTCTGGCAATTTTTGAGAGAGGCCTGGGGTCAAAATTGCTGACGATCACAGCTTGGTGGGATGTTATTTTAGGGGTGGTATTAGATTTTTTTTTATTACTGGTTCTGTGGGCGTGCCTTGGTGGGTGTCACGTGGCTTGGTGGGCATGCAAGGAAAGGATACTGTAAAATCTCCATTTCCACCCCACTCCAGGAGAAGAATATGCTGCAAAATCCCCATTCCCTCTCCATCCCACTAACCTGCTTTCCAGCTCCATTCTCCTGTGCAGGGCAACCAAAGAAGACCCAGCCAATCAGCTGGGACTCGGGAGGCGGAGAATAGATGGGGGCGGGGCCAGTCAGAGGTGGTACTTGCCAGTTCTCCAGACTACTCAAAATTTTCACTTACTGGTTCTCCAGAACTGGTCAGAACCTGCTGAATATCCACCTCTGTGTTAGTTGTACAAGCTTGCTTTTGGATAATAATTGCAGGAGGCAAGTGAAGCTTCAACCATCCAATTTTTACTAAGCTTCGGCACCCTAACAAGACATGTATTTCTTTTTCTTTTTAGTCAGCATCGCACAGGAAGTAAAAGAAACAGCCGTCCTGTGAGTGTCAAGACTTTTGAATCTGTGCCCGTAGAACCAACCATAAAAGTAGTTCAAGATGTAAGTCCATTTTATAGCGCCTTTCTTTTTTTGGGGGTGGGGGGCAGCTTTTGGTCTGTCTGTCTATCGGTCTGTTTCCATTGATTGTCCAAACAGCCTTTTTGTTTTATTTTGTTTCCCCTGGGTTCTTTCAGGAAAATCAGACAGATAGTGGGATGATTCTTGCATCCGAAGAACTAAAGGCATTAGAAGAGAAAGCTAAAGAAGTGATGTTGCCCTTCAGGTAAATCTGGAGAAACAATCATTATGCTCATTTTATTAAAAATAAATCAATCAATCAAGGTGATTCCCAATAAAGAAAAAATCAAAGAGGCCCCAGTGGAGGAGCAGCACAGTAGGGGTATATTGTGGTTCACCAGCAGCAGGTGCAGATGGCTGAGGTCTCTGAAAGTGAGGACTCAGATGAGGGGCCTCTATGCGATGCAGGGATGGGGCCAGGACTATCGGAGAGTGGGGTGCTTCCTTTGGAGGTCATGGAGTCTGACAGCAGTGACAAAGAGGGACCCAGGGAGCCTGCTTGAAGGAAAGAGCAGCTGAAGCAGCCCAAGCGACTCGGGAGTAAGGCTGGAAGGTGATGGCCCTTCCCATAAGGGATAAAAGCCACCCTTCGGGGTTGGCTTCTTTGCAGGAAGCAAAGAAGTTCTTTATGCTCAGAGTTCCCATCCTCCGGTTTTTTTTTTTTTTCTGGCTTTGGATATTTATCTGCAATTAGTCTTTTGTCCTTGGCAGCCTTTCGCAACCTTGAAAGGACTGCCTCTTATCTGGGACAATTAGCTTTAAATGACTCTTGGCTGTGAATGCACAGAATTCACAGCGCTGCATTAAAAAGGGTTGTTTTTATATATACTTTGTATTTGCTTGATCTGAACAAGGCTTGGGTCAGAACAGGGTGGTTGATCGAGAAACAATGAAGCCCACCTCCCCCCACCTCTGCCCCCGTCCTCCCCATGTGTCCTTCGGGTTTGATGTTTGGTTTTTATTATTTATGTTTTAATTGTGTATGTATAGACATATTTTTTGCCTGTAAGCCACCCACAATTACCCTATGGTGAAATGGGAGGAAAATAAATTTAATAAATAAATAAATACATACATGCATACATACATACATACATGCATACATGCCATGATTCCCCGAAAATAAGACTGGGTCTTATATTAACTTTTGCTCCAAAAGATGCATTAGGGCTTATTTTCTGGTTAGGTCTTATTTTCAGGGAAATATGATTATCAAATACATCCATCTGGCTGATGATCTTAACGGGCTTATTTTGTGGGTAGGGCTTACAGTTATGAGCACGCTGGAAAAACTCGTGCTAGGGTTTATTTTCCAGTTAGGTCTTATTTTCAGGGAAATATGGTACATACATACATACATAAATGTACAAATGAATCCATAAATAAATAAAATTCTCTACTTGAGAGGAAATATCTACAATTATCCACCTCTGTTTTGGACAGGTTTATTCCTCTTACTTGGTAATGTTACATCAATGATGCCACACTCTAGGGAATTTGCTGTGAGATGGTGGGAGGTGAAAGAAAAGAGCATGTCAGTGCACAGTACCAGAAGCTAAGGCTTAAACTGTCCGCCTGCATTTTGACTTCCTGGGGTTCCAATGTCACTTTGGGAATCACAGATCCAATTGTATCCTGTGCTTATTTATTCCAGCATCCTTTCCCTCTCTCCCTCCATAGCAGCTTGTTATGGAGAGACGTCACTGATAGATGAAAATGCTTCTCCATCTGTCCCTGTGCTTCATCCACATGGAACAGGGTAGAATATAGAATACAATACTTTGTTGGCCAAGTTTGTCTCCGGTGCAGAAGCTCTCAGTGTACATGCAAAGCAACAGAGTAATAATAATCATAATAATACCAGTAAGAAGATGTCGTAAAGAAGGTGGGAATGATAATAACAATAATACTGCAGCCATACAATGTGGGTAAATATACTTAGATACAAGACAGTGCTGTGAGAATTAGGTGTTCAGCGGAGTGATGGCTCGAGAGATAAAACTGTGAGTGTTTCGTTGTTTTGGCATGCAATGCCCTATAGTGCCATCCTAGGGGAGGAATTGAAACAATTTACATCCAGGAGGTGAAGGGTCTGTAGATATTTCCTCAGCCTTCTTTCTGACCTTGTAGCATACAAGTCCTCAATGGAAGGCTGGCTGAGGTTGTTTTTTTCTACAGTCCTGACTATCCATTGAAGTCTGTACCTGTCCCAATTTGCTTGCTGTAGTACCAAACCAGACAAGAGTACCCTCCATATTTATGGACGGCAAAGGCAAAAATCCCATATTGATATTCCAGAAAAGCAGCATAGTTTTGTGTACTAATTCCTCCCCTTTTGTGGGCTGGAACATCTTTTACATGCTGGTTGTCCATTCTGGGTTTTTCCTCCTATCTCCCCAGGTCATTCTCACATACCATTTACACATATTCTGAATCCTGGTGCCCAATTAGCCATTTTTTTCATATATATATATTTATTTTTCAGCGGGCTGATTTCCAGTAAAAGCAATGAATCTGTGGCGTCTGAAGCTTCCAATCCCACCAGCGGCTATCAATCAGGCTATCATTCAGATGACATGGACATTACCATGTATCCCAGTGAAGAGACGGAACTCTTAATGCTCAGGGACGATGCTTCTCAGTCTTGCTATGTTGCCTACGGCCCGGCTATCTCTCTGAGTTCACAGTCTGTATAAGGACTTCTCGGAAAATGACAACCACTGGAACTTGCACCGAACATTGCCTTGTCCTGAAACCCACCGTATTCATACCCAGAATACAGGAGGGGAGAAAAATATGAATTCCCCCCGCCCTTTGTTTTTTTTTTAATGATAAAAAGAAGAAGAAATTGCAAGAAAGAATCCTGGTGAGGCCATGCAAGGCCTTGAGAGAGCTTGAAGTTATATCAGGCCTTGCTGAAAGTCATAGACAATCGTTTCATCCTCATTTTGAACCACATGGACATTGTGAAATCTGATAAGGAGGCCATCTTCCTATGCAGTTACATGAAGATGGAAATAGGCTCTGTCAAAATCCTTTGAATTTTGGGTTGGTCAGCAAAGAAAAGGTTTCAGGAGTGTGGTTGGTGGAGCCTAAGAAAAGGGTCTGACAGTACAGCCCCTGCTTTTACTAAATCCTCTTTCATGTTTATCTCTTCCATCGAAGGGCCCTTTCTTTCTAAATCTAAATCTTGCTGTTAAAAATAAGCCACTAAAAGCTACTGAAGAGCAGGGCACCTATTTTCATGAAAAGCTCTGTTTTTAGTACCCAGGCCTTGATGCATTTCTGATCCTTTCAAAGAAGGCTTCCTACTGAAATGAACCTCTTCAGAGGCTTCAGAAATGCTTAAAAATTAGCAAATAATGGCAGAGTTTAGCAAATTTTCCACCAAGGTCACCTAGAGCTCTAGCAAGTTGTGATATACATTGAAAGACTTTTCTTTACAGAAAGTACCATGAAGCTATTTTGACTAGTGTTGTTTTCGGTTACTTTTATATTTTTATATTCGTGGGTTTTGTACTTTGTTTAATATTTCAAGCATAACAAATCCATGGATTAACAAACAAACAAACAAAAATTTAAAAGGCACAATGCAGTATTTATAATCTGGATATGTAGAAAGAATTGTAATATATTACGAAAATAAATAAATAAATAAATAAATCTATTGTGTAATGAAAGCCGAGTGGAACTTATTCTTGAGTTTGCAGGATATTCGGCTCCTAATTTTTAAAAAAATTAGGGGGCTGATTCAAATGTTCAGCTCTCAGCTGAACACTTCTGAATATGTGGATGATTTTATATGGTAAATTTCTCAGTCAACTGGACTTTCTGGTTTATTCATTCTTTTCTGAGGACCTGACCTGGGGTGCTCACCTTGTAGCACTGGTCAAAAGGGCCCAGCAGAGATTATACTACCTGAGACTTCTCAGAAAGCAACAACTGAATGAAAAAGTGCTGGTGACCTTCTACCGCTGCACCATAGAGAGTATCTTAACTTATTGCACCTCTGTATGGTTTGCCAATTGCACAGTGGCAGATAGGAAAGCACTCCAGAGGGTTAACATCACTACCCAGAGGATCATGGGTTGCCCTCTCCCCTCTTTGGAAGAGCTTTATAGCTCCCACTGCCTTAAGAAAGTTCAAAACGTTCTCAAAGATCCATCTCATCCTGGGAATCTTTTTTTGAACTATTACCATCTGGCAGATGGTACAGGATAATAAAAACAAGGACAAATAGGCTGAAAAACAGCTTCTATCCCAGGGAAGTAATTCTGCTGTATAGTGCAGTGTTGGGGGTTTTCGGTTCAATGTGTGGAGAGTGAAGGATGTGTGTTTGTGTTTATTTTCATGGTCATGATGTGCACTGAAGATGGTGTTTGATTTCGTTGTACGATGTGCAATGACAATAAACTAAGCAAAATCTGAGAAGTGAAATGTCTACAAAGAAAATCCAGAATGTCCAGTTGCCCCTTGAAAAAGCACCTCTGGGAAATTTTATGTCATAGTTGATGTGTAAGTTCATCACTGCACAACAATTTTAAAGCAATTTCTTTTAGTCTTTCATATCTTACCTTCCCACTCTCCAGCATCTATAATTTGTTCTAGATACCTCCCCTACCAGGTAAGAATTCCAACATTTATATCCGATGGGCCAAGTAAATCAATTCTGTGTCATTTCAAATGGTCGATAGGATTACATTTTTTAATAGCGTATTTTTTTCCCCTTGCAAAAAATTTCAGACCAGCCTAAGAGCAATCCCACACCTGTTTTTGGAGGGGAAAAAAATATATATATCCCCTGACCTTCTTTGTTTCTAGTTTGTTTTATTTTTATTTTTAACATCCGGGAACATCTCAGGAATCTGTTGCTCTATTAGTCCATTTTTTTTTTAGAAGAAAAAAAACATCTGGTCTTTCAAAACATCTGCCTTTCAAAATATAATCTATATTTAGTCTCAGTGTTCTTGGCAAACTGCCTGCGAGGGTCACATCTGTTTGAGCAGATGTCAAAAAACTACACAGTAATTTAAATGGTGACCGTGTAAATGAAGATATATATATATATATATTTTGCACCTGCACGCATGTACACTCAGTGCTTAATGTATGTGTTTAGCTTTGGGGCAGTTGCATGTCAAGTTTCTTCTGGGAACTGTGTGTTGTCGTTCACAGCCCTAATAAAGTCTGCTTGGAAACAAGGTCTATTAAGTGGGTTTGTAACATAACTCCTTGACTTACAACAGTTCACTCGGTGAGCGTTCGAAGTTACAAAGGAACTGGAAAAAGTGACTTATGCCCATTTTTCACACTTATGACCAGTGCAAGCATCCTCATGGTCCGGAGGTGGTTATTCAGCAGGTTCTGACTGGTTCTGGAGAACCAGTAAGTGGACATTTTGAGTAGTTCAGAGAACTGTCAAATATCACCTCTGACTGGCACCGCCCCCATCTATTCTCCGCCTCCTGAGTCCCAGCTGATTGGCTGGGTCTTCTTTGGTTGCCCTGCATAGGAGAACGGAGCTGGAAAGCAGGTTAGTGGGGTGGGGACGGAATGGGGATTTGACAGTATCCTTTCCCTGCCACGCCCACCAAGCTACGCCCACCAAGCCACGCCCACAGAACCGGTAGTAAAATAAAATTGCATCCCACCACTGCCATGGTCACATGATTTACATTCAGATGCTTGACAACTGACTCAGATTGATGATGGTGGCAGGGTTCCTGAGTCATGTGGTTCCCTTTTGTGACCTTCAGACAAGCAAAACCAGATTCCCTTCACAACCGGATTACCAATTTAACAACCGCAGTGGTTCGCTTGACAAACATGGCAAGAAAATGGGGCAAAACTCACTTATCACAGAATTATGTTTCTGAGTGACACCAAATTTCTCACTCAGCAACAGAGGTGGGTATTCAGCAGGTTGTGACCAGTTCTGGAGAACCGGAAGTAGAAAGTTTGAGTAGTTCGGAGAACCGGCCAATCCCACCCCTGACTGGGCCCGTCCCCATCTATTCTCTGCCTCCCATTGAATCCCAGCTGATCGGCTGGGTCTTCTTTCGTTGCTCTGCACAGAAGAATGGAGCTGGAAAGTAGGTTAGTGGGGTGGGGAGGGAATGGGGATTTTGCAGTATCCTCCTGCCCACCAAGCCATGCCCACCAAACCACAACACACCTACCAAGCCAAGCCACGCCCAGAAATGTTCAACTTCGGAGTCAATGAAAGAGAAGTGTAGAAATTCTGGATTGCAGTGCCTTGGGAAAAATGTTTAACCTCCCCTTTGGACGGAGACCGGAGGCACTTTTGAAGCAATAAAAGATAAAGGAAATAATTAAAAGGGTGACAAGGCTGATTTGCAGATTATACAAGGGTCTCTGCAGCAACGGAAGTGAGGTTGCACGAAATACCTTGTGAACCCCACTGCTGGTTATTCTGGAGACAAGTGGAAGCACAACTCACAGTCGTTTAGGCCAGAGGTGGGTATTCAGCAGGTTCTGACCAATTCTGGAGAACCGGTAGCAGAAATTTTGAGTAGTTCAGGGAACCAGCAAAAACCACCTCTGACTGGGCCCGCCCCCATCCATTATCTGCCTCCCATTGAGTCCCAGCTGATCGGTTGGATCTTCTTTGGTTGCCCTGCACAGGAGAACAGAGCTGGAAAGCAGGTTAGTGGGGTGGGGAGGGAATGGAGATTTTGCAGTAACCTTCCCCTGCCACATCCACCAAGCCATGCCCACAGGACCAGTAGAACCGGAGGTGGTATTCAGCCGGTTCTGACCAGTTCTGGAGAACCGGTAGCAGAAATGTTGAGTAGTTCAAAGAATTGGCAAATCTGGCCTCTGACTGGCCCCACCCCCATCTCTTCTCTGTTTCCTGAGTCCCAGCTGATTGGCTGGGTCTTCTTTTGTTGCCTTGCACAGGAGAATGGAGCTGGTAAGCAGGTTAGTGGGGTGGGGAGGGAATGGGATTTTGCAGTAACCTTCCCCTGCCACACCCACCAAGCTACAGACCAGTGGTGGGATTCAATTTCTTTTTTACTATTGGTTCTGTGGGCTTGGCTTGGTGGGTATGGCAAGGGAAGGATACTGCAAAATCCCCATTCCCTCCCCACCCCACTAACCTACTTTCCAGGTCCGTTCTTCTGTGCAGAGCAACGAAAGAAGACCCAGCCGATCAGCTGGGATTCAATGGGAGGCAGAGAATAGATGGGGACGGGCCCAGTCAGGGGTGGGATTGGCCGGTTCTTCGAACTACTCAAAATTTCTGCTACCGGTTCTCCAGAACCGGTCAGAACCTGCTGAATACCCACCTTTGATGCAGACAATGGCAATTTTAGTCATTAGGAGACTGCTTACTGAACATGTGGTCAGTACAGCACATACGTTGTTTGCAAAAGAATAAAGCAGTGAAAAGAAACTTAAAAATGACGGCTTTTCCTAGATCATTGAATCTGCAAGGGGAAAAAAAATGTGATGGATTCTGGGTCCAATTCAGAATTTTGCTGAATTTTTTTCTCCTTGATAGCACTAGCAATAGCACTTAGACATATATACCGCTTCACGGTGTTTTCTTTTGTTGCCCTCTCCAAGCAGTTTTACAGAGTCAGCCTCTTGCCCCCAACAATCCGGGTCCTCGTTTTACTGACCTCGGAAGGATGGAAGGCTGAGTCAACCTTGAGCCGGTGGGACTTGACCTGCCAAACTGCTGGCAATCAGCAGTCAGCAGAAATAGCCTGCAGTACTGCACTCTAACCAGTGCGCCACCACAGCTCTTGATCCTACTTGATCATCCAAAACTCACTACTTTGAATATTAGGTAGCGTCGAAGATTCTCTATCAGATTCACATTTTAGATTCCAACTCCCCAACATTTCACAATTGAACAAATAAGGGAATGCACTGGACCTGGCCAAGAAAATGAGTGAAAAATGGCTACATTCATATCAGGGGTATATATTATGGCTCTTGGACATCAAGCAGAATCCTCTCCAAAGCCACCAAAATAATATCTGGAGTTTTCCTGAAGCTTGTGACTTTTTTTGGTCCTCTTTTGGACTAGAGCAGAGGTCTCCAAACTTGGAAGTTGTGGACTTCAATGCCCAGAATTAGACTTTAAACCAGATATATTTTTATTGGGTATTTTGCCGGAAATATATAGTAGAGATTTGAAATGTTTAATTGTAAATGTATTAGCAGCGGCTAGAATTGTATTTGCTAAAAATTGGAAAAATGAGAAAATTCCGATACAGGAGGAAGTTATCGAGAAAATTATGGAATGTGCTGAAATGAGTAAATGGACATTTGAAATTAGAGAGCAAGAAGACAAACAATATTACAAGATATGGGACTTATTTTATCAATGGTTAGATTTTAAAAAAATGAAATATTTTAGAGGATTTTACAATATAAGGATAATAGAATAATAGAGAATATAACATAAGGACATATTATTATTGGATGGATTTATATTTATGTAATGAATGTTATAATATAAATCAATTTAAAATGTTGAATATCTCGCAGAAAACGATGAAATAATAGTTATAGTCAAACAAATGATTAACAATGATAATAATATACACATATATATACTAGATGGATAAGATGAGAATTTATACGAATTATAAGTGAGGACTATGGGGATGATACACAAAAGACTTGTAACCAACCGACTCACTGTACATAACTGGAAGATGGTTTTATGTTTTATGTTCTGTTTGTGTATGTTTGTTTAAAAAATAAAAAAATTAATTAAAAAAAAAGAATTCTGGGAGTTGAAGTCCACAAGTTTTAAAATTGCCAAGGTTGGAGGCCCCGGACTACAGACAGGCTGTATGGTTTCTCCTCTCTTTATACAGTCCTGTAGGAAGTTAGCACCCACACCTCTCCTAGAAAAATGAAATATCCTGGGAAATATTAAAAAGGCAGAATATTTCCCGTAAAAAGAGTAGAAACTCAGAAGCAGAAACTCACCTCAGAAGAAGAAACTCACCCCCACCTTTGTAAATGGGTAGGCCATTAAGGCCTAGGCCAGAATACTTTACATAACAAAGATCTCTATAGCAATTGCCCAAAGCCCTTTCAGTGCATCATCATCACCCAGCAAGGCTCAACCAAGCCTGGAACTCAGGACAGCCTACAGAGTTGCCCCTGCATGGCTCCATGGGAGTCTGACAACCCATCAGAATACAAGCTTCAATTCAAATCCCAACAAAGGATATATAAAACCCAGGCACTCTCAGCATCGCAGTCTTTTTCTTGACCTCCTCTTCTCACCTTGAAGCATGTGATCATCCATCCTTTTCACTTTGGAGCTTCAAGCCATGTGGTCCTGCAGTCCACCATTAAACCATCTTTCCTAACAGCCTCCATGTTTCCAGTGTCTTTTTCCCCATTTGGAACTGAACCCAGAAGGATTTTTCTTTCAACAGTCCTAAACATTAAGATACTGCACAGAGCAAGGAATGAGGAAGAAGTTTTTAAAAAGTGAGCAGCCCGTATGTTGACTTACATGTCCAGTTGGTTAAAGATAACGTATTATTTAAGCCCCCAAGAATGCTGAACTTTTGACTTCCGGTTTGTCGGCTTCGCGAGCGGCAGGGATTTGCGAAGCTGCGCGATCCCTGCCGCGCTAGCCGTTTTTGGGGCTCCGACCCAGCCGGGTCGGAGCTAGGCTGCCCTGCAGGGGCAGCTGAAGTAGGGGATCCGGAGAAGGGTTTGGGGGTGCTGCAGACTCCCTCCCTGGCCGGCAGAACTCCCTTTTCCCAGGACGGTGCAGCGGCGGTCCGTAATGGCCGCCACAAAGAAGCTGGCAGCCGGGTAAGAATGCGCAGGAGGAAGTGGAGAAAGTGATTGAGAGGAGAAAGTTTTTCTTGGCTCCTAGGACTCTAAGACATATTTAATAAAATTCCTGAAAAGTATGATTCTCTGAATAATACCTGCCAGAAGAGGAAAAGCGGCTGCTTGAAGGTGCTGAAAGGATAGCTTTCCCTCTTTTCCTACGGAATAAATAACTGGATATTAAGAAACCTATTTTTAGGTGGAAATTGGTTTTAAGCGATGAGTGGGAAGAGAGAGGATTAAGAAGAAAATATTTGTATGCTAAGATTTGTTGGAGCAGATGCCTTAAGGATTTGAAGACTAGAATATATTGTAATAAGATTTTAAACAGATTTGGACTTTCTTTCTTTTTGATTGATATTACCCCAGAAGGAGAAAGTGAGAACTCTGCCTTGGTTTGGACTGATTGATAACTTTGGGACTGTTTTATCTTTTTTATTTTCTTTTGAATATTCTGGTTGTTGTAAGAAGAAAGAAGGAGAAAAGAAAAGAAAAGATTTATAATGGCTCTTTCTGTTGAGGAACTAAGAAAAGAATATGAACAAGCAAAAAAAATGGTAAAGATGGTGTGGAAGAAGCTTTCCTTTTCTTAGAAATGGCGCTTACTAATTATCAACAAAAATTACAACAGATGAAGACAGCAGAGGAACAAGAAAGAAAGGAAGGAGCCATCTTTAATGAATCTCAGAATTTGATCCAGAAAAACGGAAGAGAGAAAGAAAAGAAGAGAAGAGAAAAGAAGAAAACTAAAGGATTTAAGGACTTAAGATCCAAAAAACATTTAAGAAAGGGAAAAATAAAGTGCAAAACCAATATGATGATTGTAAACAAAGGGGAAAAGAAATACGACAGAGAAGGGAAGCCGGTAAGGCAGAGGCTAGAAGAAGGGGGGTAGAAAGGCTTGTTGGGAAAAGAAAGAAAGGGAAAAGGTGGAGAAAAGCTACAATGTTTTGAAATTAAATGGAAAAAGGAATTTTTATGGATAATGGATAAAGTATAATATTTTTTAAAAAAAAAAAGATTTTGCAAGGTACATAAGATGAGATGGTAGTATTGCAATGGTTTAAGAGTTGATAAGAGATTAAAATGTTAAAATGTCTAAAAATGATTGGCTTTAAAACTTAATAATAGGAGAGGTTTAGAATATTGTTTTAATTAAAGAGTTTAATAAAATTATGGTATTGATGTTATTATAAAATTTTTATTATAGTATTTCTTTTTAATATTTGGATTTATTGTCTAATTATGCACTTAATTGTGTTGGATGTATTAGTTAGATAGAATGTACCAAGCAAAATCTGATTGGGTATTAGATATTATTTTAAAGATTAATTTGATTAACTTAGGGGAGATAGAAAGGCATCATACTCTGATTAATGATTTCAGGAGAAACTGATTTTTTTTTTTTCATAAGGGATGAGACAAAGGGATGATAAAAAATGGACAAAAGATACAAATATAATGATTTAAACTAAGATGATTAATTAAGGTAGAATTAAGAAGTGTGAAATATGTGGAGAAGTTAATATAGAAGGTTTAGAATGGTAAATAAAATAAGTAATGATATGTAAGATGAGCATGAATATAATTGAAGTCCATGAAGAGAGAGATACCTGGGCCCAAGTTACTTTCCAAAAAGATTTTTTTATGTTTTGTGTGTTGTGTGTATATGTCTTTTTTGGGGGGAGAATTGGTAAAAACTTGTAGAAATATAGAATGAGAATAATGGTAACTAAGTCAGAAAGAATCAGATGAAATAATAATAATGATATTGAATAAGAGTAAAGAGAAGTAAAGAGAAATTGAATAAGAGGTTTTGGTATATTATATGGAAATGGTTTAAAACAGAATCATAATTTATCTGACTTGTTAAATTTACA
This sequence comes from Notechis scutatus, assembly GCF_049901735.1. Taxonomy (NCBI): domain Eukaryota; kingdom Metazoa; phylum Chordata; class Lepidosauria; order Squamata; family Elapidae; genus Notechis; species Notechis scutatus. The sequence continues at coordinate 59,614,519 of NC_142012.1, forward strand.
ATGGAAAAAGGTTTAAACATGTAATGAATAATGATAATTTGTGTGTTTTAAAAATTAATAAAACTTGTTTAAAAAAAAAAAAAAAAGAATGCTGAACTTATGGGCTAAGTGTTTCTACTGAATGTGATTTAAATTCCACCCTCTTCAGCTTTTCAGACTGATTAAGTCCTGGAAAACATCATTTAGCCCTCATGCGGGAGAAGAGTAGGAGACCTTTAACTTATGCTGCTGATAAGTATCTAAGAGAAGTTGTTTAATGGGATTTGGGAAACTTGTCCTTTGTTACTCCAAAGCGGGGCTGTGTAAAAGCATAATCCACAGATGTAGTTAGCTATTAACCTTTTTAGGTTCACAAGACTCGAAGTCATAATCTGCAGACTATGCACAGTAACTCGTAAGTATAAATTGACAGCTTTTTTTTCCGGCTGGCACCCTTTATACAACACCTGGAAACTTCCACAAATCCCAGGATTAAAAGATCTTTAACTATTTAAACTGAAAGGCAGTTGAGCACCCTAGCTCCTATGAGTCACTATTCTAAAAGCACATTATTTTGCTTTTGGAACTATTGATGGATTGGGACGGGATATCTGGGAAAGGTTCTTGGGAGGGATATGAATGCCTTTGTTGGTAGCTAGGTGGGAAGGAAGGAAGGAAGGAAGGAAGGAAGGAAGGAAGGAAGGAAGGAAGGAAGGAAGGAAGGAAGGAAGGAAGGAAGGAAGAGAAGGAAGGGAAGGAAGAGAAGGAGGGAAGAAAGGTTGTTTCTTGATTGAGGTATCAAGAAACAATCAAAGAGCCAACAGCAAACCACCCAACCAAAGACAAGAGTCTTCAAACTTGGCAAGTTCAAGACTTGTGGACTTCAACTCCCAGAATTCCTGAGCTAATATAACTGGAGGAGGAATTCTAGGAGTTGAAGTCCACAAATCTTAAAGCTGTCAAGTTTGAATACAATCTTAGTAAATAAGTTGACAGTTTTGTGAGAATTAGTTGTTTAGCAAAGCGATGGCATTGGGGGGAAAACATAGAAGATTATTTAATGAATGTTTGTTTCATGGCATAAACTGCAAAATTATGTGTGAGCCTTCGGGAGGTAATTCTACAATAAGAGCTCTTGGGATGCATTTAAATGTTTAGTTTTAAATTACAGTCCCCAAGACTTCTTTACATTTTCTGATAAAACCATTAAAGTGTCAGGAGCTGTTAAGTGTCACAGCTTGGTTAAGTACTAAACCAGCATGCCATAAGCAGATAAAGCAAATGTAATTATCAACACAAAGACCAGCCATATTATTAAATCAATGGCCTTTTTTCAACCATGTTCTCCCAATAATTTGACTGTTTTCTTGATGAAGATAATTAGGTTTTATTAGCAATTTGCAATTCAAATTAAGTTTATGGCTGCTGCAGATAACGCTATAGTATAATAATGTCGATTTTTCCACAATAAATATAACCTGCTTTTAATACATAAGATCAACTTCCCCCATTTAGTGCAGTCAAGTGTGCTAGATTATGGCTCCTTTTATTTACCCCGACTGGCTGGGAATGATGAGAATTGTAGTCCTTCATGTCTGAAAACTCCCAGAATGAGAAAAGTGGCTGTGGATTAATAAAATATCACTGATGCTATAAGGCAGGGGCATCAAACTTGTGACAACACCTCATCATGTGACTTATCACAACTTTTTCCCCCTTCACTAAACCCCTACTCTGGGAGGCAAAAATTGGTAGTATAGTTAAATGGTGAATGCTACCCTCCAAATGTTGAAGAAACTTCAAAAATGGGAACGTCTCTCTCTCTCTGTGTGTGTGTTTTTCTTTTCTTTTCTTGTGATGCTTTGTTGCTCTTCAATATTACACTGATTGACATGAGCTACAACATAGGAAAAGTTCTCTGTTTGCGTTACCTATTCCACTGCAGTAGATGCTACACAGAGATGACAAAGGAAAGAAATGTATTTGGAATGCATTATGATTTACAATTTTGGAAACATATATAAAATATTTATTGCAAAAGACACCATATAAATGAGATAAATTGAGGATCATCTATATCCATCTATCCCTCTATCCCTTACCCCTCTATCATCTATCTACCTACCACAACCCATAATTCACCCCATTTTCATGTCTATCTGTCTGTCTGTCTATCAATCATATATCCCATAATTCACCCCAATTTCATATCTATCTATCTATCTATCTATCTATCTATCTATCTATCTATCTACTTCTATCTATCTATCTATCTACCTACCTACTACCTACCTACCTACCTACCTACCTACCTATCACCTATCCCATATTTCACCCCAATTTCATGTCTGTCTGTCTGTCTATCTATCTATCTATCTATCTATCTATCTATCTATCTATCTATCTATCTATCTATCTACCTATCTAGCTGTCTGTCTGTCTGTCTGTCTGTAGCTGTCTGTAGCTGTCTGTCTGTCTATCTATCTGTCTGTCTGTCTGTCTATCTATCTATCTATCTATCTATCTATCTATCTATCTATCTATCTATCTATCTGTCTGTCTGTCTGTCTGTCTGTCTGTCTGTAGCTGTCTGTCTGTCTATCTATTTGTCTGTCTCTGTCTGTCTGTCTATCTATCTATCTATCTATCTATCTATCTATCTATCTATCTATCTATCTATCTATCTCTGTCTGTCTGTCTGTCTGTCTGTCTGTCTGTCTGTCTGTCTGTCTGTCTGTCTGTCTCTGTCTGTCTGTCTGTCTGTCTGTCTGTCTGTCTGTCTGTCTACTCATCTGTCATCTCCCAAATTTCATATGTTGAGAAAACTATTTCCCAAATTTTTGAACAGAAGAAGAAAGATATGGGAGAAAAAAGAAGAGTGGGTGGTTCTTCTTTGTTTTAGGTTGCAACATAAGCAATGAAGTCACGGTGGTATGAAAGGTAGGACTTCCAGCGTAATGGTCCTGCTTTCTAAACCCTAATCAAACTCTGGTCAATATTTGTTATTCAGGATTTAATCCTGGATGAAAGTACTGACCTGATTAAATTACAAATTTATCAGACAGAAAAGAGAAAAGTCATTCTTAGTTCTATCACTCAATAATCTGAATGCAGCAGTTTACAGCCGGAAGTGCAAATGAGTTGTGGATGTTGTTTTTAGAACTATAGCCAATTGTATAAGGTTGTAAGGTCAGTTAGTTATAAAGTCAACATGCATATTTTGTCTTGTAAATTTAGCTCAAATGGTTTCTTTTAGTAAACGCTGTTCTTCAAGGAATAATGGATGGAAACTGATCAAGGAGAGATTCAACCTAGAAACAGGGATACATTTTCTGATAGTGAGAACAATCAACCAATGGAACAGAAGTTCCTTTTGAAAGTTGTGGGAGCTTCATAGCTGGAAACTTTCAAGAAGAGACTGGACTGCCATTTGTCAGAAATGGTGTAGGGTCTCCCGCTTGGGCGGGGGGTTGACTAAATGACCTATAAGGTCCCTTTCAACTCTGTTATTCTGTTATCTCCTCATGTCAAGTATGAACAATTCCAGACCATTCCAAGATCTGTACAAGATTCAGCTCCCACGTGTCCAATTAATCTTCTCTTTCTCTCCCTGTTTTATGTTATATGACATATAAAACATTACAGGTGTCAACCACCCCACTGGGTTAGACAGCAAAAGAAACTCCTGGGACATTTTTTAAAAAAACTAAGAGTATATCTTTACTGAGAGGGACAGGGTGGCTCAGTGGCTGAGCTTGTCGATCAAAAAGGTTGGCGGTCGAATCCCTAGCACCGCATAACGGAGTGAGCTCCCATTACTTGACCCAGCTTCTGCCGACCTAAAGGTTCAAAAGCATGTAAAAAAGGCAAATAGAAAAATAGGGACCACTTTGGTGAGAAGGTAAGAGCGTTCCATGCACCTTCGGCATTTAGTCATGCCGGCCACATGACCATGGAGACGTCTTCGGACAGCGCTGGCTCTTCAGCTTTGTAACAGAGATTAGCACCTCCCCCTAAAGCTGGAAACAACTAGCACATATGTGCAAGGGGAACCTTTACCTTTATATCTTTACTGAAACTTCCATATGGGTTCAGAAGTAGAAAACCTAATTCTAGGAAAACTGTCCACCAATCATTTGCACTCACTTTATTTTGGGACTGGTTTGTCTGCCTCGGATGTTCCCAGCTGGTGACCTTGGGGTGTTGGGTCTATCTCAGGCTTCCAGCTGGCACACTTGCCTTCCAAATTTCCCTTCCAAGTCTCCCTTACAGTACATACCTTCTCTCCCTCCCGTTAATGCCATCTGGTTGCGAGCGGGGCTGCGTAGCGAGTCAATCCTGGCCACAGGTTTCCTTGATTCACAACCACAACTGGGCCAAGAATTTCTGTTCCTAGGGAAGGGGATGGTTAAGTGCATGGTGCCCAATTTTATGCCACGGTTATTAAGCCAATCACTGCAGGGGAGTGAATGGCCTCTCAATGAAGCCAACCTGGCTTCCCCAATGGACTTGGCTTCTCGAAAGCCGATTGGGCAGATCACAAATGGTGATTACGGGATCTCAAAATGCTCCAATCATTGTAAATACAGGTAGGCCTCAGCCTCGAACCACCACTGAGCACAGAATTTATGTGGCTAGGTGAGAATGAGTTTTGCTCCATTTTATTCATCACATTTGTTAAGTGAATTCCCTGCGGTTGTTAAGTTAGTAACATGGTTGTTAAGTGAATCTTAACCGACTTCCCCACTGACTTTGCTTATTGGAATGTCACAAAAGGAGATCACATGACCCCAGGACACTGCAATCGTCATAAATATGTATCATGCCCCTGTTAGAATCTGACCCTGAGGGAGAGGAGAAACAGCCGACAGGGAGTGGAAGTGTGGCTCTGGAGGTTGTGTAGGAGGCTGGGGAAGGGCAGAGGCCGGCTGAGCAGTCAGAGGAGGACCCAGGCCCATCCCTTCTCCATCCTAGGGCACGCAGGGAGGAGAGGATAAGGGAGAGACGTGGTCTACTCTGGAGGAGAGGGCTTTGATCCTCTTCATGGGCTGCAGCTGTGACAACTGAATAAGAGAATAGACATGCGTACAGGCGAGCGCTGGAAAGAAAGCGTGGAAATATCTCTAGTCTGTCGTTCCTCTCTGAGTTTGGCGTCCTTCCCAGTGTGTGTGTTCCGATATCTGTGGAAATCTTCAATCCCTTATCTTGCCTGGTTCCCTTAATTGCTTCAGTGAGGTTTGTGTTGTTTCTACTCTTTATAATTTATAGGCATTTTTAGTTTAAATGGGATTTCCTCCTTTTTGCAATTGTTTGTGGGGGAATTTTTTGTCTCCAGTCAAGGATATTTATTAGCAATTCTAATGCAGTGCAGGTCGTTCTCAATTTACAACCGTTAATTTAGTGACTGTTTGAAGAGTGGTGCGGTGGCCAAAGATAGAGCTCTCTCACCTCACAATCAATCCTAGGTAGCGGCAGATATTTCTCTCTGGGCACACTGGCAATATATCTGCTGAACAAAACTCCACATTGGCAACAGGAAAGGCATCCAGGCAGTAAACACTCAGTTCGATGAAGCAAAGTGAAGGAATAAAAGGGGCTTCACCTGTTTTTGTGACTGTGTTTATTTTGTATCCCACCCTGGGTCATCACAATATAAGTCAGTTCCAGAGGTGGGTATTCAGCAGGTTCTGATCAGTTCTGGAGAACCGGTAGTGGAAATTTTGAGTAGTTCGGAGAACCGGCAAATGCCACCTTTGACTGGAGATTTTACAGTATCCTTCCCCTGCCATGCCCACCAAGCCACGCCCACGGAACTGGTAGTTAAAAAAATTTGAATCCCACCACTGGTCAGTTCCCAAGTATTTTGAATTTTGTTCACGTGATCATCGGGATGTTGCAACGGTCGTAAGTATGAAAACTGGTCATGAGTCACTTTTTTCACTCCTCTTGCAATTTCGGTCACTAAATGAACTGTTGTAAATCAAGGACTGCCTGTGCATATCGGCTGGCCAGTGCCCACATTTTGATCACATCGGCATACTGCAGTGGTGATAAATGTGTGGACCACTAGTCATCTTTTCTTAGTGCTGTTATAATTTCAAATGGTCACTAAATCATCATTATCGTTTAATGGCCACCTAATCCCTCATGGGGTGGAATCTGGGCAACTGAATGGAACTAAGTGTTTACTGCCTGGATGCCTTTCCTGTTGCCAGTGTGGAGTTTTGTTCAGCAGATATATTGCCAGTGTGCCCAGAGAGAGAAATATCTGCCGCTACCTAGGATTGATTGTGAGGTGAGAGCTCTATCTTTGGCCACCGCACCACTCTTCAAACTGTCACTAAATTAAAGGTTGTAAATCGAGAACTACCTGCACTGCATTAGAATTGCTAATAAATAATGCAGTCTTGATATTTCAAAGAGGCAAGAAAGGAATCACTAGCCACTTTCCACGAATGATGTAAAAGGAAATCTACTACGGATTTAGGAACCAGCTAAATAAGTTTCCCACGCCTTCTCAACAAGATGAAAAAAAAAAAAGCCATCATTCTAATTATAGATATCCTGTCCATGTCTATTGTAATGGTAATGTTATCTATTCTTGAAGGGGAAAGGAAGAGGAAAGAAAAACCTCAAAAATTATTAATCAAAGTCTGTAGAGAAATCGCACTGCTATTTATCCTGTTTATTTGTAAGTTTTAGGCATAAGAAATATTAACACATCCCTTTGTGCTTTGCAGTATGGATATTATTCCTGCTGATCAGAAATGTACATTTCTTTTGTAAAAACGAACTTTTATTCCCAAACGAAGTAAAGGCTCTGACACTTGTGCATGCTACTAATAAAGGAGAATATTTGTAGCCCAAGGTTGACATGAGGGGTCAGATTACACATTAACAGAGTTGGAAGGGACCTTGTAGGTCATCTAGACTGTGATGTTTCTCTCTGTCATGTGTGTGTGTGTGTGTGTGGGCAATGGTATATGCATAATGGTTACCTTTTGAGAGCTGAATGCAACAAAATTTCATCTTAATGTATGCTAATTAGTGTACATTTAAAGTGACAATAAATTTTTTATACTCTATACTCTCCATTCTTTTCTATTTCTATTTCTATTTCTATTTCTATTTCTATTTCTATTTCTATTTCTATTTCTATCCTATCCTATCCTATCCTATCCTATCCCATCCCTATCCCTATCCTATCCTATCTATCCCATCCCATTCCATTCCATTCAAACCCCCGATTCTATTCTATTCTATTCTATTCTATTCTATTCTATTCTATTCTATCTATTCTATTCAGAAAGTTCGATTAGACAATCCTTCTGATATCATCTATCTCTACAATTCTTTAATTCCAGGACATTACCAACTTCTCTATATCGAAGTTCAGTGGAACAGTTTTTAGTGCTGCTAGTCAACAGCACTTTAAAAATAAGTATAGGAAACCCTATACCAATTCAAACAAATGGTTGTCCAATCTCTTCTTAAAAACTTCCAGTGTTGGAGCATTCAGAACTTCTGGAGGCAAGTTGTTCCACTGGTTAATTGTTCTGACTGTCAGAAAATTTCTCCTTAGTTCTAGGTTGCTTTTCTTCTTGATTAGCTTCCACCCATTGCTTCTTGTCCTGCCCTCAGGTGCTTTGGAGAATAGCTTGACTCCCTCTTCTTTGTGGCAGCCCCTGAGATATTGGAACACTGCTATCATGTCACCCCTAGGCCTTCTTTTCATTAAAGGTTTACTTGGAAACAAAAATGCTGAAGAATTGCCCATTAGATCAGTTACTGTGGTCTTACAGGTAACTCTTTCAGGTAGACTGCACTGACTGATCATGACCAGCCTTTAGATAATATACTGTATAGGCTGTGAGGCAGAGATACAAAATTACCTTTAAAAACAGCTGGTGAAATGGTTCTTTAAAAAAAAAAAAGATTTGTTTATCCTCCATACTCCTTGCTGCAGGATTTTTCTCCTGTCTGAGATAGAATTTTGATCTTGCCGACAATTGCCCCCTTCTGCAATAGGATGATCCTGCCAGAACTTTTTCAGTAACTCTTTGGTTTATTTGTAGGATTTCAGCCTCAGTCCTGCAAAATCCTCAAGAGACTTGAATTTTTTTTGGAGAGGGAGTGCTGGAATTTTGAATCGTGCCCTCCGACTGTTTGTTTTGAAAACAAAATGGCCAGCCAAGCTAGGAGAAGAGAGCCGTGGATTACACAGTCACTTGATATTATAGCCCAAATGAGCGTGCTACCTGGTGTTACTTGAGGCTGTTCTGGACCTTAAAACCATTAGCTGATTATAAAGCAGACAGATAACTCCACAAAGCATCCGTACAATGTCTTTTTATTGGTTCATCAGGCATCCTCAAGATAACTCACGGTTACGTCGAGATTCATCTCAATGTCCAACTCTTTGCATAGCTGACTTTCTGGTGTAAAAGGACCGTTCTCTTTTCATTGCAATAATGGTGGAGCGAGGGGGTGAGGCAGCAGCATGATGCTGGGTCCAAGCAAGAGTAAAGGAACCTCCCTCAGCCCACCAAGGGTCAATTCAGCGACCAATCGGGGTTACAGATGTGGCCACATGACATGGACTACATTTCCCAGGATACGTTAATTACATTTACCATGATGCATTCCCTTAAGGGGACAGCTCCCAATTCCTAACTAACTATCCCAATTCCCAATTAACCATAAACTGTCTGGACAACACAGAGGCCATGTTCAAATGCATTTGATGAGTTGCTCCAGATGCCACTGCTGGGGAAGGCATGGCCTACCAATTGTGTCCCTGTAATTCTGCAGGTAAAATGGTTGGGTGGGTGATGAAGGGGCATCTCCATGCTAGTCAGGAAAAAAAATGGACACATTCTTATGGCAGCTGTATTTTGGGCTTAAGCTTCATCTTTCCAGAGATTTCCCGCCTCTCAGGATCTTGATTTTTCTTCTTCCTAGGACAATCTAGGATCTAGAATAATCTATGTTAGGGTACTTTCATACCAGAGGTGGGATTCAGCAGGTTCTGACCAGTTCTGGAGAACCAGTAGCGGAAATTTGGAGTAGTTCAGAGAACCGGCCAATCCCACCTCTGACTGGCCCCGCCCCCATCTATTCTCTGCTTCCCATTGAGTCCCAGCTGATCGGCTGGGTCTTCTTTTGTTGCCCTGCACAGGAGAACGGAGCTGGAAAGCAGGTTAAATGGGGTGGGGAGGGAATGGGGATTTTGCAGTATCCTTCCCCTGGAGTGGGGAGGGAATGGAGATTGTACAATATCCTTCCCCTGCCACGCCCACCAAGCCACACCACGCCCACCACGCCCACAGAACCGGTAGTAAAAATTTTTTGAATCCCACCACTGCCTAGTTTGCTTTGCCTTGAAGGACTAATTTCAACACATTACCTTTGGCTCCCTTTGACCTTTTTGCCCTTTGCCATATTGGAAGGAAGTATAATAACCAAGTAAAACCTCTTTTCCAATGCAAATTTGCTCTTGTAATGGGAAGGAAATCGGTCTGTACAGTCCCTCAGTGTCCTTTTTTCTAACAACCTGCCTCGTATGCTAGCTAACGAAGTTCTGTTGTGCCAAAGATAATTTTCTTTGTTTTACATGACTGAATTTGAACCTGAACAGAAAGTCTCAACGTTTTGTACAGCTGCCATTGCTTTATGCAGGAAAACACCATCTTCACTTTAAGATTTTATAATAGTTAAATTAAAAAAAAAAGTACACTTCTTATGTTGTTTCCTGTCTTTTTCTCACATGCAACCAATCACTCACTACAATACACTTATACCTATGTAAACTTCTTTCTTTTGAAATTTATATTTTTTTCTTAAGGCAAAAGTTTGACCCAGAGTCAAACCCTTATCTTTCTGCTCTTATTCCCCTCTCCATTATAGTATGCCGACAAATGGATGAGGATTAAATTTGTACTGCTTAGTTCTATCATCCATGACTCAAATGAAAATACCAAGCTATAATCTACCTAAAGGGGTGATTAGCTTACAAATAGCTGGCGCTTGTGCTATCACTTGTGGGGTCAATCCATATTATCTTACACAATTCAGCTTTAAGTTAACTATCACAGTATGTTTGCATTTCATTCTTTTTTTTTTTTTCACCTCACAGCTTATCTTTTCCCTTTTCTGTATATATCTGTCTGTCAAGTGAGATTAACACTTCCTTGGCTAAGTGAGGCTGACGCTGCCCCAAATGGTAACATCTTCTTCCAGGTGGATTGAACTCCTAATTTGAGGTGGAGATTCTTTGAGAGCTGCAATGCAACGAAATTTCATTTTAATGTATGCTGATTTGTGTATATTCAAAGTGACAATAAAGTTATTCTAAGTCTTTATGTCACTTACTAGGCAACAGTGTGGAAGTACTTTGAATGCTGCGTTCTTCTGGATGTAATTTTTTTTTTAAAATCCTGATCTAGCCTCCAGCTGGGGTTTTATTAGTGGTCTCCCCTCCAGAATAAGAGAGCTGGATATGATCTTAGAGGTCTTCTGGTCCAGGGATCTGCAACCTTAAACATTCGAAGAGCCATTTGGAGCAGTTTCCCAAAGAAAAGAAAACACTGGGAAGACTCAAAATGTTCCATACTAGCAGGCTTGTAGACCTGCATTCTGATTGGTCCGGAAAAGCCGGGCCGCGATTGGACGATATATAGCAATCCTGATTGGTTCGTATACGGGTTGCCGCGATTGGGTAAAACCAAGCGCGGCAAACTCAAAAGCCTGTCATAGGCTGCCTAGCCGCAGCCAGCTCTATAAAAGGAGCTGCCGCGGCTAGGGTTGTCGTCTCAGTATCTGATTTCCTAATAAAGAGCTGTTGTTACTATTTTGAGTCTCGTCTCTCCTTGGGACCCACCGCCCAGACTTAACACAAAACCTGGGTGAGCATGGCCAACTCAGCATCACTCCCCACCTAGTCACATGACCCCACCATGCCTACCCTGGTTTTGTGGCTCCTGGTGTTTTCTGTGGGAAATGGGTCTCTCTCTCTCTCTCCCCCTCCCCCTCTCCTTCCCTTCCTCCCTCCCTCCCTCCTTCTCATTTCTGTTTTTTTTTGTGTGTTTTACCTTCTCAGGCCAGGCGAGGAGTGACTGGAAGGGGAGGGTGAGGGGCAGGAACAGCCAGTGTTGGGATCATTCAACAGGGAGCCACAGCAGAGGGCCCAAAGAGCCGCATGTGGCTCCAGAGCTGCAGGTTGCTGACACCCATTCTAGTCCAACCCCCCTGCTCAGTTAGGAAGCCATTTCAGACAAATGGTTGTCCAATCTCTTCTTAAAAACTTGCAGTGTTGGAACATTCACAACTTCTGGAGGCAAGTTGTTCCACCGATTAATTGTTCTAACTGTCAGGAAATTTCTCCTTAATTCTAGGTTGCTTTTCTCCTTGATTAGTTTTCATCCATTGCTTCTTGTCCTGCCTTCCTTCAGGTGCTTTGGGGAATAGCTTGACTCCCTCTTCTTTGTGGCAGCCCCTGAGATATTGGAAGACTGCTATCATGTCTCCCCTAGTCCTTTCAAAATCAGGGAAGGCTGACCAGATGCTGCAACCTATTATAGGGATTGAACAATTGAACTTAATATCAATTATTCTCCCAACAGCTTGGTGGTTGAGGTAGAAGGAGCTGATTAAAATTTTCCTCTCCAGTTGCTATCATTTTAAAATGACCTTTTGGGACTGAACTGAAGCCAGTTTAAGAAAATAGATTACAACCAATTGGAATTGGGTATTTCTACCCTAGTGAAAATGAGGACTAGAGGTAAGATGATATCAGTCTTCCAATATTTGAGGGGCTGCCCCAAAGAAGAGGTGGTCAAGCTATTCTCCAAAGCACCAGAGAGCAAGAGAAGAAATAATAGTTTGAAACTGATCAAAGAGAAACTGATCAAAGCAACCTGGAACTAAGGAGAAACTTCCTAATAAGTGAGGACAATTAACCAGTGGAACAGCTTGTAAGGGCTCCAACACTGGAGGTTTTAAGAAGAAACTGGCAAGTCACTTGTCTGAAATGGTATAGAGCAGTGGCCCCCAACCTTTTTTGTACCACGGCCTGGTACCGGCATCACAAAATGATCCATGGACCGGTACCTGGCATCAGCACGCATGACCAAGGCAAGGCGAGCCGAGCGACCGGCCAGCCAGCCGTCCCCCACTTCTCCCTGCCACCTTCAACTCCTCCTTTGTACCTTCTCGCGGTCGATGGGCTTTTCGGGCTCTTTCTTAATCTCCTCCTGAGTAACACGAGACTCCACTGCCATCGGGACGGCTCTTCGTTCGAAGCCGCCCCCCCCCTCGACGAAACTAAGGCGCGAGGATTCCTTCAGCACCAAAACGCCACTTTCCAACAACCGACGACCCACAAGCTCACCCGGAAGCACTTTCTCAAGTGCCGTCGAAACAAGATGGCGGCGCCCAAGCAAAATAGGCGGCCCGGTACAAAATGATCCACGGACTGGTACCGGTCCGGGGCCCGGTGGTTGGGGACCACTGGTATAGAGTCTTCTCCTTGAGCAGGTTGGAGTAGAAGATCTCCAAGGTCCATTGTGATTCTATTTTGACTCTGATTGTGAATTTTCACAGGGAAGTTAAATGATGAGCTGGAATCCATGTTATTATTATCTATCCAAGAGTAATGTTACCAGGGCCGGCTGATATGGGTGGAACCCTTCTCTACTCCCTGCCAACTTTCATTTCACAGTGAGCAAGTCATTAATTCAGCTTTCTCTAATTCAGAGGTTTCCATGTTTGGGAAAAAAAAATCTGCTTAATTATATCACTTTAACCTTTCTAGCCACTTTAGATCCATTGCTTTTTGTTTTATTTAATTTGTTTCCTATTTTTTTTTCTCCTGCAATCCATCTCGGATAGAATATGACTTAAGTTTAGCCTTTCATCTTCAGAGCTTCAAAAGCAAACAGTATAATGCACAGATACTTACACCATACCCACAGCGTACACCTTTAACACAAACAACATATTGTATTCTTTTGACATCAGCTTATGTTTCTAATAATATTTTTTCAGAAAATATTTTGACTGGGGGGGGAAAAGCTGAATTCATGGCAATGACAAACGATTGTCCTCCAAAATTAAGCTACAAACTTTTCAAGATCAGGTCCTTTACCCTCAACTTGTTGACAGATTCTTTTTAAAAGGAGATTGTTGTTTGCCTTTAGAGTTGTTCTGCTCTTACTAAAATTACTTGAAAGATCATCTTTCTATAGGTAAACAAAGCTAACTTATAAATCTCTTTAGCCAGTGTTTGTCTAAACTAAGTGGGCAGGGCCATGGCAATTGATTTCATGGAGTATTATCCTAACCTTGTAATCTTACAAACCAAGAAAAAACTATGTGTTGAGTTCTTGAAGCCGTCATAGAAACTGGTATAATAGTTTTAAACATTAAGTAATGACTTTAGTTTTCTAAATAGAAGTGTATTAAGATAATCAACGTCCTGTGTATCAAGAAAAGTAGAAGCAGAATAATGAAATATATTGAATATATTTGAAGAATAAACGAAAGGGATTTTTTTTCCCTGATGAGGTCATACATATCACACATACATACCCAGACACATATATGAGAGAGAGACAGAGAGAGAGAAAGACAGAGAGAGAGAGAGCAATATAGAGAGTTAGACATTAGAGAGAGAGAGAGAGAGAGAGGCAGGCAGGCAGGCAGGCAGGCAGGTAGGTATTGGAGAAGATAAAGAAACAGAGATCAAGAGAAACATTGGAGAGGAGAGATAGATAGATAGATAGATAGATAGATAGATAGATAGATAGATAGATAGATAGATAGATAGATAGATAGACAGACAGACAGACAGACAGACAGATATGGATGGTGGATAGAGAGAGGGCAGGAGAGAGAGGGAGAGGGAGAGGGAGGGAGAGAGGGAGGGAGGGAGAGATTGGACTAGAAGATCTTCAAGTCCCTTCCAACTCTCTTATTCTGTATTCTGTACAGATGTTATGAAGTCATCACAGCAATATCACAAGCAGGTCTAATGACGTTCTGACTCTTGTGACATCCTTCATCCTTATTGTTTCTATCTCAAGGGTGCTCATGTAAAAGAACAGAGCTGTAGATTGTGCTTTGGGCCCAACAGGTGGCTTTTTCTTGTACTTGAAAGCCAGGTATTCCTCTAGAGGTGATAACTGCTGGGGCAAATAGTATTCCCGTGACCTTTCCCAGCAGCTGGGAGCTCCTAGACACTCTGGGTCTAATACCTAATTGCATTGGGACACAGCGAAGGATTCATGCAGCCAGCTGTGCCCGAAATATTGAGAGAAGGAAATGAGCTATGAAAGCTGTTAAGTCTTCCACCCACTGGTAGTTTCAGTGGGACAAAGAATTATATCACTGGAGGCATCGCCACATGGAGCTCCTGTTATTTCAACTCTGCTACAGGGATAGACAGGGTGATAGAACCCAAGAAGCACATCCTCCATGTTTATAGATAATTATTTTTCAGATGATGGTTCTTCGAGTCTGTCAGTTCCTCTGGGCTTTACAGCAGAGAAGGAGAGCAAGATTGTTCTGACCTAGGTTTCCCCAAAAAGCAGCAAGCAGACTTTTTGTCCTGGCAAAACCCCTTTTATTAAACAAAGGTGAATTTCCTGCATTCACCTTCAGCCAAAGGCCTGGCAAACAGTCTTCCAGGGGTCCTAATTAGGAGCACAGATCTTATCTAGCCTGGAGAGATGCCAAGTAAATATTTTCAAACGCAGTGCTGACAAGGAAGGACTCAGCACAGAGGCTCTGAGATGCACAGACAGACCTTCACACTGCTGCAATGAACAAATTGTTTCCTGCAAAAGCCCCCTCCCCCTTTGCTCCTCTTTTAATCCCTACGGGAGGGGCCATTCACTGTCCACCTGTGGCCTTACTCCCAAGTCAAGCCTTGTTCCTTAGCTGTTCCCTTCTTCTGGCAGCTCTGCACATGCGCACACTGGGAACAGGCTCCAGCTGCTCCCCCACCTCACTGCTGTCTGAGCCCGAAGGCAGCTGACAACTGCCAGCCTGCCCTGGCCCCATCTCTGCCTCTGACACAGAGCCCTCATCCGAGCCATCCTCAGCCTCCAGGACTGGCCCAGGTTCCTCACTGTCCAACTCTGCTGCCAGCTCTGCTAGCCGCCAGCAGGCCACAACAAAGACATGACCCATGAAGAAGTGGGTCACTCACACACGGCATCTCACCACTCCAAATGGGGAGGGTTCTCTGTTCATAATGCAAGCTCCCCTCCCCAGGAGTATCGTTCCAAATATAGTAGCTGCTTAACTGAGCGCAAAATCTCAGGGGAGAATCTAGACCCATGATGGCGAACCTATGGCACGCGTGCCACAGGTGGCATGCAGAGCTTATTTGTGCTGGCACGCGAGCCACAGGCAAACTTACCTCACTGCACATGCATGCGCCTCTCAGCTGATTTTCGGCCTCCCAGAGGCTTGAGGAAAGCCTTTGCAGGACAAAAAATAGGCCCGTTTCATCACTTCCTGTATTTCTGGAAATACCGGAAGTGCTAAAAACGGGCCCATTTTTCGGTCTGCAAAGCCTGCAGAAGTTTTCCTCAAGCTTCTGGGAGGTCAAAAAAAAGGCCTCAAACAGGCCAAAAATCAGCTGGGAGACTCAGTGCAGGTAAGGGGGCAGCGGGGGGGGATTGCACATGCATGGGGGGGGCACACATTGCCTTCTGGGTGCTGGCACACAAGCGAGAGAACAATTTTTGGCACAGAAGTCCAAAAAGGTTAGCCACCTTTCTAGACATATGGCGAATTGGTGTTGTCAAAGCAGTAGCTGGCTGTAAGTTTTGCCATCCTCCATAAATCAATTCTTAAGGTATTTGCGACATATATCCCCTCCCCCATCCCCCTCTCTTTATGCAATACCCCATGAAGACCCCCTACCTGCCTTTCCCTTTTGTCACAAGCGCCTGCTGTAATTGCATTTTTCTACTCCACCTCACTCTGGTGCATAACATCAAAGCCTCTCTCTCTCTTTTTTAATTAAATTGCTCCCTACTTAACTGTAAGAGGTAGTTGAACTAAAGCAGAAAGCAGTTCTGCCAGGGCAGAGCTTCTGACAATAATTAATTACATGTATCATAACTGGAATATTTCCCCATTCAGTCATGAGAGGCAAGTAACCATGACTGATGAGAAATAAAAGACGAGATCAATGCAGGTTAAAGCTATTTGTGGCTCCTGCTGCAAATATTTACATATTAAGATTTCCAGGAAAGCTTTTCAAGAAAAGGACCACTCTATGGGTGAACCATAATCCTTCCTTCCTTCCTTCCTTCCTTCCTTCCTTCCTTCCTTCCTTCCTTCCTTCCTTCCTTCCCCTCCCCCTCTCCCCCCTCTCCCTTCCCATTTTCCTTCCTTTCTTCTTCCTTCTTCCTTCCTTCCCCTTCCCCTACTTCGCCCTTCCCCTCTCCTTTACCTTCCTTCCTTCCTTCCTTCCCCATCCTTCTTCCCCTCCCCCTCTCCCTCCATCTCCATTTCCCCCTCCCCTTTTCTTTCCTTCCTTCCTTCTTCCTTCCTTCCTTCCTCCTCCCCTACTTCTCTCTTCCCTTCTCCTTTATCTTCCTTCCTTCCTCTTTCTTTTTTCCTTTATTTATTTCTTCCTTCCTTCCTTCCCTTCCTTCCTTCCTTCCTTCCTTCCTTCCTTCCTTCCTTCCTTCCTTCCTTCCTTCCCTCCTTTTCCTAGCCCCCTTCCCTCTCCCCCTCCCTCTCTCTCCCTTCATACTCAGGAAATAAGCTGTTCCTTCGGCTTAACCTTTTGCATTTATACCCAGAATGGGAGTTTATGAGATAACAACATTAGAAGGGACCTTGGAGGTCTTCTAGTCCAGCCCCCTGCTTGAGCTGGAGACTCTATACCATTTCAGACAAGTGGCTGTCTTCTTAAAAGCCTCCAGTAATGAAGCACCCACAACTTCTGAAGGCAAGCCATTCCACCAGTTAATTGTTCTCACTGTTAGGATTTCTCCTTAACTTTTAGGTTGCTTCTCTCCTTGATTAGTTTCCATTCATTGCTTCTTGTTGTACCTTCTGGTGCTTTGGAGAATAGCTTGACTCCCTCTGCTTTGTGGCAGCCCCTCCAATATTAGAACACCACTATCACGTCTCTCCTAGTCCTTCTTTTCACTGGACTAGACGTACCCCATTCCAGAAAACGTTCTTCAATTCAATTAGCCACTGATTTATTGGCATCACAATTCCTGGAAGCTGTGAAAATTTGAGTGGCACTGAATTTGCCGAAATTCTTCAAGCCTGTAGACTGTCCATCAGGTAAAGATGGATGACACAGTAAAAGAGGAAAGGATAGGACAGAACGGATGAACCCTGGAAAGAGGCAGGCTGAAGAAGCAGCAGGAAAGTTGGCATTTTAAAAAAATATATCCTGGGTTTGCTTAGAGAGCTAGGAAACTGACAACTTATAACATATTCAGAAGTATCTTTAGGAGGCCAGTTTATTTATTTATTCTTTTTTAATTTTTTTTTAGATAATTCGTATAACCGCCTACTTGCCAACAGCAACTCTAGGCAGCTTACAGATTTTTTAAAAAATGGATTGAATGCATGAGTTAAGAAGAAGAAGAAGAAGAAAAATAAGGAGACGTTTCATAGTTGAATGGAGGGGTGTTATTCCCGCTTCCAAAGGAAAGTTCAAGGAAAGTAGTAGTAAATAGCACTAGTACACATTATACGAGTATAAGAACTGAAGCTGTGAGAGCCAATACTGTGATGATAGAGACATCTAGTGTTTGAGCAAATGCTGTGAACGTTTTGTGTGTGAATTTTTTTATTGCTAATAAAGTGGTACCTTGGCACGTGACTGTTTTGAAACTCATCAAATTTGATACTCAACGCATTTTGATGTGAAAATGTTGGCCCGGTACTCATTGTTTGTTTGGTACTCAACACACAAGGCAGAACTTGTTTTTCGGCTGCCTTCTGACTCACTACACCAGGGATCTCCAACCTTGGCCACTTTAAGCCTGGAGGACTTCAACTCCCAGAATTCCCCAGCCAGCTGGCTGGGGAATTCTGGGAGTTGAAGTCCTCCAGGCTTAAAGTGGCCAAGGTTGGAGATCCCTGCACTACACTATTCGAATTGGAGGATAAATTGTTTGCTACTTATCATTTTTGGTACTCATTGTGCCTCACGGAACCAATAAACAATGAATACTGAGGTAATACTGCACAGATAGTGTTCAACTTACAACCACAATAGAGCTCACCATTTTTTAATTATTATTATTTTTATTTTTACATACAATAAATCCATTTCAATTGTGTGTCGATTGGATACATATTTCATATGCTTACAATTATTAATAATACCCTTCTTATCAATATAACAATAGTCACATTCCCCTGTAAGTAATATCCAATATATCTGTTTCACAAACTTCTCTTATTGCATTATAAATACATCTAGTCCGTTTTAGTTTGTTTTATTTTCTAACCATTGATAAAACAAATCCCGTACCATATAATATTCAGATTCTTCTTTTTCTTTAACGTCTAGTGTTAATCTATTCATTTTTGCACATTCAAATATTTTTTCAATTACTTTTCCCTCTATCTTGTCATTTTTTCAATTCTGAGCAAATACAATTCTAGCTGCTGTTAATAGTATAATTATGTTTTTTTCTTTACTGTAACCTTCAGGTACCATTCCTAATAAAAATATTTCAGGTTTCAAATCCATATGTTGTTTAATCATTTTTTCCAACCATGTGTGTATTTTAATCCAATATCTTTTAGTTTCTATACAAGTCCACCGCATATGGTAATATGTTCCTGGTGTTTGATGGCACTTCCAGCATTTGGTTGATTTATCTTTGAACATTTTCGCTAATTTTTCTGGTGCTAAGTGCCATCTATAAAACATCTTACACAAATTTTCTTTATATGCTGTCAATATTGTTAATTTATAATTCCTGTCCCATAGCTTCTGCCATTTATCTAGTTCTATAGCATATCCCCCCAAAAATGCCTATGCTACCATTGTTTCTTTAGCTTGTTCATCTTCCAACTTAACACCTCGTAAATAACAGTATACTCTTTTAATCAATCTATCCTCTGTTTCTGTTAATATTTTGTCCAACTCTGTCAACTCTTTATTAATCCCTTCATCTTTAATGTCTTTTTCATACCTTGGTTGTATTTGTGTATACGAGTACCAATGTACCTCTAATCCTTGTTCATTCAATTCTTGTTTTGTTTTGAGCTCACCCTTTTCATTTAAAATGTCATTATATCTCGCAACGCTTCCCATTTTACAAACATTTGGATGTACAAGTTGAGCTCAACATTTTTGTTGCTAAGTCTATTATGATGGATCTTCAGTGGAATGAAGGTTTCCTAAATGAAGGCCTGGAAAATCTCAGGTTTGTGGATAGGACGTAATGTGGCATCCATTGTCTCTATTGCTATTCCCCTTATAGTAGGAGTAGAAGGCGGTTTCACATAATACAGAACCTGATTCTTTAACCAAAAAGGTTGGGGATTGAATCTGAAGTGGACACATAGTCCTTGACTTACAGAATTTCATTTGGTTTCCAGTTACACTGAAAAAAGTGATATGACCATTCTTCATACTTACGACCGTAGCATCCCCATGGTCATGTGATCAAAACTCAGAGGCTTGGTAACCGACTCATATTTATGACGGTTGGGGTATCCTGAGGTCATGTCATCCTCTTCTGCGACATTTTGACAAGAAAAGTCAATGGGGAAGCCAGATTCACTTATAACAACTGTGGCAAGAAAAATCACAACATGGGTTAAAACCGACTTAACCAATGTCTCCCTGAGCAACAGAAATGTTGGGCTCAATTGTGGTCATAAGTCAAGGACTTCTATATATTGAATGAAATTCATTGTAGAGAAAAGTAAAGTCCTACACTTAGGCAAGAAAAACCAAAAGTTCACATATAGATTGGGTGAAACCAGGCTCAATAGCAGTAACTGTGAGAGGGATCTCGGAGTCTTAGTGGGACAGCCAGCTAATATGAGCCAGCAGTGTGCAGCAGCAGCTAAAAAAGTCGATGCAATCCTAAGTTGCATTAACGGGGATACAATCAAGATCAAGTGAGGTACTAATACTACTCTATAAAGCCTTAGTAAGACCACACCTAGAGTACTGCATCCAGTTTTGGTCACCACACTATAAAAAAGATGTTGAGACTCTAGAAATAGTACAGAGAAGAGCAACCAGGATGATTAGGGGACTGAAGGCTAAAACATATGATGAACAGTTACAGGAACTGGGCTTGGCTAGTCTAGTAAAGAGAAGGACCAGGGGAGACATGATAGCGGTCTTCCAATATTTGAGGGGCTGCCACAGAAAGGAAGGGGTCAAGCTATTTTCTAAAGAGCCTGTAGGCCAGACAAGGAATAATGGATGGAAACTGAACAAGGAGAGATTCAACCCGAAAATAAGGAGAAACTTTCTGACAGTGAGAACAATCAACCAATGGAACAGAAGTTGCCCTCGGAAGTTGTGGGAGCGCCACCACTTGAGACTTTCAAGGAGAGATTGGATTGCCATTTGTCAGAAATGGTGTAGGGTCTCCCGCTTGGGCAGGGGGTTGGACTAGATGACCTACAAGGTCCCTTCCAACTCTGATTATCTGTTATCTGTTATCTGACTATGTGTAGCCATGAACCCTATACATGTGTAAAAGCGAGCAAATGGATTGTAAGCTTTATTAAGCTTAAAGGTAAAGGTTCCCCTCGCACATACGTGCTAGTCATTCCCGGCTCTAGGGGTTGGTGCTCATCTCCATTACAAAGCCAAAAAGCCAGTGTTTTCTGAAGACATCTCTATGGTCATGTGGCCATCATGACTAAACGCCAAAGGTGCACAGAACGCTGTTACCTTCCCCCCAAAGCGGTCCCTATTTTTCTACTTGCATTTTTACATGCTTTCAAACTGCTAGGTTGGCAGAAGCTGGGACAAGTAACCGGAGCTCCCTCTGTTACGCGGTGCTAGGGATTCAAACCGCCGAACTGCCAACCTGTCTGATCGACAAGCTCAGCGTCTTAGCCACTGAGCCACCGCTTACCAGATCACTAATTAGCAATTTACAACAAGCTGCAGTGTCCACTGGAGGGCTCCATTTGTCATAAAAAGCCAAAAACAAAACAAAACCCACCACTCTAAACCCTCCAGCTGGTCAACCTGTAACATCCAAGTTAACTTGCTCATATTCCACCAGAGAGCTAAGTTTAAATAAAAATAATAGAAAGGGAGCATTAAATGACTTAGGAATGGTTAGCAACATAGATGATCTGCAGCTTGGTCACCGATTGTAGAACTTCCAGCCTCCTCTTGCTTTTATTAAATATCTTATTTTCCAGTCTTCCTGCCAACAAGTCAACCACAGCCTTTTCCTGTCTGGACTTAAAAAAATCCCAGAGTAAGAAGAGATCAACTATCAAGAAACAGAATTCTTGATTTTTGGGATCAGCAATCGATAATGTACATATGAAGTCAAACAACACCAGAGTGGGTATTCAGTAGGTTCTGACCAGTTCTGGAGAACCAGTAGCGGAAATTTGGAGTAGTTCAGAGAACTGGCAAATACCACCTCTGACTGGCCCCGCCAACCCCATCTATTCTCTGCTTCCCGAGTCCCAGTTGATCGGCTGGGTCTTCTTTGGTTGCCCTGCACAGGAGAACGGAGCTGGAAAGCAGGTTAGTGGGGTGGGGAGGGAATAGGGATTTTGCAGTATCCTTCTCCTGCCTACCAAGCCATGCCCACCAAGCCACACCACACCTACCAAGCTAAGCCATGCCCACCAAGCCATGCCCATAGCACTGGTAGTAAAAAAAAAAAAATTGAATCCCACCACTGAATAATACCCATTCATTTTAATGAAAAGAAAGGCTAGGGGTGACATGATATTTGAGATGTTGCCACAAAGAAGAGGGAGTCAAGCTATTCTCCAAAGCCCCTGAAGGAAGGACAAGAAGCAATGGATGGAAACTAACCAAGCAGAGAAGCAACCTAGAACTAAGCAGAAATTTCCTGACAGTTAGAACAATTAACCAGTGGAACAACTTGCCTCCAGAAGTGGTAAATGCTCCAACACTGGAAGTTTTTAAAAAGAGATTGGATAACCATTTGTCTGAAGTGGTGTAGGGTTTCCTGCCTAGGCTGGGGATTGGACTAGAAGACCTCCAAGGTCCCTTCCAACTCTGATATTCTCTTATTTATTGAACAAATAACTTTCTTACGAACCTTATTTGGGATAATTTTTGAGACTGTTGGCAACTGTTTTGTTGTTAGGGCACCTGAAGATAACAAAGAAGAGCCAAACATAAGCAGAGTGCCTTTTCATTGATCCACAAAGCCTGCTCCATTTCCTTTGATGATGGATTTCCAAGCACATTTGAGCCAGTTTTTTATATTAGAAATGAAGCACATTAGAAAGAGATAGCAGGAGGAATGTCAGTGATTACATCACCAATTAGCTAATTAAAGTCGTTATGAAGTAGAATTGCACAGTGTTGTTGTTTTTATCAAATCTTCAGCTCCCAATGCATAGGCATATAATTATAGCTATTTATATTCCCGCCATTTCCTTTTAATTTTCTCCTGGAGATATTAGTGAATGGCTTAGAAGCTGTGCCAACTGTCCTCCGCTATTAGATTGTACATTTTAATGGCCAGTGACACTAGAAGAAGGGAAGAACAATTCGAAGTTAGCTGCTAAAAACTCTGTATTGCATTTCAAGGCCAGAACGGCTTCGCCTGCTAGATTTTATTTTGCCATGCAAATATAGAAGCCCCGTAGAAACCAATTTCATGAGGGGGGGGTGGGGTGAATTTCTCCTCCAAACTTAAGATTCCTGTACAAATTTTTAGATTTAATTTGCAAGTTACAGAAGGTAGGAATAACTAACAACCCCATCAATTTTTTTTAAAAAAAATTAAGCAGGATGAAGTGTGGTTAATATGTGGCTGGCAAACTATTATAGCATTTCAGGGTATTAAACTAGATGTGATGACCCGGGGCGTGGCACAAAAATAACAAAGTCCCCAAAATAGATAAATTCCCTTTAATGCCTCCAACTTGGCCCCCCATGTCCAGTTTATCCTCGGCTGAAGATCAAATTCTTCCAAAAACAGTCTACGAAGGGAAGAAATGCAGTCCGAACCCAAAGTAAAGATAATTAGAAATTTTAAAAACCAACACAAACCACGCCGAAGTAATTAACACAACAGGCCAGGATGATAAATTGCAGACTTCCAAAAGATAACAGCAACACCCGCAGTTGGGAGGACATCAAAACCCAGATAAGCCTTGACAAAGATAATGCACGCTTGGCTTCCAGCAACTTTGCCTTGCACATTTTGCCCTTTTTAAACAGTCTTCCCAGCTGCAGCCCATGAAGGTGATCAGGCCCCTTTCCTTTCCCGTAAGCCACATTGCTCCCTTCTCCATTCCTCCCTGTGTACCCTAGGATGAAGAGAGGATGGCCCTGGGTCTTCCTCTGAATGCCCAGCCAGACCCTTCCCCCATTTCTTTCACAACCACCGGAGCTACACTCCCACTCTCTATCAGCCGCTCAATCTCCCCCTCAGAACTGGACTCCAACAAGGGCATGACACTAGATTAAGAAACGGGGGGAAACATTCTAGAAAAAATAAAGGTCGTTATTATGAAACTTCTATGGTACATTTAAAACATTCTTTTTATTTTTGTTTTTGTTTTTAAAAAATAATGTTTATAAAACAATTTTTCTTATATACAACATCATTTCCATTCATTACAATGCTTTTGTGACTTTTACATAAATTTTAACTATCTATACACTTGTCTATGTTGCTTAATCTATCTTTATCCACTATATCTTTTATCTTATTACCTTATTGTCTTCTTCTCTATTCAACTTTATACCTATTATTTAGCAAATCATACAATGCATTCCACATCAAATAATAATCCGTTTCATCTCTTTCCTTTATCTCCATGGTCAACTTATCCATCTTGGCACACTCTACTATTTTTCTTATCACATTTTCCTCTGGTGGCATACTATCATTTTTCCAATTCTGTGCATAACTTGTTCTTGCTGCCATTAATAAATGTAGCATTAAATACTCTATTTTCTTACCGTATTTTCCCATTATTATACCTAATAGAAAAGTTTCCAGTCTTCATTCAATTTGCTATTTAATTATTTCTTCTATCCATTTTTTGTCCTTATCCAATATTTTCTCGCTACAGGGCATGTTCACCACACATGGTGATATGTTTTCTGGCTTTTGTTTGCATTGAAATATTCTTTTTAATCTGTTTTAGAAGATCTCTGATATTAATCAGCAGCCCATACAAGGAAGGCATTGTATTTATGCCCAACCATGCACATTATTTTTTTTACTTAAATGCATGTATTCCAGATCCATGTTTCCTTTCCATTTTCCTTGCAGCAGTTGATATTCCTTGCTGAATAGCATGTGTCCTAAATATTAACGTTTCCTTTCTTGATTGTGTTGAAAGTTTCTTTATTGTAGTCCGTTGTTGGGAGAATTCTTTTATTTCACATCCATCCAGCCTAGGGATATTTAAAATAATCTTCTGCAAATCCATGTTTCAAAGGCATCTTTTCTCCAGATTGTCATAGCTGTCATTTATCCAGGCTTCTCCTCTGAACAAAAGAACTAGCAAGACATAATGCCAACAAAACGCTAGTCTTAAGTTATAGCCAGATAGCAAACAAATTTACTCATTTGCATTTCTAGTAAATCCTGTTTTGCATACCTTTAAGAAATGTCTGAGAAACCTGACACACACGAGCTTATCAAACAGTGCCGATTTCCTTTTATTGTGATTTAGGTAGAGCAAGAAATGGAATTATTAGCTGATTTTCTGAAGTAATTTGTGTATCGTAAATTATAAGGAGGCAGTCCTCCTTTAGCAACTGCTTCATTTAGGTAATATTTGTAGTTATGATGGTGCTGAAAAAGTAACTTTACGACCAATCCTCACATTTACATCCTTTGCAGGTCTGTAAAGGAAAGCTAAGATCTTAACCACAGTTGTCATTTCACTTCGTAGAATAGAATAGGATACGATAGGATACGATAGAGTAGGATAGAACAGGATAAAATAGAATAATGGAATGAAGAATAGAATAGAATAGAATAGAATAGAATAGAATAGAATAGAATAGAATAGAATAGAATAGAATAGAATAGAATAGAATAGAATAGAATGAAGAACAGAATAGATAATAAAAAAGCAATCATATTTAGTCCACTAAAAAGTCTATGAAGAATCTCAGCCATCCCGGTCATGATAGTCCCAAAAGTTCTTTTTTTTTTTTTCAAGAGGCAACTGGACTTTCTTGTTTTTCTTTGAAGACATTTTGCTTCTCATCCAAGAAGCTTCTTCAGCTCTGAGTGGATGGTGGGGAATGGAAGGATTTATATTCCTTGCAGACAGCTGGTTATTTGCATTCTTTTAGAGAATCATTGAGGCCACTTGGAGGATTGTCTGTGTCCTCAGGGTCACCTGAGCAGTGCAAAAATTTGCCTTCCACTCCCCACCATCCAATCAGAGCCGAAGAAGCTTCTTGGATGAGAAACAAAATGTCTTCAAAGAAAAACGAGAAAGTCCAGTTGCCTCTTGAAAAAAAAACACCACCTTTGGATTAGTCCATTAAAAAAAAAATCCATGTGGATATTTTTAATTGAGACCTACTAATGAAAATTTTGTCACTGTGAATTTTGCACTCAAATCTATAATTGTTTCGCCAATCTTGATTCAGACATGATGAAAAGAAATGAAGGAGGCACATTTTGATGGTGACACATGTTCCAGGGAAGATTCTGCCACAAGAAGGCAGTCTCTACCAGGTTGAAAACAAAGGGCACAAAGGTTCGCTTTATGGCAGGAGGAGAAAACTCTCCATCAATGAGAAATTTCTGTTAAAAGTAAAACAGATTCCGTACGTTTGTTTACCCAAATGTCTCTAATCTGTCTCAGATACTTATATCTGTATTTGCCAGGCCGACTCTGGTGGTAGAACTGTTATAAAGAAATCAACATTCAACCACCCCGATCCTGGGGAAGTTCCCTGCAATTAAATTCCATTTAACCGAGTCTTATTTCCAGGAAAATGGTTTTTGGAGGCTTGGGAGAACCTGTGAAAACATCCCTCATTTAGCCATTGTCCAAAGGCAAAAAGATAAATAACCACATTTTCCTGTGTTATCATGCTGTCCTTTAACTGTATATGGAAATAAAGCAATCAAAAATGAAATAACGTTGGATGTTTACTCCAAATCCACTTAAAGCCATTTTTGTTAGCCCCTTTCAAGGTTTGTACAACAGAAAGACACTTGGGTCCCTTCCAGAGGTGGGCTGGTGAGGGTTTTGCAGGGGTTTGGGGGAGCCCCTAGCTAAGATTCTGTGCAGTTTGGAGAACCCCCAAATCCCACTCCTGGCTGGCCCTGCCCCACCCGCCCCTCCCCTACCAGGAGTCCCCATGTGGCCTGTTTTGGATGCAGGTAAGGGCAGGGCATGCACGGAAGCTTGAGGAGGGCAAAAAACGGGCCTCCTGGAAGTTCAGGAAGGCCGGAAATGTGCCCGTTTCCACCTTCCAGAGAGCCTCCAGAGCCCAGGGAGGCCATTTTCGCCCTTCCGGAGGCTCGAGGAAAGCCTCCGGAGCACGGTGAAGACAAAAATGTGCCCCCCCCCCCGCCGTGGTGCAGGAAGCTGACTAGGCCACGTCCACCATGGCAACACCCATCTAGCAACCAGGCAGAGAACCCTTTGCTAAAATTGCTAAAACACCCCTGGTCCTGTCCCTGTAGAATAGAATAGAATAGAATAGAATAGAATAGAATAGAATAGAATAGAATAGAATAGAATAGAATAGAACAGAACAGAACAGAATAGAATAGAATAGAATAGAATAGAATTCTTTATTGGTCAAGTGTGGTTGGACACACAAGGAATTTGTCTTGTGTATATATATGTGTGTGTGTGTGTGTGTGTGTGTGTGTGTGTGTGTGTGTGTGTATTTGATGATTTCAACCAGCCACATGACCAAAGAGATCCAACAGACGATCATCCCAAGAGAAAAATCTTCCAGATGCCCCAAACTATACGGCCTCCCAAAAATACACAAAGAAGGCATACCTCTGAGACCCATAGTCAACTCCAGAGGAGCACCACTACAAAACCTAGCTAAACACTTAGCAAAACAGCTACAGCCCCTTGCTGAAACAGCAGCTTCACATGTACAAAACTCATACCACTTCTTGGAAATGATCAAAGATCTACACGTGGAACAAGAAGATCTGCTTGCAAGTTTCGACGTGGTTTCACTATTCACTCAAGTCCCGATAAAAGAAACTCTTGAAATCATCAAAAATAAATACCAACCAGCTAAACACCTCATGGAACTAACAGAACACTGCTTAACCAACACATATTTCATATACAAATGACAAAGATACAAGCAAATTGAAGGAGCCCCTATGGGATCACCACTGTCACCCGTCATTGCAAACCTGTTCATGGAAGAATTCGAATCCAGAGCCCTGGCTAATGCCACCCACAAACCCAAACTATGGTTAAGATACATTGATGACACATTTGTGATTTGGCCCCATGGAAAAGAAAACCTAAACAATTTCCTAACACACCTAAACAGCACACACCCCAAAATCAAGTTCACCATGGAAACAGAAACAAACAAACAACTACCATTCCTAGATGTACTAATCTACCAAAAAAAAACCAAAAAAAAAAAAACACTGGGCACACTGGGACACACCATATACCAGAAGAAAACACACACCAACTGCTACCTCAACGCCCAATCCCACCACCACCCAGCACAGATAAACTCCGTGGCCAAAACACTAATTGCTAGAACCAAACGCCTGGCAGACAGGACACACATTAAGACTGAACTATGCACCCTGACTAAAGTACTGACAGCCAACAGCTTCCACAAAAGCAAAATCACCGGCTTGATCCACAAAAACACACTGAAACATAATGGAGACCTAGAAGATGAACAGACCTATGGAACAGCTGCCCTGCCCTACATAAGAGGTACTACAGACAAAATCAGTAAGATACTACACAGGCATCACATCAAGACTGCCTTCAAAACAGACAGAAAAATAGCAGCCATCCTAAGATACCCCAAAGATAAAATTGACCTGGAAAACCAAGGCATATATGAAGTCCCCTGTGCATCATGCCGTGCCACATACATTGGACAGACCAATAGAAGAATAAGTACCCGCCTAGATGAACACAAAAATGCAGTATAAAAGCTGGAACACACTTCCTCACTAGTTCAACACATGAAAGCCACAGGTCATAGCATCAACTTCAATGGCACCAAAACCCTAGCCACTGTAGAAAACCCCAGCTACAGAATTATCAGAGAAGCCATAGAGATTGAAAAAAGACCTGAAAGCATGAATAGAAGAGATGACTCCACTAGACTGTCAATTATCTGGAAGCCTGCACTCACAAACAAACAAATCTCCATACCACAAGCCAGGCAAACACCTGGGCACAAACAGACTCCCCCTGATACCTCCAGCTCAAACACACCCCAACCAGGCACCCAGATGAAACCTAGCTTCCTAATAAATGATAGCCGCCCGTTTACTCGGAGCCAAGCCGCACTAAAAGCCTCCAATACAGGAAACACAATGTTGCCAGCCAATCAAGACAAAAAAAGCTACAAAACAGACAGAAGATATTAGAAACACCAATCAAGCAGAACACAGCAAACTCCAAGACCAATAAACACAGACCAAGACTCCCAACCAATCAGGATGAAGAAAAAACCATTCTAACACAGCAGTAGGCTAGCACCAAATTTAAAACAGAAACGGCTGTGAAAGTCTGACCCACAGACGGACACAATATAGAAGCCTGATGATGGCAGATGAGATTCTGCCGAAACATCGCTACAACTTTAAAAGAACAACTACAATGACGTGGGGAAATACCCGAACAAAGCCGAATGCCATACATGTAAGTACCCACGAAAACTTAAGAAAACAAACAAATACACACACACACACACACACACACACACACACATTTCATTGGCCTTTCCCTTATTTTCTGCTGCTGGAATGTCAAACTGCTTCTCTCATTTTGTATTTTTAGATTGTGGATTTGCGGAGTGTTGGATATAGTCACGTTTCATTTGTTAATAAGCTCTTAACTGCCTTGGGAGACTTAATCCTGAAAAGTAACCTCAAAATATTGCAAAGAAATAAATATTAATTAACCTGCTGACCCGTCAGCTCAGATCGTAGTGGGATTTCTAAAAGCATGCCTTCTTTTAAAAGCATGTTAAGAACTGAGAAATCTATATAACAAATGTATATTTAGTAGATACTGAGATATGTTTCAATGTAATAGGATTTTGAATTGAATACGAACACAAAGGGAATAATTGAACGCTCTCTTCTCTACCCTGTTAAGGGAATTCATACATATTAACTCTTAGTTCCCATTTTTGTTTTTGTTTTCTAAATTCCTAGCACAATAATTTGTATAATAAATGCATGTTTAGTAGATGTTGAGATGTGTTTTTAATGTAACAGAAGTTTGAATTGAGTACTGATACGGAAGGAATAATGAGCACTCTCTATCGCCATTAAGGGAGTTCATTCAGTTAACTCTAAATTCCTAGGTATCTGTATTTTTGTTTTTGCTTGTTTAGAATAGAATAGAATAGAATAGAATAGAATAGAATAGAATAGAATAGAATAGAATAGAATTCTTTATTGGCCAAGTGTGATTGGACACACAAGGAATTTGTCTTGGTGCAAATGCTCTCAGTGTACATAAAAAGAAAAAAAATACATTCGTCAAGAATCATAAGGTACAACACTTAATGATAGTCATAGGGTATGCAGTAAATAAATATAGTCATAGGGTACAATAAGCAATCGAATCATACTAGGAAACAGTCAATATAAATCATAAGGATATTTGTAACTTTGTCTAATGAACAATAATCCAATTTATTTCTTTAGCATCAGAGTGGAAGCTTAAAAGATTGCTAGAAAGAAGCATAATGCCATATATATAATGCTGCCAGGACCCAAAGCTTATTTTTCATTCAGTTAAAAAGAATTGCTTTGTAGTTGGGAAAATAAAGGGAATATTATCTATAGAAAAATGTGCTATATATGCAAATATTTATCTGATTATTTCTAAATCATCATCTAACTTGGTCCTCTAAAAATTATATTGATTTTAAGACTTAGCAGGAAGTATAACAGATCCCAAACTTGGCAATTCTTACCTATCTAAATCTCATTTTCCCAATAAGTTGCAATTACAAGTAGTCCTCAATTTACGATCACAATTGAAGCCAGCATTTCCACTGCTAAGCAAGACGTTTGTTAAGTGAATTTTGCCCCAATTTACGACCTGCCTTACCACTGTTCTTAAGTGAATCACTGCAGTTGTTAAGTTAGTCACTCGGTCGTTAAGTGAATATGGCTTGCTCAGTGACGTTGCTGGTCAGAAGGAGGCAAAAGGGGCTCACATGACCCCGGGACACTGCAACAGTCATAACTCTGAGTCTGAATTTTGATCACGTGACCATGGAGATGCTGCAATAGTTATTCATAGACAACTCATAGACAAGCACTCAGGCAAAAATGATCAGTTGAATAGGCAGTGAAGACAAAAGTCCAAGATATATTACAGTGATTAAAATCAGAATTAGCCTCAGCCAGTCCTTGAGTATTGAAGATTTGTCTTTAAATGAATCCAAACTCCAGCTCCTCTTTAGGACAATGATGGTTTATTCAATATACCGTCAAACAACAAATACTCTAATCAGGCAAGAATGGCTAAAAGCCAGGCAAGGCTAGAGTTGGGTTTGAGTTTGCTCCCTTTCCTTTTATTACCATTATTATGAGACACACCCCACCACACCCAGGCCTACACACAGTTCTAATTCTGGCCACGCCTAACCCATTATCTCTAAATGCTATTAACCCTATAACATGTCTACATCCCTACCCTATTCCGACCCTCACTAACTGATCCCCACCTGGTGCCACCTTCACCATGTTTTAACCTAAGTCCTAATTACCACCTATATGTGCCCCAACCCACTTTAACAATATGCACCACATCAATAAAGAGCCAGTTCCAGCAGCCCTGTAGTTGTTGCAGAATCCATGCTGCAGCCCCGCAGTTGTTGCAGAATCCATCCTCAGCTCTGCTGAGTCATTCCAAAGCCATCGGCCAGTACACAAGCAGAAATACAGATCTGGCAGCAGCAGAGATAAGGTGACATGGCCAGCGAGGCATATTCGGAGCTGACGGGCTCTGGGTGAACTCGGAGCCCGACAATTAGAATACTTTATTGGGCAAGTGTGATTGGACACACAAGGAATTTGTCTTGGTGCAAATGCTCTCAGTGTACATAAGAGAAAAGATACATTCATCAAGAGTCAAGAATCATCAGGTACAACACTTAATAATAGTCATAGGGTACAATAAGCAATCAAATCATACCAGGAAACAGTCAATATAAATCGTAAGGATACAAGCGACAAAGCTACAGTCATACAGTCACAAGTGGGAGGGGATGGGTGATAAGGAGTGGTGAGAAGATTAATAGTAGTGCAGACTTTGTAAATAGTTGAACAGTGTTGAGGGAATTATTTGTTTAGCAGAGTGATGGCGTTTGGGGAAAAACTATCCTTGTGTCTAGTTGTTCTGGTGTGCAGTGCTCTATAGCGTCTTTTTGAGGGAAGGAGTTGAAACAGTTTATGTCCAGGATGTGAAGGGTCTATTTTCACAGCCCTCTTTTTGACTCGTCCTTAATGGAAGGCAGGTTGATAGTAATTGTTTTTTTCTGCAGTCCTAATTACTCTCTGGAGTCTGTGTCTGTCCTGTTGGGTTGCAGAACCAAACCAGACAGTTATAGAGGTGCAGATGACAGAGTCAATAATTCCTCTGAAGAACTGGATCAGCAGCTCCTTGGGCAGTTTGAGCTTTCTGAGTTGTCACAGAAAGAACATTCTTTGTTGTGCTTTTTTGATGACATTTTTGATGTTAGGTGTCCATTTTAGGTCATGTGATATAATAGAACCTAGAAATTTGAAGGTCTCCACTGATGATACTGTGTTGTCTAGTATTGTAAGAGGTGGTAGTATGGGAGGGTTATAAATAAAATAAACTAAATGTGAGAAAAGAAAAACTAAAAGGAAAAAAAATCATACAATAAAAGTATAGATGATTATCTTCAGTTAATTCCTTCCTTAAGCTTCTCATTAAATCTAGACAATGTAGAAACTTTTTGCATAACCTTCTCGTCTTTAAAATGCAGTGATTTTTCACAAAAAATAACTAATACAAATCCTTAAAATCAGGCAAAGGTTGTTTCTTCCTAGTTGCATAAAGTCATTTTTTTTTTGGCCACACCTGTCTTCATAACGCTTCACAAGATGAGAAATCCCATGTTTTAGGAACATACTTGAACACCACATTCTCAAATATCACAATTCTTCCCCTGAATTATACTGATGTATGTGGAATTTAAAACCCAAACAAAGCTATTGCTGTGCAAAACCAAATTAAATCAGTTGAGGAACCTTCAAGTTTCTTACATCACCGCTCTTTAATACATCCATACGTTTCTTTTCAAACATTATTTGAGCCAATAAACAGAAACGATTTGATTTCATTATTAATTGGAGGGTATTATCTGGCTCAGTGGCTAAGATGCTGAGCTTGTCGATCAGAAAGGTTGGCAGTTCAGCGGTTCAAATCCCTAGTGCCGTGTAACGGAGTGAATCCTTGTTACTTGGCCCAGCTTCTGCCAACCTAGCAGTTTGAAAGCAAGTAGA
Organism: Notechis scutatus; assembly: GCF_049901735.1. Taxonomy (NCBI): domain Eukaryota; kingdom Metazoa; phylum Chordata; class Lepidosauria; order Squamata; family Elapidae; genus Notechis; species Notechis scutatus. The sequence goes on from NC_142012.1 coordinate 59,647,413, forward strand.
AAAATAGGGACCACTTTGGTGGGAAAGTAACAGCATTCCGTGCGCCTTTGGCCTTTAGTCATGCCAGCCACATGACCATGCAGACATCTTCAGACAGTGCTGGCTCTTCGGCTTTGTAACAGAGATGAGCACCGCCCCCTAGAGCTGGGAACGACTAGCATGTATGTGCAAGGGGAAACTTTACCTTTATCTGGCAAATGAAGGTAAATCTACATGTGCCAGGATAATGTTGCAGGATCCAAACTGGTTGTTCATCAGTGAAGGACTTAATGAATTCTATTCTACAGAGGAACCCTTATGTTGGATTCTTGGAAGGATGGCTACATTTCTTTAACATCCAAAGATGGATTCGATTTAACTTCTCTCACCACATTCTGGTGAGACAGAAGTTCCCTGAGGATGGGATCAGTGGTGGGATTCATATCTTTTTACTACCAGTTCTGTGGGCGTGGCTTGGTGGGCCTGGTATGGCTTGATGGGAGAAGCAGGGGAAAGTTACTCCAAAATCCCCATTCCCTCCCCACCCCAGTAACCTGCTTTCCAGCTCCGTTCTCCTGTGCAGGGCAACCAAAGAAGACCCAGCCAATCAGCTGGGACTCGGGAGGTGGAGAATAGATGGGGGCGGGGCCAGTCAGAAGTGGTATTTGCTGGTTCTCCGAACTACTCAAAATTTCTGCTACCAGTTCTCCAGAACTGGTCAGTACCTGCTGAATATCCACCTCTGGATGGGATCCAGCACAAATCTTTAGTCTTGGAAGACTAAATCTCTTGTCCCAGTGACCGATCCAGATTGTAGTACCAGTAGTAGTACCAGTATTACCAGTAGTAATACCAGTATTATCTGGTATACCAGATAATAGTACCAGTAGTAGTACCAGTATTACCAGTAGTAATACCAGTATTATACCAGTATTATCAGTAGTACCAGTATTATCTGCTCCTGCTTCAATTCAGACAAAGTTGGCTTTTGGGTTGTCAATGATGAATATCTTAAGCCAGGAAACAGAAATATAACCTTGTTAGTTCTCAGTGGCTTTTTAAGGCCACTAGTGACTGTGCCCAGGTTAACTTTCTGGGTAAGTTGGACTTTAAAGGGCATGTTGAGTTTTATTTGAGAGGCGGATCGCAGGAAATGAAATTGAAAATTTCTTGTTCCTGTTATTTAAAAAAAAAAAGATCAACATATTGAAAGTGAAAAAAACCAAATAAAATAAAGAAATAGAAAGCAGAAGTACATAGAGCCAAAACAGAGCAAGAACAAAAGGCACATAATATAGCTTTGTAATCTTAACGAAAGGCTCAAATGTTTAAACACCCATAGTCAATATTTTCATCCAGAAAGACATTTGTGCTGATGGAGCTAACCACAAATATAGAGAACCAATACGAGTAAAAGATATTTTAATTCCACACCAAACTTGATTGCAGGAAATACGCCTTCAGCAACAGAGTGGTCAATGTCTGGAATACTCTACCTGTCTCTGTGGTTTCTTCCCCAAACCCCCAAAACTTTAACCTTAGACTGTCTACTATTGACCTCACCCCTTTCCTAAGAGGCCTGTAGGGGGCGTGCATAAACGCACCAACGTGCCTACCGTCCCTGTCCTATTGTTTCTTTTATATTTCTCTTATATGTACCCATTTCATGTATTCACAACTATGTATATACTTATACCTATTATCTTGTAAGCAATTGACAAATCAAATAAATAAATAAAAGTCATTTGAATTTTCTGCTAATCTGTTATTTGTTCAGTCAAGCCTGTTCCCCTTCTTTTTAAAAGCCAGTGCCCTAAAGATGTATTTTAATTTTTCAGTGTTTTGCTATGGTAACTCTTGTCTCCTGTAATAACTATTGAACTGATTTTTTGTATCGCACATTTTTCTTTCTCCTGAATAAAAGAATGAGCAATGAAACTGTGCCCCTGTCACTTTCACATAGCTACTTTTTTCACCACCACTCCAGCTTTGAAGGGAATTGGTTTTACACTGGCTTTTCTTGATTATCCTCCCCAAAATACAAAGATCTCAAGATAAACTGAACCAAAGCTTGCTCAAGAAAGCACCCTGCCTTCTAACTTCATTCTTCAGTTGTTCTATGGTGGCTTTTCAAGAAATTTTGGAAAATGGTGATAGGTCTGGGACAGTATTGGCTAACCTTTCCGGCCTCGCATGCCAAAAGCATGCCCACGCGTGCCAACACCCATAAGGCAATGCACGTGCCCGCCATACCCACTGCACATGCACACACAACCTCCACACGCACCGTGCATTTCTGCACATGCGTGTGTGACCCACCCTGTGCATCCAGTTCCTTTTTGTGCATGTGCATGCATCTCACCTGCACGCCCCAACCCCCCGCACATGCGCGGCAGCTACCCAGCGATCTGCTGGCGGGTGGGCAGCGTGCGCGCATGCACAGTGGACCTGCTCCGATGGCTCGCGTGCCGGCAAAGATGGCTGTGCGTGCAACTTCCAGTATGCCTGCCATCCAGGAGTGGGATTCTACCAGTTCGCACCTATTCGCTAGAACCGGTTGTTAACATTCTAAGCAGTTCGGAGAACCGGTTGTTAGAAGAAATTACTGGCCTAATCCTGTAAGGAAGGAAGGAAACATTCTGGTGTTGCTTACAGAAACTGCCTCTCTGTTAACCCTTATTACATTCTTGGCAGGACTAGACTTCCTGTCTCAGGAACTTCTCTGGAGTTCCCCCCCCCCACCTTTCCTGGTACTTTGCTTGTGTGGAGTGAGTGACCATTCAAAGTTACAATGGCACTGAAGAAAGTGACTTATGACCATTTTTCACACTTATGACTGTTGCAGCATTCCTACAGTCATGAGAGGCCAGGCGAGGAAATGCGTGCCTCGATGTGATATTGAGTTGGCCATGCCCATTCAATAACATGACCACCAAGCCATGTCCACCCAGTCACATGACCATCCAGCCACGCCCACCAACTAAGCCACGCCCATAGATCCGGTTGTTTAAAAAAATTGAATCCCACCCCTGCTGCCATAGGTTCGCCATCATGGGTCTGGGAGAATGGCATGGTCAATACTACGAAATACTATGGGAAACAGCCTTGATTGAACAAATGACAGATTACAAACACTGAAAATCTATTACAAATCTAGTACAAATATTGAAAACAAATATTGAAGGTCCACTGAGAGGTAATAGCCAAGAAGACAGAACAAAGCAATCCTTTAGACCAGGGGTGTCAAACTCAGTTTCATTGAGGGCTGCATCCGGGTTGTGTTTGACCTCGGAAGGCCAGGCTGGGCCTGGCCAGCATGACATCACTCATGTTGGGGGGGTGCCTGTGGTGGCCTGTGCACTCTGCCAGTGAAAATGGGCTCCTGAGCTCTGTTTTTGGCTGTGACGGCCTCCTGCAACCCTCTGCCAGCAAAAAGCTCAGGAGCAGCACAGGTGGCCCTCCCGAGCTCCATTTTCAGATCAGGTGGCCTTCTGCACCCCTCTGCCAGCGTATGGCCCGCCCGAGCTCCGTTTCAACTGGCAGAGGCACCGCGAGCCAGTCCTTCGCTGTTTCCATGGTGACCCCGTGGGCTAGATCTAAGCACCTCACAGGCTGGATCTGGCCCCGGGCCCTTGAGTTTGACATCCCTGCTTTAGACTGTCCTTTTTCAACTCTGATGTTAAAGTGGTGAAACTATTTTTTGTCCCCAGCATTTCCTCTTGAGTTTTAGCTGATTTGGAAGGTCATCAATTCAGCTGCAAGGAAAGAGATGATAGAATAAAAACAATGCCAGCTTAGATTGGTGCAAAGCAGTTATTTGGAAGGGCCCTACAATTAGCTATTGAAGGCTGTTGCAGAGTTTTCCATCTATCTCAAAATCTTTCATCCAAAATGATTAGCTACATGGGGACTGCCCCGGAAATGGCAACGTGAATCGATCTTACAACTCCTACCCAAATCTAGATTGATATTAATAAATTGTAATTGTAAGGCACAGCAGTGCCATTTATCTTTATTCTCAATTTTTGACTTGCCAGAGTAGTTTTTAAGTGAATTTTATATCCTAAAGAGTTCCAGCTGACTAAGTATATTCATATCCCAAGATTTTTTCCTCATACTTCTAAAAAGCTTTCAAGAGAAACAGTTTTACTTTGTACTGGGGTGGATTTGTATAATTTTGAAGGCATTCTTATTTCTAAATGATGTGGTTATATCAGTGGTGGGATTCAAATTTTTTTACTACCGGTTCTTTGGGCGTGGCTTGGTGGGCATGACAGGGGAAGGATACTGCAAAATCCCCATTCCCTTCCACCCCATTGACCTGCTTTCCAGCTCCGTTCTCCTGTGCAGGGCAATCAAAGAACACCCAGAGGATCAGCTGGGATTCAGTGGGAGGCAGAGAATAGATGGGGGCGGGGCCAGTCAGAGGTGGGATTTGCTGGTTCTCTGAACTACTCAAAATTTCCTCTACCGGTTCTCCAGAACTGGTCAGAACCTGCTGAATACCACCTCTGGGTTATATCCTTAAATGTTGTTAATGATCTTGGTTGACAAGATTTCATGAATTTGGGAAGGGATTGTTTGATATGAAACTAAGTTGAATTGCATTGGGGGGGGTGTTGATTAATTATTTTGCAGAATAAGTTTAGATTAGAATTATAATTTTTATTAGCCAAGTGTGATTGAACACACAAGGAATTTTTCTCTGGTGCATAAGCTCTCAGTGCACATACAAGCAATGAGTGATAAATCATAATCATAAAATACATTCATCATAAATCATGATACAACACTCGGCGATAGTCATAGGATATTCAATAAGCCAGCAATGTAAATCATATGATATAGTTTTCTCATCACATGTATAACTTTATTTTATAAAATTACATTTTTCCCATTCTTGAGCTGATCAAACTTATCCTTGTTTAAACCTTGGATGATCAAGGAATATGATGACTCAAGCTTTTAAAAACTTCCTGAACCTGGAAGAATGTAAAGTATCTGAAGCTCTTTCTATATATCCAAATGTAGCTCTAGAATCTCCATTCTCAGTCTGGAATGAATGAAGGTAGAAAAATCTGAAGCATGGTTAATAGAAGGGAGCAGTTCTTTGGGTATGGAAAAATCCAGATTGGTTACAGGGATTGAACCAATATTGGATAAATTGGCATTTGCTGGAAAGATTAAATTGGTAATTTAAGGACCTTCTGAATTTATCCTAGAGATTGTGGAAACTTTCATGGCTACAACTTTCCTACCAAAACCCATACTCCCAATTAGCCCTCAAATACTTGTTACCCATACTCCCAATTAGCCCTCAAATACTTGTTACTTTAATCACAACAACAATCACAATGATAATTAATTAATAATTGATTTTCTTCAACTAAAGAAGGACATACCTAAGATCTTTTTCATTCAAAGTGATTCTTATGGTCTCAAAACTGAATCTCATGTTCCATCAGGAATCCAAGTTAGAATCATAAGCCTTGAATTCATTGGTCTACAATTAAGTACAGTATATTTGTTTTGAGTTGCTATTAGTTGTTCTAATCATATTCCCTAAACTCATAGAAATTCATTAGAAGAGATAAAAGATAAATTTTACCTTTCCTTAAGTCTTAAATAGGCCGGTATGTAGCATAGTATATTCATGGTTGACAAAAAAAGAGATTGCTGGTATCAATTTTCTTACAGCCATGTAAGAAATGTGCCAAGCTTCTTGTCCTAATTTTTTTTCTCCTTGGATTATTCCAATAAATAAGTGGGAAGCTTACCCATTGCAAAGTTGCATTCTACCTTTTCTCACTGGAAATCCTTTTTATGTGATAGACCCATAGAAATTTTTTAGAAAATGATGCATGGATTTTCTTAATGTGTTCTCCTGCCCAGGAGTAGGTCAAAGAAATGATGAGACCATGATCATCTCTCTGCTGTGGCTTCATTATTATTTAGGGACAGACTGCCATGAATTGTGGGGAGGGGAAATGAGGGGAAGGGCCTGCTTGGGGAAATGAAAGTAAAGACTCTGCCGCCTTGGGATGCTGCTCCAAGGTCATCCAGCTGGAAGAAGGAAGGAGCCACATACCAAACTGCGCTCTTGGACTGACCGTTAAGAAAACATCTTGCATGGACTTGATTAATTATAGTGGGGTGGGTAGCAAGGGGCAGTTAAGGGGAGGGGAGGTAAAACTTAGGGGTTTTGGCACACAATTCTCAGTTCTGGCTATGCAATACTGCAATACACTTGACTTCTAATAAAATTATATGTTTCTCAACAAATGGAGCCAAGGATCATTTCTATTTAGTGGTTTACGTTGTGGCAGGTTTGACAGTGAGGCTAATTGTCGGTCTTGAATTAACTGCAAATTGTACCTGAATGTACAACATTTTTTAAAAACTATTGGATCAATCCTAAGCGAAGTATTTTACACTCCCCTAGCTCAGGAACTGATAATTATTTTTAGCTATTTATGTCTTATTTCTTGCTTTCGGTGTATTTTTTTTTATTCTGTGGTCCGCTTCGTTGCTGACAAATTGAAAAGTTTTGTCATTTCTATACTGATTTTGTTCACTTCCTTATCTGCAAAATCCATTTTTCTTATCTATGGGATATTGGAATTGTTCTATTACAAACAACAAGAGTTGGGGGGGTTGTAATGCAAGTTCCTGCCAGAGTGTTAAAAAATAGTGCTGGGTAGCATATATCTCCTAGATATTTCTTGTTTGATATTGTGATTGTGTGATGCAAGAGAAACTCTTTAGATTTAGTTACAAGGTCATGGAGAAATGTGGGTAATATTCTTTTTTCTATGTAGAATAATCTTTCTGCAAATTCTCCCTAGCTTCGGTCTATCAGTGTTTTTCAACCTTGGTAACCTTAAGACAAGTGGACTTCAATTCCCAGAATTCTGCAGCCCACCATGATCTATATCTTAGCATTTTATTTATTTTATTTTATTTATTTATTTATTTTTGTGAATTGCTTACAAGATAATAGGTATAAGTAAAAACATAGTTATGAATACATGGGTACATATAAGAAAAATAAATAAAAGAAACAATAGGACAGGGATGGTAGGCACATTGGTGCGCTTATGCACGCCCCCTACAGACCTCTTAGGAAAGGGGTGAGGTCAATAGTAGACAGTCTAAGGTTAAAGTTTTTGGGGTTTGGGGAAGAAACCACAGAGACAGGTAGAGTATGCCAGACATTGACCACTCTGTTGCTGAAGTCGTATTTCCTGCAATCAAGTTTGGTGCGATTAACCTTGAGTTTGTATCTACTGTGTGCTCTTGTGTTGTTATGCTTGAAGCATTATGAAGGAATTTTCTGAGTGAGATGGGCAGTCCCTAAATTTATATATCTAAATAAACTTCAATAGATGCTATTTAGATCAGAAGGCACAGGGAGGCTGTAGGGCAGGGGTGTCCAACCTTGGCAACTTTAAGACTTGTGGACTTCAACTCCCAGAATTCCACAAGTCTTAAAGTTGCCAAGGTTGGATACCCCTGCTGTAGGGCAAGGGGAAAGATGTATTAACCCATCATACCCAACTAGCAATAGCACCAGCAACCTTCACATCTCACAATAATATATTTCAAAATAACTGTTAGGTTACTTAAGTTGTTTGAAATAAACTTCCCCCAGTTTATAAGCATTAATCCCCAGCTTTGTGGAAGCGAAGTGAATAAATCTGCCAGATCTCCAGCAAATCTGCCTCATCTGAGCATGTGTGTGGAGAGGGAAGGATGGAGGGGGGGGCATGTGGGTGGGTGGAACTAGTACCCAGTTGAAAAAAAAAATCTCATTTCATTTTAGTTTCTAGTTTGCAGTAGGGCTAAAGATAATTTGAGAGCCAGTCTGTGTAATGGTTAAGGCACCAGGCTAAAGACCAGAAGGCAGCAGGCCAATGATGGGATTCAATTTTATTTTTTTACTACTGGTTCTGTGGGCGTCGCTTGGTGACATGGTGTGGCTTAGTGGCCATGGCAGGAGAAGGTTACTGCAAAACCCCCATTCCCTCCTCACCCCACTAACCTGCTTTCCAGTTCCGTTCTCCTCTGCAGGGCAACAAAAGAGAAGACCCAGCCGATCAGCTGGGACTCGGGAGGCAGAGAATAGATGGGGGCAGGGCCAGTCAGAGATGGTATTTCAGATCCCGGTTCTTCAGAACTGGTCAGAACCTGCTGAATGCCACCTCTGCACCAGGCTAAAGACCAGTCTGTCTTAGGCACAAAGCCAGCTGGATGACCTTGGGCCAGTCACTGTCTCTCAGACCCAAGGAAGGAGGCAGTGACAAACTACTTCTGAAAAAAAACTTGCCAGAAAAACTGGAAGGGACTAGTCCATACAGTTGCCAGAACTCCAGGACACAAAATTAATAATAATAATAATAATAATAATAATAATAATAATAATAATAATAATAATAATAAGAAGAAGAAGAAGAAGAAGAAGAAGAAGAAGAAGAAGAAGAAGATGATCAGACATCCAGCCCTTGCTTATCAATGGAGACCGAGTGGAGCAAGTGGCCAGTTTTAAGTTTCTGGGTGTTACCCTAAAAGAGGAACAACAACTGAATGAAAAACTGCTGGTGACCTTCTACCACTGCATCATATAAAACATTTTAACATACTGCACCTCTGTATGGTTTGCCAATTGCACAGGGGCAGATAGGAAAGCACTCCAGAGGGTTAACGTCATTGCCCAGAGGATCATGGGTTGCCCTCTCCCCTCTTTGGAAGAGCTTTATAGCTCCCACTGCCTTAAGAAAGTTCAAAACATTCTCAAAGATCCATCTCATCCTGGGCACCTTTTTTTGAACTATTACCATCTGGCAGACGGTACAGAATAATAAAAACAAGGACAAATAGGCTGAAAAACAGCTTCTGTCCCAGGGCAGTAGCTCTTTTGAATTCTGCTGTATAGTGCAGTGTTGGTGTGGTGTCGGGGGTTTTCAATTCAATGTGTGGAGTGTGAAGGATGTGTGTTTGTGTTTATTTTCATGGTCATGATGTGCACTGAAGACGGTGTTGGATTTCATTGTACGAGGTGCAACGACAATAAAGTAAAGTAATAAAATAAAGAAAATATGACAGTTTCCAGGATCAAGCCGCTATTTCTTAGCTCGTTTTGTTTTATGGTCATCCTCCGTCTTATAACAGGAGGAGCCATTTTAAACCGTGGAGGAAGTTTTGAGGAATCTCATCACTGGAAAGTGGCTTAACCAAGACTTGTCTCCACTTTTGGAAAAGAAATTTTCAATTCACCAGGCGGTTGCAGGGGAAACTGTATCCAAGACAATGTATATTCTCTACCTCCACTGGTGGGATTCAAAGATATTTACCACTGGTTCCGCGGGCGTGGCTTGGTGGGCGTGCTTTGCGCAAGTGCACACACTTTGCGTGCATGCGTGTGCCAAACGCACACTTTGCGTAGGCGCAGAGGTGTTTGCACAGGCACAGAAGCGTTCCAACTCGCCTCCTGCAAGCCTGCTCTCTCACGGTCGCTTCAGCAGCAGCCGCGCGGCACTCTTCTGTGCCGCGCAAAGCAGCTGCGCTTCAAATTCAGAGGACAAAGGTGAGTATGGGAGCCTGGCGGGCGGGCAGGCCCAACAGCAGAGTGTTGGAGAGAATCGATTCGGTCTCCGCTGCTCATCGGCGCTACCGGCTCGGGAGAACCTGGCCGAACCAGTAGAATACCACCACTGCCTACCTCATGTCTTTCCTTTGCCCCCTCGCCCCCTCAAAAGGAGATAATTGGAAGAAACCCTAGTGATGGGCACTCTTTGGTGAATCAGAAGAGTAAGGTTACAATCTGGTTAAGCCAAATACATCCCTCAGAAAGCAGGCATAACTTTAAAAAAAGAAAACAGTTTGGAGTTAAGTTAATCAGCTGTAACAAGGGCATCTTGTAGAAAGCTTCCTCTTGGCCTTTCAAAACTTTGCTTTTCAGACATCAGCAGGTGAAGCTTTTCATAGCAGTGAGCAGAGAACATTATTCTCTGCTAATTGCAGCGGAACAAATTGCTACTAAAAGAACATCTGCAGGTTGTTCAACAGTTGGCAGTCTTAGCTTTCAAGGCCAACACAGCCTCTCCCATCCTGGGTATCTTCCAAGCATTTGATTTTAATTTCTCAGAATTTTCTCGATGAAACGGGCAGGATTTGGAGGATTTCAACTTTCAGCACTCATGGGACTCCTCAAATGAGTCCTAGGGTTAGAGAATTCTTGTAGGTAATTTAGTCCTTCCATTTTGCTTAAAATAGGAGGTTCAGAGCTATTAGCCTTATTAGCAGGTGGCTGTTCAGTTTCTGCTAAAAGACTTCCAGAAAAGGAGAACCTGCTTTCCATTGTCAAAACACTTCTTATAATACAGGTCGACCTCAACTTACAACAGTTCTTTTAGTTCAAGTTTCAGCAACACTGAAAAAAAGTGACTTATGACCATTTTTGATCATTGCAATATCCCCATGGTCATGCGATCAAAATTCAAACGCTTGGCGACTGATTTCAATTTCAGATTCACAGAGTTGGATGGGAGCTTGTAGGTCATCTAGTCCAACCCCCCACCCAAGCAGGAGACGCTACACCATTTCTGACAGATGGCAATCCAATCTCTTCTTGAAAGCCTCCAGTGACGAAGCTCCCACAACTTCTGAATGCAACTTCTGTTCCATGGGTTGATTGTTCTAACTTTCAGAAAATTTCTCCTTGTTTCTAGGTTGAATCTCTCCTTGATCAGCTTTCCTCCATTGTTCCTTGTCTGGCCTGGTTCATATTTATGATGGTTGCAGTGTCCTGGGGTCATGTGATCAGCTTTTGTGACCTTCTGACAAAGTCAAAGGGGAATCCATATCCACTTAACAACAATTGTTAACTTGTTAACAACTACACTTAACATATATGAGTCATGGTGGCGCAGTGGTTAGAATTCAGTATTATAGGTTAATTCTGTCAACTGCCAGCAGTTCAATTCTGACCACCTCAAAGGTTGACTCAGCCTTTTATCTTTCCATGGTCAGTAAAATGAGGACCCAGATTGTTGGGGGCAATAGGCTGACTCTGTAAAACCGCTTAGACAGGGATGTAAAGCAGTGTGAGGCAGTATGTAAGTGTAATTGCTAGTGCTGTTGCTAATAGTGCTTATTGTACCCTATGACTATTATTAAGTGTTGCACCTTATGATTCTTGACAAATGTATCTTTTCTTTTATGTACACTGAGAGCATTTGCACCAAGACAAATTCCTTGTGTGTCCAATCACACTTGGCCAATAAAGATTCTATTCTATTCTGTTCTATTCTATTCTATTCTATTCTGTTCTGTTCTGTTCTGTTCTTTCTGTTCTGTTCTGTTCTATTTCTTCTCTTCTATTCTATTCTATATTATATTCTATATTCTATTTTATATTCTCTTCTCTTCTATTTATATTCCATTCCATTCCATTCTCATTCTCTATTCCATTCCATTCCCTATTCTCTTCTCTTCTCTTCTATATTCTCTTCTGTTCTCTATTCTATTCTATTCCTATTCCTATTTCTATTCTATTCCATTCCCATTCCCTCTTCTCTCCTCTCCTCTCCTCTCCTCTCCTCTCCTCTCCTCTCCCTCTCCCTTCCCTCCCCCTTCCCTTCCCTTCCCTTCCCTTCTCCTCTCCCTCTCCTCTCCCTCCCCTATTCTATTCTATTCTATTCTATTTCTATTCTATTCTATTCTATTCTATTCTATTCTATTCTATTCTATTCTATTCTATTCTATTCTAATAACTCTGGCAAGAAAGGTCATAAAATGGGCAAAACTCACTTAACAAATGTCTCATTAGTAACATGAATTTTGGGTTCAATTGTGGTCATAAGTTTATTCAGACAAGCTGCTACTGACTCTTCTGTGGCTTCACTGTAGAAACTCTGAGACGAATGGAGCCGCCTTGAAGCAAAATCATCGTTAGGTCAGTGGATCAAACAAGCCAGGAAGTTATTCCCCATGCAGACTTTTCTCAGAGCTTAGCAGTAAAAATCAGAGGGTAATTTTTTTATTTTTTTACTTCAGAATGTGGAAAAATAGTGGATTATTTTTCTTGTCTCTCTGAGTTTATTCTTTTAATGACTGAACCGATGAGTCACCCTGGGCCATTCACAAGGAAAGGAATTCACAAGACTTCCACCTGCAGATCAAGGATTCTCTTCCCCCCCCCCCCCCCTCCTCCTATCTACACACATTTGCCAATTAAGGTTATTCATTGTTTCAGAATCTGCAAGGAACAGAGTTAGCCTGTTGATGTCCACTGATTAAAAAGAAAGAAAGAAAAGGAGTTAGGTAAATAAACCCGCATACAAATGATCTCTCTCAGCAAACAGCAGCTGCACAGGAAAGGGAAAACTGTTTGCCATCTCACACTGATGTGCTGTGTAGATCCAGTTGAAGCCTCTTAAGGAGCTGTGTTGTGCGGCTGCAACCACACTAGCCAGCTTTGACAGGAAAGGACTGCGCAGGAAAACAAAGGAGACGAAACAATGGTGTGAAGTTGACCCCTCTCTTTATAATGCCAACATCTGGTCTCTCTGAGATCCATTCACAATAACACACACACACACACACACACACACACACAATCTTCAACATTTCAAAACGTATTGACGTTTGTGTGTGTGAGAGAGGGGACTCAACTGGCAGGCCCTTGAAAGAGGACAACAAAAAGAACCAAACTTTTGCAGCGCGCATAGACATCGTGACATTGGAGCAAAATTCTAACTAGAGAGAATGTCAACTAAAAAGATACTCCTTTGGTCTTTTTAGCTGCCATTTGGTAGCAGAGGGTGGTTTTGATCCATCAACCTCTAGGTTATGGACCCAGCATGCTTCCGCTGCACCAACTCTCCTATCAAATGGCAGCTAAAATGACCAAAGGAATATCTTTTCTCTGAGATGTGGCTAGAGATTTATGATTTGAATGGGGGGTGGATTTGTTGGAGTCCTGACAGAGAAGAGATGCAAGTGGCCGGCATGTTTTGCTTCGGCCTTGTGCCTTTAAAAAAATAATAATTTAGTCTACAAAAGTCAGCAGGTAACAGGAAGCAGTAGAAGTTGTGAAACCAAGTTGTGATACCAAGATCTGGGATGGTTTTGGAAGGGCCAAAAAAGGAATGAGCTGAAGTTCAATCTTGAAGACGGGATAACTGTTGGTTGAACATTCTGATAATATGAGACTCCAGGCAGTTTGGGGTGACAGAGGTAAATGAAAGATTATGAGTCTGTGGGCTTAAGTGGACATCTTTTAACTCTTATCTCCTTCTGGCTGTTGGCAGAGCCCGGGGAGGAGAGGAAATGATAAAAGTAGCATTGCACCATTGTGATATAATGTCTGCTCCTTTTATATGCACGTCATAACATTGCAGGCCAGAGCACTTTCATTATGACCGAATGATGCTTCTTGCAATGCTTTAACAAAATCTTTCAGACCAGTGGATGCCCTTGGCTGTTGAGCACTCTCTACTAACATCAATCAGATGAGAGCTGAAAGGAACATTGGAGGTCTTCTGGTCCAAGAGACCCTATACCAGGGGTCTCCAAACTTGGCAACTTTAGGACTTGTGGACTTCAACTTCCAGAATACTTAGCCAGCCATGCTGTCTGGGGAATTCTGGGAGTTGAAGTCCACAAGTCTTAAAGTTGCCAAGTTTGTAGACCCCCTACTCTATACCATTTCAGACGTGGCTGTTCAGCCTCTTCTTAAAAACCTCCAGTGATGAAGCACCCACAACTTCTGATGGCAAGCTGTTCTACTAGTTCATTGTCCCCAGTGTTAGGATGTTTCTCCTTAATTCCAGGTTCCTTCTCTCCTTGATTAGTTTCTATCCATTGTTTCTTGTCTTCTCTGGTGCTTTGAAGAAAAATTTAACCCCCTCTTCTTTGTGGCAACCTCTCAAATCCTGGAATACTGCTATCATGTCCCACCAAGTCTTTCTTTTCTCTAGACTAACCAAACCCAAATCCTGCAATCATTCTTCGTATGTTTTATTCCCAGGCCTTTAATCTTCTTAGTTGCTCTCCTTTGCACTTTTCCCAAAGTTTCAACATCTTTTTTTTTTGTAATGTGATGACCAAAACTGGATTCAGCATTCTAGGTTTGGCCTTACTAAGGCTTTATGAGGAATTATTGTGCACTGTACAAACTTCAAAAGTAGTTTACAGGGCTTGAGTCATGTTATTATATACTACCAAAGATTGGCTTACTCTGGTAGCAAAATCCCCTTACCTATTTGTTATGTCTCACCTGTAACCACAAGTGAGAGTCCAAATGTCCCACAGCAACAAACACGAACAAATGAGTATCAGACACCACAGAGTTAACTCCTCTCTGTAATCTTCATTGGCAGCTCTCCCAGAAACTGTCTTTGAACCAAGATAATGAGTCACTGGATGATTCAGAGCCAAAAGGGCAAACAGAAGACTTCTTCCACGCTGTGAGGTAATTAACAAGTTGATCCGGACAAGGCTCCAGAGTTAACACGCCTCCTTATATTTCCTGAAGGGGCGTGTCAGTCTCTTAATCAATCTCTGATTCGTCGTCTCCTTCCAGTTTGAGCTTGATGTTTCTGCTTACGTCTGTTCCTTGCATCAAATCAAGATTCTTTGCTTTGATCTTCATCTAAGGTCTCTGGCACGTTCTCCTGATTCTCTGCTGACACAGGTGTAATTAACGAGGAAGGTACAGGAGAGGATGAGGGCTCCGAAACCTCCAGCAAAGCAGGTTCAAACCCCAATGCCTTATCTTCCTCCTCCTCCTGACTCCCATTTATGTCACTTAACAAGGCAGGCTCAAACCTTAATGCCAGGTCTTCCTCATCGCTCAAGCCTATGTCTTCTGACAGAGCAGGCTCGATCCTCTGAGTCACAACACCTATTGAACTGAGATAAACTCAACAAAGAATTTAGCTGTCAAGAAAAGTGAATTTGAATCCTAGATGTTTCATAGCTATGATACAAATGCACATCTGATCTGCAGCTGTTTTATATCGCACTGCAAAGAATCCTGGACATTGATTGTTTAAGAATTCATTAATAAAGTTGCTTGGCTTTCACTACGGAAGAAAGAAACTAATGGTTCTCCAGTTAATGTTGAATCCCAGGATCCAGATCTGGTGTTGTAGCCAGTTCCGGGGCTGATGGGATATGAGATTGGTGGCAGACCAGATGTTTCTCCTCTCTAAATAGGGCAAAGACAAGTTCCATGATTTCTTGAGAACTGGGAAAGTTAAACCAGTTTATCCTTGTGGTGCAATTGTGTTTTTAATCATAACTTGTTGGGAAACTTTAGATATTTTTTTTTTTTAGAAAAAAAAAAGAACGTTCAGTATTTTATACAAACTTTCTGATCGACATATGCTAAAGGTTTCCTTGCTGGAGGGTCAGTCAGCTGATTTCCCGGATAAAAATGAATCAGTGTTTTGTAGCTGAGATAACAAAGCCTGAAAATATAACCATATTTTTTGTTCTCTTTTAAAAAAAACAAAAAACCTTGAAAACTTTTCTTAAAATGATTACATTACTGAGGCTTTGGAAAAACTTCAGTGTATTATTATAAAATGTTTACTGCCGCAGATGTCAATGAATGGCTGAAAGTTTATTTTACAGATAGATCAGTTTATGCTTCTGGTAGGGGTTGCTTCCTCTTTGCATAGGGAAGGGATTAAGATCCTACATTTCTGAGCATCTGGTCAGTTAACCCCTGGTAGCAGCCTTTAGGAAAAGGGTATCGGTCTGCAGAAAGGGATTTGAAAGCTTGTACCAGAGGTGGTATTCAGCAGGTTCTGACCAGTTCTGGAGAACCGGTAGTGGAAATTTTGAGTAGTTCGGATATCCGGCAAATGCCACCTCTGACTGGGCCCTCCCCCATCTCTTCTCTGCCTCCTGAGTCCCAGCTGATTGGCTGGGTCTTCTTTGGTTGCCCTGCACAGGAGAACGGAGCTGGAAAGCAGGTTAGTGGAGCGGGGAGGGAATGGGGTTTTTGCAGTAATCTTCCCCTGCCACGCCCACCAAGCCACATCCACCAAGCCATGCCACGCCCACCAAGCTCGCCCACAGAACCGGTAGTAAAAAAAAAATCAATCCCACCATTGGCTTTTAGATATTAAGGCCAATGGGCTGCCACTGTATTTCACTTTATTTGGCTTTAACAGGCCATTTGGGTAAAAGATGCAAGCAAAACTGTATTGAATTTCAATATATATATATATATATATATATATATATATATATATATATATATATATATATATATATATATATATATATATACACACACACACACACACACACACACACACACACACACACACACACACATTTATCCCACACTCATTGTTGCGTTGAACGGAGAATTTCACAGGGATATATATATCTGTGATAGATGAACACTATACAGAAGCCTGATGATGGCAGATGAGATTCTGCCGAAACGTTGCTACAACTTTAAAAGCACAACTACAATGACGTGGGAAAATACCCGAACAAAGCTGAATGCCATACATGTAAGTACCCGCGAAAACTTAAGAAAAAAATATATATATATACTGAGGTTTTAAGGGTATTTGTATGTGATTGTTATTCAAGGGTATTTGTATGTGGATCTTTGGTTATTCGGTTTCTCCGCGTAAAATTGGAAGTATCTAGGCGACATTTCGATGAAGTCTCATTCATCATCTTCAGAAGCCGTACCGCAGCTGCATCACTACCTGCTTCAAACCCCTCCGACCCATACATGAAGCGAACTGACGCCCACCATGAAGATGTGGCACGACCACGAACGTGAAGCCAAACAACAGGATCACAGCTCACCAGCTCAAATCCCCCGGCAACTAAGACTAACCTGAGCACAACCAAGCCCCCACCTGAACAGAACACACCCCCAGCCAAGCAGAACACAGCAAAACACCCAACCAATGATAACACACCCCCAGCCAATCAGAACACAGCCAAGCCCCCACCCAATCAAGTCACACCCCCACTAGCAGTTAAAAGGAAGAAGCAGCTGTAAGCCCACATTACTCCAAGAAGCACAAAGCCGAAGACAAGCCTGAAGATGACGAATGAGACTTCATCGAAACGTCGCCTAGATACTTCCAATTTTACGCGGGAGAAAACCTGAATAACCAAAGATCCATATATATATATATATAAAGATTAGTTCAGTGTTTGAAGAGTTTCTCAGCTTTAATCTTCTCTTCTTTCCAGCTGAGATTGCTTTGAAACTATTGTTTTTACCTACAATGGAAGAACATTTTAAAGCTTCCTTAAAGCTTCAAAACATGATGTGGCATTTCCATTTAATGGCCAATCATCTATCTATCTATCTATCTATCTATCTATCTATCTATCTATCTATCTATCTATCTATCTATCTATCTATCTATCTATCTATATCTATATCTATATCTATATCTATATCTATATCTATATCTATATCTATATCTATACCAAACCTATATCTCTATATCTCTATATCTATCTATCTATCTATCTATCTATCTATCCATCTATCTATCTATCTATCTATACAGTATATATATTTCATGACAAGCTCCTATACGAGGGATATATTGCAATCTGTGATCTCAAAAAGTCTTCATTCTTGCCTCTAAAGGACCAAAGCTCATGCTGAATTGTACTTCATAATGTCAAATGAAGGGTAAATTATTATCTGTAAAAATAAAAAAAATCCTATCAACTTCATCTAATTCAATTTGATTTTATTAATGCTTACTTGGGCAGAATTAAAACCAGTTTTCCTCTCTGCCTTTCAGTTTCTTTTTTCTAACTGACCACTTTTTGAATGGATGTTTCCAGAATACCTGGAATATGAAATGCTTCACTACCACATTGAATTGATTCAAAAAGACTGGAAATGTGACTCTGCCCTTGAAACAACGACTAGCCATGTATATGTATATGTGTAACTGTAACTATGTAGCTATATATTTATATATCTATGTTTTCTTAAGTTTTCACGGGTACTTACATGTAGGGCATTCAGCTTTGTTCGGGTATTTTCCCACGTCATTGTAGTTGTGCTTTTAAAGTTGTAGCAACGTTTCGGCAGAATCTCATCTGCCATCATCAGGCTTCTGTATTGTGTCCGTCTTTAAAAGCACAACTATAATGACGTGGGAAAATACCTGAACAAAGCTGAATACCATACATTATATATCTATATCTATATATCTGTATATCTGTATCTAAATGTATATCTATAGCTGTATATCTATCCATCCATCCATCCATCCATCCATCCATCCATCTATTAGAGCCAGCAGTGTGCAGCAACACAACCCTAAATTGCATAAACAGAGGGATACAATCAAATGAGATCAAATGAGGTACTAATACCACTGTATAAAGCATTTGTAACACCACACCAAGAACACTGCATCCAGTTTTGGTCACCATAATATAAAAAAGATGTTGAGACTCTAGAAAGAGTGCAGAGAAGAGCAACCAAGATGATTAGGGGACTGGAGGCTAAAACATACAATGAATGGTTGCAGGAAGTGGGCCTGGCTAGTCTAGTGAAGAGAAGGACCAGGGGAGACACGATTGCAGTCTTCCAATATTTGAGGGGCTGCCACAGAGAGGAAGGGGTCAAGGTATTTTCTAAAGGGCTTGTAGGCTAGACAAGGAATAATGGATGGAAACTGAACAAGGAGAGATTCAACCTGGAAATAAGGAGAAATTTTCTGACAGTGAGAACAATCAACCAGTGGAACAGAAGTTCCTTTCAGAAGTTGTGGAAGCTTCATCACTGAAAGCTTTCAAGAAGAGATTGGACAGCCATTTGCTCGGGCAGGGGGTTGGACTAGATGACCTACAACGTCCCTTCCAACTCTGTTAATCTGTTAATCTGTTTATCTATCTATCTCTATCTATCTATCTATCTATCTATCATCTATCATCTATCTATATCTCTATATCTTTCTATATGTATATGTATATCTATATCTGTATAACTATATCTATATGTCTCTGTATCTCTCTCTATATATACAGTATATATGCCTGTATCTATATCTGTATCTGGGAAGCATTTTCTCCTAGAAGTTGAATCTGAGAGTCCTTGTCATCTTGCTGATTTTACAGGTTCAGATAATAATACACAAAAATGCAAAACTACAATATTGAAAATATTAATTGCAATTAACTCTCCTGTCCTCTGCATGCTGTTCCTGGGAGTATATATATCCCTGTGAAAACAGTGGGCTTTACTTCTGAGAAACATACTCTGCAAATTCCACTAGCTTAATTAGCAACTAAGTCTCTTTTGCTGAATTCCCATCACGTACCTCAGAAAGAAGTAGATTTCCAGCAATATGCAGCACTTTTAGTTGGCATTTAGGACAACAGAACACTCTTCCCGAAAATACCAAGCATGTTATATATGGCACAGCCTTGCTTTGTTCTCTGGAAACCAATACAAATTACACAAAACACACCTTTTCATATCTCCTCCACCCCTACATGCCATTCACTTAGTAGAAAAAGGAGGGGAGAAAAAAGGGAGAATGGAAGAAGAAAAGAAGACAAAGGATGTAATTAGAAAAAAAACATCACAGGGGCAAACTTGTTTGTGTTTAAGCTTTGTCTATTCTACTCCCTTGCCAGGAACAAGTTCCAAAATCTTCTTTTCCCAGTATTTCCATTTGGGGGTATTATCTACCCACTATATTAACTGCCTCTGAAAAATAAAAAATGTGTCAGCCAGGGTTTGAGAGAAGCATCTTGAGGGCTGCAGCTGTGAAAGTATTCATTCATTAGTTGTCCTGTAGGCAACACAAAGACAGATTTGTGTGCATCTCTTGGGGATGAGAGAAACCTAGATGAATGGTGGAGGGTATAATTCAGAGATGGTGGACCTGATGTTTTGTTTGCAGGGGGGGGGGCAATCCCTCACTGCTGACATGAAAGTTCTCTGTGTGGGATCCTGGAGGAATATTGCTAGGTGGAATATTTATTTTTATATATTTATTTGTCAAACGCTTGCAATATAACAGAAACAAGAATAAACGTAAGTTTAAGTACAAGAAATAGGAACTAATAATTGGGGACAATAGGACAGGGACGGTAGGCACAATTGTGCATTTATGGACGCCCCTTACAGACCTCTTAGGAACGGGGTGAGGTCAATAGAGGTTAGTTTGAGGGTAAAGGAGTGTGGGGGTTTGAGCAGGTGACAACAGAATCAGGTAGTGAGTTCCAGACATTGACCACTCTGTTGCTGAAATCGTACTTCCTGCAATCGAGTTTGGAGTGGTTTACATTTAGTTTATATCTGTTGTGTGCTCTTGTGTTGTTGTGGTTACAGCTGAAATATTCATTAACTGGTAAGATGTGGTAACATATAATTTTATGTACTATGCTTAAGTCCAATCTTAGTCGGCATAGTTCAAGGTTGTCTAAGCCTAGAATCTGAAGTCTGGTGCTGTAGGGTATTCTGTTGTGAACAGAGGAGTGTAGTACTCTTCTGGTAAAATACTTCTGGACTCGCTCAATTGTATTTATGTCAGATAAATAGTGTGGATTCCAGACAGCAGAGCTGAATAGACAACATTGGATTATGTAAACCCAGAATCTGATTTGGTTTAAAACAACCTCCCTGTGTAAATAATGGGAAGTGCGTTTGGATTAACATTTGCTGCCCTGTTTTGATCAAGACTTCCAGTCTATGATATTTATTCTGTTTTATGTTTAGAAGTCAGCCAAATTGCTAGAACTTAGATTAGGACCCACATTTTGACATTTTTCTCAGAGTCTTTAAGAGCTTGAAACAACAATTATACATTTAAAATGATTATTAAAACAATTCAAATTTGTCTTCATCTTTAAATAATACAATTACATTTCTTAATAAATAGGTAATGGAAGTAGAGAACAGTTGAGAAGAAAATGATCATTTTGGGGCCTGTTTTCCCCAATATTGGCGATTTCTAGCTGCCAACTTCCATAATGGCTGGGAATTTTAGGAACTGAAGTTCACACATCTGGAAGATGTGAGGAAGGGCATATAAAACCATTTAGGGAAAGGCTCCATTCACAAACAGTGCTGAATTACATTTCATATTTTCCATTAGTCAGGGAGGCATGGCCAATGATGAATTTTCCTAAGAAAATTAGGAACCATCATCAGGAAACATCAGTAAAGTCACTCCTTGCACACTGTAGCTTGGAGAGAAAATAATACCTGGTACATCTTATGTGAGAGTTTTCACTAAGTTATAAGAAAACAGTTCAACATTGGATTTGTCTGTGGCAAAAAGAAGAACCAGATGGGACTTAAGCCTCTCACACCTCAAGAGACCATTGCAAAGCTCGAACAGGGGAAAGGGGCACACAAAGTTAACCAATTATTCATATAAATAGGACTTGCTTTTAATACACAGCACTTCTGGAATATTTTCCTAATGATTTTTTCACTTTTCTACAATGTGTATGGATGTTTAATTATCTCCAGAGAGAGGAAAGTATGTGCCTCCTTCAGACTTGTATTTGAGAATGTAATTCCATCTCAGTTGATCCCATATTAGTCACTAGGCTATATAACCTCTAGACTTGGTGAGAGCTTCAGCTCTCTAGTTTGCCAATTGCACAGTGGCAGATAGGACAGCACTCCAGAGGGTTAACGTCATTGCCCAGAGGATCATTGGTTGCCCTCTCCCCTCTTTGGAAGAGTTTTATAGCTCCCGCTGCCTTAAGAAAGTTCAAAACATTCTCAAAGATCCATCTCATCCTGGGCACCTTTTTTTGAACTATTACCATCTGGCAGACGGTACAGGATAATAAAAACAAGGACAAATAAGCTGAAAAACAACTTCTATCCCAGGGCAGTAGCTCTGTTGAATTCTGCTGTATAGTGCAATATTAATGAAGATTGTGTGTTTGTGTTTTACTTTTTGTAGTTGTAATGTACACTGAAGTTGGCATTTAATTTCATTGTACAAGGTGCAATGACAATAAACTAAACTAAACTTGCTTATTGTACTCTATGACTATTATTAAGTGTTGTACCTTATGATTCTTGATTCTTGACTCTTGATGAATGTATCTTTTCTTTTATGTACACTGAGAACATTTGCACCAGGACAAATTCCTTGTGTGTCCAATCACACTTGGCCAATAAAGAATTCTATTCTATTCTATTCTATTCTATTCTATTCTATTCTATTCTATTCTATTCTATTCTATTCTATTCTATTCTATCCTATTCCATTCTAAACTAAATTAAACTGTTCCTTTACTGAACATTTTTCACATGGTACAATTGGAACAAAATTTTCCCCCTCTTCCAAAGTAGTCACCCATTTCTGGTAATATAAAAAAAACAACAAATGGAACTCCCACTAAAGCCATTAGGAATCTTTCCAAGGCATTTAGTATGATTTGGATTGGACCTGAACTGAATGATTATCATTGGGCACCAAAGAGGGTTTTTCATGCCAAGTTCAGACAGACTAGGAAACAAATACCTGCTGTCAGTATTAGAGGACAATTCTGTAGTAACGCGTATGCCTCAAGGAATAGCTTCTCTCCACAGTGGCAAGTGAACGCCAGCACACTTAAGACTATAAAATTACATTTATGTTCAGATATGGAAGTAAGCTGTAATTGCTGCCCACTGTGGGCGAAATGTTTGAACAAAAGAAATTAACTGTCATACATCATTTGGCATAATAAAGCATGGTAAAATATTAATGGGAATATGGAATCACAGTAGCACTGACAAGTAAGACAGAAGTTTTCCAAAATGTTCAAAAGTCTATCTCCAAATTGTTGGAAGTGCAAAGATGTATCAGGCACATTTTTTCACCTGTGGTGGACTTGCAATGCTGCAAAAAAAAAAGTATTGGAGACTAATCCAGACATGGGTGGAACAAATGGTGGGAGAGTGTATTCCATTTAAGCCAGAATTTTTTCTTCTAGGAATAATACTAGAAGGATTTAGGAAGGATTTAATTTATCTAACAGTACATGTGTTGATGGCAGCTAGAATAATACATGCACAATACTGGAAAAAGGAAAGCGTACCGCCAGAAACAGGGATAATAAGGAAAATTATGGCCTCTGCAGAATCAGACAAGTTAACTATAGAATTAAAAAAACAAGGGAGAATCTGAGTACTATGAAACGTGAAATAAATTCTATCGGTGGTTGCATAGAAGAAGGCAGGGTCGGAACATAAGTAGCTATGATGATTAGAATAATTAGTAAACAATATAGCAAACAAGGAGATTGTAAATGATGAAGTAAAATGTATATATGTATAATAATTGTAATGCCAGATTGGCTGCACCATGTTGTATTCTTATAATTAAATTTATTTATTTAGATAGATAGATAGATAGATAGATAGATAGATAGATAGATAGATAGATAGATCAGGGGTCTCCAACCTTAGCAACTTTAAGACTTGTGGACTTCAACTCCCAGAATTCTAAATTGTCTAGACTTGTATAATCTTATTATAGAATAGAATATTTTATTGGCCAAATGTGATTGGACACACATGGAATTTGTCTCTGGTGCATAAGCTCTCAGTGTACATATAAATAACAAGTAATATAATTCTAAGATACCAATAGGAGAAGGTAGTAGTAAAGATGAGAAGTAATATAGCCATACTACACTAGTAAATATCCTTAGACATAAGACACTGATGTGGTAGTTAGGTGTTCAGTAGGGTGATGGCATGAGGGAAAAAACTATTTGCGTCTGGTTCTTTGGGCATGCAATGCCCTTATGTGCACCATGTTTTTATTGTCTGTGTTCCTTTTTAAGTTTTTTCTTCTCTCCTAACCTTCTTTTTATTTCATTCAGGATGTAGTTTAATTTTTGTAAGAAGAGCCATGGAAAGTGTCTTATCAGGACGTCATTCTGAAAAAGCATGCAGTAATCCCACTGGTGAGAGTGGTGATGCTTTTAAGGTTGTGGGATTGATGTCTGGCAAAAATATCTTTGGATTTTGATCAAAGTTTTCTGATACTTCAGTCATATGCAGGAGTCAGGAAAAAGGAACACTGTATGAAATGGATAGGTTGTTCATTCGCATCTTTTAATCCACCAGTACTTAGAAGTGCACAATAAAGTAAGATGGATGTACAAAATGATTGTCTAAATGTATTTTGAGTATAATATTACAAAAAGAGAAACTGGGGACACTGAATTTTTCCTAATTAATTAACCCTAAGTTGGGTAAAGTTCTTGTCATAAAAAAACTAATGAGCAAATCTACTAAGAAATATCCTGATGTCGTTTGGCCAATAAAATATTCTATTCTATAATAAGATTATACAAGTCTAGACAATTGTAATGAAATTATATAGATATGTTCAGCATTATACATCCTAAGACTCACTCACTCCCCCGCAACATACACGCACACCTCTCAAATCTACAACAGAGATAGATGAGCTATATTTTCCGTGTATAGTTGACTTAAGCTCTCATCAAGCCTTGCTAACAGGAAATGAGGAAGAATGATGGGAAATGCAGTACAAAATATGGTGGGGCACTACTGATACACCAAGATCCTCAAAGTATGAGCAAATGCTTGTATGTGCTACAATCTCCATGTTGGAGCTGAAGTATATTCAAATGGTCTGGTCCAATGTGATAGATAATTTCACAGTGTTCATAATATGATGTGGTACAAGAAGTTGGTGGATCAAATACTTACGGTATATTCTCCAAGAGCATTTGGCCATGTATATGAGTTGAAAGATAGGAAAGACATCTGATGACAAAGTTATAACAAACACAACATCCTACATTTCTTTGCCTGACATCTGGTAATTGTCAACCAGCCCAAAACAAGGAAGTCGAAATGTATAATATCTAAGTTATTAATTTATGTGTGGTTCCTAGACAGCAGACCTTCAAAATGAGAGTTAATGGTGTAAAAAGAAAAAGAAAATAATCAGATCTCAAAATTCGGAAGTATGATTTAAAAAATATTAATCTACCTTAAAAATATACAGGTTAATAAAAATGTTTGACACGAGAATATTATAGTTTGATTTGAGGGGAAAAAATAATATTACTTCAGTCTATCTGCCTATGGCTGTCAAACTGAGACATGAATTATTAAGGAAATAATTAGATTTAGGAAAAGGATAAAAGAGAAACCATTCTATCTACCTGAAAAACGAAAGCTCAATTTCCCTCTTTTTTGTGTAGCTCACGTAGATCTGGTTAAGCAGTTATTTTTATAAGCCTTGATGTAAAATTGTGTTCGAGATACGATCAGCAGAGTGCTATGCAATTTCGTAATTTGGATAACTACGCAGGTTATTTTAATTTGTCAGAGGCTTTTATTTTAATGGAAGAAACTCTTTGCCTGAAATTATGATTTCACAATAAAAAAAGTTTTAAGAAATTAGGAGACATATACTCCAGGCAAATTTGATATATTCTTCAACAATTCTAAATGGGTCCTGTTGTAAAAGTTTGTGTGAATGACCTTGGGACACAGTGGACAACAAGCATGAACAAGATTTCTACAGAAAGAGTGTCATGCCCCTTTTGGAATCTAATTTGGAGGGGGAGGCCGAACAGCTGACAGGGAGTGGCCATTGGCTGTGGAAGAAACTGGGGAAGGGCAAAGTCTGGCTGGGCAGAGCAGGGAAGAGGGAATTCAGAGGAAGACCCAGGCCCATCCCCTCTTCATCCTAGGGCATGTAGGGAGGAACAGAGAAGGGAGCAACATGAGTTGAGTGGCTTACGGGGGAGGAAAGGGCCCTGATTCCCTTTATTAGCTGCAGCTGGGACACAGTGTTCAAAAAGGGAAGCTGCGTGCAGCAAACTGTTGGGAACAAATCGTGAATTATCTGGAATCGTCAAGGTTTATCTGTGTTCCTGGCATCTTCCAAACTGTGTGTGTTTTGCTGTGCTTTCAAGTCTGCAATTCCTTCTCCTGCCCTGTCAAGTTAATTACTGCAGCGTGGTTTGTTTGCATTTTTAGTTACAGTTTATGTTCTTTGTTTTTGGACTGAATTTTCTCCACTTAAAGGATGTTCCTGGGAGAGTTTTTCTCCAGCCGAAGGTAACCTGGACATTGGGGGCAAAGTTGGAGATAATAAAGGGACTCTCTTGCTTATTTGACTGTGTTGCCTTGGTGCCATGTCCTGGGTCATCACCAAGAGGAAGGGTGTGGGAAATGTTTCAGGAGGGACCTTTCCCAGTTCCTCAGAGAGTAAAAAAAAAAAAAAGGAGGGCAGGAATATTTTCAGTCTTGCAAGATTCTATTTATGTAACCATATAATAAAGATAGATGTCTATGGAGATTCTCAGTCATTCAAGTCATGGTTGTCCCAAAGGTGCTGTTTCAAGAGGCAACTGGGCTTTATTTGTTTTTCTTGAAGCACGTTTTGCTTCTCAACCAAGAAGCTCCTTCAATAAAGCGAAATGTCTTCAATAAAATAGAGTTAGTATATGTGGCTGTGCTTCTTGCCTGGACTACCTTGAAAATTGACACCAGCAAGGATGTTCACGGGATCTGGTTAAAAAAATAAAATAAAGATGGCCGCTCCAATTGAAGTTCTCTCCATTTTACGTGTATCTCATGTAGACAAAAAAGGGTGTGGCTTCAATCGTGGGGTTACATGATTTATCTTTATTCATTTTTTTTGACATTGTTTTCCCCTGTGTGGATGTCTCTTGGGTTCAGTAATTAGTAATCTAATATTTTAGCTAAAACAAAGGCACATTAGTATTTTTCTGCCAAATACAGCATAGAGCAAAAAATTCATGATAGTAAGTAATGTAGGGAGATTTGCTGTGAATAAAGGCCCAGTTGGGGATCATCTAGTAAAAAACAATGAGTGAAAGTCACATTATGGGCTCATGCTTCTGCTAAGTGGCTGTACAGCATTCATCATCTCCTGTCCATCACCTCGGTTATGAATGGAGGGGAGAAGAATTTGTCACTTCCTAAAGCTAAATAACTATGGGATTCAAATGATGAAATTAGCTTCATCGTGCTGAAGATCTTCCTGGCACTTGCCACGTATTTCTGATAATAGCTGGTTTGCCCGTGAATTTGAGACACTCCATGTAATACATGGAACCAAATACAAAGGAACCAAAGATATTGGTTGCAACCATGATGCATCCTTTAGGCTACTCTAGATAGTTCTAAATCAGGGGTCAGCAACAGTGGTGCGATTCAAATCTTTTTTACTACCAGTTCTGTGGGCATGGCTTGGTGGGCGTGGCAGGGGAAGGATACTGCACAATCCCCATTCCCTTCCCGCCCCACTAACCTGCCTTCCAGCTCTGTCTTCCTGTGCAGGGCAACCAAAGAAGACCCAGCCAATCAGCTGGGACTCGGGAGGCAGGGAATAGATGGGGGCGGGGCCAGTCAGAGGTGGGATTTGCCAGTTCTCCAAACTACTCAAAATTTCCGCTAACGGTTCTCCAGAACTGATCAGAACCTGCTGAATTCCACCTCTGGTCAGCAACCTTAAGCACACAAAAGAGCCACAAAGGCCCTTTCGGAAGGCCCCCATTCAATTCTGGAGCCGACCGGAAGTCTGGTTCCCCCACCATAGCCTCTCCTCCCAGTGTGGCATCCCTTTTCCTCTGCTTGTTCTAAACTGAAAGCCCTATCAATTTGTGGAGCCAACTGGCGACAGGGTGCCGCAGCAGAAGGATGAAAGAGCCACCTGTGGCTCCAGAGCTGCAGGATGCCGACTACTGCTCTAAACCTACCATCTGACAAATGTATCAAAACCCCAGCTTTAAATTTTCTATAAGCATTCAGAAAATGACCAAAGGACAGTAAATATGGAATAACTGATAGACTAGAACAGCGGCCTTCAATCTTTTGAGTACCAGGGATCAGTTTTGTGGAGATAATTTTTTCCGTGGACTGGAGCGTGGGGGTGGTTTTGTGTGCTGCCTGCATCCCGTGGATAGGGCTTCACTTGTTTGTGCAGCTCAATTTCTCGCATGTCACTGACTGGCGCCAGTCCATGGACCACGGGTTGGGGACAGTGGTGGGATTCAATTTTTTTTTTACTACCAGTTCTGTGGGCGTGGCTTGGTGGGTGTGGCTTAGTAGATGTGGCAGGGGAAGGATACTGCAAAATTCCCTTCCCTCCCCACGCCACTAACCTACTTTCCAGCTCCATTCTCCTGTGCAGGGCAACCAAAGAAGACCTAGCTGATCATCTGGGACTCAATGGGAGGCAGGGAATAGATGGGGTTGGCGGGGCCAGTCAGAGGTGATATTTGCCAGTTCTCTGAACTATTCAAAATTCTCCGCTACCGGTTCTCCAGAACTGGTCAGAACCTGCTGAATACCCACCTCTGGTTGGGGACCTCTGGACTAAAAAGTAAGCAACCTGACAAAGGAAAAGACTGGGTAGGGAACAAGATGGTCTGGTGAGCAGAAAAAACGTTTTAAATTACTAAAGAGACAAAATGAAATATCTATTACTTGAATGTATAAACATTTGTATATATGCAATTGGGCTTAGCAGTTCCTTCCCTCCACAGTAGCAACAAGTGTCCAACTACAGTAGTATCGATTTCCCCAAATAGTGTTTTTTTTAGTACTATTACTTTTAAGTAAACCTCTTGCTCATATCCACAAACCCAGTGGGTCTTTCCCTGTACTATTTTCATGTGTATTTTGGACAAGAACCAGCATAGTTGCACTTTGCATACAGGAGTTCCATTTTGGCTGTTGCATGTAGCCAAAGTAGAGGAAAGTAACATGGGTTTCCTTTTCACTTCTCATTTGAGCCTTCTCTTGCCTCCATAAGACCTTCAAAGCTACAGGTTCAGGGTAGTCCTCAGAACAAGCTAAAAAGTCAAAATGATAGCAATGTCCCCCCTGTCGGGGTCCGAGTTCGCTGCGGAGCCCGTCGGCTCACCGCAGAGCCCATCAACTCACCTCAGCTGCCGCTGGATCTGTTTTTCCTCCTAGGTGCCGGCCAATGGTGTCGAGGGTCGCGTTATGATGATGTCAGTGCGACACACTCCTGTCAGCTGCTGGACATATGCTAGAGCAACTGTAGGGCTGGAGATTAATCAATGGCTCCTTTGAAGGGTTGATGCGGCGCATGGTGTTAGAGAGAGTTGGGGCACATATGGGTGATAGTTTAGACTTAATTTAAGACATGGTGAAGGTGGCACAAGGTGGGGATCCGTTAGTGAGGGTCTGGATAGGCTAGGGATGTAGACATGTTATAGAGTTAATAGCATTTGAGGATAATGGGTTAGACGTGGCCAGAATTAGAACTGTGTGTAGGCCTGGGTGTGGTGGGGTGTGTCTCATGATAATGGTGATAAAAGGAAAGGGAGCAAACTCAAACCCAACTCTAACCTTTCTTTTAGCCTTTCTAACCTAGCTAACCCAACTCTAACCTGGCTTTAGCCTTTCTTGTCAGAGAAGAGTATCTGTTGTTTGCTGAGCTAATGAATAAACCATCATTGCACTACAGAGGAGCTGCAGTTTGTATTCATTTCAGGACAAATCTTCAATACTCAAGGACTGGCTGAGATCCCCTCAACTCAACTTTTTCGATCCTTGCCGAGGTCCTGGTTATTCTTACTTTTTTTCACACACTGGAGGTTTAAAGCCAATTTAGTTTTAAGATGCAAAAATAAGAGTCTGAGAACTCTTGGCTCAAAGCAATCATACCCAGGAAAGTCAATCTCCATGGAGTAAAATTAAGAGCAAAGGGTTTCATGTTTGAACCAACAGCACAATAGTAAACTTGGCGGAACGTTCTTATCCTTTGGGAGAAATTAGCCACTTTGCAATTTAGTTGCTTTCTACCCATTATTATTATTATTTTAATCAGCTTCACCATTTTCTTGTTCCGCCACGCTGGCTTAGGACAAAAGCCCATTTGCTCATTCACCCGCTTAGAAACTCTGTCATGCCTCTTCCTACCACATCAAATGAGGCCTCTTACTTCCCTGGGTGATTAAGTCTGTTTCTTCTTCCCCTCCCCCTGTTCTGAATTCATTGGAAGTAAATGGAAGAAAGTCACGGAGAGATGAACGGTGGAGAAGTACCGAATGACTCCTTGCCTCTGTGTCTTGATGGGTCTTATTTGGGCTGCAAAAATTAGAGATCGTCATTAGGGGGCAGCAGAGAGAAACAGAAACCACAAATGTCTTCCTGCCATCTGGAGGTTGCCCAATCTTTTGCAGGTCTTACTTGGTAGGCTTGCCTCTCCACACAGCTGAAAATAAGATAGTGTCATGCCCCTATCAGAATCTGACCTGAAGGAGGAAGCTGAAAACTGACAGGGAGTAGGAGTGTGGCTCAGTTGGCTGTGGAAGAAACTGGGGAAGGGCAAAGTCCAGCTGGGAAGAGCAGGGGAGGTAGAACAAAAGGGAGAGGGAATTCAGAGGAAGACCCAGACCCACCCCTCTTCATCCTAGGGCATGGAGGGAGGAACGGAGAAAAGAGCAACGTGGGTTGCGTGGCTTACGGGGGAGGAAAGAGCCCTGATTACCTTCATTAGCTGCAGCTGGGAATACAGTGTATAAAAAAGGCAAGTTGCGTGCAGCAAGCTGTTGGGAGCAAACGTGACTTTATCTTGTATCATCATGGCTTATCTGTGTTCCAGGCATCTTCCCAACTGTGTGAGTTTTGCTGTGCTTTCAGGTTTGAAATTCCTGCTCCTGCCCTGCCAAACTAATTACTTTAGTTTGGCTTGTTTGGACTTTAAGTTACAGTTTGTGTGAACCTTGCTTTGGGACTGAATTTTCTACAGTCAACGGCTGTTCCTAGGAGAGTTTTTCTCCAGCCCGAAAGTAACCTGGACATTGGGGGCAAAGTTGGAGATAATAAAGGCACTCTTATTGCTTATCTGACTGTGTTCCTTTGTGCCATGCCCCAGATCATCACAGATATAATGGTTCATGTGCTGCTCTTTTGAATGGATGACCTGCTTCCTTCTACGAGTGCCTGGAACTAAGCAATGCATGAGTGCGCCATAATGGTCTCCAATTCAGCCAAGTCTTTGTGGTGCATTGCCAAAGGGCCACAGCAAGAATGAAAACCAATTAACCTCTTCTTGAGACAGCCACTTATTTGCTTGGTCAGCAGCCAGTCCTGAGTTGGCAAGAATCAGGAGCATGAAGTGTTAGATATAGGTCTCCATAATCAGAAATTTGATTCTTTTGTCTTAGGCTTATAGCATTTTGCTGATACCTATCATGGACTTTGAAGAGTTTTTCACAAACAGATAAAGATTGAAACAATCAGGACATCCCAATGTCTCAAACATTTAATGAACTTGCTGGTATCTGCAAATCTGATAACTGATGCTCAGATTCTGTTTCAAAACTTGGCTTTCCTTTCCTTTTGCAACATCATGGAATCCTTGCACCCCCAAAATAAATGCAAAAGCACAAATGAAGTAGGTAAAAGTTCTTTCTTGTTGTGTAATACTAAAATAAGTTGACCAATAGTTTGAACTAGTAAAAGGTTGTGGATATGCTGATTAGGAAATCTGGGCATTTTGGAGACCATTCGGGCTGGCAAAAGGAAAAAAAAATAGTACAACCTATCATAAGAAGCAGAACAGGAATGCAGGTGAAGATAGTCAAGTAATTAGTATCTGCATTGGACAAGTTCAATCTCCAGGACAAGATGGTTTACATCTCTGTGTTCTGATGGAGGTGGCAGATATGATCTTGAAACCACAGAATGAAATCTTTTATTGCATAGTGGAACTGCCAGAGAACTGAAAAAGAGTGGTGGTGGTGGAGGAGGAGGAGGAGGAGGAGGAGGAGGAGGAGGAGGAGGAGGAGGAGAAGCAGGAGGAGGAGGAGGAGGAGGAGGAAGGAGAAAGAAGGAGAAGGAGAAGCAGGAGGAGGAGGAGGAGGACGAGAAGAAAAAGAAGAGGAGGAGGAGGAGGAGGAAGAGGAGGAGAAAGTGAAGGAGAAGGAGAAGAAGGAGGAGGAGGAGGAGGAAGGAGAAAGAAGGAGGAGGAGGAGGAGGAGGAGGAGGAGGAGGAGGAGGAGAAGGAGAAGAAGAAGAAGAAGAAGAAGAAGAAGAAGAAGAAGAAGAAGAAGAAGAAGAAGAAGAAGAAGAAGAAGAAGAAGAAGAAGAAGAAGAAGAAGAAGAAGAAGAAGAAGAAGAAGAAGAAGAAGAAGAAGAAGAAGATGATGGAAACTATTGACTAATCAGCTTGTTATCAATACCTGTGGAAATCCTGTAAAAGATAAGCAAGCGTTGGATTCCTGAGTACCTAGAAATAAAAAGTGATTACTACTGGTAGAAGTCAGAATGGGCTTGTTTAAAAAAAGTATCATGCCAAACAAACCATATTGCCTTCTTTGATAAAGTAACTAAATTACTGGATCAAGGAAATGCTACAGCCAGAGTATACTTGGACTTCAGCAGTAAGGTATTTGATAGAGTAAATCACAGCTTATCCTTGGTAAAATAGAACAATTTGGGGTTGACAGTATCCCTACCAGATGGATTTACAGTTCATTGACCAACTGCACTCTGATACACTAGTACAGAATCAGTAGTACCTGACTCAGTAGTACCTGTGAGGGGGAATCTTTGTGTCCTTGTGGTGTGCTGCACAACAAGGACACCTAGACACCTTACATATGAGTGAGCAGTGTGCTGCAGCTACCCAAAATGCCAACATGATGCTAGGTTGCACAAACAGTAGGATAGCATCAAGATCACAAGAAGGGAGAGTATCGCTTTATACTGCACCAGTGAGACCACCCTTGGAATACTTTGTCTGGTTCTGGTCATCACAACACAAAAAAGTTGAAGAGACCCTAGAAAGAGTGAAGAGAAGAGCAACAAAGATAAGACAGCCAGAGACTAAAATCCTATGAAGAACAGCTAAAGGAACTAGGTAAGTTTAGTTTAATGAAGAAGAGAAGATTGGGGGTGGGAACCTGATAGTAGTCTTCCAATACTTGAAGGTCGTCACAGGGAAGAAGGCATCAGTGTATTTCCTGTAGCACCTGAGGACAGAACCTGAAGCAATGGATGGACGCTCATCAGAAGATCCAATTTGGAAATTAGGAGGAATTTACCAACAGTGAGAACAGTTTGCCTCCCAGAGTTGTACATGCTCCATCGCTGCAGGTTCTCAAGAAAAGATTGGACAAAGATGCGTTTGGGTTTTAAGAAGGACTGTATGCCTTGGCCAAGGGCAAGGGTCTTCAAACTTGGCAAGTTTAAGACTTGTGGACTTCAACTCCCAGAATTCCTGAGGCTAACATGACCAGAGGAGAAATTCTGGGAGTTGAAGTCCACAAATCTTCAAGCTGTCAAGTTGGAAGACCCTTGCCCTACAGGGTGGGGGAGGGGAGATGACTTTTGAATATCCATTGACCAGCCCCCCCTTTCTGTTCTATTTTGGGGGGAAATATTAGGTGCCCCAACTGCATTCAAATGATTTTTTTTTTAAATTGTCCTTAGGATTTCATGACATCCATCAAGTTCTCACTGAACCCTAGGGTTCTGTTTGAAAATCCCTGTTCCGGTAGATCAGTCTGCTGATTTTCCTACTGCAGGTAACACAACAAAAGTATCCAGTCTATTAACCAGCGGTGGGATTCAGCCTGTTTGCACCACTTCGGGAGAACCGATTGTTAACTTTCTGAGCAGTTTGGTGAACTGGTTGTTGGAAGAAATCATTAGGGCAGAGAACCGGTTGTTAAATTATTTGAATCCCACCACTGCTACCGTGTTTCTCATATAATAAGCCGGATGCTTATTTTTTTGAGCCGAAAAATGGCTAGGCTGTCTTTTCGCGGGGTGACTTAATTCCCCCCTTGCATCTTTGGGCGGGCGGGCAGCGACAGCTTGGATGTTGACCTCGGGCGTTGGTGAGGCACTGTGTCGGGGTCAACGCAGGCAGCAGCATATCCGGTGTACAACAAAGTACTTCCTAACGGCCAAGCCCCCACCATTTCCCCCATTTATGTTTTAATATAGGCCTTAATTTGGGGGAGGGCTTAATTTCATTTCATGCCTATAAAACATGCTAGGACTTCCTATTGGGGAGGCCATATTGTTGGAAGAAACAGGTATTAACACATGCACGTGTAAAAAAAAACAACAACCCTGAAATATGCAGATATTTAAAGGTCCCTAATTTGTTGTGAGTAATCTAGAGCTGTTTGAGAGTTCAGGTTTAAATGATTGCTATGGTTGGTCGCACAGCTGGCCAGATGTTTAGCTTGGATTTGGCATTTTTATCTCTCTCTCGAATTTGCAAGATTCTGTTTGTGTAATCAACAATAAAGATAGAGAGCCAGCTCTCTCCTTTTCTGGATCACCTCTCAAGGCTGGAGTTAGGATGGAGAAAAAGGCCAAGGGATGATTTCATCATTTTCTCAGGCCTTTTCAGATAATAAATGGTGGCAACACCTTTGCTACCTTCTATCAGTGCCTGGATTTTTACAGCTTTTGGACAGGCTCGGGATATCCTGCGCTCCCCGCTCCTCTCTAGCTCTCTTTTTAAAATGCTGTCTCCATCCAAGAGCTTGTTGCAAAGAGGAATATTTATCTGGCTCCAGCAAGGAAGGTTTTTGGAGCTCGAAATGCTCTTGGGAGAGTTGAAAGGCAAGGAAGGTGGGGAGGGAGCATTTTGGCTGCTGAATGCTGCCTCGCCATGTGATTGAAACTGACTGACATGTGACACAGCGTCCCCAAATTGGCAGGCCTGCCATATGCTCTGAAATCTGGTCTTTTCGGCACAAACAGTCCTTTTTCGAAAAGACAAGTTTTTGGCTCTCCGCAGTTTCTTTCGCTGATGGCAACATTTGTCACCGTTGACTGTGATCAGTTTGAAGTTCATACGTGTCTTGAAAATCGGGGGTTTGTCAGAGGTGGTATTCAGCATATTGACTAGGTCTGGAGAACCGGTAGAGGAAATTTTGGGTAGTTTGGAGAACTGGCAAATACCACCTCTGACTGGCTCCACCCCCATCTATTCTCTGCCGCCCAAGTCCCAGCTGATCAGCTGGGTCTCCTTTTGTTCCCCTGCACAGGAGAAGGGAGCTGGAAAGCAGGTTGGGGAGGTGGGGGTCCCCAAGGGTGGGGAGGGAATGGGGATTTTGCAGTAACCTTCCCCTGCCACGCCCATCAAGCCACGCCCACAGAACTGGTAGTAAAAAATATTTGAATCCCACCACTGGGGTGTATGTGTGAGCGGGATGAGGTTATTTCATCGATTAATTTGACATAGGCACTGCAGGACTCTAAAATCAACTCTGCTGGCTCTCAGCAGAAGAACAAAATACCAAGTATACAATTGGAATTAAAAACATGAAACAAGATGGCGAATGCTTAGGTGCCCCTAAATGAAACGAACCTAAATAACCCACAAGGGAAAAAAATGAGATTGCTTAATTGCCCAGGTAAATGATTCAATTTGCTCTCCCTCTAGCCAAGAATAATGACTATGGAACATTATTGGGATTAATGTTGGAGCCGTGGTTGCAATAAAAATACATTTAGAAAATCGCATGAAATCAATACACTTTTCCAATATGGGCCCAATAATTCTTTATCAAAAATTGCCCTGAGTTTTCGAATTGGATACAAGTGAAAAGACATTCTTGGTTTCCATACCCTGAGCACCAAAAGCAGTCTCAACAGCCTAACATCTTGTTAAAAATGTGAATGTAGAAGCTGGTTTCTACTTAACACTTAAAAGCAGAAGAATATAGGAAAAATAAATACGGTGGGAAAGCATTAAAAATTTGCACAGGTCTGCCAAAGGTAAAACAAAGAGTCTAATTTTTTTAAAACAAGGATCCAGATTCCATTTGAATTCCTGTCACTAAGTAATTAAAATACCATTTAAAAAATAATTTTTGCCCTTCTTTTCTAACAGCTATGATTTCTTCCAAACTTCTTGAATATTAGAATGAAGGTCCACAGACGGTTATATTTTATGCTAAAATTAGTATCCGTAGAGAAGGCAAAGAAAGCCAAATTCTTTCAAAAGTGACAGGAGGAATTGGGCAATTGTCTTCTCCAAGAGCAATTTGTAAATTCCAACCCTGTCATTCTTGAGGCCTTCTCGCTGAGTTTGTGAATGATGCATTCCAGGTTTTCTGGTTCATGGCTGTTTAAAATCAGCCTTGGATTTTACAAGTCCCCCTGATATCTCAGACCAGGATTTAAAAATGGAGAAAAGCAAGAAACAATTTCCCCCTCTTTAAAGAAAAAAAAATGTGTGTTCTTATGAATAGCGGAAAGTCTTTAAAAAAATCTTTATGGAGATCTGGAACTATGATAGGTAGAGAGGATTGTTCTGTGGGAGGGAACACGTTTTATTTTGTAAGCAGAAGGTCCCATTTTTAATTTGCAGCTTCTCCAAGTACCTGATCAGTGAAAGCTGCCATCTCTGGTCCTAACACTCCGAGCTAAAAAGAAGGAGAGAACAACTTCCTATTGCCCAATGACCGCTATGCTGGTTAGGTAGAGGTGGGAAACTATACAGCCCCTTTATGACTGACTGGCTCAGGAATTCTAGGAGTTGAAGTACACAAGTTGAAGTACACAAGGGGCTGCCACAGGGAGGAGGAAGGGGTCAAGCTATTTTCTAAAGCTCCTATAGGCCAGACAAAGAATAATGGATGGAAACTGAACAAGGAGAGATTTAACTTGGAAATAAGGAGAAACTTTCTGACAGTGAGAACAACCAACCCATGGAACAGAAGTTGCCCTTGGAAGTTGTGACAGCTTCATCACTTGAGACTTTCAAGAAGAGATTGGACTGTCATCTGTCAGAAATGGTGTAGGGTCTCCTGCTTAGGCAGGGGGTTGGACTAGATGACCTACAAGGCCCCCTCCAACTCTGATTATCTGTTATCTGTACGTCATAAAGAGGCCATAGTTCCCTGCCCCTGGTATAGAGCAAAGCTTAATTTATGGTGGGCTTTTCTTTCCCATTATTGCACTCATTGGGAGGCTGGATTTGGAAATAGTCTGAATATGCATTTCCAATCACCTTGGAGAAAATATGTCTGCATGGTCCCTCAGAGCTGCTATCACTTTGAATAAATCCATTCATTTACAAAAAAGATGGAGAGGTTCAGTATTTACCAAAGTAGCACCACTCTATCTTTTCTTACTTGTCCCAAAGGGCTCCAAAGATCAGAGAAGGATTTGAGTATGTTCTTAATTAGCTATCACCAGTTTCCTTAAAATTGATCCATAATTGCATAGCCCATTACTTCTTGTGATGCTGCTGCGGAGGTGGTATTCAGTAGGTTCTGACTAGTTCTGGAGAACTGGTAGTGGAAATTTTGAGTACTTTGGAGAACCGGTGATAACCTTCCCCCGGGAGCAGGATGGGAATGGAGATTTTGCGGTATCCTTCCCCTGCCATGCCCACCAAGCCCCGCCCACCAAGCCATGCCACACCCACCAAGCCATGCCCACAGAACCGATAGTAAAAAAAAATTGAATTCCCACCACTGTACTGCCGCTACTAATTTGATGCAAATCCGAGACCTTCTTCCAATGGCTTAGCAGTTGTTTCATTGGCTCCAATGGCTTCACAACCGTATCTTTGATTGGATGAGTTCGTAATCAATAGGACCTACATTTACAGAGGCTGGGTTCACAGATTGCACTAGTTGTAAGCCATTGTGGTCAAATCCGCATAAATTTTGCAAAACTAAGGCAAGCCAAGGCAAGCGAGACAAGCCACATGATGGCTTAATTTTAACAGTGAATCCAACTAATGGCTATTAACTAAGATTCTACATTTTATTTATTTA
This sequence comes from Notechis scutatus, assembly GCF_049901735.1. Taxonomy (NCBI): domain Eukaryota; kingdom Metazoa; phylum Chordata; class Lepidosauria; order Squamata; family Elapidae; genus Notechis; species Notechis scutatus. The sequence continues at coordinate 59,685,183 of NC_142012.1, forward strand.
TTATTTATTTATTTTTGTCAATTGCTTACAAGATAATAGGCATAAGTAAAAACATAGTTGTGAATACATGGATACATATAAGAAAAATCAAAAAATAAAAGAAACAATAGGACAGGGACTGTAAGCACATTGGTGCGCTTATGCAAGAAAAAGTAAGGTTCTACATTTAGGCAAGAAAAACAAAATGCACAGATATGGTATATGTGGTAACTTGCTCAATAGTAGTAACCATGACAGAGATCTTGGAGTCCTAGTGGACAATCACTTAAATATGAGCCAGCAGTGTGTTGCAGCTGTCAAAAAAGGGGGATGATGTTCAAGAGAGAGGGAGCCACCATGGAGAAGGCCCTTCTTCTGGGTCCCGTCAGATGTATCTCCTTAGGAGAAGGAACTTGCAACATTCCTTGCCTCCCTGCTCTAGTGGGTTGGGTAGCTGTGACTGGCAAAAGACGGTCCCTCAGATAACCAGATAGCCATACATCATGTTCTGACCAAGGCTTCCTGAGACCGTAATTAAGCACACGCTTAGTTCAAATAACTTGTTTTATTTCAATGCTGGGAATTATGTTCATTCCCAGCCCATAATGAGTCCCAAACAGTTCCTTGAGATAAGCACCCACCTTTCTCTCCTTTGAATTGCTGCCAATAACTAGTGCCAAATGAACTATAAAAAAAACCAACTGAAGTACAAAGTCCACACAGAGCTTCAAGAATTAATCCAAACAGAATGAACAACTTTGCTTCCTGCAAAGGTTTCTTTACCTTTGCACCTCCTTTATACCTTAGGGGAGGGGCAATCACCTCCAAGCCTTACTCCCGAGTCGCCCCTTTTGTCTCAGCTGCTCTTACCTTCTACAAGCTCTGGGCACATGTGCACTGGGAACAGACTCCCCTTGTTCCTCTGCCTCGCTGCTGTCAGACTCTGGAGGCTCCAGAGGAAACACCCCACTCCCAGATGGTCCTGGCCCCATCTCTTCATCGGATGCAGGACCCTCATCCGAGTCCTCCACAGACTCCAGGACTGGTCCCCGTTCTTCCCCACTGTCCGATTCCGCTGCTGTCTGTACAGGCTGCCGGTGAACCACAACAACGCCCCACCCAAAAAAGCAAAGAACACCAGGTAGATGTAATATAGTCTACTATGCTAAAATTACATAGCAACTCAGTAATCCCCTTATTTTGTCTAATTGATATTGACGAAAAGGTCTTTATTCTCTCTCTTGTCATTTTAGTCTTAATCTGGATTTTAATTGAGCAGCGCTTCAAGGATAACCTCAGAGGTGTTTTCTCCTCCCAAAGAAGAAGAAGACTGTCTCATCTACTGACAATAACAGAATGTTCATCATGGCGAGTTGGGTGTTTGCTCCAACTTCGTGCCCTCTGAGTCAACCACTTTGCTTATCATTCATTGAATTTAATCAGCCAGATAAAATGATTCCATTCCTCTAAACTCTTCACAACCACAGCGTTGTGGTGTCAAAGCTTTATGAGCTTCCCGAGTTTGATTTTTATCTGCTGCTATTTTAATCTTTGCTCCACCAGGTTTCTGTTTTATGGTCTGTTATGTTTTGTTTTTTTTGCTTTATGTTTGAATGCTTTTATTCATAAGCAAACTTTGAAAAATATTTCGATGTGACCGAATAAATATGCATTTAAGAAATGAGCTCCTCCTGCCCTCTTTTTGTTTTGGGGGTCATTTCTTAGATGTTTCAGAAATTTTTTGAAGGTTTTTTTTTTAAGGAATTATTTCTGAACTTACCTTGTGAATGTGAGGGGATGGTTGGTTCTTCTTCCATTGTGCATCTCTTCGATGCTTTAGGCAAAGGAAGGTTGCTTTCCCTGAGATTTTCTGGATGGATCCTTGGAGTCTGAAGACCACAAGTGGGAGCAAAGAAGATTATACTGAGAAAGATAGGACAGCCATGCATTCTTTTTTGGATTTATAAGGTAAGTGCCTAAATCCAGACACACAGAAAATGAAGAATCTAAAATGCTCTGGGATTCAAACAGACAAGCTACCTGCTACATAATAGCAATAGCACTTAGATTTATATACTGCTTCGGAGTGCTTTACAACCCTCTCTAAGCAGTTTGCAGAGTCACCATCTTGCCCCCAACAATCTGGGTCCTCCTTTTACCCACCTCTGAATCAACCTTGAGCCGGTTAGAATCGAACTCCTGGAGTCAGCAGTGAGTTAGCCTGCAGTACTGCATTCCAACCACTGTGCCACCGTAGTTCTTATACCCCAGACGAAACAAGTGTCAATAAAAAAGATAATATGCTAGTGTACATTTGTCGTGCCCAGAAAATGCACAAGAAGAGAAAGAACTAGTGAAAATTATAAATTACAAAGACTTACAAATAGAAGCAGAACAATTGTGGCAAAAAAAAAAAAAAAAATAGCAATGACAGTACCACAGGCATTTTAGGCATAATTCCAAAATATTTGGAGCACCACTTTTGAACAATGTCGGCATTGAAAAAAATCACCAGTCAATTGCAAAAGGCAACTTTATTTGGAACAAGCTACCTCCTGCAACAGTAGCAGCCATCAAGCAACAACACCTGCCTATCCCAGGTCCTTGGGAAGAATAAATGGATACAGGTGCTAAATCCAGTCTAAATATCTGGCTAATTGTGCGATAAATTAAACCTGCATGCTGCCTGACTCCCAGTAGGCAGGTTACAAATTATTAAAAGTATTTTTTTAAAAAACAAGAAACCAGCACAAAACAGGAAACAGCAGAGATGGCAGATATAACAAATCCAGATGGGACCAAATAAAAATTAAAAACAAAACTTAATTTACATTTACCTAAAAAGCCTGGCAAATAAAGCGTAACTTATAGTCAGGTGGAGGTGTTGAATCTAGTACCTGTGTGCAGCTCTATGAAGCACCGGTATTTTTATGCTTATTAGATTGTAATCAATATAAGCTTAATACAACATACAGCAAATGCCGATTGTAATTTTGCTGCGAACTGCTTATGAAATAGTATATAAGTATTTTAGGTAGATAGATAGATGAATGGATGATTGCTTGATTGATTGGTTGCTTGGTTGATAAATGATATCTGAAAGAAACCTCCAGTTGGGAATCAACATTTTCTACCACAATTCCAAAATCAGCAAAGTTTCCATGTTGAGGAAGGGTTGTGCTAAAATGTAGCTTTGTATAAGTAGAGGATTGTACAGAAGATTATTCTACTTCCTGTTGAATGATTATTATTTACAAGGATATTGGAGTAGAAGGTATGGTGTTTTCAATTTTTTTTTAAAAAAAAATCAGATCTGGAATCTCATGAAGATGTTCATTTGCATAAAATTTTTTATTTCTAAGCATTAATATCTTCTTTTCAGCTTTGTAAGGCATACCTCCTAATTAAATCAAACAACTGCTAAAAGTACATCGTTGACCAGAATTTAGCTACATTTGGTCTCTTATAATTATGGTTCTTTTGGTGTGAAGGCCATGGGATTTGAATACGTTAGGCAAAATGTTTAAATCAGTCATGGACGATTTGAGGAATGACGTTGTCCCTGTCACTTTCCTCATTAAGGGAGGGGGGGAAAAACTGTTTACAAGAGCTGAACTTCTCTAACTGCACCTCTGACACGGAGAGGCAGTTACGCACAGTTAATTATTTTATCCTTTCTTAAGATCCTCTGAGGTAAGTGGTTTGTTATGCAACGAAAAGTCAACTTGCCACATGTCGCATGAGGGCACGAGGAAACCAGGCGATGCCTGAGATAAACTGGAATTTTGCTGGGCTATGGTTGTTGTGAGGCACATGAGTAGTGAAACAACCCACCCTCCTTTGCTGAGAGGACAATATATTAGTTCAGAAGTTCCGTATAAGTAACCCACACATGTGCCACATTTCCTGAGCATCTGTGCTTCGTGACACCTCCAAACCTCCTGGATTTCCTTGTGAAGGCCTCTGGCTTCCTCTCTTGTCAATTAAAAACCTAGAAAATGTCTTAAGTTGTGCAACACCGCAAAGGCCCAGTGTGAAACTGGATGGTTGCTTCAGTTGGACTGCATTTCATCTTGAGGTAAACAACTAACATTCAAAATGTTAGTTGGTGATGATGCTATAGGAGGGACATTGGTGTTAGTACCACCTCATGCAGCTCGGGCAATAATCTATGATTTAATCTATGATTAAATAATGGGCAATACAGCCACTTTGGTCTAGTTGTTAAGGCGCCGAGCTTGAAAACAGGAGATTGTGAGTTCAAGTCCCATCAGAGTCAGGGGTGACCTTGGTGTTCTCAAGCACTCTCTCTAAGCTCAACTTCCTTCACAGGGTTGTTGTTGCGGTGTAAATAGGAGGAGGAAGGTGTGTTGGATCCGTTTGCTGCCTTGAGTTATGTGTAAAAATAATACGGATGGAAAAGAAATAAATACACAAATAAATAAAATAAAAGAGATGCCTTCAATTAAGTGCAGAAGCAGCCCTATCATTAAATCAATTGATCAATTGCCCTGGGATATTGAAGACCAGGTGTGTGTGTGTGTTGTCTGCAACCCCACAGCAAGTCAGGTAGTTGCCCTCCAGTGTGATAGAGAATACCGACAGAATTGGATTAAGAAATTACTGCCAATGTTTTATCGCTGGCACCTACTGCCGGCGAGGTTAACCAAAATGTTCCCTAACATGACACCCAATTGTTGGAAATGCAATTACAACCAGGGAACCTATTTCCACATGTGGTGGACGTGCCCGCATGTACAAAAAATTGGCAAAAAATCAGAATTTGGATAGAGGACATAACAAAACAGAAAGTAAAATTCAAACCAGAATTTTTTCTGCTCGGCATCTTAGAACCAAATATGGAAAAGAAGTACCAATACTTGATCTTGCATATTATAACTGCAGCTAGAATAAGTTTTGCTCAGAATTGGAAATTGGCTACAACCCCCCCCCAGAAAACATAATAATTAATAAAATACATGAATGTGCTGAGATGGACAGATTAACCAAATTGCTAAAAGATAATCAAGACAGTGAATATTACAAAACATGGGATATCTGGTATGACTGGCTAAAGAAAAGGTGATGTCTGATGACTTGGTAATATTTGGAAAATAAGGATGATGTGTAAACAACTGTAAATAAATTATATGTATGTATAAATAGAGAGCTTAAAAGGACGAAGGAGTTATTATAACTATGTATAACACGCTATCAGAAGGAAAGTACAAGTGTATCTATTGCTCAAATAAAGCTGTAAAATGTACACATATGTTTTTAATTTTATAAATATTGAATAAAAAAAAGAAATTACTGCCAGTCAATGCATTTTATCCTTACTTTCATGCATTGTTAACTTACATGAATTCTGTGGCAGGTACAAGTTAGGATTTACAGAGAAATGTCTCACACCCAATGTGGCATTTTTAATAGGCTATTGAAAGGCTATTTCTGAAACATTCAAGGAATCCTCCCATGTGTCATTCAGCAAAGTCCAAGAAGTTGCAACTGGAACAGACACCTTCCTGCCCATCTTCTTTAAAGTAAACATAAGAAGTTCTTTTGAGCCTGATTACAGTATCATCTGATGGATAGATTATTCTAGCATGTTTAACTCATAGCTAAGCCAACTGATCACTGAGTGACTTGTGGACAACAGTTTTTGGTCCATAAATATCTATGCCGATTCTCAGTCATCCAAGTCATGGTTGTCCCATAAGTGCTTTTTTTTTTCCAAGAGGCAACTGGACTTTTTTGTTCTTCTCTGAAGACTTTTCGCTTCTCCTCCAGGAAGCTTCTTCATCTCTGACTGGATGGTGGGGAATGGAAGGATTTATACTCCTTGCAGACAGCTGGTCATTTGCATTCTTTTTAGAGAGTCAGTTGAGGCCACTTGGAGGTTTGTCTGTGTCCACATCCATTTGCACTATTCAGGTGATCCTGGGGACACAGATAAACCTCCGTGGCCTCAACTGACTCTCTAAAAAGAATGCAAATGACCAGCTGTCTGCAAGGAGTATAAATCCTTCCATTCCCCACCATCCAGTCAGAGCTGAAGAAGCTTCTTGGATGAGAAGCAAAACGTCTTCAAAGGAAAACAAGAAAGTCCAGTTGCCTCTTCAAAAAGCACCTTTGGGACATTTTTGATCTGTATTGTCAGACCAGGCCCAGGTTGGTATCTTAGGAAAGAAACATTCTCAACTCCATTCTGTAGCAAAAAAGTTACTTTTACTAAAAGTCAGAAACAAGGCCAAATCTAAATGTTTGTGCACAAAAATTATCTAGTTAACTTTCCCTTCTCTGTTCCCCCTGTCTGTTATCTCCCCATTTTCCAGTCATATTCAAAGAAGATGTTTTGGTAACTGTCCTTGCAACGGTTGGATAGATGGATAGGCATTGTATTCCATTCCCAGATCCTCGGCCTTGGGGCAGCCCAAGATGGCATGAAGAATCGCTTTCTGTCATGCCCCTGGTGGAGACTGACTCTGAGGGAGAGGAGGAACAGCCAACAGGGAGTGGGAGTGTGGCTCCGGAGGTGGTGGAGGAAACTGGGGAAGGGCAGAGGTCAGCTGGGCAGTCAGAGGAGGACCCAGGCCCATCCCCTCTCCATCCTAGGGCACGCAGGGAGGAGAGGATAAGGGAGAGATGTGGTCTACTCGGGAGGAGAGGGCCTTGATCCTCTTCATGGGGGCTGACAGGATAAGAGAATGGACATGCGTACAAGCAAGAGCTGGAAACAAAGCATGGAAATAACTCTAGTTTATGGTTCATCTCTGAGTTTGGCGTCCTTTCCATTGTGTGTTCTGTTATCTGTGGACGTCCTCCAGCCCTTATCTTACCTGTTTTGTGTTGCTTTTTCCTCCTTCTTGTAACTGTTTGTGTGGGAGTTTTTTGTCTTTCATCAAGGATATTCAGAGCTTGGAAGCAAAGTGAAGGAATAAAAAGGGCTTCACCTGTTTTCTGTGTCTGTGTTTGTTTTGTATCTTACCCTGGGTCATCACACTTTCAATTTCTCCTTACTCTCCCCACAGCTCCATCACCCATGGCCTATGACAGATTGGCATCTAGCAAAGCACAGGTGTGAGCGAAGGATGACAGTTCTTGCATGTATTATAGAAGCCCTTAGGAATATACAGTAGTGTTCTCAAAACAGAAGTGGCTTTCGGTCTGGGATTTTTGTGGTGAAGTTCCTGTTTCTTTCTAGCAGTTCAATTGGTATCACTTCTGTAAGATTGTGATTCTCAGAGTTAAAGACTGCATTTCAATCAGCTGTTTGTTCAAACCAGATAACACTCACTGTTTTTAAAAGTATAGCCAGTACAGCTATGAAAGGAGCGCCACTGAATTCAGTCGAGTTTACTTCCATCTAACTATGCATAGGACCACAGCCTCACAAAGGGTCTTAAGTTGCCGGATACTGTATTTTTAACATAGTCTGCATGCACACTTGACATTATGATCCCCGCTGCTCAAAATTTTCCAGTATCCCACTAACTAAGAATTGTAGTTGGAAAAGCATGGCTTTGTAACTTTCTGTGCCCTTCATAACATCATATTGGGGCATTACCTACTCTTTTCTAATTTACTGTGTTCTTTATTGCCTTATAAAGCGCACATAAAATGAACAACCCAATCTAGTTGTGACTACTTAGTTTTCAGGTCTACTACAACTCACCACAGCCAACTCACCTTGGGACAAGAGTTACACTAATATTGAAGAAATAGTGGAATAGAATCATTCAAGAAAGGATGCCAAAGGAGAGACAAAACAAAATGTGAATGACAAATTTAAAATAATGGTTTAATTATTTTAAATAAGTACAATGATTTATTGAATTGTTCCACAGTGAGTTGTCCCAGGTCAGGTTGGCCATGACAAGTTGTTCTGCAGCGAGTTGGCTGTGGCGAGTTGGTCCATTCCATCATATTTCCATCCAAGTCTTCCTTATCTACCAACTGCACAGTATTCTTAGGATCATGGTTTTGCAGCATTCTAGGCAGTGGCTCTAGATGTATTAATGTAGGGTCACAGAAGCAAAGTCCAGTGCCACATTCCTGATTTCTCACTAGGCCTGCTTATTAAATGTATCTTTGTCATGTGAATTTATTTTATTTATTTATTTTTATTTATTTATTTTTATTTGTCAATTGCTTACAAGATAATAGGTATAAGTAAAAACATAGTTATGAATACATGGATACATTGTTGAAGCTGACGTCTTCATTGACAGGTAGGATATTGCAATGTATGATTTTATATACTATACTTAGATCGGACCGAAGGTGGCGTAGTTCTAGGTTTTCTAGGTCTAGAATTTCGAGTATTCTGCAACGAGTAGAGGAGCGGAGAACTCTTCTTGTGAAATATTTCTGGACTTTCTCAACTGTGTTAATATCAGATACATAACGTGGGTTCCAGACTGATGAGCTGTATTCGAGTATTGGTCTAGCAAATGTTTTGTATGCTCTAGTTAGTAATGTAATATTACCAGAGAAAAAGCTACATAACATTAGGTTAACAACTCTTAACGCCTTTTTGGCTGTGTAATTACAGAGGGCTCTAGCACTTAGGTCATTTGAGATGAGTACTCCAAGATTCTTGACAGAGTTTGGATCATCAACAAGGTCTTGACTATTCAGCCTGTATTTTATTTTCTGATTTTTTTTTGCCAATATGTAAGACAGATCATTTGTTTGTTGAGATTTGAAGTTGCCATTTGTTTTACCATTCTGATACATAGTCGAGATCTTTTTGAAGGGTAGCAGTAATGTCTGTGGTGTTAAATAGCTTTACATCGTCAGCGAAGAGAATGCAGATGCTCTTAATATGATCACAGAGGTCATTTATGTAGAGTATGAAGAGAGTTGGTCCTAGAACACTGCCTTGGGGGACACCACTGTTGACAGGTACAGAATTTGATAGGACACTCCCAATTTTGACCATTTGTTGCCTGTTTGACAGGAATGCTTCTATCCAATTATGCAGGTGTCCAGAGATACCGTAAGATTTTAGTTTTAGGAGTATTTGTCATGTACCACTGAATCAAAAGCTTTAAAGAAGTCTATGTAGATTGCATCTATTGTTTTGCCCTGATCGAGTTGTGTAGTCCATATGTTTTTGCAATGTAAGAGTTGCAGATTACAGGATAGTTTTTTCCTAAAACCAAATTGTGGGTTGTTTGTTTCTAAGTGGAGGATGATGGATTGGTTAATAATTGATTCCATGACCCTATAGGTGACACAGCATAAAGAGATTGGTTTGTAATTTTCAACTAGGCTGGGGTCTCCCTTTTTGAAGATGGTGATGACCATGGCTTGTGACCATAGTTTTGGCAAGGAGCTGGTCCTGAAAGATTTTTCAAAGATTATGCTTAGAGGTTCGGCTATGGCAGTGGGTAGCTTTTTTAAGAAGTAGGCACATATTCCATCCGGTCCAATAGATAGAGATGGTTTTAGACTGTGCAGTGCTTTTTCAACAATGTCTTCTGTAAAATCAATATGTATTAGATCATTGTAGTTGTCTGTGGTTCGACTAGGAAATACTGGGCATGATCCATTGCTGTTTTCAAATACTGAGCCAAAGAATGTGTTAAAGAGGTTGGCTTTAATAGTGTCGTCGTTGCAGTCTTTACCATTAAGTCCTTTCAGGGGTGAGATGGACCTTGAGTCTTTTAGTTTGTTGTTTATTCATGATCTGATAGGTAAACATGATAATCTCTTACTGTGGTAATGGAGTCAGAGAGAGATGCATTGAGCCATGTTTCACAGACAAATATAATGTCGAATTTAGCCGTATTTAGTAAGAGGAGAAATTCAGGTATTTTATTTACAAGGCTTGTTGCATTGGGTAGTTTGCATTTAAGGCCAGTTGTGGTTGGAATAGAGGTAGTTAGGGGCATGCGTGCCTAGTTTTGAGTGATGTTGGATTGGATGGGGTGGGGTTTGATGTGGAGTTGTGGGTTCTGTGACTTCTTTTGATGCAATCAGCTCTGTAGTTAATGTATAGGTCCTTTTCTCCATTGTCTAGACCAGTGATCCCCAACCTTTTTTATGCCGCGGCCCGGTACCGGCATCAGCTGGGCGCCGCCATCTTTTTTGATGAAAAAGTGCTTCCGGTGACTCACGAAGCACGTTATCAAAAGATAGCGGCGCGCTTTCTGGTGAGCTTTTCCGGTAGAAATGGCTTTCTACCCGGAAAAGCTCACCGAAGCGCTGGCGCCGCCATCTTTTTGATGAAAACGTGCTTCCGGTGAGCTTTTACCGGAAAAGCTCACCGAAGCACTGGCGCCACCATCTTTTTGATGAAAAGCGTGCTTCCGGTGAGCTTTCTACCCGGAAAAGCTCACCGGAAGCACTTTTCATCAAAAAGATGGCGGCGCCCAGCAAGCCAGCGGCCCGGTAGGAGTTGTTCCGCGGACCGGTGGTTGGGGACCCCTGGTCTAGACGGTTTTTTAGTTCACGGGAGTGGATTCTTTGCAGTATGGATAAGTCTGCTCTTGAGGGAATAATGTTAACTGAATCCATTTAGTCTTCCTGATGGGGATGAGGTGGTACCCATGATATCCAATGTTCTTTAGCCTGTTTTTTTAATAACTTGAGCTTTTATTACAGATGTACTTTCAGAATTCAGAGACAAATGCAAAATACAAAAGGAGCACTCTAGCGTTGCATGATTTTTCTTCAAAAGAAGCTTCATTTATTATAAAATCATTTGTGTCACGTAGGCAAAATTTCAAAGTAAAAGCAAGAGGACAAATTCCATTTGGCTTTAAGTCTCTGACATGTTCAAAGCCATGTCCTTACAAACGAGACACTGGTAATAGGCAACATATTGCATTAACAGTCTGGCAGGGATTAATTTTTTTAGTTGCTATTCGAGTATTGGTCTAGCAAATGTTTTGTATGCTCTAGTTAGTAGTGTAATATTACCAGAGAAAAAGCTGCGTAACATTAGGTTAACAACTCTTCCAACGCCTTTTTGGCTATGTAATTACAGTAGGCTTTAGCACTTAGGTCATTTGAGATGAGTACACCAATATCCTTGACAGAGTTTGGATCATCAACAAGGTCTTGACTATTCAGCCTGTATTTTATTTTCTGATTTTTTTTTTGCCAGTATGTAAGACAGAGCATTTGTTTGTTGAGATTTGAAGTTGCCATTTGTTTGACCATTCTGATACATAGTCGAGGTCTTTTTGAAGGGTAGCAGTATTGTCTGTGGTGTTGAATAGCTTTACATCGTCAGCGAAGAGAACGCAGTTGCTCTTAATATGATCACAGAGGTCATTTATGTAGAGTATGAAGAGAGTTGGTCCTAGAACACTGCCTTGGGGGACACCACTGTTGACAGGTACAGAATTTGATAGGACACTCCCAATTTTGACCATTTGTTGTCTGTTTGACAGGAATGCTTCTATCCAATTATGCAGGTGTCCAGAGATACCGTAAAATTTTAGTTTTAGGAGTATTTGTCATGTACCACTGAATCAAAGGCTTTACAAAAGTCTATGTAGATTGCGTCTATTGTTTTGCCCTGATCGAGTTGTGTAGTCCATATGTTTTTGCAATGTAAGAGTTGCAGATTACAGGATAGTTTTTTTCCTAAAACCAAATTGTGGGTTGTTTGTTTCTAAGTAGAGGATGATGGATTGGTTAATAATTGATTCCATGACTCTATAGGTGACACAGCATAAAGAGATTGGTCTGTAATTTTCAACTAGGCTGGGGTCTCCCTTTTTGAAGATGGGGATGACCATGGCTTGTGACCATAGTTTTGGCAAGGAGCTGGTCCTGAAAGATTTTTCAAAGATTATGCTTAGAGGTTCGACCCATGGCAGTGGGTAGCTTTTTTAAGAAGTAGGCACATATTCCATCCGGTCCAATAGATAGAGATGGTTTTAGATTGCGCAGTGCTTTTTCAACAATGTCTTCTGTAAAATTAATATGTATTAGATCATTGTAGTTGTCTGTGGTTCGACTAGGAAATACTGGGCATGATCCATTGCTGTTTACAAATACTGAGCCAAAGAATGTGTTAAAGAGGTTGGCTTTAATGGTGTCATCGTTGCAGTCTTTACCATTAGGTCCTTTCAGGGGTGGGATGGACCTTGAGTCTTTTAGTTTGTTGTTTATAAAATTGTAAGCGGGTGGAATTGGTGCATAGAAGGTTTTCTTCTTGTTTAATGTGATAATTGGTGCATTCAGTTTTTATCTGGTGGCATAAATTTTTGTATCGGCTTTTGAAGTTGGCAATGTGACCAGATTTGTTTTTTCGCCAAAGTGATTTCTTTTTGGATTGAAGCTTCCTTATTGTTTTGGGTAATCTGTTTTTTCTGGTTTTGGGAGTTGTTGTTGGTACATATAGTTTGATGACTCTTTTGACTTCAAGTAAAAATATGTTGTAATGATCTTCTACAGTATTGCATCCAGAGAATAGAAATTGCCAATCAAGGGATGAGAGATCGTTGTTTATAAGATCATTGTTGCCTTTTTTAAAGTTATAATTGGGGATTCTGTCGTTGTGATGATTTTTGTGTGGATGTATGTTGAGACCAAAGGGTTCTTTAATTTGTATTCCGTAAATTGAATTCAAATTATTGCAGAAGATGAGATCAAGGCAGTTGTTAAGTCTAATGTTGTTGGTTACTAGTTGTTCTAGTCCCAGATTTGTTACTGCATTGTAGAAGGTTGCATGTGTGGGTTCAGTTGTACATTCGTTAAGGGTCCAGTTAATATGAGGTAGATTGAAGTCATCAAGAAAAATAAAAGTGTGTGGGCAGGATGCTGCCCATGTTAGTAGTGTATTTAGCTTGTTTGCATGTTTAATGTCATAATCAGGGGCTCTGTAACATAGTAAGAACCAAAATGTGATATTTAAGGACAGTTCACAGACAATGGTCTCAGGAATAGCAAGCTCCTGGGTTACTTGGATGTTTTTTAGATGTAGGGACTTTTTATAGAAGATAGCAACACCACCTCCTCTACGGATTTCACAATCTGATCGGTAAACATGATAATCTCTTACTGTGGTAATGGAGTCAGGGAGAGATGCATTGAGCCATGTTTCACAGACAAATATAATGTCGAATTTAGCCGTATTTAGTAAGAGGAGAAATTCAGGTATTTTATTTACAAGGCTTGTTGCATTGAGTAGCTTGCATTTAAGGCCAATTGTGGTTGGAATAGAGGTAGTTAGGGGCATGCGTGCCTAGTTTTGAGTGATGTTGGATTGGATGGGGTGGGGTTGGATGTGGAGTTGTGGGTTGTGTGACTTTCTTTTGATGCAATCAGCTCTGTAGTCAATGTATAGGTCCTTTTCTCCATCGTCTAGACGGTTTTTGAGTTCTGCACGGAGTTCACAGGAGCGGATTCTTTGCAGTATGGATAAGTCTGGTCTTGAGGGAATAATGTTAACTGAATCCATTTAGTCTTCCTGATGGGGATGAGGTGGTACCCATGATATTCAATGTTCTTTAGCCTGTTTTTTTAATAACTTGAGCTTTTATTACAGATGTACTTTCAGAATTCAGAGACAAATGCAAAATACAAAAGGAGCACTCTAGCGTTGCATGATTTTTCTCAAAAGAAGCTTCATTTATTATAAAATCATTTGTGTCACGTAGGCAAAATTTCAAAGTAAAAGCAAGAGGACAAATTCCATTTGGCTTTAAGTCTCTGACATGTTCAAAGCCATGTCCTTACAAACGAGACACTGGTAATAGGCAACATATTGCATTAACAGTCTGGCAGGGGTTAATTTTTTTAGGCTGTTCTGGAAACAGGTTTTCCAGTGAAAGAAAAACACTGGCAAATATTTGATGTGGGAGATGAAGCAAGACATGGGCATGAAAGCAAATAGTATTGTCCATCTCTGAAGAACATGGGGCATAGTGTATGGGCAATCTGTTGGCATCTGCTGTGGGGGCAAAATGATCAAGAGCCATGCTATACACCATGATGTGACAAACTGCAAGATATCATTGTGGCTTCTATTGGATGGCAATGCAACTGTTCCTACTAGAACTCTTTTCCCCCTAAAAATTTAAGTTGGATTATTATTGAATTTCCATTCCCATCAGCCTTGGCTAGCCCTAAATTGGTCAATAATGTGAGGATGCTCACAGTGGGAATCCAATAATTAGAAAATAATAAATTCCTACCTATAATCTAAATCAGGAAAGAGAAACGTTTGTTGGTCACCAAAGATTATTTGCTGGGAGGACAGCCACAGTAGGCAACATATTGGCACAATAAGTAAGTCTGTATTTTTTTTTTCCCCTGAAAAATTTTGGGGTGTGGGCTTGGAAGCATAAAACTGAACTTTTTTTTTAATCATGGCAAAACTATTTGGTCTATGGCAGATAGGAATACTTATTAGCAACCATATGCGCTCTTGAAAAAAGGTCAACTTGATTAGTACTTTGACAGAAGACCATTAGATAATTCCAAAGGTGTAGATTAGAGTAAGAAGTTGAAAAAGGACATTGGAAGAACACAGTGGGCCCTGATTTCCACCCTGTTGCCAAGAATATCCAGGAAACCAGGAATGAAACTTGACTCAAGTATGTTAGCTTTTAAGGGTTATTTAGGCTTTATAAAATAGCTTTCATGTGCATCCAGTTTGGAAAGAAACACCAGTTTTTAGTAACTAAAGATGGAATTCGCAGCATCTGTAACAAATCACAATGAAAATGATGACATGCATGTGATGTCATTGTAAAAATGGGAATAGTTATGTAGGTGTTCCTGATGTGTGATGCAATTCCTTATTTGTGGCATTTGTACAATGATCTCATCATGCATATGCCATTATTTGCTGCCTGTCATAGCTGGAAGGGTCTCCAGAGCATCATACAGGTGAAGCTGCATGATGTCTTGAGAGTTTGGACCACTCATTCCTGATGCAAAAACATTATCTATGTCACTGAATCAATGGATAATGTTTTGGAGCAGTTCAACAACACAGAGTTCCTCAGCTGTAAGCTTTCATCTAAGAAAAACACAACATTAGATTCTCAAAAGCTTTGGAACTGAAAGAGCCATGTTGTCTACTGTAATAAAAATTGATATTAAGAAGCAACATAAAATCACTCATGTGGCTTTCTGAAATCACTTCAAAGCATGATTTAATTGTTTTTTGACCCAAAACTTTTATTATTATCCTTTTTTCTTTCTAGAATTAAGATGGCTGGTTGGCAACATTACAAAACTGATTCCCATTCAATCATGTAATAGAACTTGGGCAGAAAGTCACAATGCGTGTGAAAATTTATGTGCCCTTTGAAGATGATGCTTAGACACCACAATGCCCAACAATGTATGCAGCTTGCGTTCTTCAAAGATCAAAGTCTGTGGTTTGGCTGGGATTTGATTTTGTTGCCCTGAAGTGGGCATATATAGTCATCTGCCCATTAACTCAATAACGTCATATACCAATCAGGCAATTACACAGTTAAATGATGAAAGGCTAGAATTGACATTCCTGAAGTTTCCCAGACTCATTCAAACTGGTGACCTTCTTCCCATGGTTGGAAAATGCGAATATGTTTGGTTTCAAATTGTTTTTCATTTCTGCACATGATAAACAGATTCAGATTATTATTCAGTCATGAGGCTGGTAGGATGAATCAGATCAGGATGGCCGCTAGATCAACACACACCACAGAATGAAGGATGGGAAACAAGTAATGCTGGAGTCAAGGACGGTCTATGGAGATTCCCAGTCATCCAAGTCATGGTTGTCTCAAAGGTGCATTTTCAAGAGGCAACTGGACTTTCTTTCTTTTCTTTGAAGATGTTTCACTTCTCATCCAAGAAGCTTCTTCAGTGCTGACTGATGGTGGGAAATGGAAGGATTTATACTCCTTTACAGATAGCTGGTCATTTGCATTCTTTTTAGAGAGTCATTGAGGCCACCTGGAGGTTCATCTGTTTCCTCAGGGTCACCTGAATAGTTCCAATGGGTGTGGAGCCTTGTTGGAACTGTGGAAAGGACCATGTTGTAGGCTGGAGATAGATGATATCATATCCCTCCCGCACTCTTGAGAGATGGCTGTTCAATTTTGACATAGATGGGCCTCTTTGACCCTTCTTTCAAACCAGAGGTCCTCTCTGTCCAGAATGTGGACTTTGTTGTCTTCAAAAGAGTGGCCTGTGTCTTTTAAATGCAGATGGTCTGCTGAATGTAGTCCTGATGGGTGTGTTCTCCTATGTTGTGCCATGCGTTTATGAAGTGGTTGTTTTGTTTCCCCCATGTACAGATCTGGACATGGCTCACTGCATTGTTCTGCATATGCAAAACCAGAAAGTCCAGCTGTCTTTTGAAATCTGATACCTCATGTCATCTTGGTCTTCTTGAGCCATCCCTGAAGTGAGAGAAATATCTGACCAGATTTTCAAACTAATCCCCTTTTTTCCTGGATGAAAGAAACGCTGTATACAAAAATTAGGACAGATAATATTATACTATATACTATTATATTATACTGAGGTGCTAGGAAAGGTGAAATATAAAATCAATAGATCACTAGAATCAATGGACGGACAGACGGATGAACAGATGGACAGACGGACAGACAGATGGACAGATGGACAGACAGATGGAAGGACAGACAGACAGATGGATAGACGGATGGAGGGACCTCGGAGGTTTTCTAGTCCAGGCCCCCTGCTCAAGCAGGAGACCCATGGCCTAGGCAATTTCAGACAATAATGACTGTCCAGCCTCTTGGCCTCAAACGGAGGGCTTTTCACCCTCTTCCAGCTAGTCCTTGAATTACAACAGTCTGTTTAGTGACAGTCTGTTCAGCGTTCCAATGGCGACAGGGCTATTTTTCACTCTTACGACCATCGCCCCATTCCCCCATGGTCACGCTGTCAAAATTCAGGATATCACATCATGGAACTCAGGAGGTTACACCACAAAACCTTAGGATGCTACAACACAGCCAACGACCCAAGAGATTACAACACAAGACTCAGGATATCACAACAATAGAACTCAGAAGGTCATCACACAGCCCATTACCCATGACATTACAACACAGGAGGCTGATAGACACACAGCCAGTACCTCAGCCACACAGATTCTTACAAAAAAGCCAACCAATCTGCAAACATCAACTCCATCAACCAATCAAGAAATAACAACACAGCCAACCAGCCCGCTTACAACAGTGCCAGGACACCACACCTCCCCACCAGTATTTATAGAGAGACGGCAGCTCCGATCATGCTTTGCTCGCACATGCTCGAAACCAAAAGCATCAGCCTGAAGATGGCAAGTGGGACTTTGTCAAAACGTCGCCAAGATACTCTCATTCTTACACGGGAAAAGACCCGAACACGCCAAGACCTGCATATATATATATGCAATACAGAAGCCTGATGATGGCAGATGAGATTCTGCCAAAATGTTGCTACAACTTTAAAAGCACAACTATAATGACGTGGGAAAATACCCGAACAAAGCTGAATGCCATACATGTAAGTACCCCGAAAACTTAAAAACATACATACATACACATACACACACACACACACACACACACACACACACACACACACACACACACATATATATATATATATATATATATATATATATATATATATATATATATATATATATATATATATATATATATATATATATATATATATATATATAACATATATATATGTTTGTTTTCGTAGATTTTCACGGGTACAGGTATGTAGGTCTAGGTGTGTTCGGGTCTTTTCCCATGTAAGATTAAAAGTATCTTGGCAACGTTTCGGCGAGGTCCCACTCGCCATCCTCAGGCTGGTGCTTTCGGTTTCGTGCCACTGCAAGCTGGGTGTGATCAGAGCTGCCATCTCTCCATAAATACTGGTGGTGGGGGCTGGTGTGTTGGGCTGGTTGGCTGCACTGCTGCCTCTTGATTGGTTGATGGAGTTGATGTTGGTATAATGGGCTGTGTGATGGCCTTGTGAGTTTTGTTGTGGAGATATCCTGGATCTTGTGCTGTAATCTCCTGGGTCGTTTGTTTTGTAGTGATCTTTTTTCCATTAGCCTCTTGTGTTTTAATGGCTTGGGTAATGGGTTGTGTGATGAGCTTGCGAGTTCTTTTGTTGTGGTATCCTGGGTCCTGCGTTGTAATATCCTGTTTTGTGTTTCGATCTCTTTTCCATTAGCCTCCTGTGTAGTAACGGCTTGGGTAATGGGTTGTATGATGACCTTGTGAGACTTATTGCTGTGGTATCCTTGGTCTTGTGCTGTGATATCCTGGGTCATTTGCTGTGTTGCAACTTCTTGAGTTCTTGTGGTGTAATTTCCTGAGTTTTCTGATGTGATATCCTGAGCGGGTGGCTGTGATGTAGCATTCTGGGTTTTAGTCTGGCTTTGAGTTTGGGGTCTGGGTCTGTGTTCTTGCCGTGTGTCAGCTTGTTTGGTTTTGGGGTCGGGGGGTGCGACAGCTGGTGAGGCAGCTGTGGTCTGTTTTCTGGATGGTGGTTGTCCTTCGTTTATAGGATGGGCTTGGGCCTGGATCTGATGAGGGGGATTGGCAGTGGTGTCCCGTGTTGTTTCGGGTCTGGTGTCTCTGTTACTGCAATTTAGGATTGCATTAGCTTTATCTGCAAGCATCTTTTCAAACAATGCTTTTAAACTGCTCTGTGTCATGAGAAAAGCTGAATTTAAAAATGCAAAAAAATGGGAAATAGGCCAAAGTAGCATAATCATCCAATCCTGAGGAGACATGATATTAGGGTAGAGCATTAGTTTGAGCAGTTAGAAAAAGCAGGAACATTTTATATAGCCTCGTGGGACATGCTTTCTACAACAATTCTCAGTAAAAAAGAAAAGAGCGTCTACTGCAATAAAACACTATAATAATTAGAGATTGGCACCATGAATAGTGACTCTAGCAATGGTACATGGCATGTATAACTCACAAGTTATCCTATATATCTATATCTATATATCTATACAGTGTATACATCTATATCTATCTATCTATCTATCTATCTATCTATCTATCTATCTATCTATCTATCTATCTATCATCTATCTATCTATCTATCTATCTATCTATCTATCTATCTATCTATCTATCATCTATCTATCACACACACACACACATTTCTGATAATCTTCTTTGCCAGCCTACTTCCTTGCAAGAATTACCACTTTCACTTCTTCCTTGCCACAAACATAATAGGTGAGGTTTCCTATAATATCTGCTGTATTACCAGTCAGCCACAAAATGGGAAATTAATTGTGGATTACAATGGACAATGGCAGGGCCTTTTCCCACTGTTTTGAGATGGGTGTGCTACTAAGCAATCCACATCTACAGTACACTGTTGTTCTGGGTTTCTGTTGCTTTCTAAGGACAGTAATAACTCCTTTGGTAGAAGAAACTTAGAAGTGGCTTTCAGATAAAGCACAAAATCCATCCTAACCTTGCAGTAGATTAGAATACAACATGGCAACAATGGCAAATTGCCAGGTATGGTTTTATTGATATTGTTCAGAAGAAGAAAATAATTTCTTTCTTATAAATTGATTGGACAGAATAGTTCCAAGGTTGAGGTTATAGTCTTTTGTTATTACTTTTTAATTTTTTTGTAGAAATATTCCTCCCAAGCCAAACTAAAAGATTAATCCAGAACTGCTTTTCAAAGGGAAATGACAATCTAGGGAAATGTTATTTTGGCCTTCTTCAAAGAAGTTTTAATGAATGGATCATATTTCATACATTATACAATATATTTAAGGTGTTTTTTTTCCAGTTTGACTGACAGTGCCAAATAAACTCTCAAGAAAAAGCAATAAAATAATGAATTGCTTTATGCTTGTCCACAATAAACAACATTAAGTATAATTTTTTAAGAGAAATGTAGGTTACATGAGACCTTTAGTATGCATGTGTGTGTGAGAGAGAGAGAAACACACACAAACAGACACACAGAGAGTTCTTTTGTTCTATCAAAGGTAGCATTCATCTACAAAGATGCTTGAAGCATTATTTTGGGCATTTAAAATGTGCACTTTTAAGTCAAATTTCCTTTCTCATTAAACCAACTACTGAGCCATGAATATAATGTAGAAACAATGCTCTAAAATATGATTACTCCTCAGTTATAAACCTGGGAGAATATTCGGTGAATCTTCTTTTCAATTCCTTGTATATCCAATCACACTTGGCCAATAAAAAAAAATCTATTTATAAGAAAACCAGATTATTGGTTCAAGAAGGAGAGTAATTCAACTAGTAAGGCATAGAATTTTTTAAAAATCATTTGGTCTAGACCCAAAGGTGCTTTTTTAAAGAGGCAACTGGATTTTCTGGTTTTTATTCATATTCACATTAATAGAGTTGGAAGGGACCTTTTAGCTCACCTAGTCCGGGGGTCGCCAACCTTTTGGACCTCAGGGACCACCAAACTCATAATTTTAAATCCTACAGACCACTAATATGAATTTTGACTGACAGTGGCTTGCTGATGTTACTAGGAAAATCTGTCCCATATTCCAGAGCTGCAGGAGTCACAGGACTGGCCCTTTGGTTATCCTGGAGCAGCTGTTCCTCCACCCAGGTGTATCAGTCTGCCATGGACTGGAGGAGCTGCTCCGGGATGACCAAAGGGCCAGTCCTGTGACTACTGCAGCTCTGGAATATAGGACTGACTTTCCCACCAATGTCAACAAGCCACCCTGGGGTGGATTTCCCTCCCCTGCTGTTGGTCTTACCTTTCAGTTCCAGCTCGCGTGGCTCTGCTCAAGGTAAGGTTTGCACTCCACCGAAGGGTGGGGGCCAGCAGGTGGGCGGCCATGTGGGGGGCGCAGCCTTATGTTCCCACACAGCCTGGATTGATTGCTTGGGGGGAATGCTTTGAGGGGGGGGGACATTTCTCTGAGGACCACCAAAATTTTCTCGTGGACCACCAGTGGTTCCCAGCCCACTAGTTGGTGACCACTGATCTAGTCCAAACCCCCTCTGCCCAAGCAGGAGACCCTACACCATTTCTGACAGATGGCAGTCCAGTCTCTTCTTGAAAGTCTCAAGTGATGGCGCTCCCACAACTTCTTTGAAATCGTTTCGCTTCTTGTCCAAAAAGCTCCTTCAGCCCTTCAGCTGGATGAGAAGTGCAATGTCTTGGGACAACCATGACCTGGATGACTGGGAATCTCCATAGTCATTTGGTCTAGATTTTCATATGAATGTATCAATACATTGGTGTGTAGAGCTTTAATGCGAATAAGCCAGCTTGCAAAAGGTGATGGGAACAGTGTGTAAATACTCCCTCAGCCACAGTGAATAGTGAAGTTGTCATGTCCCTGGTGGAGACTGACTCTGAGGGAGAGGAGGAACAGCTGACATGGAGTGGAAGTGTGGCTCCGGGGGCTGTGTAGGAGGCTGGGGAAGGGCAGAGGCCAGCTGAGCAGTCAGAGGAGGACCCAGGCCCATCCCCTCTCCATCCTAGGGCATGCAGGAAGGAGAGGATAAGGGAGACACGTGGTCTACTTGGGAGAGGGCCTTGATCCTCTTCATGGGCTGCAGCTGTGACAAATGAATAAGAGTACAGACTTGAGTACGGGCAAACGCTGGAAAGAAAGTGTGGAAATATCTCTAGTTTATGGTTCCTCTCTGAGTTTGGCGTCCTTCCCAGTGTGTGTTATCTGTGGATGTCCTCTAGCCCTTATCTTGCCTGGTTTGTGTTGCTTTTTTCCTTCTTCTTGTAACTGTTTGTGTGGGAGTTATTTTGTCTTCCATTAAGAATATTTGGAGCTTGGAAGCAAAGTGAAGGAATAAAAGGGGCTTCACCTGTTTTCCATGACTGTGTTTGTTTTATATACCACCCTGGGTCATCACAGAAGTGTTGTAGTGTTGTCTTACTGGACATTGATGTCTCCTACTCCAAAAGTAACACTAGAAGTCCTCATGTTATGACCATAATTGAGCATAAACTGCACTAGTCCAACATGGCAACAATGGCAAATAGTCAGTTATGATTTTATTGACTGAATACATTGAACATTCAGAAAAAAACTGAATGATCATAATTGAGCTTCACAATTACTGTTATAAATCTTAAAAGTCATCACGCAACTGGACCTGATTTTACAACCCTTGTCGTGGCCCTCATTAGATGAACACAGTGGTTGTAAAGCAACTGTGGGGACCATAAAGCAAACATAATGGATGAAGGTCATTAAGCATTGGACACTATGGGGTGGTGTTTGCCAGAAACCAGAAGTAAATGCCAGTTTCCGGCAAAACCATCATAAATCATGTTCAGGGGACTTCATGGAGAGGAAGTTGGAACTTCAACCAGTCATAAGTCAAGGGCTAACGTTATATAGGGGACGTCGTGGCTCAGTGACTAAGACACTGAGCTTCTTGATCAGAAAAGTCAGCAGTTCTGCGGTTCGAATCCCTAGCACTACGTAACGGAGTGAGCTCCCGTTACTTGTCCCAGCTTCTGCCAACCTAGCAGTTCAAAAGCACGTAAAAAATGCAAGTAGAAAAATAGGATCACTTTGGTGGGAAGGAACAGCGTTCCATACGCCTTCGGCATTTAGTCATGCCAGCCACATGACGTCTTCGGACAGCACTGGCTCTTCGGCTTTGTAACAGATATGAGCACCTCCCCCTAGAGCCGGAAACAACTAGCACATATGTGCGAGGGGAACCTTTACCTTTACCTTTATATATGATTGTAAAAGCAAGACATTAAGAAAAGCGAGGAAGAGCTTTCTTTGAATTGTGGATTTGGAGAATGTTTATTAAAACCACAGTCTTCAAGAAGAAGCAATTGATCTGGATAAGCTAAGTAAAGACTGACTGCTCCGAAATGTATTTGAATATTAGTACCTTGGGTTGGTAGCTGGGCTGTTGGTCTGAACTCCAAGCTTGGCAATTGCAAACATTTCATCACCATTCGAGGCGACATTGTCAGTGTGCTTTGAATTGTGCATCGTCTGTCAGAGCACTGGCCTTTAAATATCTTTTTTTTAATGTGATGCAAATTAGTGTCGGTGTTGTTTGTTCGGATACTTCTGAGTCTGATTATGGTCTGATTTTGGACTATTTGCTAGGCTGGCTATTGTTGCTGGGGCTGAATCCTTGGCTTTAAGCACTTTCTATGTGATGCAAATTAGCATGAATGTTGTTTGTTTGGATAGTATCCCAACAGAAGTATCCAAAATCAGATCACGACTCAAAAGTATCTGAACAAGCAGCATTCACCAATTTGCATCTCATAAAAAATGGTATTTAAAGACCTGTGTTCTGACAGATGAGCCTAACTCAAAATGCACTGATGAGGTCTCCTTGAATGGTGACAAAACTTTTGCAGCCAAATTGCCAAGCTTGGAACTCAAACCAACAGCCCAACTGACTGCTCTCTTGAGGTAATAATCAGGAAATAGAAACTCACATAGCCTGGGAATGTGAAGCGAGTGCTGATGGACTAGAAAATAAAGTTACTGAGCTTAGGCAAGGATGAGAAAAGTAACAGAAGTAAAAGAGAAGGATAAAATGGATGGAGGAGTTCAAAGAGATCATTGAAAGATCCATGAATTATGATCACAGCGGAGCTGGGCCTGATTCTGTGAGATATATGCCTCTAACTGAATAACAAACTGATATTTCCTGCCCAGCAAACATAATGCTTTGTGAAAAGCTCCAAACTGGAATATTCATAATCTACGTAAAGCTGGCCCGTAAATGCATGTAAATCATACATTGTGGTTTAATTCAAAGCTGTTCTTTCTCCCACACTTTCTTTCCCTCACATCCAAGGGGATTTTAAGGCCAAATAGGGCAACATATCTTTCTCATGTAAATTCATATTTGAATCTGGTTTATCATACGTGCCAAGGGGGGGAAATGCTCTCAAAGATACTTGCCTCTCTTCCCCAAGGAATGTATATTAATAATGTATAACTATAATTTGAAGATAATGTAATAATTGCTTGCATGATTGTGGAGCCAAAAGAATCATTTCTGTGTGATGTTTGATTTCTGCATGGCGACTGCTTTAGTCACCATAATTTGGCGTATCTGAAGGGTAAAGACTTGGAGAAATAAAAGAAGATGCTCATCTATTTGTAATGGTCCAGAAAGCAACACTAAATTGAATCAGAGTCACTTTAAATCTTTCCAGGCACTTAATTTTACTTTAAAAATAAGCAGTGTGAATAGTCTTATACGACTTGATGAAAATCTATATAATGTAACATTCATGGATGAATGGAACAATTTCCTCTACTTATCATTAAAGAATAATGTGGATCAAAAAGGGGAGAAATTTCTAAAGTAACCAATTTCCTCCCTTCAGAAGTTCTTTGGGAATCATATTAAGTTTGTATTTAGTATAGAAGAAGGAAGAAGTTCATCAAAATTGTAAACTTCTCCCCTATCCATGTTTAGTTAAAAGAAGGCAGGCCTTGAAGGAATATCCTATGTGGGAGCTGTATTTCCTAACTTAATCCAGTGTCCCTATTAATCCATATTAATCCAGAAATCAAGCTATCCATTAAACCAGATTAATTCATAATCAGCAGCTCTAGTGGAGCCTACCAGATGTCTATTGAAATCAATATCTTCTATGTGGCAGCAAAGAAATGTAAAAAACTGAATTTTTTATATATATTAATTTGTGCTTCAGTTTGGTATGCAGACAGCACAGATTCATCCCCAACAGCCTCGCCTGTCTTCAACTGTGAAGGGATACAAGACAGAAAACATCCTTCAGCCAAGAAGGCTTCACACCCATTTGCACTACTCAGGTGACTCCAGGGGTGGGATGCAAATATTTTTACTACCAGTTCGGTGGGAGTGGCTTGGTGGGAGTGGCCATGTAATTGGGTGGGTGTGGCTTTTTTGCAGCACTCCCCCCGCCCATACTCCCGTGTTTTTTTTTGCCTCCTGGGCCTCAAGGAAGCCTCCTGGGCGAAGCAGTAAGACAGCAAGAGGGATCCCAGCACAGCTGATCATCGGAACAGCTGATTGTCGGGAGGAAAAAAATAAAAATAAATACTTGTAAAGACTGACTGGGCGGGGAGTGGAGGGGTGGGTGGAGAGGGGTGGGGCCAGCCAGGGGCACAATTTGCCGGTTCTCCGAACTGCGCAGAATCGTAACAACCGGTTCTACCAAACCAGTCCGAACCGATAGAATCCCACCCGAGTGACCCGGAAGACACAGATAAACCTCCAAGTGGCCTCAACGACTCTCTAAAAAGATGCAAATGACCAGCTGTCTGCGAGAAGTATACATCTTTCCATTCCCCACCATCCAGTCAGAGCTGAAGAAGCTTCTTGGATGAGAAGTGAAACCTCTTCAAAGAAAAACAAGGAGGTCCAGTTGCCTCCTGAAAAAACACCTTTGGTCCAATTCATGTTGCCTTATGACCTTTGGTTTCTATTATCTCCTTTCTCTTAGCAGCAGCATCAAAGTAGAATAAAGAGCTTCTTTAGTCCTTGCAGTCCATCAGATGTGAGTTTACTGAACGTGTCTCCTTCTAACCCAGCAGTGAAGAGTTTTCTATAGAAAGTTCTCATTAAGGTACCTTGATCTGGATCAGTAAAAGCTTTTGGTGGAATATTCCATGACATTTTACCTCAGAAATTGGTAAAATCTAACACAGCGTTTTTCAAACATGGCAATTTTTTTAAATGTATGAGCTTCAACTTCCAAAATTCTCCAACCACTATGCTGGGCAATAAGCAATAAATGAATAATGGCATGTCTGTGGAGATGTCTCAGTCACCCAGGTTATGGTTCCAAAGGTGCTTTTTTCAAGAGGCAATTGGACTTTCTAGTTTTTTTCTTTGAAGACGTTTCACTTCTCATCCAAGAAGCTTCTTCAGCTCTGACTGGATTCTCTCCTTCCATTCCTCACCATCCAGTCTTCAAAGAAAAAACAACAAAAACCAGAAAGTCCAGTTGCCTCTTGAAAAAGCACCTTTGGGACAATAAATAATGGCATACCACCTTCTTCAGTTTTTTAAAATCAGCTGCCTGGTGTGGTGGGACTTGCCTGGAGCCAGGCCTATGTTTTCCTTTCTTTTCCCCCACCTCCTGAATCACGCACAAAACACATCCACACAACCCTTGCCTCCCTTCAAGTCATGTCTGATTACGAATAAAAGAACAAAGGAATTGCTGTCAATTTTGCCACCCAAGCATTGTTCAAACCTAGTAATTCTTTGCTTTTTGGCTGCTGAGAAAACGAAGACCGTGAGGGGTAGAAGATTAAAAGCCTAATTAAAGATGCATAAAAGCTCTGTAGTAATGAAATTCAGAAACTGGGTGGAGGGAGGGGTGGTGATGTAAAAGAAAAGTTAGTTACAGGAAGTGGCCAATTGAGTTTCATGAAGGATAGTTTCAAGTCTGTTGCTAAAAAGGGACATGTGCTGGAAATGAGGAGGTAGATAGAGAAACAAGCAATGAATTATTGCTGAAGTTTGCAGGCTAAAGATAAGATGTGTCAAAAAAGAAAGAAAATTGATGCACCACAACTGAAATGTTGTTTTGAAATACTGAAGCATTTCAGGAAGAGAGGGTTAGAGGAAGGCATTTTGATATTTACTGGGGTGCTCCAAGGGGCCTGACACAGCTCCCTGCGCCAATGTTTTGGCTGCCAGAGGCACTGTGGGCCAGTCCTTTGCTATTTCCAGGCTGGCCTGCAGGCCAGACTTAAGCACCCTCCGGGCCAGACCTGGGTTTGAAACCCCTGTGGTAGAACAATTAATCAGCTAATGCAGTGGCCCCCAACCTTTTGGGTACCAGGGACTGGTTCCATGGAGAAAAGTTTTTCCACAGACTGGAGGGGGCATGGTTTTTCATGCTGCCTGCATACACCACGAATGGGGCTTCACTTGTTTGTGAAGCCCAGTTTCTGGTATGCCACGCACCGGCGCCAGTCAATGGACTAGGACCATGATGGCGAACCTATGGCATGCATGCCACAGGTGGCACGTGGAGCCATTTGTGCGGGCACGCGAGCCCCAGCCAAACTTATCTGCACTGAGCATGCGCGCACCTCCCAGCTCATTTTCAGCCCGTTTGAGGCCCTTTTTTGGCCTCCCTGAGGCTTGAGGGAAGCCTCTGCAGCATTGGGAGGCCAAAAAACGGGCCTTCTGGAAATACCAGAAGTGCCCGTTTTCAGCCTCCAGAGGCTCTGGGGCCTGGGGGAGGCCATTTTCACCCTCCCAGGGGTTCAAGGGAAGCCTCTGCAGCATTTGGAGGCCAAAAAATTGGCCTGTTTTGGCACTTCCGGTATTTGGGGCACGGAAGCCCAAAAAGGTTAGCCACCACTGGACTAGGAGTTTGAGATCCCTGAACTAAGAGATCTAGGTATGTTTAATCTAACAAACAGGAAGTTTAGGGGAGACCTGATAACAGTCTTCCAATTCTTAAAGGGGTGTCACAGGGAAGAGAGAGTCAATTTATTTCTCATAGAATATGTCCATGAGGGGATTTTCCAATACTTTCATCACACCGATGTCCTGGATTGCCTTTTACCTTGAAACCAAAATGTATGCCCAGCTGGCATAGAAGGTTATCTTGTTCCAATCTTCTATTTCCACTGGTTGCCAGCAAAACCAACACCACTACAGGCTTATGACTCTAACACAACACCCCCAAGCTTTGAAGCTGCCAAGCTGCAGTTGCTTCTTGCACTTTTCCTATCTGCTTGTGCAACAGTTCATAGAATGGAGCCGCCGGCTAATGGAATTAATTGATTGAACAAGGCTGATGAGAAGCATGGGAGAACTCCATTATTACAGCAACAGAAGCAAAAAGAGAGGGGGGAGGGGGAAGCAATTAGGATAGAAGGGAGGCAGAAGATAATCACCAGATAATTATTTTCCAGTCACCTGTTAAAATTGACTTCACTACCAAATACAATCACAGAACAAATATTAAAAGAAGGGGGAAAATATCAATAAGCACACAGAGGGGAACAAAATATTGTCTCCATGGCAAGTGTTGGACAGCAAACAAAAGGAACACGATGGCAACACTCAGTCATGAACTCCGTAGAGATTTTGTGCAGCAGGTCACCAAGGACTTTTTTTTATTATTAATGAGCATAATTTGGTGTGATCTGAAAAAGAAAGGGCCCGCACACATGGTCAGATATTATTGCTGGTAGCAGGGAATCATTTAAAAATCACTGAAATGTGGGAAATTTGTAAGCATATTCATGTACCTTTACTTCCTTCATAGATGATGATGATGATCATCACTGTGGTTGGTCATACAACCAGATATTTAGACTAAATTTGGCATTTGTATCCACCTACCAAATCTTTTCCAGGGATCTGGGATAGGTATGTGTTGTTTGATGGCGTTAAAGGTATTGTCATAGGATGTAAGTCTTTGCAAATACAGGTTCCTTTTGCAATTGATGGTAATTTTGTCAATGGCAGTGGTTTCAAATGAAGGAGAGAGAGCGGGAGAAGGAGGAGGAAGAGGAGGAGGAGGAGGAGGAGAAAAAGAAGAAGAGGAGGAGGAAGAGGAGGAGAACGTGAAGGAGAAGGAGAAGGAGAAGAAGGAGGAGGAGGAGGAGGAGGAGCAGGAGGAGGAGGAGAAGCAGAAGGAGGAGGAGGAGGAGGAGGAGGAGGAGGAGGAGGAGGAGGAGGAGGAGGAGGAGAAGAAGAAGAAGAAGAAGAAGAAGAAGAAGAAGAAGAAGAAGAAGAAGAAGAAGAAGAAGAAGAAGAAGAAGAAGAAGAAGAAGAAGAAGAAGAAGAAGAAGAAGAAGATGATGATGATAGGGGTAATCTATAATTAGATCACAGTCGAAGACTGATGGAAACTTAATAATTCATGTCCTAACCAATGACCTAAGAAGTATTATTATATACAGAAAAATGTGAAACCATAGCTGCCAGTTCTTTAGCTGGTGTTGGCCTTCATATGCATCAGGTTCATAGGATCATAGGCTGGAAGGAAACTTCCAGTCCATCCTTTTTGCATCATCCCAAGAATTTAGGATGTCATTCATATCTCAGTGTAGTATATGTGCTGATCCAAGCACTGTGGCCATTTCTTCTTCTTTCTTTTATTTTCAGACCGTTCTGCGTGAAAAGATAAAGGACCTGTGCATGAGAGCATTGAAGGCTTTCCCAGATTTGAGGTGCTGTTGTTGTGAGAAAGGGCATTTCTCACAACAACAGTTGGAATAGAAGGAAGAACGAGTTGAAAGGAAGGTTCATACAAGTAGGAATCAGTAAAAAAAAAAAAAAAGACAAAGCTCCAAGAACTTTTCACTGGGAAATCAAACCTGTGTTTGATGGCTTAAGCAAAGCACCGAAGAACAATATTTCATTATTGTTGCAATCATTATTTCTTTCATGTCAGTTTCTCAGCCTTTGCAGCAACAATACGGCTTCCCCCCTCATAGGATAGTCATGTGCACGATTGTGACTGTAGCACTTTGATCTCCCAAAGCTATTTTCTGTCCCTTCCTGGCGCCTGTCACTTTCCCTTGAAGGAGCTGGAGGCTGGGGGTTGACCATATAACCAATGATCTTCTCATTAACCAAGCCTTTCCAAGCCAGCCCTTAGCAAGAGGCAGTCCAGAAGCAAACAGGAGAAGAAGAAGAAATTATAAGGGAAGGAATGGAGAAGCATGAACATGATTTGCAGTGAAAGGTTCCATACCTGCTGCTTGTTTTTTTCTTGTTCCAAGATTTGAAGGGCTCCTACAGGGGTGGGCTTCAAAATTTTCAGCAATGGGTTCTCTGCCTGGTTGCTGGGTGGGCGTGGCTATGGTGGGTTTGGCCTAGTCGGCCTCCTGCACCACGGTGGTGGTGGGGGAGCATTTTCACCTTCCCCAGGCTCCGAAGGCTTTCCTTGAGCCTCTGGGAGGGCGAAAACTGCCTCCCCCAGCCTCCTGTTCAGGGCAACGAAAGAAGACCCAGCCAATCAGCTGGGACTCAATGGGAGGCAGAGAAGAGATGGGGGCGGGGCCAGTCAGAGGTGGTATTTGCTGGTTCTCCGAACTATTCAAAATGTCCGCTACTGGTTCTCCAGAACTGGTCAGAACCTGCTGAATACCCACCTCTGGGCAATAGCACCTTTTTGTGGTCTCCTGTTAAGACTGTGCAAGGAGAAATTTATCCTTAGTTCTAAGTTGCTTCTCTCCTTGATTAGTTTCCACCCATTGCTTCTTGTCCTGCCCTCAGGTGCTTTGGAAAATAGCTTGAACCCCTCTTCTTTGTGGCAGCCCCTCAAATATTGGAACTCTGCTATCACTCTAGTGCTTCTGTCACCCCTAGCCCTTCTTTTCACGAGACTAATACAGCTCATCAGTCTGGCATCCACACTGCATATCGGACATTAATACAATTAAGCAAGTGCAGAAGTATTTCACGAGAAGAGTACTACACTCCTCTGCTCGCAACGGAACACCCTGTATCACCAGCTTGAAATTTTGGGCTTGGACAACCTTGAACTACACTGCCTATGGTGAGACTTAAGAGTAGCACACAAAATTACAACATATTTTTACTTGAAGTCAAAAGAGTCATCAAACTATATGTTCCAACAACAACTCCCAAAACAAAACAAAAAAGCAGATTACCCATATCAATAAGGAAACTTCAATCCAAAAAGAGATCTCTCTGGCGGAAAAACAAATCTGGTCACATGGCCAATTTCAAAAACCGATACAAAAATTTATGCCACCAGATAAAGACCGAATGCACCAATTATCACATCAAACAAGAGGAAAACCTTCTAAGCACCAATTCCACCCGTGCTTTTTACAATTTTGTAAACAACAAACTAAAAGACTCAAGGTCCATCCCTCCCTTGATAGGACCTGATGGTAAAGACTGCAACGACGACACCATTAAAGCCAACATCTTTAACACATTCTTGGCTCAGTATTTGTAAACAGCAATGGATCATGCCCAGTATTTCCTAGCCGTACCACAGATAACAACAATGATCTAATACATATCGATTTCACAGAAGACAATGTTGAAAAATCACTACGCAATCTAAAACCATCTCTATCTATTGGACCGGATGGAATATGTGCCTACTTCTTAAGAAAGCTATCCACTGCCATAGCCAAACCTCTAAGCATAATCTTTGAAAAATCTTTCAGGACCAGCTCCTTGCCTAACCTATGGTCACAAGCCACAGTCATCCCCATCTTCAAAAAGGGAGACCCAAGCCTAGTTGAAAATTACAGGCCAATCTCCTTATGCTGCGTCACCTGTAAAGTCATGGAATCAATTATTAACCAATCCATCATCCTCCACTTAGAGACAAACAACCTACTCTCCAATAAACAATTTGGTTTCAGAAAAAAACTATCCTGTAATCTGTAACTCTTACACTGCAAAAACATATGGACGACACAACTCGACCAGGGCAAAGCAATAGACGCTAATCTACATAGACTTCTGTAAAGCCTTTGATTCAGTGGTACACGACAAACTACTCCTAAAAATAAAATCCTATGGTATCTCTGGACAACTGAATAACTGGATAGAAGCATTCCTGTCAAACAGACAACAAATGGTCAAAATCGGGATCGTCCTATCAAATCCAGTACCTGTCAATAGTGGTGTCCCCAGGGCAGTGTTCTAGGACCAACTCTCTTCATACTCTACATAAGCGACCTCTGTGATCATATTAAGAGCAATTGCGTTCTCTTCACTGATGATGTAAAGCTGTTCAATACCACAGACAATACTGCTACCCTACAAAAAGATCTTGACTATGTATCTGAATGGTCAAACAAATGGCAACTTCAAATCTCAACAAATAAATGCTCTGTCTTACATATTGGCAAAAAAAATCAGAAAATAAAATACAAGCTGAACAGTCAAGATCTTGTTGATGACCCAAGCTCTGTAAAGGACCTTGGAATACTCACCTCTAATGATCTAAGTGCTAGAGCCCACTGCAACTACATAGCCAAAAAGGCATTAAGAGTTGTTAACCTAATCCTATGTAGCTTTTTCTCTGGTAATATCACACTACTAACCAGAGCATACAAAACATTTGCTAGACCAATACTCGAATACAGTTCATCAGTCTGGAACCCTCATTACGTATCTGATATTAGCACAATTGAGAAAGTCCAGAAATATTTCACAAGAAGAGTTCTCCACTCTTCTACTCGTTGTAGAATACCTTATGCCACCAGACTTGAAATTCTAGAACTAGAAAACCTTGAATTACGCCGTCTTCGGTCTGACTTAAGCATGGTATATAAAATCATACATTGCAATGTCCTACCTGTCAATGAATACTTCAGCTTCAACCATAACAACACAAGAGCACACAATAGATACAAACTCAAAGTAAACCGCACCAAACTTGATTGCAGGAAATACGACTTCAGCAATAGAGTGGTCAATGTCTGGAATACTCTACCCGACTCTGTAGTCTCTTCCCCAAACCCCAAAAACTTTAACCTTAGACTGTCTACTATTGACCTCACCCCTTTCCTAAGAGGTCTGTAGGGGGCGATGCATAAGCGCACCAACGTGCCTACCGTCCCTGTCCTATTGTTTCTCTTATTCTTTTTATTTTTCTTATATGTACCCATTTCATGTATTCACAACTATGTATACACTTATACTTATTATCTTGTAAACAATTGGCAAATCAAATAAATAAATAAATAAATAAATAAATAAATAAATAAATAAATAAAAAATTATCTGCTACAATGTCCTACCAGTCAGTGACTACTTCGGCTTCAACCACAACAATACAAGAGCACACAACAGATACAAACTCAATGTAAACTGCTCCAAGCTCGATTGAAGAAACCATGATTTCAACAAGAGTGGTCAATGCCTGGAATGCACTACCTGACTCTGTTATTACATCCTCAAACCCCCACTCCTTTAACCTCAAGCTATCCACTATTGACCTCACCCCATTCCTAAGAGGTCTGTAAAGGGCGTGCATAAGTGCACCATCATGCCTACCGTCCCTGTCCTATTGTCTCCATTTTTTTGTATTCTTACTCATGTTTATATTTTTACCTATTATCTTGTAAGCGACTGACAAATCAAATCAAATCAAATCAATCAATCAATACTAAACATACCCAATTCGTACCCTTTCTTCATATGCTTTATGTTTGCTTCTAGGTGTTTGCAGATCTGTTGGTTCAACTCTGGGAAGTTTATGAAATAACATTTTTAATATCCTTACTTCTCATCTTTAAATCCTCTCCCCTTTTTAAAAAATATATTATTATTTTTTAAAAAAAACTTGTTAGGAACTAGATATGTGAACCCACCTGGAAACCCTGTGTGTTGGTTACAGAATGCAAAATGCAATTTGCAGCAGACAATAGCAACTCCTTCGCTTTGTGAACCATTTGGAATCAGGTTTATTACATTTTGTTTCCAGAACTTATCACAGCAATGCATAACATCTGCCATGAAGAACTTGCAGCTCATAAAATCACCAGATGAAATTTCAGTGCAGGAGCTGCCTGAACTCCCGCCAATGTGCCATTCTCCCTGCTATGCCTACGCAAAACTGCTGTGCTTTTGGAAAGCCCCACAACTGGATGCGTCGTAGCATTAGTTGGACTTCATTGTTGAATACCTTATATCAGGGGTGTCCAACCTTGGCAACTTTAAGACTTGTGGACTTCAACTCCCAGAATTCCTCAGCCAGCTTTGTCTTAAAGTTGCCAAGGTTGGACACCCCTGCCTTATATTGTACCATGGCTTTGTGACAGTGAAATAGCCACATTTGCTCCCAGAAGGATCTATACGGAAGACCTTTTTCTCATCTTTCATCTTTTTATTTTATTTTTTTGGGTCATTTTTTTTTTTTTTTTACCAAGTGACTGTTGACTTCTGGAGATGGCCTGGACCAGGGGTGTCAAACTGGATTTCTTTGATGGTTGGATCAGCATTGTAGTTCTACTCTGTGGCTGGGGGGGGGCGTGGCGGGGGGACAGGACAGATGCCTCCTGCAGCACCCCGCTGTCCAAAATGGGGTACAGGGGGTCCACGTGTCTCATTTTCACCCTCCATGGCCTCCTGCAACACTCTGCTGGCTGTTTTTTGGCTGTTTTTCAGCTGTTTTTTCGGCCAGTTTTGGACCTGTTTTCTGCCTCATTTTTTGGCCTGTTTTGGGCCTGTTTTCCAGCCATTTTCCAGCCCCTTTTTAGGGCATTTTGGGGGCATTTTCAGCCAGCAGAGTGCTGCAGGAGGCCATGGAGGATGAAAACAAGGCACGGGGGTGTGTGTGCCCCCCACGCAGTCTGTTTTAGCCACCAAAGGCACTGCAGGGTGGTCCTTTGATAGTTCCAGGCTGGCCCCCCATGGCCGGATTTAAGCACTCTGTGGGCTGGATCCAGCCTGCAGGCCTTGAGTTGGACAAATCCCTGCAGTTTTCTTGGCAGTAGTAGTTTTTTCCCCCAGAAATAGTTTGCCATTGTCCTAGGGCTGAGAGTGACTGGCCACAAGTCAATCACATGGCTTCCTACCTAGTAGTCACAGACATCTAGTTTCCTAGCCTAGTGCCTTAATCATTACGCCAACCTGTCTCACTTGTATTATCCTAGTCATGAAAAAAAAAAACATTTTATGGTGACTTTTTATGAAGACTTGTTCTACAATTTCTGAGAATGGCACTTCCCCTAGCACTGTGATGGCGAACCTATGGCAAGCGTGCCACAGGTGGCATGCAGAGCCACAGGTGGCATGCAGAGCCACCCAAACTTATCTGCACTGTGCATGTGTGCACCTCCCAGCTCATTTTCGGACCATTTTCATCCTCCCTGAGGATTGAGGGAAGCCTCTGCAGCCTTGGGAGGCCGAAAAATGGGCCTCCTGGAAATACCGGAAGTGCCGAAACTGGCCCATTCTGTATTTCCAGAAGGCCCGTTTTACAGCCTCCTCAGGCTGCAGAGGTTTCCCTTGAGCCTTCAGGAAGGCAAAAACGACCTCAAACAGGCCACAAATCAGGATGTGTGCGAATGCGCAGTGCAGGTAAGGGGGTGGGGCAGGGTGTTGCACATGCATGTGGGGGGCGGGGCACATTGGGTTGTGGGTGCCGGCATGGGCGTGCTTTCGGCACACCACAATAAAAAGGTTCGCCATCACTGCCCTCGCGCCTGTCCTTCTCTAGTCTTGGCCCAGGCACCAGAGCCTTCCATCTAGGTAGGAATGTGGAGAAGAGCCTTCTTTAACATGGACATTCTCTACAGATGCGTCAGGTGACCTTATGGTCAGGAAGGTAGATGTGAAAGAAGGCAGTCATGCAATATGCTACAGCCTCCCTGATGGAGGGTTTTTGGGGAATGAAGAGGATAATAGAATGTTTGAAGCAAGCAGAGACATAACACCTCTCCAGTGCTTTATTAAAGATGAGGGCGAAGTTGGGGGCTAATTGTTCAGCGCAGGCTTTCAAGCAAGAAGTCACTCCATCTGGACCTGGTGCTTTTCCAATCTTCTTCTTCATTTGGAACAGGAGTGTCAAAGTCAAGGCCAGATCTGGCCAGTGGGGTGCTTAAAGCTGGCCTGTGGGGCCACCCTGGAAACAGCGAAGGACCGGCCCGTGGTGCCTCTGCCAGAAAAAACAGAGCACGGGAGGGCTCTGTGCTCAGTTTTTACTGGGAAAGGGTTGTAGGAGCCCATCCTAGCCAAAAACGGAGCTTGTGAAGGCCATGTGTGCCCCCCCCAGCTCCATTTTCGTTGGCAGAGGTTTGCAAGAGGCCATCCCAGCTGAAAACGGAGCTCCAGAGACCGTTTTCACTGGCAGAGAGCTCCGGCCCCCACAGGTGCTCCCGACACGAGTGACATCAAGTGGACCACACCCACCCCAGCCCCCTGAGTTCAAACACAACCCTGAGGCAGCCCTCAATGAAATCGAGTTTGACACCCCTGATCTGGAGTGTTACTTGAAACCACTGGATTAGGCCTCCCACATCTTTTGCTAAGCTCCCTAGAGGGGGGAGACTCACCCAGAAGGATGGAGATAGGTGTAGTAAAGTTGGCTACTGTGGATGTATCCAAGATGGGGAAGGTAGCAGCAGATGACGGTGATCTCCTCTCAAAACACATTCAAGTCATCTTCCAGTTGACGATTCTCTTCAGTAAGGGAGGGAGGGTCTACTGTAGCCAATGATCTTCAGGCTTATCCACACATTTCCTAGTTCATTAGCAGAGAACTGATTCCTCAGCTTTTCAAAGTAATTTCTCTTTGCTACCCTGATCTCCCTTGCTAATACATTTCTGGCCTGATTGTAGGAAATCCTCTCGTTTCCTGTAGACCTCTTCTTTGGCATGATGTCACTGCTTGAACTTAGCTGTGAACCAGGGTTTATTATTATATATGTGCAAGCTTCTGGTAGGCCTTTGGTAATGTGCCATGTAGAAAAACAAGATTTCATTGCGAAGCTTGGCTGTGCTAAGTATTGGCAGTGTCATAAGTATATATAAGTATAAGCATTCATTATTCCACACTTTCCTATATTCTTGCACATAATTTTAGTGAAGCCTAACATTCCTTTGATTATTATTGGTATTTTATTTAGTAAAGAAATTATTAAGTCCTCTAAGGTGAAAGATGTCTCCAGAGCATATAGTTCTTCTGACATAATTGTAATTACAAGTGTTTGGTAGAAACATTAGGTTATCACCTGTTGTTCTCACACATCCCACAAATTGTATAATTCATGTCATTGGTGTATTATTTGTATGTTATCTATATTCACAATTCAAGGCAGGTATATATCAACCTCAGCCCTCTCCAACAGATACTCTGAAAGAACTGAAGGTTACCATGAAACTTGTAAGTTACCACAATCTATGCCAATAAGTCGCTGTTGGTGAAGTTCCCTTATTTATTTATTTGTGTAGAAACTGTAGTTGGGTTCGATGTATATTAAAAAATCTCACAGAACTTGTCACTGGATATATCTTATTTACACCTTTATTTAAACTTTTCAACAATACATCTTTCAAACATCCATGTATTTATACATACAGGCACTGTGCATATATTTATATTTATATATATATATATTTATATAAAAATATTTTTAACTCAAGAACCTAAGAGTGGAGAAGACCTTATTGCTACAGTTTAGCATTGACATGAGAACACAACTGAACAAAACCCATCTGAAAATCTCAAGCTGCTGCATAAACTACATTTGAACAAAAAAACAAAATTATAAAAATATAGCTTTTGAGACTCTTAAAAAGAAAAAAAAATAAATCATCGAAGTGCCAATGAAGTACCGCTGTGCCTATAATTATTAGAATTTTGCGAATAACTGCTATAAATGCCAAAGAGCATTTTTCTGGTAGCTTTAAAAGCTTTAGGAAGGTAAAAGTGTATGACTCAAGCCCTGTTTTCACCTTCTGTACAGAAATATACATCGAATTTGGGAAGCTCCCTAATCACCTCTCTTAACTCTGACAGATTCAACAAAAATGCTACTTTCTCTTGAGAGATTTGCTTTCACATGTGATAATTTTAATATCTGGATAAAAGATGGTTCTGCGCCTAGCCTTTTTGACTTCTGGGAGGACGGAATGGAACGATGCATTCACATCTTGAATAAACATGAATTTTGGTCTCTCTTGCAATTTGGGAATCCCAAGATGGGGCTATATCCTATTCAAATTACGTAGGGCTCCTCCGCTTCAGATCTGGTTGAATGGGCGAAAGTCAGAGAAATAAGACAGAAGAATTCCACCTGCAGCACCATTCCCCAGCCTTACGGCGTGAGGAGCAGGGATGGAGAGACCTCTATTGTGGTTCACTGAGGGGGAAAGGTAGATTCTTCCATGCAACTGGGAATCTATTTTGCAAGGTTTCCAATCCTACATTTCCAAGCCTTACCAGGGTTGAGTGCCAGAAGGAGAACGATCCCTTTCACACACTCTTGTACAGATTCAAATGTGTCAGCTGTTGTGCCTTTTACGGGTACTGAACGTGAAAACAGGGCTAACGGCAGCCTTCTCCAGTGGTGTCATCTAGGTATAAGGTAGACCTTTAGCTCTCTGAGGCCTCTCAGCTGAAACCGTCAGTCCAATGGCTCCATTGAGCAGGTAAGGTTTTGACAGTACACACAAATACTTTGCAGAGCCTTCCCTTTGATCAGCATACGAAGATATTCTGCATGTTGTAAGGAGAAGCTAGTGCTCGTGTGAAGTCTATTCCTTTCACAGAAGAGAATGGGAATCCTCTACACTTAAGAAGTTTAGACTAAGCCATTCCCCGTAAAACCCTGGCAAAATTTGGAAAGGTGCAACAGTATAACAGTGCAAGCATCCATAAAACTGGCTGGCCCAGTTTTTTTTTGTAGCTATAACCCTAAACTACATAGAAGAATACCAAATTATAGATCAGATTACAGAGCAAAGGCTAATGGTATTTAAGCCAAGGAGGGCATTAGGAGTGCATCTGAATTATCTTGCATTTGGAGAAGTATTTAATAACATTGCAATAGGGCAAATAATTGCTTTTATCAAAAATGTATGTAAATGTAACAATACAGGTAATGTAAATAACAGGACGAGAGAGGCCTAGTGCATTCTAAATAAATCAATATTTTAGAATTTGTTAGACTTATTCTGAAGACTTCCCTGGATGTTTTGCATTTAAGAAAAAGATGCACGTTCAGAAAAAAAAAAAAAACAATGGATACACTTAACTGCTGTTTACCTGCCAATGCTCTGATTTTAACATGTTATTAGTTATTTTTCTCAATGCTGACATACCCAAATATGAAGCAACACAGGTAAGTAAGATGTTCTCAGATGTAACTAAGGGATGGTTTACCTCTCATAATTTTTCAAAGTATAAAAAAAATGCACTCCTGATAAAATTGGTGGAGTTTTATCAAATCTAATTCGACTGATTTAAATACACGCTGTCACCCCTATACACAAATTCAACCAGTGAGCCATCTTTTCACTCAATCTACAGGAGCTACACCAAGAATATATGACTATCTGTTTTGAAACACAAGTAGACGTATGTCTTCACCAGACTGGGAAATCCACCATATTTGATATTACTTTTTAAAAACTCTCTCTTACAAATGAAGATACTGTGGGAAACCATCAGGACTATTGTATCTGAGTTACAAATTCTGAACAACCACTAGAAGGCAGCAAAGAGACATGGAAAACTCTTAAAACTCTCTGCTCTCACCTAGTGGTTCATCTGATAGTTGTAGGCCAGATGCAGAAGCCCTGAACGTAGTAGACAAAAAGGCAGCGAGAAAACAGTACAGAAAATACGTCTGTTAGAATATAAACCCTGTGGAGAAAAACGAGGCAGGTAAATTATTTTTTGTCCCTCTCATGTTATATATTTTCTGCTTAGAGCAGAGTTTCTTTAACCGTGGCAACTTTGAGAGGTGTGGATTTCAACTTCCAGAATTCGGGGAGTAAAGTCTACACCTCTTAAAACTGCCAAGGTTGAGAAACACCGGCCTAAAGTGAAACATTTGGAAATACTGAACAAAGGCATAAGCAAGGTGGAACTGGCAGTAACTCAAAGCTAGGGACTCTGGTTCTCCAAAAAGTTACAATTTTAACACCCATGACTACGAGCTTGCTTCACAGCCATAAGTTCCTCAACTTTCTACTAGAAATAAGTTCTGTTTGATGCTCATTCAAGATTTGTTTCTCAACCAAGTGTTACCTCCTTGTTCTTGGATTTGGAATGTCAGTTTTTTCTTTTTTTCTTTTGCTTTCGTTCTACCCCATTAAGATTTAGGAAATAATGGAAATTACTCAAATATTTCCTCTTCCACACTCAACACATCAACATTTTGGACTCAGATGTTCTGATGCCTTTCATACGATGCTCTTCTTTTAAAAAAACAACAACACCCCATACTTATTTTTGAAACTGCTATTTCCCACTCCCAAATCTGATTCTATATTGCCATTGCCTATAATATAGCAATTATGCATATCCTAGCAAGCAGTGTTAACAGTGGTGTGACTGGGCAGTCTAATTTTGTATGTGATTAAAAAGAAAGCAACACAGAGCAACTCCTGCAATACTTCTACTACCATTAGAACGACAGATCGTCATTTTGAAACAGTACATTCTCCAGCAAGATGGATTGAGTCTATTTTCAAACATCCTCGTGCGTGAGTAAGGGCTGAGTAGACGAAGAGCTGCTACCCACCGAGTTAATTCTTACAGAGTGATCTGCGGCATTTCCTTGACTACAAATGCTGTTTGAAACATTGGAGTAAATCTGGAAAAGATAGAAATCAGAATCAGTCTATTGGACACCACACCAAACATCCAATGTATTTCTTTTTGCATCTCATCCACGAAAGCCAACGCTGTGTAGCTTTCAACAATCTGATAAAAGTGCATTATAAAAGCTTGAGCACTGTAATTTTAGTGACTGCTTTTTGCTTGCATGGAATATTGATTCTGTTTATGATTTCTTTGCTTCGTATCTACATTTTATGGAGATTTCAATTACCATATCACGAAAGGCAATCAACATATTTTCATGTAGTTATTTCGATGGATGTGTGCAATGCTAATCAATAAGTGGTGTTGATTCATTTTGACTGCGATAATCTCAACATTGTTTTTTAGAGATAATAATTTTACTTTAACCATGTGTCCTCCCAGTTTTCAGAAAGTAGTTTCCATCTATAAAATGAATAGTGTTTAATTCAAGCATCAATTAAATGAGATATATATATAGAGAGTGAGAGAGAGAGTGGGGGAGAGAGAGAGTGGGAAAGAGAGTGTGGAAGAGAGGGAGAGAGAGGGAGGGAGGGAGGGGCTGAGGGCTGCAGATATTAAAGGAACGGTTTTGTCTTCACCTTTAAATACACTTGATTAGATTTCAATGTCTGTATTGGGATCATTTGACCAGAGAAATGCTAAGGTGGCCTAAACTTTGAAGATCGGTCATAAGTACTACTTCCTCAGCACTGTTTTAAGCCTAAATGGTTGCTGAAGAAGTGGTTAAGTAATGACCACCTGCAGCTAAAAGTTGTTTGAAGAAAAAGAAAAACCCTGAATAATGAAGGCAACGTAGGCTGCAGAACATCGAAACTGATTAAGAAGAAGAAGAAAAGCAGTTAAGCACTTGTTTAACTTTGATTTTTTTTATTTTTACCTTGAAAATTTTAACCTTGTGTTTAAAATGCGCTTTTAGTTTTTGATTTCATATTATGCATATTGTCTTGTTTGTAAACCACTTAGCTGAGATGGAGCGGCGTGCAAATTTGACTGACTGATTCATTCACCCATAGATAGATAAATAGATAAGATAGATATTTTATTTATTTATTTATTTTGTCAAGCAAGTATTAGACAGGTAGAAGTATAACAGGCATAAGTATAAACATGATTATGAATAGATGAAATGGATACAAATAAAAAGGAACATTAGGACAGGGATGGCCAGCATGTTGGTGCACTTATGCCCTTACAGACGTCTTAGGAAAGGGGTGAGGTCAACAGTAGACAGTCTAAGGTTAAAATTTTGGGGCTTTGGGGAAGAAACCAGAGTCAGGTAGAGTATTCCAGACGTTGACCACTCTGTTGCTGAAATTGTAGGTAGATTTGGATGGATGGATGGATAGATGTATGTATGTATGGACTGCACTCTGGTACTGGGCCACAGACCTATTGGCCTATCCTGATTGGAATCTACTTCACTGGCTGTTTTCAGTCATGTTAAAAAAGCCATGTGACCCATACACACCAAAAGGAACTGTTAACACTGAACCCAAACAAAATAGTCACGACAGAAGCTTAATACCCACACACTTCTCTTGTTTTAATGCCCAGCTTTCACACTTCCTTCCCTGTTGAGTAAAGAGAAGGCTTTTCAAATGTGAAATGTGAAAAATCACGGATGCATCAAGACAAAACAGCTGAAATCTGTGCCTTGAGCTGAGAATCCGACCAGCATCACAACAAAAGAGGACCAAAAATAATCCGTGGCAAAGAACAGTATGATGCCAATATGGGCAACCTAGTATAGGATCCATTAAAATGTATGTAAAGGTTTATGGATATGAAGGTGACACATTCTAATTGGTAATTATAAGGGAAACCTTGTTTTGTAAAGTTTGAAATGTGGAGGAATTTGTTGGGAAATGACGATACAAGAATATGTAATGAAATTTTAAGCAGGACAGATAAAAGTATAAGCATAATGATTATGAAGATATGGAAAGTTTGAAAATGATATGAAATAGATTTAAAAATGAATGAGAAAGCTATAAAGTA
The DNA here is from genome assembly GCF_049901735.1 of Notechis scutatus. Lineage (NCBI taxonomy): Eukaryota > Metazoa > Chordata > Lepidosauria > Squamata > Elapidae > Notechis > Notechis scutatus. The sequence continues at coordinate 59,727,399 of NC_142012.1, forward strand.
AGCCTAAGGAAGATACTTAAGGGAAAATTAATGGAGAATGTATAAAGTAGCGATAAAATATGAAACTAAATATGAAACATGAATATGTAATCGAGATTATGTCTGTATGGAAAAGTGAAAACCTGGAACCATGCTGTTCACTAAAAAAAGATGTTCTATGTTAATTTTTGTTTTGTGAAAACTCAAATAAAATTGTTTAAAAAAAATGTATGTAACGGTAGCCCTCGACTTTCAACAGTTCATTTAGTGACCATTTAAAGTTACAATGGCACTGAAATAAAGTGAAAGGACCCATTTTTCACACTTACGACCTTTGTTAGTAACCCCATGGTCATGTGATCAAAATTCGGACACTTGGCAACTGGTTCATACTTATGACCATTGCTGTGTCCCAAGGGGTCAGGGGATCCTCACTTGCGACCCTTCTGACGAGCAAAGTCAATGGGGAAGCCAGATTCACTTAACAACCAGGTTACTAACTGATCCGCTGCAGTGATTTCACTTAACAACGGTGGCAAGAAAGATCGTAAAACGGGGGGCAAAACTCACTCAACAAATGTTTCGCTTCATGACAGAAATGTCGGGCTCAATTCTGGCCATAAGACAAGGACTACTCGTATGTGTTAACTTTGTATGGCTGCCCATACAAAGTGGGTGGCCTGTTTAGATCAACAAGGGAGCCACCTCAAGGTATCACTGCCCCTGCCCCACAGGCGGGATGATATAGCCCGATTTTGAGGTACTTTTAGAAAATCAGTAGGGATAGAAATGATCTCATTTAGGGGGTGGGGAGAATTTTTCATAAAATGGATGACATGGTGGAGAATGGCCACCTTCTGGGCCCCAAGAGCAGTTCCTCCGACAGATAGGATGTATCTCATGCCGGATTCAGGTGGGACATTCAAGCCATCACCAAAAATTCAAGCGCCAAGACTGAAGTAAAGTTCCTCATGGACAAAATTGATTGGGAAAAGTCAGTAAGAATCATGGATGACTAAGTCCCTATACCGCTAGGGCCGTGATGGCGAACCCAAGGTACGCGTGCTGGAAGTGGCACGCAGAGCCACTTCTGCCGGCACATGAGGTCGCCCAGAAGAGCCCCACTGTGCATGCGCCCCCGCCAGTCAGCTGATTGTTGGGTATCTGCCGTGCATACGCAGAGGCATGTGGCATGTGGGGGGTTGCATGTGCATATGCAGAGGCGTGCAGTACACGCACAGGGGGACCCGCGCGCATGCCTGGGGCGGGGGAGCTGCGTGCACATTGCATCATGGGTGCAGGCACGCGAGTGCACTTTTGACACGCAACTTGGAAAAGGTTAGCCATCACTGCGCTATGACCTGCCAAATATTGACAAGCCAGAAGTCTGCAGTCAATTGTCCATTTCACTGGAACAATCCACCAAGTGGCAAAATATCTAGTCAAACTCACATCAGGAAAATACCGAAATCTGCCATAAACAACTGCAAAATATTTACAGAGAGGATTAAAAAGAAATATGATCAAGGCTAGGTTTAGTAGAATATCAAAATGCAATAAGACCCCAATGTATTTTTTTTTTAAAAATGTATAGAGTAGATGAATGCTGCATAAAGTGTTACTACACTGGGGAAACCATGACATTCCTAGCCTTGGAAGACAATAAGCACCAAAGGAATATCCAAAAAGCAATTTAAGTGGAAACAATTAATTTCAAAAGGATTGGAATACAGAATTCTTTGGGCAATTAAAAAGCAAAAACAAGCAGTGAGATTTATGATGTGATCTGTCCAGAGGGAAATTAACCATTATTTTTTAACTTCCTTGATGACTATTAGTTTATTGCAGAAATGATGCATTGTTCTATACTATTACTTGTGTTGTGCATTAAACAATTGCTTTTTGTGTGTGTGACGGAAGATGGCAATGAAGGAATTTCAACAGGACAACCAAGCATTCGATTATTATGTGATGCACACTGTGCTGAAAGTACGCTAGGCGATAAAAGCCCAGAATTGTAGGTGCACAGTTGTTTTGCTAGAATTTTGCATAAATTATTCCATTTTTAATTCCACCTTTTAATTTGTAAAGTTCTATGTAGCTTATTGGAATTTGTCTAAATACGGTGGGAATTATCACGTTACTAATTTATCAACTGCAACGATTTCTTTAACGACTGTGGTAGGAACGGTTGTAAAAGGGGGTGGGGGGGGGAGAAGCTCACTTAACAAATGTCCCACTTAACAACATAAATTTGGGGGTCAATTGTAATTGTAAGTTGAGGACTACCTATAATGTACCCTTCTGTTTAACTATGTCTGGTATAGCCGGAGAGAGAGAGAGAGAGAGTGAGTCCGTTTTCCAATTCTCCAAATGCACCATTTAGTGGTGTTTTAAAGGTTTGTGTGTCCAGCAGCAGCCACAAAAGCCAATGCAATCCTAAATTGCATTAACAGAGGGATACAATCGAGATCAAGGGAGGCACTAATACCACTCTATAAAGCCTTAGTAAGACCCCACCAAGAGTACTGCATCCAGTTTTGGTCACCACATTATAAAAAATACACTGAGACTCTAGAAAAAGTACAGAGAAGAGCAACCAGGATGATTAGGGGACTGGAGGCTAAAACATGGGAAGAACTGGGCATGGCTAGTCTAGTGAAGAGAAGGACCAGGGGAGACAGAATAGCAGTCTTCCAATATTTGAGGGGCTGCCACAGAGAGGAGGAAGGGGGTCAAGCGGTCTTCCAAGGCACCTGAAGGCCAGACAAGGAATAATGGATGGAAACTGGACAAGGAGAGATTCATCCTGGAAATAAGGAGAAACTTTCTGACAGTGAGAACAATCAACCAAGGGAACAGACGTTGCCCTCGGAAGTTGTGGGAGTGCCATCACTTGAGACTCTCAAGAAGAGATTGGACTGTCATCTGTCAGAAATGGTGTAGGGTCTCCTGCTTGGGCAGGGGGCTGGACTAGATGACCTACAAGGTCCCTTCCAACTCTGATTATCTGTTATCTGTTTACTAAAGCCATACTTCAAACTCAGCTTCTCCCCAAAAAATTCAGCGGGCATACCGAATAAAACTGAGGTGCACCCCTCCTTCAAAATCCAACTTTCTCAAAAGTCAGGTCCACGCTTTATCTGAAATTTATCTGATCATCTTTTTTGACGAGATGAATAGAATGTAAAGATGTTTAGTGAAAATGACCAAAGAAACTCTAAAGAAGAATAGGATACATGATGTATGTGTATGTATGTATGTATGTATGTATGTATGTATATATATATGTATATATATGTATGTATATATATATATATATATATATATATATATATATATATATATATATATATATATATATATATATATATATATATATATATATTCTATGTTTGATGTGGATGTATGATTATATCACAACGTGATGATGTCTCATTCATCATCTTCAGGCTTCTGTCTTAGCTCTGTGCTTCTCAGAGTGAATTACATACACTACATCACTCTGAGAAGCACAGAGTGAAGACGAAGCCAAGATGATGAAAGACTCACACGTGCAATATATACGGAACGAATAACAAAGATCCATATATATATATGTAAAGTAATATAAATAAATAAATAAATAAATAAATAAATAAATAAATAAATAAATAAATAAATAAATAAATAAATAAGGTAATTTAATAATAATACAATAAATAAGGACAGTAAACAAGCGATAGATTATATTTGTAGTAAATGAATCGAATTGTCACTAAAGGATATACACACTGTTATGACAATGCTGTAAAATGTGAGAACTTTTTTCTCTTTTTTAAAATTCCCTGAAATCTTGAATAAACAAAATTATTTTAAAAAAAATTAAAAAAGAATGCCACATAAAACAAGATCTGTGAACAACTAACACCCGGCGTTAACACTCAGTCTCCCTTCGGAAGCTATGCTGAAATACTCAACACTTACATGACTTGTGGTGTCGGAGATCTGCTGTTCAATCAGTTGTACAATTTGCTTAAAAGTTGGCCGCTTCACAGGGTCAGCATCCCAGCAGCTCTTCATGATGTTAAAGCTATGGGTACAGTCAGAATGAAGAAAATGAAAAACATCGATCGTAATTTTGAGCACGTTTTTTTTAGAAACTTTTAGAAAATTCATAGGCATGCAGTTTGGTTCGTTTTGCCCAAGCCAACCATTAGTTTAATTAGCAAAAGTGTAAAAATGCTTTCTTAAAACAATTCTGAAAAATGCAATGTGTGTCTAAGGGTCCCAGCCTCCCATCTGTCATACAGCAGTAGATCAAGGATAATCGTTGTGCTTTTATATTATACTCCTTGGAAACTGAAAGAATTCTGCTATGGCGCTTGCTGGAATTGTATATGCATTTTTTTTTTAATTCTCAATGTGAATGAATGCTGCTAACAGTCTGCAAGGGTTCATATGAAGTAAACTGTGAGGAATTCTAGAAGAGCTGAACTTATTTTATTAAGTACTGAGACAAGCATTCCTTATTTTTCCTGGAATGCTCACATGATCCTCATTCAATGTTGCAATCTCACGGGCATTCCAGAAAATGCTGCCAAAGGAGAGAAAAAATTAAACTGATTGACAAGCTTATTAATTTTATCTACATGCTAAAATATGCATACGTACATAGACACACATGCTCTACTGGAAATAGATCCAACAGTGATGTTTTCATTTACTCTTCAATTAACAGAAAAACAGAGTTGGAAGGGACCTTATAGTCCAGGCAGGAAAATTCATTTTTGCTGATTTTTAGGAGAGTAACTATTGACACAGAGCAACGCCCCCCCCCCCCAAATTCCTATTCAATGCAAAAAGGACATTTTGTCACTAACCTATAATAAGGCAATGTGTTATAATTGGAAAACCAATGATCAGGATCAATGACTAAATTGATGAATTGGCTATACATAATCGAAAGCCGGTGGCATCAGACCATCGTGAATGATCTAACTTTAGGACATAAATTTGGTTTAACTGTGATGGTGATGGTTATTGTTATCCAGATTGCGTAAGGTTTGCATCAGGAATCAAATAACCACTATGTACCTTCCGTGCATATGAGGTCACACCACAATGGGTTAATTTCAAAAGATTTGGAAGTATTGGACAATGCATGCAAGTGGGAATAAATGTGGGATATTAACTGACCAGGGCCTGTGGTCACAATGGGACGAAAAGAAAGTGCCATGGCTAATTGTAACTCCGTTTCTTTTCCCCGGGATCATTATTCAAACTGAATTCTACAAATCTGGCCAATATATGAAAATGCGAGAAGAGATCTATGATTTAGTCTACTACTGAAACTTTTCGAGAGAAAAAAACAGCGTAAAATAAAATTAGTATTTCCATCAAAACTGGATAATCGGCATTTTAAAATAAATTCAGACTCACATTTCTGGAGGTGCATATTCTGGACTAAACATTCTGTATCCTTCCTTGATGTTTTTGTAGAACTTGGAATCCACAGGCATTCCAGGGTAGGGACTGCTTCCTGTTAAAGAAGATTCTATCTATTAGTATATGATTTTAATTACAGGTTTATTTGTATTGATTAACCAGGGGACTCTATTTTAAATGGATTTCTGTTTCAAAAATGAGAGTGGTAAAACATCCAGGAAACAAATGCAGGTAGTTCTTGACTTAGGATCACAATTAGCCATATCTAGTCATCTCCTACCCCTAGAGCTAGGGCCTTTGCTAGCAGTGCTGGCTCTTCCTTCCCAAGGATCAGCCCACAGATTTCCACTGCTCTCCTCTCCTCTGCCTTTTGCACATCAGGCACTGGACCCAGCTGTTCCATCTCTTCCTCATCAGCCACTCCATATCTGGAGGCTGTTGACCTTCCATCTGAGGGCTGATGGATGGTCCAGGCTCTGCCTCTATCTCTGACAGCTCCATTCCCTCTTCCCCCTCGAAACTCTCAGATTGCCCTGACTCCCATGCCTCCTCCTCCTCCTCCTCCTCCTCCTCTGATTCGGCTGCTGGAGGGGGCCAGCAGCCGACAGGCCACAACACTACCTGTATAAAGAACATATGTAATCCCCAGGGGTATGTTACCTAAAGAGAAGAGTTCCCAAAGCAGAATTCCATAAGACCAAACATCGCTCTCAAAGGTGTACACACATTCAAAGATACTCTCAGGGGCCATCCACTTCACAGGAAGCCGTGCCTGGGCAGAAAAAGGAAGAACATGTTACCAAAAAATAATAATAATCAATAAAAGATCTTATCCTATGCAAAGTGAAAGTCAACAGTTATTTGACAGAGCTTTCACTGGATTAAACATTTAATTGAATGCCTCAGTTAGCTTTCAGTACATTAATTGTTAATTAATCTTGTTGTTATGAATTTGCATGTAATCAAATATATCATAAAAACAGTCCCTTGTTGCTGGAAGAACACTGCAAGAATACGAAAGATTAAACTTTTTTTTGTGGTTGTTCCCCTTCAACAATTAAAGAGACCAAGCGCCCCTGAGAACTTGTACTTCTTTTCCTTTGGGGAGGAATATCAGCAATGGGTAGAGCAGATTGAAACCATCTGTTGCCATACAAGAAATGGAAATTACTGTCTCTCTTTTACCCTCCCTTTCAGAATGAGCACATATGATCCTGGGCAGAAGGGCCAGTAAATTAGTAAATTAAGGATAATGTCAAAACTGTGTAAATACTGTTAAACATGCTGTTAACGTCAAGCCCAGTAAATTAAAAATTAGCTTCTTGGCTTGTCATCTGAAGCTTTTATTGATGAATAATTAAAGTTATTTAATAATTATGTAGTAATTTGATTCCTAACACAGAAGAAAACACAATAGAAATGGGCACCGATTGTGCCATATAATATTAAACAATCCCACCAAGATACTGAAGGAAATGTTACTTTAAAGGTTTTGTGAAACTTCATTCTGTCTATTAGAAGTGACTAACAATCTGCTTTTCATGAATGATGAGTGAATGAAATGAATGAATGAATTCCTTTCCTGGCTGCTCTTGTAAATAATTTCCTTTGAGATGGACAATATGATGACCATCTCATCTCGCCGGATTCAATTTAATTGCAGTTGTATCTGAGCGCCAATTCCCAATTGTGTGGCCTTGTACACGTTAGATTTAATTTGCCGCAATTTTCCACTTGAAGTGACCAAAGACTTTGAGGACAACAATTTTCCTGTGTCCTATGGTTATTGTTCCCATGTATTCTGTATCTTTGTTAATTTAAAATTCATGTCTTCGTCCATTTGCAATTCCTTTCAAGTCAAAATAATGTAAACTCAGCTTTAAATTCGACTACATTCAAAAAAGCCCATCTGGAATTTGGATTTGTCCAATATATAGACCCATGGGTTTATGTTTTTAATCGCTACTATACAATTCATATTCTTTGTTACAATTTCTATTGCAAAGTATTATTATTTTGGCTTTGTTACTTAAATCAGACTCATTATACATTTCATCCAATGATAACCACTGCATGGTACAAGAATCATACATTTATTTTGAAGTTTAGGAAAGTAATCTGCATTACTATTTCAATTAATTGTATGAAGTAAAACTTTTAAATGAGAGTGGTAAATTCTATATCAAGAATGAATGGAATCATTCTACTGTATAGTGCAATATTAATGCAATACCAGGGGTTTTCAATTCAATGTATGGAATGTGAAGGATGTGTGTTTGTGTTTATTTTCATGGTCATAATGTACACTGAAGGTGGTACTTAATTTCATTGTACGAGGTGCAATGGCAATAAAATAAAATAAACTAGAATTATTGCTAAAAGCCAAATGAAATGCTGACTCCTGTCACTTTAGAGCAAGATCAGTATTTCCTTAACATGTGCTTTAGGTTAGCTAAGATACAGTAAAGGAACATCTTCTACCTTCTTGGGTCCAATTACAAATATCCATTTTTCTAAATCATTCTGACCACAGAACAGGCAACTCAAGATAGTAAAAGCTCTTTAATCCAGGCAAATGGAATGCAATTTACTTGTTGCCCACCTGCAAACTGTTATCCCGCAATTTAGAAAAACCAAGTTGCGGATAATTAGCCAGAAGCTAGAAAGGACACCTGATCTCACAATTCATTTGGTCAAGCAAATACTGTCCCTATTAAGGGGCTTCCAGACTTGCTTGTGTAATAATATTTATTAGCTCTGTAAAATGCCTACGTCCCACTTTGAATTTAACAGGAAAAGCAGTAAAAAAAAAAAATCTGTGCTAAAAGGAAGAAACACGGGCTTTTGTGTTCCAACCTCAGATGAACTGAATCTTCATTATCACAGACTGCTTCAACGACATCACCAATACACAGGGACAGATTACAAGTTTAGAATAAAAACTGGAATAACAACTTTACTGTCACTTTGAATGTACACTAATCGGCATACATTAAAATGAAATTTCGTTGCATATACAGCTCTCAAAGGGTCACCACCTCCAATATAGACTACATAGCCATGATAGAATAAATAAATGCAAAATTATGCAAATGCCCACATATATTATATGACATAGCGAACCAACATAGTCTAGTTTGGATCATCTACATGGCGAGAAAAACGAATCTTGTGAGTTTACCAGACGGATGGCATGGGGAACAAAGCTGATACAGAATCTGGTAGTCCTGCTAGAAGTACATCGAAACTTCCTCCCAGAGGGGAGCAACAGAAACAGACCATGAAGTGGGTGTGTGGGGTCTCTAACAATGCTTTGAGCTCTAAGCATCCAGCGCTTATGGAGCAGTATCCTGAATAATGGGAAGTGAGCTTCCTATAAGCTTCTCGGTTGTCCTTACTACTCTCTGTATGGACTTTCCATCTGAGGCACTGCTGCCACCAAACCAAACAGTGGTTTGGTGAAAAAGTTCAAAGAAGAGATGAAGAAGTTTATATCGGGGAAACCATTTGCAATGAGCTAATGAAAGGCAGAAGGAAGCGTGCCTTTTGTTTGGAAAACCAGCCAAATCTGGGGGTTCCCTCTCCAAGCTTTCTACCCTTAGAGGGAAGAATCACTTACTAGAGCTAGTTGCTGGGATTTATGGTCATAAACTAAAATTTGATGCTACCACCGAGAGACATAGGTTGGACCAAACATACTTACATTTCCTTTGACCACATAATTTGAGTCATTCCTGATGTCTCTTGCAAGGCCGAAGTCACAGATTTTTGTTATCCGTCCATGAGTAAGTAATATATTCCTTGCTGCCAGGTCTCTGTGAATGCACTGAAGAAATACAATTGCAGAATGTACATGTAAGGCAAGTAATTAGGACTGCAGAAAAAACAATTGATACCAACCTGCCTTCCCCATTGAGGACCTGTATACTGCATGAATCAAAAAGAGGGCTGTGAAAATACTTACAGACCCCTCACATCCTGGACATAAATTGTTTCAACTCCTACCCTCAAAACAATGCTATAGAGCAGGATCCCCAACCTTTTCGACGCGCTGCCCGGTTCGGCGTCAGCTGGCGCCGCGTCCGGTTCGGCGTCAGCTGGGCGCCGCCATCTTTTTTGACGAAAAATCACTTCCGGTGACGTCACGAAGTGATTTTCAAAAATGCGGCGCTAGCGCTTCTGGTGAGCTTTTTCGGGTAGAAATGGTTTTCTACCCGGAAAAGCTCACCAGCGCTTGGCGCCGCCATCTTTTTGACGAAAAATTGCTTTTTTACCAAAAAGATGGCGGCGCCAGCAACCAGCGGCCCGGTAAGGCTTGTTCCGCTGACCGGTACCGGTCCGCGGACCGGCGGTTGAGGACCCCTGCTATAGAGCACTGCACACCAGAACAACTAGAGACAAGGACAGTTTTCCCCCGAAAGCCATCACTCTGCTAAACAAATAATTCCCTCAACAGTGTCCAACTATTTACAAAGTCTGCACTACTGTTACTATTAATCTTCTCATCACTCCTTATCGCCCATCCCATCCCACTTGTGACTGTAACTTTGTTGCTTGCATTTACATTGACTGTTTCCTAGTATATTTGACTGCTTATTGTACTCTATGACTATTATTAAATGTTGTACCAGATGATTCTTGACTCTTGACGAATGTATCTTTTCTTTTATGTACACCGAGAGCATTTGCACCAAGACAAATTCCTTGTGTGTCCAATCACACTTGGCCAATAAAGAATTCTATTCTATTCTATTCTATTCTATTCTATTCTATTCTATTATTCTATTCTATTCTATTCTATTCTATTCTATTCTATTCTATTCTATTCTATTCTATTCTATTCTATTCTATTCTGACTAAAGTACTGACAGCCAACAGCTTCCACAAAAGCAAAATCACTGGCCTTATCCACAAAAACATACTGAGACATAATGGAGACCTAGAAGATGAACAGACCTATGGAACAGCTGTCCTGCCCTACATAAGAGGTACTACAGACAAAATCAGTAAGATACTACACAGGCATCACATCAAGACTGCCTTCAAAACAGACAGAAAAATAGCAGCCATCCTAAGAAACCCCAAAGATAAAATTGACCTGGAAAACCAAGGCATATAAGAAGTCCCCTGTCTATCATGCCCTGCCACATACATTGGACAGACCAATAGAAGAATAAGTACCCACCTGGATGAACACAAAAATGCAGTAAAAAAGCTGGAACACACTTCTTCACTAGTTCAACACATGAAAGCCACAGGTCACAGCATCGACTTCAATGGCACCAAAACCCTAGCCACTATAGAAAACCCCAGCTACAGAATTATCAGAGAAGCCATAGAGATTGAAAAAAAGACCTGAAAGCATGAATAGAAGAGATGACTCCACCAGACTGTCAATTATTTGGAAGCCTGAACTCTCAAACAAAATCTCCACACCACAAGCCAGGCAAACACCTGGGCACAAACAGACTCCCCCTGATACCTCCAGCTCAAACACACCCCAACCAGGCACCCAGATGAAACCTAGCTTCCTAATAAATGATAGCTGTCCGTTTACTCGGAGCCAAGCTGCACTAAAAGCCTCCAATACAGGAAACACAATGTTGCCAGCCAATCAAGACAAAAAAAAGCTACAAAACAGACAGAAGATATTAGAAACACCAATCAAGCAGAACACAGCAAACTCCAAGACCAATAAACACAGACCAAGACTCCCAACCAATCAGGATGAAGAAAAAACCATTCTGGCACAGCAGTAGGCTAGCACCAAATTTAAAACAGAAATGGCTGTGAAAGTCTGACTCACAGATGAACACAATACAGAAGCCTGATAATGGCAGATGAGATTCTGGTGAAACGTTGCTACAACTTTAAAAGCACAACTATAATGACGTGGGAAAATACCCGAACAAAGCTGAATACCATATCTATATCTATATCTATGTTTTCTTAAGTTTTCGCGGGTACTTACATGTATGGCATATATGTATGTATGTATGTATGTATGTATGTATGTATGTATGTATGTTAGTTATTCAGCTTTGTTCGGGTATTTTCCCACGTCATTGTAGTTGTGCTTTAAAAAGACCAGCAACATTCGGCAGAATCTCATCTGCCATCATCAGGCTTCTGTATTGTGTTTGTCTGTGAGTCAGACTTTTACAGCTGTTTCAGTTTTAAATTTGAGGCTAGCCTACTGCTGTGCCAGAATGGTTTATATTGCCAGAATAGGAGTAGGCTAGCCCCAAATTTAAAACTGAAACAACTGTAAAAGTCTGCCTCACAGACAAACACAATACAGAAGCCTGATGATGGTAGATGAGATTCTGCTGAAACGTTGCTACAACTTTAAAAGCACAACTACAATGACGTGGGAAAATACCCGAACAAAGCTGAATAACATACATGTAAGTCCTGGCGAAAACTTAAGAATATGAATACACACACACACACACACACACACACACGCACGATGATCCTATATTAACACAAAAAATATACATTTCAACCTTGTACAAATATCCATTCACAGGTCATATCATTAAGATCACAATTTCCTGATAGCTCAAAACATGCTTCAGAAGAATATTCTGTGGAAACCAATGGCGAATGCTTCTATGTAAACTTCAGGTTCAGAATGCATTTGGTCACTATTTCTAAATTAAAGTATAATCTTATGGCTTCTGGGACAGAATCTGTGGGTCACAATATTGGTGGTTTGAGTCTGGAGAGAGAATTTTGATCTTAAGAGGAGTTGCATCTGATTTCCCCCTTCTTTTCACACCAGCCCACAAGGCTGCATCTTGTTTAGATTTTGGCATTCTCATTTCAGAAACCAACAAGAGGGTTATCACAGATGTCAGAGGAGGAGGAATAGAAGAAATAGCGCCAATCCAAAAGGCTATTGATATTGGCAATATTATCTCATTTATTTCCAGTAACACAGGGGTTCTCTAAGCAAAACATTGTACACTTGAGGCCAAGCGTGCAATGTAATATTTTTTTTTGAAGTTATACAACAGGGCACTGAAGAACTTGCAGATTTCATGCCTATCTGCAATTGGAGATGCCTTGCCAAAAATTGGTGCTAGACACTGCCTATCTGATATATAGGCAAAGACTGAAAAAAATGGGACCAGAGTTCCTATTGTTTCTACAAGATAATACAAGATTGTACAAGATTGCACTTCTCTAAAGATTTATTAACAATGAAAGTACAGAGAACATCGTGATTCTTATACGAAAGGGAGGAAGTATGATAATCTAATATCATTCCATACATATATTTAAAAAATCTATTTTCTTGAGTCTCTACTTACATTTTTAGATGAAAGAAAGCTCATCCCCTTTGCTACCTGGTAAGAAAAACTTAACAGATCTTCAACATCCAGAGCTAATTCATCATCTTCTAAAATGGCAACCGTGACATCCTGATTAGCCAATGACCCTAAGCAGAACATGTGGGAACAATAAATGGGAGAAATGATGTGACTTGGAAACAGAGCAGACATTTTATCGACAGAGCATGGCACCAAGGTCCTACAGAAATGCTATTCAAATAAATTCTATTTATTTGATGCTATTTAATGTTATTTAGTTTCTTTTAAAAAAAAGAATATAAATTCCCCCAGCCAACGTTAACATTGTAAAATTGCTTTCACTTCTTTTAACCTAAATTTTATTTTAACTGGCATGTGTAAGCAAATATCAACAATTTCAGAACAAAAGTTCCCACCCTTTTTTCCAATTACCTAGTCTTTTAGTGGTTTTGGCGTGGACAACTTGAGAAACTCCTGGTTTCATGTCCATGTACTCATTGGTGGCATCACTGTGTGGAAAGCAGAGGAAATATGAGATTAATTCATACATGGCGTTCAAATAAAGAATACCTTTTACAAGAACAAAGGAAGCATGTAAAATCTTCAATTGCTAAATAAACCACATTTCTTGAAAAGAAACCAAAATCTATTATTAACCTGATGAAAGGTGAAGACACCTGGCTATGGGACTGAAGATACCACTGTGAGCGCTATATTTGAATTCTGACATTTTACAGGAAAGGCTCTTAGAATTAATAATGAAAAGGCAGTTTAAATAAGAAGTTGTTTGGGCTGAAGAAGGTTAATCTTCTTTACAGAACCAAAAAATTTTCCTTTTCCAAAAGCTATCTTATTGTAGGAAATTCCCTTTATTAATTGACGGACCTCCTGAGAAATGACTTATCACTGATTTTGTTTGAATAACACAAATTAAATAAGAAAGCAGCAGATCATAATGTTAAGAGGTCTTTTTGCATGCAGATAATTTCTTGTTAGAAGGAATAGTTAATCTTGACCTGATAAGTTTTTTATCTGATTATTTATACCTCCTGAAAGAATTTCTACTTCATATTATATACACTTTGGGCAAAAATTATTTAAAAATTAAAAGGTTCGGACCTCTATTAGCATCTGACGTTAGTTATCTCCATTTTTTCTAACTGGATGCCAGATCCAAGTGAACTTTGGCTAGCTCAAAAAACTATGAAGAAATGAATTTCTTTGTTTATCTAAAAGACACAGAGATAATGGTTTAATAAGAATTAAGAAAGGGGATTCTGCAAGGTGATAAGCGGGAATGTAAATGTATTTGAAGTTATAAACTATTTAGAAAATAGGGAAAGGTAGATTATCAAAATGAAAGATTAGAACTGGTATTTTTTATTGTTATTGGACTGTTTGCTTGTTAAACTATATATGGATATAAATAGAATAAATGTGAAAAAAGAAAAATTATAAGTTTATTATCTATGTTTAATGTATGTATAGAAGATAGCTGAAATGAATTATGAGGATTGTTGCAAGATTAATATCAGTGTTTATGACTAATTGAATAGATTGTTCTTTCTGAAATTATAAATAATTTCTATGTAATAGAATCTGACCTAAAAGGTATATATGTTATGTAGTTGTTAGGAGATTATTATTAATTTTTTAGGTAATAATTAAAAGTTAAATGCATATTGGGATTTAAAGGGGGGTTAATTAGAGAATATATAAGTTATAGGGGTGGCATACTCAAATTAGTAATTGTGGGGGGAAATCTCTTTGAAATGTTTAAATTGAATTAGAATTTGTGAATTGATGAAATAAGAATACGCGATGAAACAGCAAACCTGAGAGATAAAAGTATAATAGTATAATGAATATGAAGGTATGAGATATGAAACTAAATGTGAAAGATGAGTATGTAATATAGTCATGTTTGTACGGGAGTGTGAAAACCTGGAATCATGTTGTTCACTACAAAGAGATGTTTTTAAAATGTGAAAAATGAAATAAAATTGTATTAACAAATGAATTTCTTAAGCACGTTGGTAAGAGACCATGTAATAGTAACTATAGTTATTGGGGGCCTGAATAATTTGGTTAATTAATGGAACAATATTTGTGACCCAATGGGTTAGTTGGAATAAATGTCCAAAGGAAATGAACTGGACTGTGATTCCTAAAAAAATTTGTAAGTCTCAAACTAAGCGGATTTGTCACAACAATCCACCTTAACAAGCTGCTTTGTTTTTACCAATACAAGCTGCTTTGTTTTAATACAAGGCACCTTGACATCTCCAAAACACCACCGCTGAACTTCCTTGAATGACCATTTCATTTTGCCAACTGGGGGTCTCTACACCCAGAAGTTCTTGTTCTCAAGCAAAGCACCGAGGCTTCTTGTCCACTTAGAAGGGATCTGTAGGGCAGCGGCCCCAACCTCTTGGGCACCAGAGACTGTTCCATGGAGAGAGGTTTTCCCACGGACTGGAGGGGGCATGGTTTCGTGTGTTGCCTGTATCCCATGGATGGGGCTATGCTTGTTGGCGCGGCCCGGTTTCTGGCATAGCGCGGCCCAGTGCCAGTCCACGGACCAAGGGTGGGGACCACTGTTGTAGCAAATGGCCAAGGGAGGAGGGGTCAAATGCCTCATCAGTCATGAGTCTCTTCGCGCCCGCAACAGATGTTACATCCAGCCCACCTTGAATTCCTGTGACTCATTATCTACCACCAGTTTGCTTGGGCTCATTAGTAGCTCAGATTCTTGTAGAGAACTTATGCTTGCAATAAATCTTTATATCCATTTGAATTGCCTGGATTTCCTGATTTCCCTGGCACTTGACAGAGTCACTGCTTCCTAGAATCAGTCTGAAAAAGTGTTTCCCTGGAATTCCTAAGGATGCTAAATGCCCTTAGAAGCCCTGTGTATTGGTTATTAAACTCAGATTGCTGTGCCCATTGTGTTTAAGATATAAATACTTCCTCTCTGGATTACAAAAATCTTAATCAGTAGTTCGTATTAAAACTGATGCTTTCTTAGAAAGCTAACTTTCTACTCCAGAGCTTCTGTTTGTCCTATAATGCAGACATATCAGAAAACCAACTCCATAGGATACGGCAGGAGTGGGCAACTATCACCCTGTTTTTATATCCTGTGGACTTCAACTCCCAGAATTCCTGAGACAGCATCCCTGGGTTACAGTAATACACAATTACAAGTGCGCCTGTATTTTACCTACCCTCTCTCTTATATCCCATCCCACTGAGTCAGGGAGGAGTCGATTTCTCTTAATTCTACCTATTTTCTCTCAACTTAAGGAACGCTTCTGCACATGTTGTCTCTATAAGATTCTGAATATTCCCTTCACAGCCATCTCTGTTGCCATTTTGTCTGATCCCCAAATCACAATACTCAAGTTTCCAAAGCTGTGTGATACAATTTTGTCATGACAAAATAAAAGACAAAAACCGGTGTTGTAGGTTTCCATTCAAGCTTAACACATCGAAGTTACTCAAAAATACATTCCCCCAATGTGACCCACTCTCAATTCCAGCTATTCAGATGGACCCATTATACAAGTATCTTGACCTACTGCCATTAGCTGGGCATTGTGGCTCTCTACCATTCTACCTCTCTTTTTGAAATATATAGCAGGTAGACAATGAAATGTTGCTCAGCCCCAGATGAATGTACAGAAAATGTAACTATAACATCAGAAGAAGAATTGAAACTCCCTCTTAAATAGAAGACTACGCGCTAAAGACTTGCACCGTTAATCCAGAATTTGCATCCTTGCACAGAAATCAGCTTCTTGGGTGGATATGGACCCAAACTATTTAAAAAACTTACATGAAAGACACACAGAGTATATACCGTACTGCAGTGATCCCCAACCTTTTTTATGGCGCGGCCCGGTATCGGGCATCAGACGGGCGCCGCCATCTTTTTTGATGAAAGTGCTTCCGGTGAGCTTTCTACCCGGAAAAGCTCACCGGAAGCACTTTTTCATCAAAACAAGATGGCGGCGCCCAGCAAACCAGCTGCCCGGTAGGACTTGTTCCACGGACCGGTACCGGTCCGTGGACCGGTGGTTGGGGACCCCTGCCGTACTGGACACAATTCTGAAGAATGGTGAATTTATAAATACTGTAAAAAGAATCAACACCCCACACTCCCCCCCGGTGCCTGTACAGCTCTTGTAAAACAGGCACAAATTTCTAAAAGCCAAAAAAGCATACAAAAATGCACTATGATTTCCTGGGAATAACTGCCAATTCTGGCGACACAGCCTTACTACATGTGTTCTTTCTGATAGAGGATGTTCTTGTAAACAGCAGTTTCTTCAGGCCTCTGGCAAATGAAGGAATCTCGTTTCCTCCTTAGGAAATTCAAAAGGTCGCCATAACAGCAATATTCAGTGATGACCAGAGTAGGACCTGCAGATGCAAAGGAAGTGTGAAGCGTGGGTGAATTCTGCATTCTGTCTGAGACTTTACAAAAAGAAATTTCTTTTAAAAGATTATTTGTCTACACGTACAAAAATGGGACCTTTTCAAAGCCGCACTATAGATTAGTGTTTTGGCTTGAAAAGTCAGAGCAGAATTACATCAGCAAACATCTTCATTCAGAAGCTGGGTTTTCATCCCGATTAGAATGCTGTCGTTTCCAATTAATTATCCCCGCACATCAATAGGACTGCAGTGCAGAAACACACATATGCACACGCACACTAAGTAAATTCTGTGTTATTGGCGCAAACCAGATACATCTGTTTCATTTTAAAGACTCCTTCCTGAAGAAACATCTCCGTTCCAAATACAAGCTTTTAACATTTATTCCTTTGATTTACCCCATTTATTATTCATATAGTAATGTTAGAAACAACATTAAATATTATAGTTCTCAGTGTAATAGAGAGAAAAAAAGCACACATTTGGACAGAACAGCTATTAAGACTGAAAGCCAGATGCTTATGACTTTTAGAAAACATATTAAAAGATCAAAACATGATAGAATCAGGTTGTCTGTAGTACAAAATATTTTTATATCAAAAATGCGTGTTCCAAGTGCCCGGCTGGTAATTTAAAAAATGAAATATATAATAATATTGTCTGGAATTTCAATTATTGAATGCTGGCTCATACGAGTAGATCATAATAATTCTCTTAACTATCTTAAAGCATATTTCGGCAACTATCCTTCTAGAGCAGTGTCACCAACCAGTGGGCTGGGGACCACTGGTGGTCCGCGAGAAAATTTTGGTCGTCTGCAGGGAAATGTCACCCCCAAAGCACCCCCAAAGCAATTAATCCAGGCTGTGAGGGGACACAAGGCTGCACCGCCCACATGACCCGCTGGAACACAAGGCTTGCATTGCTTGCATTGAAAACAACACGAGGTAGTGAGGGGAGGGGAGAAAAGGCGGAGAGGGGAACTTGCCTCACTCACCCCACGCGCCTGGCCTGGCCACTGAGCTACTTCTTTCTTCTTCTGCTTTTGGCTGCACGCAAGGAAAGCAGTAAAAGTCTTTCTTTCTCTCCCCCAAACCCCGCCAGAAATGAGTCTTTGGGACCCTGCAAGGCATCCTGCTCCAAGAGGCTGCGCCCAGCAAAGACTCATTTCTTGTGGAGTTTGGGGGAAGAGAAAGAAAGACTTCTGATGCTTCTGCTGCTTTTCTTGCATGAAGCCAAAAGTCTCTCTTTCTCCTCCCTGAGAACGGAGCTGGAGATGGGATCCTGCGATCCCAAATAAAGAATGATCGATTGGTAGGAAAACGGGGTGGGGAATTTTTCTGCAACCTTTTTGGGGATTTTCCCAGGGTCCCTGGTCTGCAGGATTTTAAAATGATAAGTTTGGTGGTCTCTGAGGTCCAAAAGGTTGGCGATCCCTGTTCTACAGGGTTTGTCAAAGTAAAATTACTACTTGCTTATGTTGAGATGGATATCATAAAAAAAACTTTTAACCACTGGCGGGTGCAGAAAAACACAGTTAAAAGACATGGATAAAGTCTTATATGTACAATATAATACAGTAGATAATCAAAGTACGCAGTCTGAAGGCTCCTGATTGGTATTTTGGTAAGTCAAATGGATTCACTCTGACAATACTCCTTTTTTTTTTCTCCACCCACAAAAGATAAGACTGCATTATATGTTTACTGAGAACCTTTGGACCATTCTCCCACAGTTTGCTCCAATTAGTATTTGAAGCTTTGCAAACATTTGTGTTACCTGAACATGCTGATGGCCTCTTTTATATTTAGATTATGCCCTTCTGTCTTTATGACGTCCCAGTCTTGGAGTAGAATAATCATAAGTATGCCGACTGGGTTCAAAATGAAAGGATTACTTATTTATGATGAGATACATAGACATTATGAATTCCTCGGGGTGCCACAGCAATCAACCCCAGAAAAAATGAAAACAGCTTTCCATCATTGCTTGGCCTCAAATATACACAGCTAGGCCCTTGTTCTTAGAAACTCTTGATGCGTGAATGGCTATCCTTCCTTCTCTTCTGACCGCGCTCAACAAACACTTGTCAGAATCTTACCTCCAATAGTACAGGCTCCAAGTAAGTTCACAATATTGATGTGATTCCCAAGGTAACTCAGCACCTTCAATTCTGACATGAGGGCTTCTTTTTCGGTGAAATGAGCACTGGCTAAAAAAAGAAAAAATATAACTCAGCAAATGGAAGTGAATCAAAAAAGGAAGGAGGAAGAAGGAATACTAGATATGTTTCCCTTTTTTGAGTTTACAGTATAAAAAAAACAGTAAAAATGGGATAAAAACCAACCCTATTGTGAAGTATTCCAATATCCAAGAATGAGTCTGGTCCCATATTGCCTGATAGCTGCCAAAACTACTATCTGTACAGGTAGTCCTCGACTTACAATGGTTCATTTAGTGACTGTTCAAAGTTACAAGGCCCCTGAAAAATGTGACTCACGACCGTTTTTCACACTTACAACCGTTGCAGCGTCCCCATGGTCACATGATCAAAATTCAGATGTGTTAAGAGTTTGCGGAAAAAATTCAAGTCCAAAAAACACACAGATGACTGATTCAGCAGGACCATTAACTTCTTTATAAACATAATAATATGAGTAAAGTTTACAATACCATTTGCAGATTCTTTCAACCTAACGTAAGCAAAAACACAAGCAGCAGCAGCAGCAGCTCAGAGCAGATATCAGACTCAGAAATGAAGTCTAGTTTCAGTTTCAATTCTCAGCAAAGCACACAGAGCCCAACCACATCCAGGCTGTCAGCTCCCATTGGCTGGTTTGTTGCCATGCTTTCTCAACTTGGCTGACTTTGTTAACCATGTCTCTGCCAATTAATAAATACACTCTGACAAAGAGGCTTTGCAAGTAGTTAATATTTATGTTGGTTGCAGTGTCCTGGGCTCATGAGATCCGCTTTTGCAATCTTCTGACAAGTGAAATGAAGATTCCCTTAAGAACCCTGTTACTAGCTGAACAAAAAGCAATGATTCACTTAACAGCCGTTGGCAAGAAAGGTCATAAAATGGGGGGCAAAACTCACTTAACAAATGTTTCCCTGAGCAACATACATTTTGGGCTCAATTGTGCTTGTAACCCGAGGACTACCTGTTATGATGTTAGCTTTTTTTAAAAAAAATGGCTCATGATCCAGATGGATCTTGACAGACTAGAACACTGGGCTGTATCTAACAAGATGAAATTCAATGTAGAGAAAAGTAAAGTCCTACACTTAGGCAAGAAAAACCAAAAGGACACATATAGACTGGGTGAAACCAGGCTCAATAGCAGTAACTGTGAGAGGGATCTTGGAGTCTTAGTGGACAACCACCTAAATATGAGCCAGCAGTGTGCAGCAGCAGCCAAAAAAGCTAATGCAATCCTAAATTGTATTAACAGAGGGAAACAATCAAGATCAAGGGAGGTACTAATACCACCCTATAAAGCCTTAGTAAGACCACATCTAGAGTACTGCATCCAGCTTTGATCACCACATTATAAAAAAGATGTTGAGACTCTAGAAAAAGTGCAGAGAAGAGCAACCAGGATGATTAGGGGGATGAAGGCTAAAACACAGGAATAATGGTTACAGGAACTGGGCTTGGCTAGTCTAGTGAAGAGAAGGACCAGGGGAGACATGATAGCAGTCTTCCAATATTTGAGGGGCTGCCACAGGGAGGAGGAAGGGGTCAAGCTGTTTTCTAAAGCACCCAAAGGCCAGACAAGGAATAATGGATGGAAACTGATCAAGGAGAGATTCAACCTGGAAATAAGAAGAAACTTTCTGACAGTGAGAACATGATACAGAAGTTGCCTTTGGAAGTTGTGGGAGCGCTATCAGTTGAAACTTTCAAGAAGAGATTGGACTGCCATTTGTCAGAAATGGTATAGGGTCTCCCACTTGGGCGGGGGATTGGACTAGATGACCTACAAGGTCCCTTCCAACTCTGATTATCTGTTATCTGAAATAATAATTTAAATAAATGATTGGGAAGCTAGGTTAATATGCGTAATGTACATAATATACATAAGCAAATAGAGGCCGGGAACATTCTTGAAAAATAAAATGGAGGGTCTAGCAGTATTTCATGGATCTTCTGGTATGAAGGTGGGGGGAGGGAAAGCAACCAATTACAACCACCCCAGTGAGTATTTTGTGAATGGCTCTAAGATTCCTATTGTGCCTGCCCTTTGGAACAACAAACCCCTGCAGATTAGTTTGGCCCTGGCCTCGCAGCTGTTTCCTATGTCTTCAAAGGACATGGAGCCTGTAAGTTGGATGAGCTGTGATCTTTGTTGACATGATGGTGATGGGTCGAGGTTTTTATTACACTTGAGTGCCATTATGTGCCCTTATGCATTATTAATGGGCCAGTGTGGTTTATTGTTATTATTTTCATCCTGTTGATTTGAATCCTTATGTTCTCTGTCCAGAATTCCAATTGCAAATTGGGTGGTTATGTAATGTAATAAATATGTATATATCAAGCTCTTAAAAGAGCCATAAATGCCAGTAGGGATTCCTGGTGCATTAGATCAGATTCTTTCCTTGCATGATACAGATGGTCTGTGGGAATGTCCTTAAGAGAGAGAGAGAGAGAGAGAGAGAGAGAGAGAGAGAAGAAGAGGAAAAGTTGCAGCCAGGGCGATGATGATTAGGTAGGAGATCTCTCAGCCCGCAAAGGGAATGGGGACATGCAAACATCTCAGGAGGAAACCTCCCTATTTCTCTGGAAAGCAAAGGCAAGTGGAAGGCGGATGTCCTTTGAGACTTGCAAGATTTATGTTTGCTTTTTATTTTTATTTATTTATTTATTTATTTGATTTGCCAATTGTTTACAAGATAATAAGTATAAGTGTATACATAGTTGTGAATACATGAAATGGGTACATATAAGAAAAATAAAAAAAGAATAAGAGAAACAATAGGACAGGGACGGTAGGCACGTTGGTGCGCTTTATGCACGCCCCCTACAGACCTCTTAGGAAAGGGGTGAGGTCAATAGTAGACAGTCTAAGGTTAAAGTTTTTGGGGTTTGGGGAAGAAACTACAGAGTCGGGTAGAGTATTCCAGACATTGACCACTCTATTGCTGAAGTCATATTTCCTGCAATCAAGTTTGGTGCGGTTAACATTGAGTTTTCAAGTCAGTTCAGACAAGAAATCCAAATACTAACACTACCTTTATTATTGTAAAATTACAGTAACAGAATCTTGCAGCCTCCTCTTATAGAGGCTTAAAAACACCGCAGACTGGCCTTGATTTATGTGCCTTGAGAAGCATCGCAACTTCAAAAAGCAACTTCACTTTGATATGTTAACACGTGTTGTTTACTGGTTTTGAAAATGTCTCACTATATATTTTGATTTTGAAGCTCTTAAGGGACAAACCCAATTCACTCCGATTGTCCTCCAAAATAAGGCAGGGTTACTAGGGTATATTGACCTTTCTGAGGGAACAACTTGGTTGTGCAAATTCTTCTCCAAAGAAGGTCTCCTGCTCCAACTTTGTGATTTTACAGAAAATTAATCTAGACAATCGTGATACTCAAGGTAAGCTTCACAGTTGTTGTTGCTTTTAAAGAAATCTGAGTTTCTGATGGTTTAAGAACTGAAGACTGAAGAAGCTCCTTGGATGAGAAGTAAGAAGTGAAACATCTTCAAAGAAAAACCAGAAAGTCCAGTTGCCTCTTGAAAAATCACTTTTGTGTTTCAAGAACAGTTGATATTTTACAGTATCAGCTGTTGAGGGATGATGGTGACTTTACTGTTTTCCCTTCCACAGGAAATGGAACGTGAAAACATTCTGATTATCTCTTTCCTCCTCATACAAATAAAAAGAACACTAAGAGGTTTTAATTAAGTTTCTTCCTTCTCTTTGCTTCTTCACCGAAGCTTAAACACTTTACATTCAGACTACCCAGTTTTGGCTCACTCATGCTTTCAGTTTGGTTACCTGTGTCCAGACATGGCCACATTTCATAGTACTCCTCACTTTAGGGAATGAAACAGGTTTTATTTTATTTTTATTTTATTCTATTCTATTAATTAGGACCTACAGTATCTTATTTATTTTATTTTATTTTATTTTATTTTATTTTATTTTATTTTAATTTAATTTAATTTAATTTTATTTTATTTTATTTTATTTTATTTTATTTTATTATTTTATTTTATTTTATTTTATTTTATTTTATTTTATTATTTATTTTATTTTATTTTATTTTATTTTATTTTATTTTATTTTATTTTATTTATTTTATTTTTATTTTATTTTATTTTATTTTATTATTTTATTTTATTTTTTTTTATTTTATTTTATTTTATTTATTATTTTATTTTATTTATTATTTTATTTTATTTTATTTTATTTTATTTTATTTTATTTTATTTTATTTATTATTTTATTTTATTTTATTTTTATTTTATTTTATTTTATTTTATTTTATTTTATTTTATTTTATTTTATTTTATTTTATTTTATTTTATTCTATTCTATTTTATTCTACAAACAACATTCCAGAATTCCTCAGCCAGCAAAGCTGGCTGAGGAACTCTCATCCAAAAACAGGCTAGCTATTTCCCCAGGGAATTCCATTTCTGAACTTCTTCTGTCCAAGATGAGAACGTTTAGACTAAGCAAGCTTCGTCCAGTATGGCCTATCTCTGGCTCATTTTCATTCTGCTCTCCTGATTTCCTATTTTTCTCTATTCTTCTCCTTGCCATCCAAGCTAGAGCAACATACCCCTCTTCATACGGTTGCCAAGTTCATCTTCGGCCTCTAGAATGAAGGTTTCCGTATTACGGCCAACAACCTGACATCTATCTCTGAAGTTGTCCCAAAGATGCTTTTTTTTTTCAAGAGGCAGCTGGACTTTCTTTGTTGTTCCTTGAAGACGTTTCCCTTCTCATCCAGGAAGCTTCAAGTCTGACTGCAGTCAGAACTGAAGAAGCTTCTTGGATGAGAAGCAAAATGTTTTCAAAGAAAAGCAGAGAAAATCCAGCTGTCCTTCCAAAAAGCACTTCTGGGACAACCATGACCTGGATGACTGAGAATCTCCATAGACATACCTCTCATGTTGATATCTGGCTTAGCTTCTGATAATATGCGCTAATGTCTGCATTTGATTCAGATGGCAAATCCCTCTAAGAATACAGGGTTATGTGAAGCTTTGGAAGCCCAAGGGAAGAGATTTTAAAAATTAGACCAAAGGAATTCCAAGGAACTTACATTTGAGCATTTTCACGGCCACTCTCGTTGTCCCATCAGGTTTGAAGAGACCATAGGCAGTAGCTTCAACGACTTTCCCAAAAGCTCCAGCTCCTAGAATCTTGCCTAAAAGTGTACCAAAACATGTGAAAGATCAGCACAAAACTTCCTCCAAACAGATTGTCTATAATAAAGTTAACCATGTATAAAATTGGGTGATCTGAAAGCAATCAGAGAGCTCACTGGATTCCAAAGCAAATTGCAAAGACAGAGTCCCACTATATCTGTTCTAGAAAAGAGCCAGAAACCACTAAATAGTAGGAAGAACTGTTGTTGTTTTTTTTTGACAGCTCAGAACCTATCCTATTCCCCTCTCCTCATTTTTTCATTAGCAGGAGCATGGGGGCTAGTAGTGGTCTCTGGGGACATCCTCCACCCCAAACTTCTAAGGGTTATTGTTTCTGACTTGCAAGCAGCAATGGAAAAGGAGAAAGCAGGAGGAGTAGCAATGCTTTCCCTTCCGCTACTATTTCTATTAGCGTAAAAGTTTTTTAATATTATTGTTACTGTTATGATCGGGAAACAGCAAGATTCCAAATACAAGATGCAAAAACTCTTCTTTTTGTTCCTATTGAGCGGTAATACTGGTATTCACAACTCGAGATATATACAATCCTACCATGACAGATTAGGCAACTTAAAAACATTACACAAAGAGTAGGCACCCAGAAATCATCCAGGTGTGTGTGCTGCTTTCACTATATTGATCCATTCATGTGCCTTACTTCGATAGTTACTACCTAAAGCAAGGGTTGTCCGACCTTGGCAACTTTAAGACTTGTGGACTTCAACTCCCAGAATTCCCCAGCCAGCCATGGATACATGGACGTGCCCAGAATATTTATAGGGCCATATTTAATGTATTCCATAAAGGGGGGGGGGGGAGAAGGATAGCAAATTTAGAGCAATTTTCCTCTGAATCCTTTATTTCTATGAAATGTTTCATATGCTCGAATCTAGGACCTTGCAAGACGTATAAACAAGCTGTCTATGATTCATTAAAAAGCTGTATCTCTTTCCAGGATTGAAGCTACATTGAGAGGACTCCAATAGCTACATGAGTCTGGAAAAGAAATGACCCCTTATTGTAATAGAATTATCTCTTACGAGCAACTGTGATAGGGGCAGGAATACCAGGGCTTCCATCAAAAGGACAGTATCGCTCTAACACCTCTGCTGATTTCATACGTGCATATAACACTCAAGGTAGATTTACAGAAAGACAGGAGCTGGCATTGTGTTGGCCCAATGGTGCCCTTGATCCTAAACCCTCTACAACTGTCTGGTTTCGTTCTGCAACCCAACGACAGACACAAGACTCCAGAGAGTAATTAGGACTGCAGAAAAAACAATGGCTACCAACCTGCCTTCAATCAAGGACCTGTATACTGCATGAGTCAAAGAGGGCTGTGAAAATATTTACAGACCCCCTCACATAAACTGTTTCAACTCCCACCCTCAAAAGGAAGCTACAGAGCACTGCACATCAGAACAACTAGACACAAGGATAGTTTTTCTCCAAATGCCATCACTCCACTAAACAAATAATTCCCTCAACACTGTCAAACTATTTACTAAGTCTGCATTACTATTACTGTTAATCCTCCAATTCTTCCTTTCACACATCTCCTCCCACTTGTGACTGTATGACTGTAACTTTGTTGTTTGTATCCTAATGATTTTATTGACTGTTTTCTAGTATGATTTGATTGCTTATTGTACCCTATGACTATTATTAAGTGTTGTACCTTATGATTCTTGACTCTTGACAAATGTATTTTTTCTTTTATGTACACTGAGAACATTTTCACCAAGACAAATTTCTTGTGTGTCCAATCACACTTGGCCAATAAAGAATTCTATTCTATTCTATTCTACCCCCTTGATCCTGCCTTTGTATATCATGAGATACCATAGTATGGATGCCCTTCTCTGGAATGAACTGGTAAATCAAAACAAGAAAAATTAGGCTAGGAAAAGAAAATATTTTTAAACTACATCATTATTGATACAAGGGTTCTAGAAAGATTATTGGATTGCCAGCAAGATTAAATATCTGCAAACTAACCAAAACTGAGGCAGTTTCTTGGAAATTCCCATTTCTCATCATATGGAAGCTGTGTTGGATCTATGTAGATATAGTTGTTTCCATTTATTTCATCAACCACTTTCCACTGTACCTCATATTTGGGTTTCTGGAACATAAGACATGACTTTTTTTAAAGTACTTAAACCGATAATGCAGTGGCAGGGGAAAAATGGCCTTCTAACAAGACACAATTACACACAATTCTTACCTGGATATATTTATAAACAAGGATTATGACTATAACACACATCAGTCCTGCTGCTACACCAAAGCCGATTAACAATGGAGTGAAAAGGCTGCGGCTATTTTCTTGTTCTAGAGAGACACATGTAAAAATATGAAAACTTATTACCAACTTGGTTTTTTTTACACTTATTTATAAATCGCTTTCATGCAGGCAAGTTTACAGGACAGCTGGCAAAGTTTAAAAAAAAAAAAGCAGAATATGAACATTAGTCATATTAATTAAAGCCTACACTAAAATTGACATTCAAATACTTTAAAAGGCTAGTGAAAAAGATGGCTCTTTACAGATTTAGAAATGTTGAGGCAGCAGATATCAAACACATGTACTGAAGGGTTCTGTAGCAGGGATTCTCAATGTGAGCATTTTTAAGATGCATTGACTTCAACTCCCCAGCCAGTATATAAATTCTGGAAACTGAATCCATGCAACTTAACACTGCCCAGGTTGAAAAAACACTATTCTATAGTCTGGAGGTAACCAGAAAAGACCCTCTCCAGTATCCAAAGGAAAAAAAGCCAAGTATTATGGAAAAAGTTGTGACAAAAATATATGCCTTTGGTTATCAGCATTATGAAGGAACTTGGCAATTTACAAGATCAGAGTGCTATTCCTTGTTTTCAAAAGCTTGCAGAATAAATACTGTATTCTGTTTCTGAAATAACTCACAAAATTACCTTTAATGGCAAAGTTAAAGAAAGCTGACCGCCTATCAATGGTATTGGAAGCCTCACAGGTGATTGTGCTATTGCTCTTGAGCATGCTGGTATCAATAGTACTTTCCACAATTATCTTTCCAAAGGAGGAAAATGTTGAATCTTTATATTTGGTTTTTACATTCACTGGAGAAACATTTGGAGAATCTGGACACCTGTTAAAAAAAACAAAAACAAATCATCTGAATAAAAAACAAGAAAAGGAATACTGATGGACAGGTATACCAGGGGTTATAATTTGGCATTTATAACAAGCCTTTTCTCCTAACAAATGTCCAGTTATCCAGTCATTCTGGCTGACAGACAAGAGAATGAAAGTGACATGGTTAGGATACATCAATATTCTTGCTCAGAAATTCTTGGGGATTCTAATTTAATGCTTATCCTAATGCAGCCACTGGAGATTTGGTTGCTTTCATTCAGATTCACTGAAATAGTCTTATGTTAATCATGGCAATCTTAAATCTGATTAATTTCATTGAGTTTGCACTAATTATAATTAGATCTGGATCCAACTTGGTATACCTCAAAAGTCAACAAATCTGCTAGTTTTTTCATTTATTTCTTGTGAACCTAACCTAATTTCTTTTCATTAATTTTCAAAATATAAAGAAAAAGTCCAATGCTCGTCAGAAATTGCTTAAGGCATGTTGGTGAAAGGGAGATTAGAATGCTAGGGTTGATTAATTAGTTGTTCCACTGATTAGAGACCTTCAAAATGTACGTTCGGGTACCTCCAAAGTATACATCAGCAAAATCTATTGTGGGGCCGAAAGGCAGAAGACCCAGGGTTAGGCAACTAGCTGACAAAAGATCACAGTTGTATAACTGGTACAATGATTAAGAACAGAATTGGGATCTTCTTAAATAAAACTGTTGCTTCTGGTATAAACATAATTTTGGTCAACATATGTAGGAAAATTAGAACAACAGAGCTGGACAGGCATGGGAGGTATTCTAATCTAGTCCAACCCCTGCCTAAGCAGGAAACCCTACACCACTTCAGACAAATGGTTATACAATCTCTTCTTTAAAACTTCCAGTTTTGGAGCATTTACCACTTCTGGAGGCAAGTTGTTCTGTGGATTAATTGTTATGTCAGGAAATTTCTGCTTAGTTCTAGGTTGCTTCTCTCCTTCATTAGTTTCCACTCATTGCTTCTTGTCCTGCTTTCAGGTGCTTTGGAGAATAGCTTGACTCCCTCTTCTTTGGGGCAGCCCTGAGATATTGGAAGACTGCTATCATGTCTCCCCTAGTCCTTCTTTTCATCAAAGTAGACATACCCAGTTCCTGCAACCGTTCTTTATATGTTTTAGTCTGCAGTCCCCTCATCATCTTTGTTGCTCTTCTCTGCACTCTTTCTAGACTCTCAACATCTTGTTTACATCATGGTGACCAAAACTGGTTGTGGCCTGACAAAGGCCTTATAAGGTGGTATTAACACTTCACATGATCTTGATTCTATTCCCTCTATTTTTTGCAGCCTAGAGCTGTGTTGTCTTTTTTGGAAGCTGCGGTACACTGCTGGCTCATATTTAAGTGATTGTCCACTAGGACTCCAAGATCCCTCTCACAGTTACTACTATTGAGCGAGATACCACATATACTGTACCTGTGAATTTTATTTTTCTTGCCTAAATGGAGAACCTTACTTTTTTTCACCATTGAATTTCATTTTATTAGATAGCACCCAACGTTCAAGTCTGTCAACATCCTCTGATATCTGTCAAGATATCACAACCAGAGATATTTTACGACTAATCTAAGATATCATGATTGCTGCTCTTAATTAGGGGGGGGAGAGAGAATACTTCATTAAAATAACTTCTGAAAAATGTTTTGGATAGGAAAAACATTATAAATTAGCAATAACGTTCAAAACATCCTCAAAATAGCAAGTATTTGTATTCCCACTTGCAAATGAATTACCTGGAATGAAAATACAGGCAATCTTGTTAGAAACATGGATAATTACTCTCGTTAACTCTTTTTCTTTCTTCCAATCTTACAAGTCACATTTGCTATATAATCTACTACGTGCAGATGGAAACCTAATTGCCCTGTGTTGTCTAAAATTGTGTTACGTTAGATAGATTATTACAGTTTGATCTAGTGGTTAAGACACCAGCTTAGAAACCAGGAGACGGTGAGTTCTAGTTCCACTTTAGGCAGAAAAGCCGGCTGGGGAATTTGGGCCGCTCTCTCTCAGCCGAGCCCACCTCAACTTACAACAGTTCATTTAGTGACCATTCAAAGTTAGAACGGCACTGAAAAAAAGTGACGATTTTTCACACTTATGACCATTTCAGCACCCCCATGGTCACGTGATTTATATTCAGATGCTTGACAGCTGACTCATATTTATGATGGTTGATTCCCTTTTGTGACCTGCTCTGACCCAAACCCTTGTCCAATAAAACAAACATGAACCAAAGGGAACAGAAACCTTTTAATGATTCTTACGAATCCCCGGTTAAAAGGCTGCTGCAAACTAATTAACTTTGATAAGCACGAGCCTCACCTAAACTGTGCGAGGCTGCCAAGAATAACCAACAAGGTTACTTAGAAATATTTTACAACACAAGTCTTCCAATACCAACTAAGATACTGTAATGTCCACGAGGCTGAGTTTCAAAACATCTTTGCTTCCTGCAAAGAACGTCCCATTCACAGCTGGCTTTTATCTTCTTGAAGGAGGGGCCATTACCATGCAGCCTTACTCCCGAGTTGCCCATGCTGCTGCAGCTGCTCTTTCCTGCGAACAATCCTGCGTGTACGCGCACTGGGCACAGGCTCCTCGGGAACCTCCTCATTGCTGCTGCCAGCCCCCACAATCTCTGAAGGCAGCAGTCCACTCCCTAATGGTCCTGGCCCCTCATCTGAGTCCTCGCTCTCCTCAGCCGTCCGCACCTGCTGCCGGCTAACCACAACACTTTCTGACAAGCCAAGTCAATGGAGGAAACCATATTCACTTAACAAGTGTGTGACTAATTTAACAACTGCAGTGATTCTGTAAACAAATGCGACAAGAAAAATCGTAAAACGGGACAAAACTCACTTTAACAAATTTCTCACTTAACAACGTAGGTCTTGGGCTCAGAGGACTTGGACAAGGTTCCTACATCCAATGCAGAGATGGAACCAGGACCATCTGGGAGTAGGGTGCTGACTCCGGAGCCCCCAGAATCTGACAGCAGCGAGGCAGAGGAACAAGGGGAGCCTGTTCCCAGTGCGTGTGTGCGCAGAGCTGCTAGAAGGCAAGAACCGCTGAGACAAAAGGGGTGACTTGGGAGTAAGGCTTGGAGGTGATTGTCCCTCCCCTAAGGTATAAAGGAAGTGCAAAGGTAGGAAAACCTTTGCAGGAAGCAACATTGCTTGCTCTGATTGATTTGGAATCTGAAAGTTCCGTGGTGAATTTGTTCTCTGGTTTTGGAAAGACTAATTGGGACTTTAGTTGTTGGCAGCACTGCTCTCCTCCTATTTGTCAAATCTGTTTCTTTCATCCCATACAGGGCAAATTATTTCTATGAGGACAGAATTTGCCAACTGTGTGGTATAGGGTGGATTAAGACTCTTCCTTCTTATCTCACTTCCAATGGAAACCCAAGAAATTTACTTTCTCATGAGGTTTCAAGCCATGGAAAGAGCACACATTGGAACACATTAGAGTTGATTCTATTCACTTCTCCTCCTTTACATTTAATCCAAAATCCAAATAAATGTTTAAAAGATCTCACCTTTGTTCAGTGGCTGGGCAAACATACCAGCTAATAGTAGGAGCTGGATATCCAGTTGCCACACAGAGTAGCATTCCATTGCTCAGTCTTTCCGAAGTGACAATCTCTGGTTTGGCTAAAGAACGAATAAAAAGAAAGAAAGGAAATAAATAAAGGGGACAGTTTATGGGAGGTCATTTCTATTTTGTTCAACTATGCCTGCAAAAGCTCCCCGTTTATAAATCTGTTTTTAAATCTTTACTTCCCCAATCCTTTCATCCCATTTTATGTCTCTATCCAGTGTTTCAAGAAGCAAAATAATCAGGAGAGGGGCAGCCTTTTCTCGTCCTTTTTTATTTTTCACATGATTCTGTTAGTTCTCTACTAACAATTATTTATGCTTTCTGTGAAGTATAAGTCAATTTTACGCATTTTAAAATTCTCTCCAAAATCCCTATCTTCCAAAACTGTAAATAGGAAAGTCCAGTTCAAATTGTCAAAAACCTTCTATGCATCTAAAAAAAAAATCAATGCAGCTTGTTCTTCGTTACATTGTTCCAAATATTCCAAAATATCAACACAGTTCTAACAATATTCTTTAACTATCTTTTAGGTAAAAAGGCACATTGATCCTCATGGATAACTTATTTGCAAAATTCCTGGAAAGACGTGTTCCTACTGGATTTTGGAGTTAAAAATAACTCATGAGATCTTGGCTTTTGATCTGTCTTTGAATCAGCTGAAAGATCAAATAATATGATTCTATAAAGATTATATGCAAATTGTTTAAACACAGAATTGTCATTTGTCTAAATATATTTTTATATTGATATGGTAGAAAACAATGAAATTATTTTTCAAATACGGCATATATTCAATCATATTGCAATTATAAGTTTACTATAAGGTGGTTTTTTTCTTGCATTCCCATTTATTTTCTATTTGTATGATTTAGCTAAAGATATAGCTTTCTTGTAAAATTTAAATCTATAAACTTTGTTCTTAATTGTTATTACATGTACTTTAAAAAAAATTATAATTAAAGAATTAAGGAGCTGATGTTAGCCTAAGCATGCAAGCTGAGACTTAATCTTTTGCTTATCATATTCACATTTTTCCCAGGGACTCAATGTGTTTGATACCCTTTCCCCTCAAAAGCCTTCTTAATAGTACTTGAGAGACATGGCAACTTAATTCTGTGCAAAGTCACCTTGTGGCATTGAAATCTTGCACGCTGCTCTCTATTGTGTGGCAGCGAACAGAAATAGCAGTCTTCCATAGAACTACTGAATCTCTTTTCCCTGCTCAGCATCTGAAGCTCTTACCTCAGCTGGGGACCAGATACACAAGTTTTCAGGGCGCTTAGCACCCCGACTAAGGGAAATATGGTTTGCAAAAGGGAATTTGCAGGATGGACAGACGAATGAAGTGCTCCCTTATTGCCTTTTTCTTGCGAAAAAAAACATCCCTTCTTGATACTACTTTCCAACACAGAAGATGCTGGGCATCGTGAACACAAGGTGTTTATGAAACATATAGTCCAACTCTAAAACAGGCTGATTTTATTTCCCCCATTTTAGAGTGGCCGAAAGACAACCATCTTTCTAAGATAGAATAGCAACATTCTCACGGCCCCTTCCCCAAATCCAACTTCTTGGATGTTTACTAAACTCAATGGCTGCAGTACACCTTGCACGAAAATATTAAAATTTTCAAGGCTCCCAAAAACTTAAAACAGACTTGGCGATTTCAAAATTTTTGAGACCTTACAATAATAGTAAGTTAACTTTCCATGTCTGAACTTAATGTAATGCCGTTGCAGCTGGCAAATACTCGGGCAACCTCAGCTACCAACCTGTTGATTTCTGTGCAGATCAAAGTTCAGGTGAGCTTTGGGGCCCCCCAAAGCTCCCCAAATAGCCACTGTGCTGGCTATTTGTTCTCCCACGAAAGGGATCTGGGATCACGTTGATATCTAAGCCTGCTAGCTCTGCTTACACTTTAGTGTAAGGTTACTTAAAAGATTCCAGGACCATCATTCATCGTGCTGTTTTATTTAAAAGATGTTTCCCTTTAAATGATAGGAAGACTGATGACTTATTATGCCGTTACATAGCTAAAACATATAACCGGATTTATTAATGTTTGCAATATATTTTATTTCTGCCCCAAGACATGACACTTTCCTGTATTATGGTTTAAGAAATCCCAACACTGTTGCATTTAAAAGATTATTATCTAAGCCTCTGGGAAGACAGAGGCAATAAATAGAATTTGCCGACATTTACATCACCTGTCTTGAAACAGTGTTCAAAAGAAACAGGTATGGCAAGAAAGGCTTTTGACACACTTTTCCATAACATCCTGTGAGGATTTATTTCATGGAGCAGTTGGACAGCTGTAACAGGGAGCAGGGCCAATATAATTTATAAGGATCTACGGCTATGCCTTGATATTCTCTGCCAAATCTCCTCAGGTACAGAAAAACAAGCTTTTAACTGTAATTCCTGCACA
This sequence comes from Notechis scutatus, assembly GCF_049901735.1. Lineage (NCBI taxonomy): Eukaryota > Metazoa > Chordata > Lepidosauria > Squamata > Elapidae > Notechis > Notechis scutatus. The sequence goes on from NC_142012.1 coordinate 59,761,170, forward strand.
GAAGTTCAGATGAATGTTCTGCTATTTGCCTGAAAAATAGGCTTCAACTTCTTGCGGCTGTCCCAGGGCAATAAGCCAAGAATGCTGGCCTTGTCAGGAACCTAAGACATAATATGGCCACAGTCTCTAGTGAAAGGTTTCTCAAACTGTGAGGGGTAACTGCCTTGAGGAGGTATAGAGTGGTGTCCAGGGGAGTTATAAAGAACCTTTTACAGGTTCTTACAACAGTTCATGTCATGCCCTTGTTAGAGTCGGACTTTGAGGAAGACGAGGAACAGCCGACAGGGAGTAGAGGTGTGGCTCCGGAGGTTGGGGAGGAGGCTGGGGAAGGGCAGAGGCCGGCTGGGCAGTCAGAGGAAGAACCAGGTCCATGCCCTCTGCATCCTAGGATATGCAGAGAGGAATGGAGAAGGAAACAACTTGGCTTATGAGAGAGGAAGCGGCTATGATCCCCCTCATTGGTTGCAGCTGGGGAGAATAGTATATAAGAGAGATGATTACAACACAGCATTGCCAGAAGCAAAATGTGTGTTATTTTGGGCTGATGTTATCTTGGTTGGCGTCCTTCCAACAGACTGTGCCTTGTTATCGTCTTGAAGTTGGCAATTACTTACCCTGGTCCATTGTGGAAATTCCTTCATTGTAGTTTGTTTTAGTTTTTTATTTCACCTCTATCTGCTCATTAAGTTCAGACTGTAGTGCTTTCTTTTGAAGACTATTTTTGAATACGTTTTGTCTCCAACTGAGAATTATTGAACAGTGGGGCCAAGTTGGAGGCATTAAAGAACATTTATTTATGTTTTGGATTTTGTTATGTTTGTGTTACACTCCGGGTCATCACAAGTTCATTCAAAGTTACAATGGCATTGAAAAAGTGACTGATGACCATTTTTCACACTTATGAAGTTGCAGCATCCCTGTGGTCAAGTGATTTACATTGTATACTTGACAACTGACTCACATTTATGACAGTTGCATGATCCCATGTGCCAGGGTCATGGGATCCCATTTTGCAACCTTCTGACAAGCAAACTCAATGGGGAAACCAGATTCACTTAACCATGTTATTAACTTCACAACCGCAGTGATAATGTGGCAAGAAAGGTCTTAAAATGGGGCGAAACACACTTAACAAATTTCTCACTTAGCAACCCAAATGTTGGGCTCAGTTGTGGTTGTAAGTTGAGAACCACTGGAAGTTGTACATATCTTTATTTAAAAAAATAAAGTTGTATTGATTTGTTTACATTGTTCATTTGTGTTCATTTTGGTGTGTGGATTTTTAAGGGATGTACATTAAGTTTAGACTGAAGGGTGTGGCATGATGGGAAAAATTTTTAGGGACCCCTGTTGTAGTGGAAGGTTTTCTCTCATTAACTAGACAAAATTTCTAAGCAGAAAACATCCAAATATTGTACTTGGATAATTAATATTTGAGTTTTCTGAAGCAAAGCAACTAGATCCTGTGTCTCTTCTCTGTTCCTTTACCAGACATGACTGCTTATCTAGTAGGAACTGGGAGGAAAATATTTCTGTCTTTCCGTATCTTTATTTCTGTCAAAGCATCCAACCCTACAATCCAACCTTTTGCAAACCAATCGCCAGGACTGATTTGCAACATGACTTCACTGAGTGAAAAGGTCACACAGATCCTGGATAAGGAAGCTTCAGGTAAAACTGCCCTGGGCAAGTTTGACATCTTTTTATTTCACTCTCAAACAATCACAGTCGAAAACAAGTCTCACCCCAACTCCATAATTCCAGAGTTGTACTCTTGACAGTCAAGTGACTCTTGCAGCGGAATAGAACAGAACAGAACAGAATAGAATAGAATAGATTTTTTTTATTGGCCAAGTATGGTGAGACACACAAGGAATTTGTCTTGGTGCAAATGCTCTCAGGGTACATAAAAGAAAGGATACATTCGTCAAGAGTCAAGAATCATCAGGTACAACACTTAATGAATGTGTTGATGCTACTTTGAGATGCTAAAGGTGCTTTTTTAAGGAAGCAACTGGGCTTTGTTGTTTTTTCTTTGAAGAAGTTTTGCTTCTTGGATGAGAAGCGTCTTCAAAGAAAAAACAAGGAAGTCCTGTTGCCTCCTGAAAAAGCACCTTTGGGACAACCATGGCCTGGATGACTGAGAATCTTTGTAGACTTTTTCCTACTTTGAGAGTAAGATTATATAGATCATGCTCATCATGGCATTATAAGTCTGCACTATTGTTACTATTAATCTTATCACCCATCCCCTCCCACTTGTGACTGTATGATTATAACTTTGTCACTTGTATCCTAATGATTTATATTGACTGTTTCCTAGTATGATTTGATTGCTTATTGTAGCCTATGACTATTATTAAATGTTGTACCTTATGATTCTTGACTCTTGATGAATGTATCTTTGATGTACACTGAGAGTATTTGCACCAAGACAAATTCCTTGTGTGTCCAATCACACTCGGCTAGTAAAGAATCCTATTCTATAAAACAGAATTCTATAATAGCAATAGCACTTAGACTAATAAACTGCTTTATAGTGCTTTACAGCCCTCTCTAAGCGGTTTTACAGAGGGAACATCTTGCCTCCAACGATCTGGATCCTTATTTTACCCACCTCGGAAGGATGGAAGGCTGAGTCAACCTTTGAGCCTGGTGGGATTTGAACTGCCAAATTGCAGGCAGCCGATAGTCAGCAGAAGTGGCCTGCAGTACAGCACTCTCACCACTGCGCCACTGAAGCTGTTATAATGTATAAGATGCTAAAGGAGTGATGGGTTGCATGCTTGTTGATAAGCCAAAATTCTCTAAAATTATTTGATGTGAACATGACCACAATCATTGCAAAAATATGCTGCCCGCCATAACTGATTCTATTGCTGTCATGATGGGATGATCAATGTTTGTGGAGATTCTCAATCATCCAGGTCATGGTTGTCCCAAAAGGTGCTTTTCCAAAAGGCAACTAACTTTCTTGATTCCCCACCCCACCCCCTGGGAAAAATCCAAGAAGCTAAACCTTTTCAAGGGGAAAATAACCCCAAGAAAGCCCAGTTACCTTTTGGAAAAACAGATTTGGGATATTCTGTTCAATCTTTTCCTGCATTTTAAGTATTTCAAGCAAGTTCTATTCTGGCCTCCAGGCCTGTTTCATAGATAAACACTCTTTGTTATTACCTAAACTGACCAACTGGTCATTAACAACATGCACAATAACTGACAAGGGACAACATATCATATTTTTACATACCAGCTTAATAATTCTGGCCTCTGACAATGCAAATATTGCAAGCATTTTTGCTTAAATTCAGGGCAAGCTGAAACCCTACTTAGTTTTGCCTACCTCTTAAATGTTGGATCAAAACTTTTTCAAAAGTAAATATACATGATTTGCTATTAAATCCTGAGCCAGATCAGCGGTCTCATTCCTACACCTCATTATTATCTCACTGCAGTTCCAGTCATTGAAAAATAAGTCTAAAAGAAATGGCACATCCAACATATTTGCTTGGAACTGACTTTGTAAACTCTGCCTCAGACACAGAACAAATTTAAAAGTCAATTTTGTAAACTGCTAGCACTGTTATTGGCCAATAATATTTACACAATCAACCATTCTTAGATTGCAACATCAAAGACAAGACAGCTTGCTGGATGTTTCTGTAACTGGCCAAGCCATGATATGCTGGAAAAGATATTGACTCCATATGCAATGGTTCAAGCTGCCTAAACATTTCAGGTTGAGGTGGATGGAAATTTTGTTTAATGCCACCTTCAACCATCAGCTCGTACCTCTGGATCAATACCCCCAAACTGAAGTCATGTCAGAACCATTAGCCTTTTTATCAACCATTAATGGCCAACTTTGAAAATAGTTAAGTAGAGAGTGGATTTCCATAATCAAAGGCTGCTGGGGAAGGTTAGAGCCTTTTTTTCTTAAACCCAGACTGGAGTTGTTGTGGTGGTTCTTGTTGGAGTGGAATGACTCTTTCCATGGTCAAAGTAGTGCAATATATATAGTTAGCTCTCTCTATTCGTAGCTTATGAATATGGGAATAAATTCCCTCCGGTAAGCAATGATGGTAAAATGCCTCCATACTTATTTGTTCTACTAATTAGCAAGAAAAAGGAAGAGTTAGATAATAAACTAAATGCAAATCAACTCAGTGACACTAAACTTGCAACTCCTAAGACAGAGAAATGCTAAAGCAATTATTTTAAACCTCCATTTAACCATGCTTGGAATCTGTCTCAGCAGCCTTTAATAAAACTAATGAAATTAGAAAATTTAAAGCATTTAATGACAAATTATTGATAAGAGTATGCAAAAGAGCTTAATGAAACCTTCAACAATTACTTTGTTGTAGTTGAAGCAGTGTGCAATATATAGCCATTTGCATTTCTTTTTTTCTCTACATAATAGAGATAATTAAAGACAATGGAGTGTGTCAAGCCCACCCTTACAAAGTAGCTCCCAGGATGAGGGTTTGAGAGCTTCTGTTTACACTGTCTGGATCAGGTTGTATCACATTTCTTTGACTACAGTACAGATGAAGATGTCAACAGGGAAACCACAAGTTCTAGGAAATAGCAGGTTAGAAGCATTCCCATTTGAAACACCGCTCATTCCAGACTCTCATTATACACATCAGTAAGTCTATCCTAGCCAAGCCTAAATCAGAATAAACAGAATAACCTAGTTCTGGAAGGAAACACAGTGGGGCAACAGCTTAAGGACGCTGCTGAACAGAAATGGTCTAAATGCTGGAAGGTGGTTCGAGTACTCGTAATACCACGGGATGGGACAAGCTCCTGTCACTCAACTCTAGCTCCTGCCCCACGCATCCAGCGAGGGAAGTAGCACAGGCATGCGCAGAGGTGCGCAGTGTGTGTGTGGGTCACATGTGCATTGCATTATGGGTGCAGGCATGTACCCACTTTTGTCATGCAACGAGGAAAAGGTTAGCCATCACTGCCCTAGGAAGTAGTACTAGTAGTAACAGCTTATTGACTTAGCCTCTCACCCTCTTGTTTTTCAAAGTGGGACATACAGTATACCTTACAGTGCAACACAGCTTATATAGAAAAAATGTTTTTTATACATCAAATTTGAACAACTATTTAATTCAATTTAGCAAGTGCAGATTTAACAGTAACTTTAGTATTTGCGAACCAAGGTATGTATGTACTTTGTTATTTACTCCTGATTTTTGGGGTGTGTGTGTGTTATATTTGAAATAACAATTTAACTGCAGGTCACCTTGTTGAAACACGAGATTGTCACAACGTAAACAAGACTAATAATGACAAAAGTGGAGAGAAACCAATCAAATGGAGAGAAATAATACATAGCATTAAAAGTGGGCAGCTATTTTAGTATTCATAATTAGTGACCAGGGACAAAAGGTTGTACCATCAAGAATCACCTACTTGATTTTGTTTCACTAATAAAATTTATATATATATATATATATATATATATATATATATATATATATATATATATATATATATATAAATCACCTACTTGCTGTAACATTTCAGCGGCACAATATTGGGGTATTTCAGGGACTGTAGGAAAGGAACTGGGGGTCCCATCCATTTGAATGATGTTGAAGGCACCTGCACTCAAAGGAGCCATGTTGGCTCAGTGGTTAGAATGCAATAATGCAGGTTAATTCTGCTGACTGCCAGCAGTTCAGTTCTCATCAGCTCAAGGAGACTTAGCTTTCCATCCTCCCGCGGTCGGTAAAACGAGGACCCAGATTGTTGGGGGCAATAGGCTGACTCTGTAAACTGCTTAGAGAGAGCTATCAAGCACTGTGAAGTGATACATAAAGTCTAAGTGCTATTGCTATTCAGATACGAGGAGCTATCTCCAAATCTGGCTTCAATAGCAATAACATTTAGATTTATATACTGCTTCACAGTGCTTTACAGCCTTCTCTTAGCAGTTTACAGAGTCAGCATATAGCTTCCAATAATCTGGGTCCCCGTTTTACCGACCTCGGAAGTACGGAAGGCTGAGTCAATGTTGAGTCAATGAGAATCGAACTGCCAAAATGCTGGCAGCTGGCAGAATTAGCCTGCAGTACTGCATTCTGACCACTGAGCCACCCTAAAATCTTACTTTATAGAATATGCCCTTCATTTCAGCCATTAAATCCATAGACTCTCCACGTGAATTTGCTTTAGTTAAATGTAAGGGCTTTGTGGCAAGGAAATGTCACAGGTAGTTGTTACTTACTATTTACATAGACATTAAATGTTATAGAGGAGTTGGCGTCTGAGTTGGAGACAAAAAATGTATAAAGACCTCCTTCCATTTCCTTTAGCCGGGTAAGATGAAGCTCACTGGAGTAGCTACAGGAGGAATAAAACAGCAACCTTCATTACTCACTTCATGGCAGACTGTCTGGATGCTTTTTTATAATGTACTACTAAAATTAAACAGACACCTTATAGGTTTATACAATCAGATACAGTCAGAGGTTCACTTAGGGAAGGGAACATTGCCAATCATTAGATTCCAAGAAAAGCAGGAAGATCTCTTCACAGCTTCTCTGCCCAGCTTCTGTAGCACTGAAAATAGTGACTTATGACCATTTTTCACACTTCACCAATTAAATAAAAAAAAATAAAAAAAAAAAAAAAAAAAAAATAAAATAAATTTTTTTTATATTTTGGACTCAAACTAAACAAAAAAAAGAGGGTGTAACAGATAACAGATAATCAGAGTTGGAAGGGACCTTATAGGTCATCTAGTCCAACCCCCCGCCCAAGCGGGAGACCCTACACCATTTCTGACAAATGGCAGTCCAATCTCTTCTTGAAGGTCTCAAGTGATGAAGCTGTCACAACTTCCGAAGGCAACTTCTGTTCCATTGCTTGATTGTTCTCACTGTCAGAAAGTATCTCGTTATTTCCAGGTTGAATCTCTCCTTGTTTAGTTTCCATCCATTATTCCTTGTCTGGCCTACAGGCGCTTTAGAAAATAGATTGACCCCTTCCTCCTCTCTGTGGCAGCCCCTCAAATATTGGAAGACCGCTATCATGTCTCCCCTGGTCCTTCTCCTCACTAGACTACCCAGGCCCAGTTCCTGCAACCATTCATCGTATGTTTTAGTCTCCAGTCCCCTAATCATTCCAGTTGCTCTTCTCTGTACTTTTTCTAGAGTCTCAACATCTTTTTTATAATGTGGTGATCAAAACTAGATGCAGTACTCTTAGGTGTGGTCTTACTAAGGCTTTATAGAGTGGTATTAGTACCTCACTTGATCTCGATTGTATCCCTCTGTTAATGCAACTTAGGATTGCATTGGCTTTTTTGGCGGCTGCTGCACACTGCTGGCTCCTATTTAGATGGTTGTCCACTGACTAAGACTCCAAGATCCCTTTCACAGTTACTGCTATTGAGCCTGGTTTCACCCAGTCTATATGTGTACTTTTGGTTTTTCTTGCCTAAGTGTAGGACTTTACTTTTCTCTACATTGAATTTCATTTTGTTAGATAGGTCCCAGTGTTCTCGTCTGTCAAGATCCATCTGGATCTTCAGCTGATCTTCTTGGGTGTTAGCTGTTCCTGCCAGCTTAGTATCATCTGTAAATTAGGTTAAGTTCCCCTTCTATTCCCTCATCTAAGTCATTAATGAAGATATTGAAGAGTACTGGGCCTAAGACGGAACCTTGTGGCACCCCACTGCTTACTTCCCTCCATGTAGACTTAGACCCATTAAGGACTACTCATTGAGTACGGTTAGCCAGCCAGTTGCGATTACCTGTATAGCATATCCGTACAGAAAATTAACGGAACAGTTCTGTGGTATTTGCCCTCCACCTCCATACATTGATACTTTGGTCCCATACCTTACCTGTTTTTGTCTATATTTGTAACTCTCACATAATGATCAGATGAATTCTGCAGTGTTTCATTCATGTATAGCCACATTTCTTCTTCTGGTTTCGGATACGCTTCATACATTACTACCAAGCCCAGACTTTCCCCATCGTTGACATAGAGTGTTGTATTTGTTGAAGTTGATAAACTGATATATCCTTTACCTGATGGAAAAAAATTTTAAACCTCTCTTTAGAATCTTTGTATATTGACATTCATAAAATGCTAAAACCAAGGTCAATGAATACAGAAGCCCAACTAAATTGCAACTTGTAGAAAAGCAAGCCTTAATAGCTAATGAGTGCTAATGACATTTTACTGAATGAAGGGAACAAAATAATGCTTTGTACATAGACCATATATTTATGTACCATCTATACCTATAGGGTCACTTCTGACTTCCATACACATAAATCAAATCAATACACATAAATTCTAATCAATGTGTATGTCTTTATTTTTTTAATCTCATTAAATACAGCCTACTATTTGCCTAGATGAGCTCCCAACGAAGTTGGTGGGGCAAAAAAAACCACAATAAACATAAAACAAAAACCAGCAAAAACTAGTTATCAATTATAAAGATACCTTTGTATTAATATCCAAGAACAATCAGTCATACTAGCTCCAGAACAGCAGAAAGTCCACCACTGTTTCTAAAATAATACATGTCTACAGCAGATATTTCGAAACAAATGACTCTTGATTAATCTTCACAAGAAAATCATAACAATTGGATCAGTAAGTATGTCCTTGTTTTAGTTGCCAGTCTTATATTGGAAGATTTTTTTTTTAACAATGATGCATCTCTTCATATTTCTGGAAATGTGCCTGTCATTATTTACCACTGATAATGGCAAATATTATCATCGGGAAATTCTACAATATGACATCTAAGTTTTATTTATTCCTATGTAAAATAATAGCATTTAAGCAACAGAGAAAGTAGGGGTGTGAAAAAAAACTTTCTTTTTGCCAATTACAGATAAAGACATGTTCAGAATACTCCTGCTAATTACACTACATGAATATGCTCCTAATCAGTTTAGCATTTATGGTAATTTTAATATTTAAAAAGTATTATGTGTCACAGCAATCTAGCACTCTAGGGTGGCTTTTCAGGAAAGCATGTTAATAAACAGCAGAGTGTAATAAGCATTTTTGATGGCTTCTAGCAGAGGGTGTAGCAGATAACAGATAATCAGAGTTGGAAGGGACCTTATAGGTCATCTAGTCCAACCCCCACTGAAGCGGGAGACCCTACACCATTTCTGACAAATGGCAGTCCAATCTCTTCTTGAAAGTCTCAAGTGATGAAGCTGTCACAACTTCCGAGGGCAACTTCTATTCCGTGGGTTGATTATTCTCACTGTCAGAAAGTTTATCCTTATTTCCAGGTTGAATCTCTCCTTGTTCAGTTTCCATTATTCCTTGTCTGGCCTACAGGCGCTTCAGAAAATAACTTGACCCATTCCTTCTCTCTGTGGCAGCCCCTCAGATACTGGAAGGCTGCTATCATGTCTCCCCTGGTCCTTCTCTTCACTAGACTAGCCATGCCCAGTTCCTGCAACTGTTCATCATATGTTTTAGTCTTCAGTCCCCTAATCATCCTGGTTGCTCTTCTCTGTACTCTTTCTAGAGTCTCAACATCTTTTTTATATTATGGTGACCAAAACTGGATGCAATACTCTTAGGTGTGGTCTTACTAAGGCTTTATGGAGTGGCATTAGTATCTCCCTTGATCTTGATTGTATCCCTCTGTTAATACAATTTAGGATTGCATTAGCTTTTTTGGCTGCTGCTGCACACTGCTGGCTCCTATTTAGCTGGTTATCCACTAAGATTCCAAGATCCCCCTCACAGTTCCTGCTATTGAGCCTGGTTTCACCCAGTCTATATGTGAACTTTTGGTTTTTCTTGCCTGTGTAAGACTTTACTTTTCTCTACATTGAGTTTCATTTTGTTAGATACAATTGCAACACACAATGGGGCCCAGCTTTTTAGTGAGCTCTGGAAATCAAACCTTTCACACTAAAATGGACTCTTTGGGCATAATCCAGTATTATTGAGGGAGCAGCTTTTGCAGGTTTCTCTCTGCTCAATTACCAGACGAGGCTGTATTTCATATGCTTTAAAGACAAGGTTGAACCTGGACAAAAGCACTACTAGGGGTATGCCAAGGTCTGGGTTTGAAGGGCAAAATGTGATTAAGTGCACATGTAGCATCTGTTGAGAATACTTAGATCAAACCTATCTTCTCCTGGAGTCACATGTCCATTGCAGAAGGGAACCCACATGAGCCCAGGAAAAGGAAAAAGCTGGTTTCAGGCATTTATTATTGGGTCTACAATGCGATATGCTGCCTGCTCCTAATCCCGTTTTGCCTTTCAAATCTAATTCTTTGCACAACCTAATATAGTATTTAAGTATTCAGAAGTGTTTAAAACCTCCTAACGGTGAGAACAATTAACCAGTGGAACAGCTGGCTTTCAGAAGTTGTGGGTACTTCATCACTGGAGGTTTTTAAGAAGAGACAGTCACTTGTCTGAAATGTTATAGAGTTTCCTGCTTGAGCAGGGGGTTGGACTAGAAGACCTTCAAGGTCTCTTCCAGCTCTATTCTGTTCTGTTCTGTTCTATTCTATTATTTCCTTTCCTGCTCTGTTCTATTCTATATTCTGTTCTATTATGTTCTGTTTTGTTCTACTCTACTCTATTCTTCTATTCTATTCTACTCTACTCTATATTTTATATTCTATTTAAATTTAAATATTGCTAGCAAGATTTCTCTTTAGTTACTTTATATATTTTCCCTTCTAACACATTTAAAAAATCATGACAACTTTTATAGAGAGACTGAGGGCCTACTGGAATTAATGCTATTTTGGACAGGAAGCTGGGAATTCTCCAATATTTTTTTAAAAAAATAAATCAACCTCAGTTTTAAAAACCTATTTCTTATGTCACACATCTTCTTTTGTTGTGGAAACACAATAACATAGACATTAAGAGATAAACAAACACCCAGGAGACATTTCTTCACACAACCCATTGTTCACATTCATCTTAAGGGGAGTTTGAAATGAAAACCTTCTTGATTGTAACCCCATGACCAAATAAACAGGAAACTTATAATTTCAGAGAAGACACAGTATGTTTCTAACATAATTACAGGTATTGCTTTACATCATATAAATTGGAAGCCAAAGTCTGAAACAGTAAATAAACCTTGTGCTATCTCTGTGTCTATACCAACATTTTATTGTATGTTTACAGTATTCCATTCAAGACTGGTTCTCTTTTTGTCAGAGGAAAGTAGGCGTTGAATCTTCATGCTTACATCGTACAATATTGGAGACCCATCACGCAGAGCCCTATTCTGCTGGTAAACTTTTATCGATTATAATCAGATTCTTTATTTTTGATCTGTCAAGTCTGCCATATTCATGAGACTAGCAATAATATGAGACAGTGCATGAAGGTAAAGGCTTCATGGTAAAGGATGCATTAACAGAGAACCAATACCACTCTATAAAGCCTTAGTAAGGCCACACCTAGAGTACTGCGTCCAGTTTTGGTCACCACACTATAAAAAAGATGTTGAGACTCTAGAAAGAGTGCAGAGAAGAACAACCAGGATGATGAGGGGACGGGAGACTAAACCATATGAAGAACAGGAACAGTTACAGGAACTGGGCCTGGCTAGTCTAGTGAAGAGAAAGACCAGGGGAGACATGATAACAGTCTTCTAGTATTTGAGGGGCTGCCACAGAGAGGAGGGGGTCAAGCTGTTTTCCAAAGCACCTGAAGGCCACATGAGAAACAATGGAGGGAAACTGATCCAGGAGAGATTCAACCCAGAAATAAGGAGAAACTTTCTGACAGTGAGAACCATCAACCAATGTTGCCCTTGGAAGTTGTGGGAGCCTCATCACTTGAGACTTTCCAGAAGAGATTAGACTCCCATCTGCCAGAAATGGTGTAGGGTCTCCCGCTTGGGCGGGGGGTTGGACTAGATAACCTACAAGGTCCCTTCCCACTCTGATTATCTGTTCTCTGGCTATTGCCCAAAGTCCCATCGTTCTAGAAGTATTGATTAGGCCTTCAAAGGGACGTCAGCTGAAGGAATACTTCTTCACGGACTTCCATTTCTTCAACTAGGTACAGCCAGGAGCACCTCTCAGAAGATCTGCAATGAATGGGGGCATGTCGTTCCTACTTCTCACTTTCCCATCATAATAATCGAAGAATGGAAAGGGACCTCAGAGGTGCTCTAGTCCAACCCCTGCTCAAACAGGAGACCCTGTACCATTCCACACAAAGGGCTGCCCAATCTCTTCTTAAAAACCTCCAGCCATGGAGCGTGCACAGCTTCTGGAGGCAAGCCACGCCACTGATCAACTGCTTTCACTATCGGGAAACTTCTCCTTAGTTTTAGGTAAGATCTCTCCTTGATAAGTTTCCATTCATTACTTCTTGTCCTGCCCTCGGGGGCTTGGGATAATTGGTCAAACGCTTCTTCTCTGTAACAACCCCTCAAGCACCACAAAACCGCTTTCATGTAATCTATAGTCCTTCTCTTTATTAGACTAGACATACCTAGTTCCCGTAATCATTCATCATATGGTTTACCCTCTAGAGCCCTTATCATCTTTGTTGCGCTTCTCTGCACTCAGATAACAGATAATCAGAACTGGGAGGGCCCTTGTAGGTCATCTAGTCCAACCCCCCGTCCAAGCGCGAGACCCTACACCATTTCTGACAAATGGCAGTCCAATCTCTTCTTGAAGGTCTCAAGTGATGGCGCTTCCACAACTTCCAAGGGCAACTTCTGTTCCATTGGTTAAGTGTTCTTTCTCATTGTCAGAAAATGTCTTCTTATTTCCAGGTTGAATCTCTCCTTGTTCAGTTTCCATCCATTATTCCTTGTCTGGTCTACAGGCGCTTTAGAAAATAGCTTGACTCATTCCTCTCTGTGGCAGCCCCTCAAATATTGGAAGACTGCTATCATTTCTCCCCTGGTCCTTCTCTTTACTAGACTGGCCAGGCCCAGTTCCTGAAACCATTCATTGTATGTTTTAGTCTCCAGTCCCCTAATCATCATGGTTGCTTTTCTCTGTACTTTTTCTGGAGTCTCAACATCTTTTTTATAGTGTGGTGACCAAAACTGGATGCAGTACTCTAGGTGTGGTCTTACTAAGGCTTTATAGAATGGTATTAGTACCTCACTTGATCTCGATTGTATCCCTCTGTTAATGCAATTTAGGGTTGCATTGGCTTTTTTGGCTGCTGCTGCACACTGCTGGCTCCTATTTAGCCGGTTGTCCACTAAGATTCCAAGATCCCTCTCACAGTTACTGCTATTAAGAAGCCTGGTTTCACCCAATCTATATCTGTACTTTTGGTTTGTCTTGCCTAAGTGTAGGACTTTACTTTTCTCTACATTGAATTTCATTTTGTTAGATATGGCCCAGTGTTCTCGTCTGTCAAGATCCATCTGGATCTTGAGCCTATCTTCTTGGGTGTTAGCTGTTCCTGCCAGCTTAGTATCATCTGCAAATTTGGTAAGTTCCCCTTCTATTCCCTCATCTAAGTCGTTAATGAAGATATTGAAGAGTACTGGGCCTAAGACGGAACCTTGTGGCACCCCACTGCTTACTTCCCTCCATGTAGACTTAGACCCATTAAGGACTACTCATTGAGTACTATTTCTGGAATCCCAACATCTTTTTTGTATTGTGTTAATTAAAATTGGATGGAGTATTCCAAGCATGGTCTTGGAAGTAACACTTCACGTAATCTTGATACTACCCCTCTGTTGATACAGCCTAGGAGTGCATTGGCTTTTTTTGGCATCTGCATCATACTGCTGGCTCATTCTTAATTGGTGTCCAGTAGGACTCCTTGCTCCCTCTCACAGTTACTGCTGTTGAACCAGGTACCACCTATTCTAACCCTTTGCAGTAGAGTTTTCTTGCCTAAATGTAAAACCTTATTTTTCCCACCACTGAATTGCATTGTGTTGGACAGGGCCTAATGTGTGCTGTCGTACTCATGCACACATGCACACATGCATACACACACCATGGGTGTAAGTTGTCTTTATTAAGGTTTCCAAGCCTGAATTGGTATTCTTCTGCGGTTCCCTGTGCTGGCACCAGCTCGACCTCACTAAGTTCTACAGGCTACTCAAATTAAGCCAACCCTAGTCATCAAGTCAAGGCAAGTCCTGTCCACCAGGCAAAAGCAAGTTCCAAGACAAAGGCAAGTCCACAGTCAAAGGCAAAGGCAAGGCAAGTTGAAGAGAAACTATCCAAAATTCAAGGCAAGAACACACAGCAAAGAAACGAACACGTTCCCAGAAACATCTCCATCTGTCTGCTGTGCTAAATAGCCAGTGTGATGACCCAGGGTGGGATACAAAACAAACACAGTCACAGAAAACAGGTGAAGCCCCTTTTATTCCTTCTCTTTGCTTCCAAGCTCCAAATATTCTTAACGGAAGCCAAAACAGTTACAAGAAGAAGGGAAAAAGCAACACAAACCAGGCAAGATAAGGGCTGGAGGACATCGACAGATAACAGAACACACACTGGGAAGGACACCAAACTCAGAGAGGAGCCATCAACTAGAGATATTTCCACAATTTGTTTCCAGCGTTTGCCCGTATGCATGTCCGTCCTTTTATTCAGTTGTCACAGCTGCAGCCCATGAAGAGGGTCAAGGCCCTCTCCTCCCGAGTAGACCACGTCTCTCCCTTATCCTCTCCTCCCTTTGTGCCCTAGGATGGAGAGGGGATGGGCCTGGGTCCTCCTCTGACTGCTCAGCTGGCCTCTGCCCTTCCCCAGCCTCCTCCACAACCTCTGGAGCTACACTTCCACTCCCTGTCGGCTGTTCCTCCTCTCCCTCAGAGTCAGTCTCCACCAGGGGCGTGACAGCCAGCTTCTGGTACAAGAGAGGCAAGGCTGCCTCCTCATGAGTAATTAAGCTGACCTTCTCTGTTCCTGCCTTTTCTATGCCCTATATGTTCTTGGATCAGATACAGAAGGCAGTTCCTTCTCCTCCTCATCGCTGACCAGTTGCAGCGGAGTACTTTCCCCATCTGAAGCCTCAGGGCTGTCCTGCTACAGATGTGCTTCAGTCAAATCACTTTCAGATGGCTGCTGAGTGCTACTGACCAACTCCCCTCCTGATGTACCCGGAACATGTTCATTCTCCTCTGAGTTGACATCTGGGGAAGCATCCGGGGGAAGTCATCACATAGTATTCAAGTCTATCAAGATCTTCTGAATCTTGATCCTTTCTTCTAAAGTGCTACCTATTCTCCCCAGCTTGCTGTCATCTGCAAATTTGATGAGTTCCCCTTCCATCCCTTCACCTGAATCATTTATGAAGATTTTGAAGAGTACTGGACCTTTAACAGAACCTTGGGGTACCCCACTGCTTACTTCCCTCCATGTAGTTAATAGTTCCATTGAGTACTACATATTGGATGCAGTTGGTCAGACAATTACAAATCCATATGTATGCCTTACTGAAGTCCAAGTATAAATACTATGTCCACAGCATTTTACTGGTCTACTAATTTAGTCACTTTTGTCAAAGAATGCAAAGTAAGTAAGGTTTGTCTGGCATGATCTGTTTTCGACAAACCCATGTTGGCTTCTAGTAGTAGCTTTGCTTGTTTCTAGGTGTTCGCAGAGCCATTGCTTGATTATCTTTTTCCAGGATCTTCCCAGATATTGATATCAGGCTGACTGGTATGTAGTTTTCTGGATCCATTTTCTTTTTCTTTTCTTAAGACAGAAATTACATCAGCTATCAACCTGCCTTCAATCGAAGACCTATATACTGCACGAGTCAAAAAGAGAGCTGTGAAAATATTTACAGACCCCGCCACATCCCGGACATAAACTGTTTCAACTCCCACCCTCAAAACGATGCTATAGAGCACTGCACACCAGAACAACTAGACACAAGGACAGTTTTTCCCCAAATTCCATCACCCTGCTAAACAAATAATTCCCTCAACACTGTCCAACTATTTGCAAAGTCTGAACTACTATTACTATTAATCTTCTCCTTATCACCCATCCCCTCCCACTTATGACTGTATGACTATAACTTTGTCGCTTGTATCCTTATGATTTATATTGACTGTTTCCTAGTATTATTTGATTGCTTATTGTACCCTATGACTATTATTAAGTGTTGTACCCTATGATTCTTGACTCTTGATGAATGTATCTTTTATCTCCACTGAGAGCATCTGCACCAAGACAAATTCCTTGTGTGTCCAATCACACTTGACCAATAAAGAATTCTATTCCATTCTATTCTCTTTTCCAATACTCTGGTAGTTCCCTAATGAAGTTTGGGCCTAGTCCGTTTCTGCAATATGGCAGCAATTTGACTCTAACAAAGCATGTTTATGGCTTCTTCACTGACTGTAGAAATATTGTCACAAAAGAATACAGGCAACTTTTGCGTCCAATTACATCTTCAATCCCAATTCATACATTACATCTGTCAGAACATATTTTATCTGAAAGATTTAAATTATGCCGGGATCCCATTATCAAAATATAAACTAAAACTACTAACCCAAGCTTCCTTTGAAACTGTACCATCCACAAATCATTGCATTCCAAATGTTGAAAAATCAGCCTGACTTTGAGATGATTTAAACAGGACACTTTTTACATACATGCATACTATGCAATTCCATTCTTAATTATGATGCACATAGTTACATGCAGGGGTGGGATTCTACAGGTTCGCACCTATTCGCTAGAACCAGTTGTTAACATTCTAAGCAGTTCGGAGAACCGGTTGTTAGAAGAAATTACTGGCCTAATCCTGTAAGGAAGGCAGGAAGGAAACATTCTGGTGTTGCTTACAGAAGCTGCCTCTCCATTAACCCTTATTGCATTCTTGGCAGGACTAGACTTCCTGTCTCAGGAACTTCTCTGGAGTTTTTTTCCCCCTTCTTTGCTGGTAGTTTGCTTGTGTGGAGTGACCATTGAAAAAAGTGACTTATGACCATTTTTCACACTTACGACTGTTGCAGCATCCCCACAGTCACGAGAGGCCAGGCGAGTAGATGCGTGTCTCGATGTGAGTGATGTTGAGTTGGCCACGCACAGCCAGTAACATGACCACCAAGCCATGTCTACCCAGTCACATGACCACCAAGCCAGTTAAAAAAATTGAATCCCACTCCTGGTTACGTGTAACTCAGATGATTGCATAAGTAGAAGCACACAGCTAATACTTAGCTAGCATGGACGCATTTATTTAGTTAAGATAATTTATATCCCCTTTGAAAATCACTTAGGACAACTTATCAATGAAATACTGGCATTTGACACTGATCCTATCAGAAGGTAAGTAAGGTCACCTATATTTAGAAATTTGGGATGTGAACTTCCACTAGTCCCCAGCAAAGATTAGTGACAATGTCAGTCAAAACCATAATCCTGGCCAATATGATCAAATTACTCTCAATTTCCCAAGAGTATGTATATGTAATTGGCACTATCACAAGAGTTTTGATCCACTTATAATTATGGCACCATGGAAATATGACTATTACTACCCTAGGACTACATACAAGCACAAACTCAAGGAAATGTTCTTTTTACATGGACTTTGTTTTTACGAAGAACTATCTCTGTATTGCGAAACAGGAAGTGGGAGGGTTAGCGTTAAAAACATATTGAAACATACATTTCAACATATATTCCAACAATGTACAGTGTGTAGCTTCTGCTCTAACCCTGGCATTATGTATATATGTCTGCAATAATTAATATTTACCTATGACATTCAAGGTTACAGTGACATTAGATGTTCCAAAAGCATTGGTTGCTTGGCACGTGAAAGCTCCAGAATCATTAACTCCCACTGAACGGATGCTCAGCCTTAATTTTTGTTCATATTCATAATCACGCACATTCTTGCTTTTCCTGGAAAGGCTCTGTCGGTGAGGGGGGGAAAATTAACATCTAAGATACAGTGTACATAGCATCATTCTCAAATAAATTAAAAATAGATGTAATTATAACTTCACCGTATTAATATTCATAACTTAAAACTTGAATAATAAGCCATCATGACAAACCTGTCACTGGAATCTATCCATAGAAAACATCTATATTCTTAAAGCTTGTCTTGAGGGGACAAAAATGAAATGACAAAAATGAAGAAGTACTTCTTAGGATTGTTCTTACTGTCTTTGCTCTGTTCTACATCTTGCATTTTTGGTATTTGATGGCCTCTTTGGGTAATAAACTCAGAATGAAATTTGCCCTAAGAACATTCACTATCATGAAGTGCTTTCCAAATTAAGTTTGCATCATGGCACTCATTGTAAGCTCTATGTGTGTGTGTGTCTGTATTTTAAAACTGGTTTGTGAGTTTTCATAATTGATAATAAGTGATAATATGAGAAAAAGTCCAGGAGCTCTTACAGCGTTCCTGAGGTAACACTGAAAGAATTTCAGATTCTTGGGATGCCTGAGCAAGAAATCACAGCTGTCAAACAACTGTGATTGTGTTTTTTTTTAAAGTTGACATTGGACCCCTGCTGTGGGGGTAACAAAAGAAAAATGTTCTATAGAAGGAAGGAAAGATCCTATTGAGTCAAAATATATATTTACAAACAAAGCATCTGACTTCCTAACTGCATTTAGCAAGGAATCTGAGTGTTACCAACACAGTGCTGAACATACGTAATACTACTTTTTTATTAAACACAATGCAAATTTCAACTCTGCCCAAATATTATGATAGCTGTTTATTAACACGTGCTAAAGCAAATTTAGTTTCAAACAAAGCTAAAAGGGAGCTAAAAACTTGAATGCAATATTTAAAATGATATTGGAACTGTTTCAGAACTCCAAGATGTAGGCCCTGTATGGACCATATACGTTTTATGTCTGCTTTACTTCAGAATGGATGAGTTAGGATCAGTCAATAAATAAGCACTTAAAAGACAGGAATTATGCCAGCACCAGAGGATTAATGGAGGATGGCTGGTAGCACACCAGGGACATGTTATCCAAATTGTACTTTCTTGAGACTGTATAATTTCTCCAGCATTGCAACACTGCAACAGTCTTCCTATTTACATGAGCTGCTGATTACATATTTTAATCACTGCCATTAACAGTTGTCAATTAAGACTAAAATGGCTGTACTCAGCAAGGTTGGCTGGACTCTTTGGGAAAGTTTTCCTATACAGTTATTTACATATTTTTAAGCTATATGGGTGACTTGAGTCTAATTCAATCCAGTCTTATTCATATTTAATTAATTTCTATGAAAATTAGAAATAAACTAATTTTTAAATTAAATCATTTCTATGCGCCCATATCGCTAATACAGCGATTTTGGGTAACTTATAATATAATAAATAGTTTAGAAGTGTTAAAAAAACAATTAAAATTAGAATAAAAAGTTTTTAAAAATCAACAACCAAGATGACGGACAGCCTGGGTGTGAGAGCTTTCTCTACCCTGTCAACGACCTCCAATGTAGCAGGCCAAACAGGAGAGCCAAGTTTTTAAATTTTTCCAGAAGGCCAGGAATTATGGGCACATCTCAACCCCCGATGATCGAATATTCCAGAAGGTGGAGGCCACAGAAGAAAGTTGTGGTTAAAATTTAGTAGCAAGAATGGCTGCTATTAAAAATATTCATTCGAAAGTGTGCCTTTTCATAGGTCCCATATTGGAACTGAACTCATTTTATATACAGTGTGTGTAAA
Source organism: Notechis scutatus (assembly GCF_049901735.1). Lineage (NCBI taxonomy): Eukaryota > Metazoa > Chordata > Lepidosauria > Squamata > Elapidae > Notechis > Notechis scutatus. The sequence continues at coordinate 59,780,835 of NC_142012.1, forward strand.
TCAGGTTTGATTTGAGCGGCTTAGATAATCAAATCCTTTCATTAAGAGCTATGAACACACACATATAGACACATTATGTTTCAGTCACCAACTCCCAAGGTTGTTTCAGATATCCAATAATCCAGAACAGCTTGTGTTTGTTTCTCCTGACACACTCAACTCTCACTTCTAAACAACAACTGGGCAGAATGCCCTCTATTATTTTAGTTTAATTTGACATTCAACCCTTGAAACTGACCACACCCTTGTCAGAATTTATGTTTCTGCTCTACTTTTTAGCAAGACATCTCTAATGTATACTTTCTGTAACACATACACGGTTAAACTTCCTTTCCCATGTTCATGCACTTCCCAATGACCTGGTGATGAGCAAAAAATTTGTTTTCTATACTAGACAATTTGAGAATAGTATTCTATACTATTCTCAAATTGTGCTCATTCTCATTTCTTGTACTCTTTCAATCATAATTCTATCAAATGCTATCTTAGGAACAGTTAGGAAAGTTACCCTTTCTTAGACGGCCTGAGTCATATCAGTCATGTGGTCAGCATAGAACTTAATTTTTTTCTCTTTTAATGACCCTGTAATCACTTGCATTGGGGTGGAGTTGGGACAATGAAATGGAGCTGAGCGTTTACTAGCCGGATCCACTTCCTGACACCTACATGGAGCTCACAGCAGATATTTTTTCTTTGCACCCAAAGAAATATCTGCCGCTACTTAGGATCAAACTCACAGCCTCCTGATTGTGAGGCAAGAACTCCATCTCTAGGCATGGAACTTAATATTTTTTTAAAAAAATGTTGCTGCCGTTTTTGAGTTCACTCATTATTTTTCTCAATACAGGGAAACAAAAACATTCTTCTAATCATCAGGCACAGCTGCAATCTTCACATGCATTAAGCATGTTGACAGCAAATCCACATAAACTACACACGATATTAACACTTCTCCAGTTGCATCAACTCTACCTGCAACCTTGCTATTATTCAACATTCTCACAGTATTTAGGACTAAATTTTTATTGGCTTTTTCTCTTGAATGCTAACATTTGTAGTATTTGTTACAGTTCTACTCTTTCACATCAAATATCACTGACATTACATAAAAAATTTCAACCATACTTTTTCCACCAATTCATTTGTTTCATTCAAAATCATTTTGAGTCTTTAAAAGTAAATTTCATTTAATTCCACTTATTATGCCATAGATTCCTGCTTTCAAAATAGTTACTAATTTCCAAGGGTTTTGGTTTTTTTTTTTTTGCATTTTCTCTGTCTCTTTTAGTCTTGATTATTCCTTGCTTTCTTGGATTACATTATTTGTATACCTTTGAGATCTTATACCCATTATATTTTCTGCTCATCATTTATTGCAGCAATTGTTTTCTAATATGCATCTTTTTCTCATCCATATCCTCTTTCATTTCCTCATTGTATCAAAACTTTTTCCAATTTCTTACTTCCCATTGCCTTTTCTTTGTGCAGATGTTCTACTTTCACTTCTATTCAAGATTTGTCAATGTTATCATTCCAACAATGATGCCGCCCATGAATATTACTTTATCACAGCTAATATATCCATTGCTTTCCATGAATATTACTTTATCACAGCTAATAATGTATATCTCAGACATTTTCTTACTTTTATTTTTCAGAAAGACTATTCTTTCAAGTATATTGCTACAGATTAGGTATAATAAACTCACCGCATTGCCTTGAAAAATCCAATCAGTTTGCAGAAAACTATCTATATCCCTGATTGTACATGTAACTTCAAATTCTTCACCTTCTTTGAGAAGCTGGTTTGTTTTGGACAAGGTGATGGATGGTAAGGATTTGTGAACTAAAAAACAATCCAGATGCACATTGTTGTCATTATATGCAAAACTTTCAGAAAAGGGGGTTTGGAATTGACAGTTCTTAATCTTCCAATAAAGTCTCAGATTTGCTAAATGTATTTTAAACACCAGGACATATCACAGTTGTACTTTTTATCCAACTAAAAATGTAAAAACATTTATAGGCGCTATGTAACAAATACAGATTTGCAAAAAGTCTAAAGGTCAGTTAGGAAACTCGTCTAATACCATTTCGTACGGTTATGATTCACAATCTTGAATCCATTGATGGGATCTGAGGCTATCTATTAGCTTGAGATATTTTCCTAATTATCTTACCTTTATATACAGTCAGTCCTTAACTTAGGACCCTAATTGAGCCCAAAATTTCTGTTGCTAAGCTAGACATTTGTTAACTGATTGTCAGGTTTCCAAGTGATTAAATCAATTTAAAAAGAAAAGAGCAAAGTCCATCTTCCAAAACAATTTCCTTTATTTGGGAAAGCATCAAATTGGCAAAGTCTGTTGTAATTCCGGATCTGACACAACCCAGAATTAATATTGGAAATTAGAAACAGCCCCCAAAAGTCACATTCCCCAATGGAAGTGAATCAATGTTGCCTGGTCTCATCAATCTCCACCTCCAGGTCTCAGCAGGGTCAGCTTTTGTTTCCACGGGAAAGGAGAACCACCTAGCCTAAACAACTCTCTGTATCTGCACTCCTCCCACCTTAGGAATGTGGCAACCCTTCCCCCCATAACCAGCAGAGAAAGAAAGAAAAGGAATATATAATAAAGCTAAATAAAATGGCTACGCGTATGTCAATTTCGGGCTTGACACTGTTCCCCCCCCCCCCAATTTGTGACCTTTCTTGCCACAGTTGTTAAGTGAATCAATACAGATGTTAATTAGTAACAGTGAACTTGGCTTCCCCACTGACTTTGCTTGTCAGGTCGCAAAAGGGGATCACATTAACCTTGGAACACTGCAACTGTCATAAATAGGATTCAGTTGCCAAGTGTCTGAAGTTTGATCACATGACCATGGGGGCACTGCAAAGGTTGTGTGAAAACTTGTCATAGCTCACCTTTTTCAGTGCTCTTATTACCTCGAGTAATCACTAAACAAATTGTTAAGTCGAAGATTATCTATAAACTAGATACACTCTTTGCCAAACTGTACAAAAAAGAGATTGTACACAATGGTAAGACTGTAAGATATCTGAATTCAGCCGAAATGCATTTTTACCTGGTCTCACTACAAGTGTTATATCTTTTGAGCTTTTCTCAACTCCATCTTGTTGCGCCACACAACGGTAACAACCTAGAAATGATCTCTGTACATGTTTTATGGTGATCCCCTTCTGAGGATCAGGAACCAATGTCATATTTTCAGGCAGAGGTTTGGGACGACATCTTTTCAAGGTGAAATTGGAAACATCTGGATCTGTCACTGGGCAGATGATAAGAGCATCGCTGTCCTCCCTTCCAAAGATTGTGGGTCTATGAAAGAACAGAACCGCTGGATCTGTAATAAAAATTAAAAAGAAAAGACATTAAAACAGGGGAATTCCTACAAAGGTATAATGAGCCCAGTGGTGGGATTCAAAATTTGTTACTACCAGTTCTGTGGGTGTGGCTAGGTGGGCATGGCAGGGGAAGGATATTGTAAAATCCCCATTCCCTCCCTACTCCTGGGGGAAGGTTACTGCAAAATCCCCTTCCCTCCTCACCCCATTAACCTGCTTTCCAGCTCCGTTCTCCTGTGCAGGAAGACCCAGTCGATCAGCTGGGACTCGGGAGGCAGAGAATAGATGGGGGCAGGGACAGTCTCAGGTGGTATTTGCCGGTTCTCCAAACTGCTCAAAATTTCCACTACTGGTTCTCCAGAACTGGTCAGAACCTGCTGAATACCCCCCTCTGAATGAGCCGTGTTTAAATTCCTATGATATCTTGGCTAACATCTAGCTTGGATCCCAAATTGTAGTACACTTTCATGTTTTTTTTTCATCATGCAGTGACAGTTGCATTAGAAGCAATGTTTTATATGCACATATTTAATGTTTCCTCCATATGGAGCATCCAAGAAATGTCAGGATTTTCTGGAAATACTTCATTGACTCTGGTCTTGCTAAAAAGCTCTCCCAACTGGAAATAATTCCAAGGAAGAGATAACTAAGTTTACCTTTGGCAGATGAGGAAAAACTAGGAATTTCTTCAGTATTTTAACAAAGATAGCTGTTCAAATTTAAAAGAGTATGGCTAATGTTGCTCCATTCAACTATCCACTCCTTTCATCCGGCAAGTCTTGCATCTTTCTCTTAGGCAGGCAGCCTGGACATTCTTGGAGTTGAATCCCAAGAATGTGTGAAATTGTCACAAGAGTGATTTCTTACTAAATTGCTTCCATGGGCAGATTTCATTTCTAGAATCCATCAGAATTTTCCTGGTCTTAGTCTTCATATGTCTTAGTCTCCATAGTCCTGGAGATTAAGACATTTGAAGAACAGTTGCAGGAATTGGGTTTGGCTAATCTAGAGAAAAGGAGGAATAAAACAATTACTACCAACAATTGCTACCAACCTGCCTTCCATTGAGGACCTGTATACTGCACGAGTCAAAAAGAGGGCTGTGAAAATATCTACAGACCCCTCACATCCTGGACATAAACTGTTTCAACTCCTACCCTCAAAACGACACTATAGAGCACTGCACACCAGAACAACTACACACAAGGATAGTTTCCCTCCGAATTCCATCACTCTGCTAAACAAATAATTCCCTCAACACTGTCCAACTATTTACAAAGTCTGCACTACTGTTACTATTAATCTTCTCATCAGTCCTGATCACCCATCGCCTCCCACTTGTGACTGTATGACTGTAACTTTGTTGCTTGTATCCTTACAATTTATATTGTTTCCTAGTATGATTTGATTGCTTATTGTACCCTATGACTATTATTATTAAGTGTTGTACCTGATGATTCTTGACTCTTGATGAATGTATCTTTTCTTTTATGTATACTGAGAGCATTTGCACCAAGACAAATTCCTTGTGTGTTCAATCACACTTGGCCAATAAAAGAATTCTAGGGGATGACATGATGACAGTATTCCAATATTTGAGGGGCTGCCACAAAGAAGAAAGGGGGGGGTGTCAACTTATTTTCCAAAGCAGCAGAAGGCAAGACAAGAAACAATGGATGGAAACTAACCAAGGAGAGGAGGGAGCTGGGATTAAGAAGAAACTTATTGACAGTGAGAACAATTAACCAGTGGAATGGCTTTGCCTTCAGAGGTTGTGAGGGCTTCATCACTGGAGGTTTTTAAGGAGACTATCTGAAATGGTATAGGGCCTCCTGCTTGAGGAGGGTAGGACTAGAAGACCTCCAAGGTCCCTTCCAGCTCTATTCTGATTGTCTGGTTTGTTTTTATAAGCAGGCTGCCGCAGCTGCCAAAAAGGCCATCACAGGCTGCATCAACAAAGGGATAAGATCAAAATCACAAGAAGTGATAGTGCCGTTCTAGGCTACGCTAGTGAAGCCACACTTGGAGTATTGTGTCCAATTCTAGTTGCCAGAATACAAAAAAAAAAGAGGCCGAGACCCTAGAATGAGTGCAGACAGCAGCAATGATAAGGGCTCTGGAGGCTTAAACTGTTATGGGGAACAATTGAGAGGACTAGGTAGAGTTATGCCAAGCCCAACAAGAGGGGTGATATGATAGCTGGCTTATAGAACGTGAGGGGCTGTCACAAAGAAGAAGATTGACTTATTCTCCAAAGTATCTGAGGGAAGGGCAAGAAGCAATGGATGGAATCTTGTTTAAAAGAAAGATCCAGCCTCGAAATAAGGAGAACTTTTCTGACAGTGAGAAAAATACATCACTGGAACAGCTTGCCTTGTGGGAGCTCCATTACTGGAGATTTTCATGAAAACACTAGCTCCATACCCATGCTTCACTATGAAACTATGTGATCGGGCTTAGTTTTTGGGGAGGGAAATTAGGGAGGGAAATTGTACAAATTGTGCATCCATTGGTATTCATCTGGCTAGTCCTGTCAGTGTGTGAGAGTTGAGGGCTGTTTGGAAACTGAAACATGGAAAGTGAAGCAGTATTTGCTGTGTGAGCAAGGAAGAGACAAGGAAGAGATAGCAAGGAGCCTGGGTGTGGCTCAGCTCAACTGTTCTGTACTAAAGCTGCTTGGTGCTGTGAAACTAAAACTGAAACACCTCTGCTCTAAAACTGAAACTGAAACTCCTTGGAACAGATTACTTTTCAGGTGGGGAGAGGGAGTAGAACTCCTTAGCATCAGAGTGTAATGATGATGATGATGACGACGACAACAACAACAATAATAATGGATGGTTATGATGGTCATTTCAAAAAATCCTTTCTTAGTGAGCACCTAGAAGCCAAGAGGAAGAGAAGATACATGCCGAATTTCAAGTTTGTAGGCGTTACGGTTCTGGAGATTTTGTGATGATGCGTGAGTGGTATTTTGTTTATATATATATATATATAGATTGGACATTGGTGACGGTATAAGGTTTCCTGACTTGGGCAGACTAGGTCCAAGGTCCCTTCCAGCCCCAGTATTGTATGATTCTATTGTGGGGTCAAGGAGAACAATTTAAGGTGGAACATATTTGGGATTCCCTACACAGAAGAGAATTTGGGGGACAGGGAGCAAGTCAATTGATAATGAGGTATTTGAGAATTGATGTGTCCTCCCCACTTCCCATTGCACTCAACAAGATTTTTTTTTAATCTTGGACACATCTATTTCCATTCTGTAAGACATTTCTGTTCTGGACAAAGGGAGAAAGGGGGCAGGGACTTGCGTTGGTGATCATGTTGAAGAAAAATGGACAGTTGTACAAAAAAAAAATGAGTTTGTACCAAACTGGGGCCAAAACAAAATATTCTACCGTGTTTCTCCAACAATACGGCCTCCACCAATAGGAAGCCCCAGCATGATTTATTGGCATATAATCAAATTAAGCCCCTCCCCAAATTAAGGCCCATATTAAACATGCGAAATGGGGGGAATGGCGGGGGCTTGCCGTTAGGAAGTACTTTGTTGCATGCCCGGATATGGTGCTGCCTGCGTTGGTGGAGCACTTCATATCAGGAGACCTTCCGCCACCGTTAATTTCCTTCTCCCTTGCTGCCGTAGGTTACAGCAACGCCGCGGCATTTGGCGCAGCCACGTGCAGCCAGTCAGGCTCCTCCTGCAACCGGAGCCCTGAGGAGATTGGCTTCAGGCGCTCCTGTGGCCGCCTTCCCTTGCCTTCGATGGTAAGTGAATTATTTTAAAAACCTCCGCTCATCCTATCAGGGCCGTGCGAGCTGAGCAGAGCCGGAAAGCAAGCCGCGGGTGTTTCCTGGTTCTGCCCAGCCCGTATGGCTCTGCTGCCCTGGCGGGATGAGCGGAGGTTTTTAAAATAATTCACTTTACCTTCTAAGGCAAAGGGAAGGCGGCCACAGGAGCGCCTGAAGCCAAGTATACCAACAACAAAAGGCAAATCCTCAAGGTGGGCTGGAGGGAGGTGGCTACGTGCCCCCGGGCTGCTTCAATGCAAGGTCTGACTTGCAGCATCCTGCCGTTGCCGCCGCGTCCTCCCTCTCCGACTGCGAAACTCGTGTGCTTCGCCAAACGCTCCAAGCGAGGCGAGCTCTTTCATACATAGAGAGAGAGGGAAAGACGCCGGCGTGCTCCGAGAGGCTGGCTCTTTTCTCTAGCCGAGGCTGACAGGAAGTGCCTCCAGGGCCGTGGCAGGCAAGCCGCGGGTGTTTCCTGGTTCTGCCCAGCGCGCGGCTCTGCCACGGCCCTGGCGGGATGAGCGGAGGGCCCGGCGGGAGGCACTCATTGCCTTGGTGACATTTCGGTGCCTCCGCCGCCTCCTCGCCCATCGCAGGTGGCGGTGGCGGTGGCAAGCGGCGGCGCTCGCTGAGGGAAAAGAAGACAGCGCAGCCACCTTGCTTGCTTTCCCACCTGCCCGCCCCAGATGGCCTCAGGAGCGGCGGCAGTGGCAGCAGGCGCGCACACTCCTGCCGGCGAAGGGAGGAGAGGCGAGAAAGAGAAGGGAGTGCGGCAGCAGCGGCTGTCACAGTATCGTCTCATAGCGGGGCAAGGCTGGCAAGCTGAGGTGGCACACCAGAGAGCGTCACTGCCGACCCGTCGTGAGGATAAAGGAGCGGGATAGAGATTCAGTCAGAATCGGCTAGAGAAAAGAGCCAGCCTCTCGGAGCACGCCGGCGTCTTTCCCTCTCTCTCTATGTATGAAAGAGCTCGCCTCGCTCGGAGCGTTTGGCGAAGCACACGAGTTTCGCAGTCGGAGAGGGAGGACGGCGGCACGGCAGGATGCTGCAAGTCAGGACCTTGCATTGAAGCAGCCCGGGGGCACGTAGCCACCTCCCTCCAGCCCACCTTGAGGATTTGCCTTTGTTGTTGGTATACTTAGCTTCAGGCGCTCCTGTGGCCGCCTTCCCTTTGCTTCGAAGGTAAAGTGAATTATTTAAAAACCTCCGCTCATCCCGCCAGGGCCGCGGCAGAGCCGTACGGGCTGGGCAGAACCAGGAAACACCCCGGCTTGCTTTCCCGGCTCTGCTCAGCTCGCACGGCCCTGATAGGATGAGCGGAGGTTTTTAAAATAATTCACTTTACCATCGAAGGCAAAGGGAAGGCGCCACAGGAGCGCCTGAAGCCAAATGTCTCCTCAGGGCTCCGGTTGCAGGGAGGAGCCCTGACTGGCTGCACGTGGCTGCGCCAAACGCCGCAGCGTTGCTGTAACGCACGGCAGCAAGGGAGAAGGGAAATTAACGGTGGCGAAGGTCTCCCAACATCCAAGCTGTCGCCGCCGCCCACCCGAGGATGCAAGGGGGAAATTAAGTCACCCCAAAAGACGTCCTAGCCGGTTTTTTGGGGTCAAAAAATAAGGCCTGGCCTTATTATGTGAGAAACACGGTAGTTGGAGTGATCATGGAGGGAAATGGCAATAAAACAAGGAAAAAATAGCTCAAGGTGAACTAAATCATTGTTTAATGATAATTGCTATCTTATCAGCTTTACCGCTCACAGTTTGAACCATCTGGCACTGTCTTTCTAGCATCTTCACTGCAAAGCAAAGCATAGAATGTTCTGATTTATCACAAAGCACCATTTCAAGCATTCTCCAATTTCAAAGAAGTAATAGTCTATCAGGTGCTGCCTGGAGGTTAGATGTGATTCTCTTTTGGCACTTTGAAATGCCAGAGTTTTTATACACTATGCAAATGTGAACCCCACTTGTTCCAGCAATTGCTAATTGGACATGCATTTGGCATGTTTATTACAGCAAGGGTTTTTACATAGACAATATGTAGGCAATTCAAATCTTTGCACACATATTTAACCAGTTGCACAATCCTTAACTAGTTTTTAATCCCAGTTAAAATCCTTTCTTTTCTACTTGGAAAATTAGTAAGAAAGAAAAATAACATGGTTGGTTTTTTTCCTTATTCTGTCACCAATATAGAATAAGTGTAATGTAAGAATGTAGTGTTTGGGAGAAAATCTACAAAATATTTAAGGGCATTTCCCCTAATTTCCATAATTGCACACTCATTGGAAGTTGCCCTGTAGTGGAGGCCTTAAATGGAGAAGATCAAGAAGTTGATAAGATCTTTTGGAAGAAGCCTCGGAACATCTTCTCCAACCCAATGCCTGCTTGTATAGGTAGTTAACAACACAAATACCAATGAGCATGTTGGCTGAGAATTATGGGAATTGTAGGTGAGGATACTCCAATTCTACCTCTGTGATAATGTTCTAGTTCTCTGACTTCAATGATAGACTGTTGTTGCTGATTCATATTCTGCCCAGGACTAGATAATTTTATGGCTTTGTCTGATTCTAAAATATTTTGTTCTTAATACAGTGTTACTGATTGGAAAGTTTTGTTACAGGGGCTCATGTGTGTATTTATTTATTTATTTAGAAATTTTATATTGCAGCTTACTTGAGGTGGCTTACAAGGATATACAAATAGCGTATAAAAGAAATAAGAAGAATAAAAAGAAAAATAATAAAATAACCAGCCACCCTGAAGACTACACACATTCATACTAGACATTTAATGGGCTCCATCCCACTAGACGTTCCCCAGGCCCGCTGACAGAACCACGTCTTCAGGGCCTTCCAAAAGAGCTTCAGAGTGGGAGCCAGTTTAATCTCCGGGGGGGATGATGTTCAAGAGAGAGGGAGCCACCAAGGAGAAGGCCCTTCTTCTGGGTCCCGTCAGATGTATCTCCCTAGGAGAAGGAACTTGCAACATTCCTTGCCTCCCTGCTCTAGTGGATTAGGTAGCTGTGACTGGCAAAAGACGGTCCCTCGGATAACCAGATAGCCATACATCATGTTCTGACCAAGGCTTCCCGAGACCGTAATTAAACACACGCTTAGTTCAAACAACTCATTTTATTTCAATACTGGGAATTATGTTCATTCCCAGCCCGTAATGAGTCTCAAACAGTCCCTCGAGATAAGCACCCACCTTTCTCTCCTTTGAATTGCTGCCAACAACTAAAGTGCCAAATGAACTATAAAAAAAACCAACCGAAGTACAAAGTCCACACAGAGCTTCAAGGATTCATCCGAACAGAACGAATGACTTTGCTTCCTACAAAGGTTTCTTCACCTTTGCCTGTCCTTTATACCTTATGAGAGGGGCCATCATTTCCAAGCCTTACTCCCGAGTTGTCCCTTTTGTCTCAGCTGCTCTTGCCTTCTAGCAGTTCTGTGCACACACGCCCTGGGAACAGACTCCCCTGGGTCCTCGGCCTCACTGCTGCCAGACTCCGGAGGCTCTGGAGTCAGCACCCCACTCCCAGATGGTTCTGGCCCCATCCCTGCATCGCACACAGGACCCTTGTCCGAGTTCTCTCCAGACTCCCGGACTGGTCCCTGTTCCTCCCCACTGTCTGATTCCGCTGCCATCTGCACAGGCTGCCGGCGAACCACAACACATACATACGCTATGCAGATATGCCAGCATGGAGGGGAGAATGATACAAACAGCACTGAAATGTTGTGGTGCAAATCTCACCCCTTTTGTACCTATGCCCCAATGTCTCCATCAACCTCCAAAGGGTGCTGCTTATAATACGATGCTGCCATGCTAGCAGCTATCATCATTCTAATAAAACAGAAGCACTCAGTAGAATACTAGAGAGCACTGTCTTATAAATAAGTCAGATCCCTAGTCTTAAGTCTGTCAGTGTAATGATGAAAGGTCCCATGCAAATCTTTCAGTCACAATCAATTTTAAACTCTGTTCAGACATTAGACAAGGGATTAAAAGCCACCTGGGACAAGTGAAAATGAACCCTGTCCTACAAACGTTGAGCTGGTGATCTTTGATCATCAAAAGCATCCTTCCTTTCAGCAGTGATGTCCGTCACACAAGAGACCCCCCATCGTCAATTCCTTTGCACACACAGTGTTACACACAAAGGCTTCCCTGGGTCAGCTACTGAAGTTGAAAGGAAAGATGGCTTAGAAGGTGAGACCTCGTCTGTGTGAGTTTCCAAGGATTAGGCTTATCACTGCGGTCCAAATCATGGCATTAACTCTATCGAATGCCTCGGTTTTCTCTTTTCCTTGCGGTCTGATGAGGGCTCTCCTTTCTCAAACCAGAGATCTGTTTGCTTTTAGCAAAATGGAAAGAACTGAATGACGACTTGTCCAGGTTCTGGGGAGAATTCCTACTAAAAAAATAAATCTATTAACGATTATGATCTCAGCTTTTGGATTTCAAGAGAAATAAAGGTTTTAAGTAGAGAATGGCTTTCGTTGCTGCTCATGCTACGCAAGATTAAAGCTGGATCTTTTCTCTACCAGAAATCAATGCTTTTAATTTCTGCGGGGACAGTATCACAGATGAAATGGTGTCGTTCTGATACACACTCATAATCACAACAATTAATTATTTTGCTCCTATTTTTCATATCATCCTAACCCGTCTGGTAAGTGGTGGAAAATAAGGGAAACATTTCCAACAAGGTTCAATTTCCTCCTGTTTGTTTAGACGTTGGTTACAAATGGACCTTACACAATAAAATTCACCTTTCAGTTGATTGCTATGAATAGATTTTTTTTTCCATTTCAAAGATGTTTAATCCCTTCTTAATTGAGCAGAACATTAATAGATCTTAATTGGTAACAAAGTTGTATTCTATTTGCCAAACCGCTCTCTTCTCAACCCATATCCTCAGCTTTTCAATAAAGTGCTAAGATATCTTTCTTATTTGCCTGATGGTTTATTTGCCAGGAGATGGTACATATACGTATGTTTGCTGCTCCTTTATTTTTTTTTTCCATTTAATTTCCACAGTATCTTGATGGGATTTGTGGAAAAGCAGTGTAGAAATGTTAATAAATAAAAAATGTATAATGTAAAATGGTAACAAAATTTTTATACTCCTACATTTGTTTGATGGTAAAGTCTATATGCTCAGCATCACAGAAAAAGGTTTTTCCTAGGTTTTAAATTATTCAGCAAGCTGAATGCTATATCCAAGTATCGCTAAAGGGCAGTTTCCAATGGTGGTTTTAAAAAAAGACAGCATCAGAAAATATGGTTTTTCAAGCAAAATATCATCAGGTTCCCATACTTAGACCCTTCTAAATGATGTATTTAATTATGGGGGAGTGGAATCACTAATTGAAGTCTCCTAATAGTTGTTCCAGATTATTTCATATCAGCAAAACAACTTTTTTTCAGGGCAATCCATCCATTCATTCAAATGCCAATTACTGGCTGTTGAAGAAATGTAAAGCTGTATACATGTGTGGACCAGTCCTTAAAATATTATGGATGTTTGATTATGGATGATGATTATGGATGTTCTGGCAAAACACAGAACTTACTTTTGTGGATGCTTCCAAAAATCTCTTTAGAACTATAAAAGCCCACAGAACAGCTGCCCACTGCCCCAGAGGACTCATCAGAAACCCATAATCCAGATCTTCTCATCTTTTATTTCATTCTAGTCTCAAAAGCCTTTGGCTTCACTGGGGCATTGTTCGAATCTGCCTGTACAGACAGGCACGGTCTGAATATCAACAAGACGACAGGTTCTTTTTGGAGTTGCACTGCTCAAGGCAAATTTTGAATAAAAACCTATGGACTTAATTCTTGGTGGGTGCTGTATCTGGTTTTTCACGTGTATGACAACAAATGGAAGCCATGTAGTAGCAAAGGGAAGGCGTGCGACAGTGGGCACCTGTGGTACTTTACTATGGCTTCCCCTTACCTTGTGGAACACCCTCCTACTCTGGTAATCCAAACCCTTTCAGCCTCCCAGGAGGCCATCAAAATCTGTTTTTTTACCCAGGGACTGGAACAGAGTGAGGAAGTTTGGGCTTGGTTGTTGAGGCTCCCAAGGGGTGAAGTTTTTGGTTGTGTGTTATAGATTTGTGGTTTGTGGTTTTTATAGTACGGGAGTTTATTATTGTGGGCTGCCAAGACTTGGGTTTTAAAATAGACAGCCATACAAATATTAGAAAGGAAGGAAGGAAGGAAGGAAGGAAGGAAGGAAGGAAGGAAGGAAGGAAGGAAGGAAAAGAAAGAAGAAGAAAGAAAGAAAGAAAGAAAGAAAGAAAGAAAGAAAGAAAGAAAGAAAGAAAGAAAGAAAGAATGAAGAAAGAAAGAAAGAAAGAAAGAAAGAAAGAAAGAAAGAAAGAAAGAAAGAAAGAAAGAAAGAAAGAAAGATCCCAGGATTCAATCCTAAAATTTAACTTGGGTCAAATAACATCTTTCAGTGTTGATGTCAAAAAAAGGTTAGGGAGAAATTGTGGAGACATAGCTGCCCGTTGAAAGGAGTAGAGAAATCAAGTACTGATCCATTATCTAAATATTCCCAAAAAATTTAAAAAGTAGATATTTCTTCACTAATACTATGAGAAAAACTAGACCCGTTAATCCCAGATGGCACAGCATATCCAGCCTTATTTTATACAGCTACCAGATCAGAAATGAATAATGTGCCCTAATCAAAAGGAATGCCATAGCAGAGTTCTCTGGACTCAAAATGGAAGACAAAGATGCCCTGCCCATGTCTAATTCGAGTAACTACAGGGCCAATTACGCTCATCCATTTTTTTTACTAAATCAAGAATAGAACAGAAAGTCACCCAGCTAATGCCTGACCAGTTATGCTTTTATTTTCCTGGCTAGTCTAGATAAACCACTGAATGCCAGTCAAGCGTATCTTATGCCCTCATTTCTTTATCATCTATCGGGCATGTCAAAAGCTGTAAGACAATCAACCCTTGCCATTTTGGGTAGAACACAGAATCTGGAGCAGTGGCCATGTTGATTTGAAGGAGGATAGGTAGAATATAATTAACCTGCGCATGTGTTGTGGCCCACCAGCGGCCAGCAGAGCTGGTGGCAGACTCATACAGTGAGGAGGTTGGGGAGGAACATGGGCCAGTCCGGGAGTCTGGGGAAGGCTCTGATGAGGGCTCTGCATCGGAGGCAGAGATGGGGCCAGGGCCATCCGACAGTTATCAGCTGCCTTCAGAGACGGAGATCAATGGGGCAGAAGAACAGCTGGAGCCTGTTCCTGATGTGCACATGCGCAGAGCTGCCAGGAGAAGGGAACAGTTAAGGAACAAGGGTTGACTCGAGACTAAAGGCTCAGGTGGGCAGTGAATGGCCCCTCCTATAGGGAATAAAGAGGAGCAAAAGGGGAGTGGTGTTTTCAGGAGACAATTAGTTCAATTCATTAGGGTGAAGATCTGTTCCCGACTTCTTGCCAGGTAATTGCTGCTACAGCATGGCATTTGGAAGATATTGACCTGGCAACTCTCCAAGCCTGATAAAGGTCTGTAGTTGTGAAATCTCATGAAAGACTGTTTGCTGGAGAGGAATTCACTTTAACCTAAATAAAAGGGGCTTTATCGGGATGAGGAGTCTGCTTCGTGATCTTGGAAAGCCTAGGTCAGAACAGCTGGTGGCAAAGTCTTCTGCAGGCTTATTCTGAAGTCCTACTGGATTCAATCAGGCTTACACCTTAATAAATGTGTTTAGGTTTGCTTTCCAGAAGTGCTCTTTGATTATGGTTTTTGAAGCCCAAGTTATAAACGAAGACATATGTTTTCCTGCCACTAATTTCCCTTGCAGGGATGTGCCCTGGAAAAAAATAGGACTCCTTATTTCAGAATAAATGAGATCTTGCTCATGTTCTTCTTACATAATGCATCAGTCCATTTTGTTATTAATTGAGATACTACTACTACAGACTTGGTAGGGTAGATAGGTTCCACGTCCCTCCTCCGAAATAATGTTATTCCAGTAGATGTCCTTTCTATATCAGGAGACCTGTCCTAATTTGGATGACCCTGACTCTGTTGGCATTTTGGAACACCTTAAACATCCAGCTCTTCCATGCAGGCTTTACAATCAGGATATCAGGGCAATACGGTTTGATTACACATTTTGATTGAGGAGTTCAGCATTTTGACTGGAATGTTTTATTTTCAGTTGTCTGCAGGGCTGGTTTTGTTTTTATAGCTTCGTTAGGTGCCTGGGGTCCTTTGATTAAGATGAGTGGCTATATAAATTTATGCAATCAATCATCGCCAGTGTCTTTTGTATAGTTGTCTGCCAGAGATGAATCAGTGAGGACACAAATTGTTTATACCTGTGTCACTTTACACTGTGCAAAATGATAAAATACACGGCTTGTATGATGCTATCGAGCTGCTCTCGTGTCTGTTTTGACATCATCATGGCTTGCAAGGTGTTTCATCTGTGGTATGAACTTGCCTGAAGGATAGTAATCTTTCTTCTAAGAATCTTTGAAATTTAAAAACAAAGCTGACTTGTGAGGCAGACGGAAAGTCTTATCTGAGGTGGCAGATTCAGATTTGCAAACTGACTCATCCTTTTACATCCCCGGGCCCTCTCTTAGTGTAAAGTGGCAGTTTCAAAAAGAGATATTTTCAGTTAGGGCTAGGGTGTGTGTGTGTGTGGGGGGGGAATAATTAATTCACTTTTCTCATGATCCTGAATGGAGCCAGGAGAACTCTTGGCTACTAGAACACATAAACATATAAAGAACGGTTGCTGGAATTGGGTATGTCTAGTTTAATGAAAAGAAGGACTAGGGGTGACATGATAGCAGTGTTCCAATATCTCAGGGGCTGCCACAAAGAAGAGGGAGTCAAGCTATTCTCTAAAGCACCAGAATTGTATTTGCACAAAATTGGAAAAATGAGAAAATTCTGACAGAAGAGGAAATAATTAAGAAAATAATGGAATGTGCAGAAATGAGTAGATTGACAATGGCAATTAGAGAACAGGAAGAAAAAGATTATTATAAAATTTGGAATTTATTCTATGAATGGCTAGATAGTAGAGTTAGAAATTGAAATATGTAATAATAGTATAATATATCATAATCGATTGAGTTAGACTGTATAAGAAAATGAATATAATTTAAGTAAAAATGAAACATATTTTTGAATATATGTTAATAATACAATAATTGATAAATGTGATATAAAATATTGATTAGAATGGTTATAAACATAAACAAGTAAGAAATGTATGATAATATTACTATGTGCACAAGATATATGTACCCAACTGACACACTGTAGAACAGAAAATGGTTTTATTTGTTTGTCTTTGTTTTTGTTATAAAATAAAAAACTTTTTTTTAAAAAAAAGCTATTCTCCAAAGCACCTGAGGGCAGAACAGGAAGCAATGGATGGATGAAAAGCTAGCTCACCTAAGCGCCGCCATCCAAGAAGCACTTTTTCATCAAAAGATGGAGCAAACCACCGTAGGAGACGGTGGTGGGGACCCTGCTCCAAAGCACCTGAGGGCAGAGGAAGCAATGGATGGAAGCTAGTCCAAGAGAGAAGCAACCAGAATTAAGGAGAAATTTCCTTACAGTTAGAACAATTATCAGTGGAACAACTTGACTCCAGAAGTTGTGAATGCTCCAACACTGGAAGAGATTGGACAATCATTTGTCTGAAATGGTATAGGGTTTCCTGCCTCAGCAGGGGGTTGGACTAGAAGACCTCTAAGGTCCCTTCCATTCCATAAATTAATGCCGGAATATTTGAAATAAATATTTAGGTGTCACTCTATAATTTTCAGTGTTATCTGTCTTTAATATCCAGAAAGAGGTCTGGTGATTACACCACATACAAAAAAAACCAACCCTTTCCTCCAAACAGCATTTTGAAACTGATACCATCTCAGATCAACAT
This sequence comes from Notechis scutatus, assembly GCF_049901735.1. Classification (NCBI taxonomy): domain Eukaryota; kingdom Metazoa; phylum Chordata; class Lepidosauria; order Squamata; family Elapidae; genus Notechis; species Notechis scutatus. The sequence goes on from NC_142012.1 coordinate 59,797,953, forward strand.
TTTGCCAGGGACTTGCAGCTGTGCAAGAAGTCACGTATCGTGTTTTTAGAAGGTGGAGCTTCCACCGGACGTAATGGCTTTCTATCTTTCCCAACTTAACGCTGCCCAAAGGGATTGGACTGCTATGGCATTACCCACTAGAGCAGCTGTGCAATCACTTTGCCTGTTTTTTTTTATGTTCACAGATTACACACGAGAAACAGATCATGACCATGACTTGAATTTTTTGAGCACACCCTGTGCCCCCCTCTTTCCTCCCCCCGGTGGCACAGCTAAACACTTATTCAGATATCGTTTAAATTATGAGGATGAGTTACACACAGTAGTTCAAAAGTGTTTTACTTGACATGCTGTTTTCCTAGGATTTGGGGTGTGTGTGTGAAATATATATATATAAAGGTAAAGGGGTCCCGATGGATTTAACTCCACTGGTTGTTGCTGACTCTAGGCCGGTGGTGCTCATTTCAAGACTATTCAGACAGCGCTGTCCAAAGACATTTTCCGTCGTCACGTGGCCAGCATCACAGAGCGCTGTTACCTTCCCACAGAAGTGGTACCTATTTATCACACCTAGAGTACTGCATCCAGTTTTGGTCACCACACTATAAAAAAAGATGTTGAGACTCTAGAAAAAGTACAGAGAAGAGCAACCAGGATGATGAGGGGACTGGAGGCTAAAACATACAACAAACATTTGCAGGAACTGGGCTTGGCTAGTCTAGTAAAGAGAAGGACCAGGGGAGATATGATAGCGGTCTTCCAATATTTGAGGGGCTGCCACAGGGAGGAAGGGGTCAAGCTATTTTCTAAAGCAGGGGTCCCCAACCACCGGTCCGCGGACCGGTACCGGTCCGTGGAACAAGTCCTACCGGGCCGCTGGTTTGCTGGGCGCCGCCATCTTTTCTTGATGAAAAAGTGCTTCCGGTGAGCTTTTCCGGTAGAAAGCTCACCGGAAGAAGCGGTGCGCTCGTGAGCTTTTCCAGGTAGAAAGCCATTTCTACCCGGAAAAGCTCAAGCCAGCCGCCATCTTTTGATGAAAAGTGCTTCCGGTGAGGTCACGGAAGCACTTTTTCATCAAAGAGCGGCGCCCAGCTGATGCCAGTACCGGGCCGCGGCGCCCAGCTGATGCCGGTACCGGGCCGCGGCATAAAAAAGGTTGGGGATCACTGTTCTAAAGCACCCGAAGGGCAGACAAGGAATAATGGATGGAAACTGAACAAGGAGAGATTCAACTTGGAAATCAGGAGAAACTTTCTGACAGTGAGAACAATCAACCAATGGAACAGAAGTTGCCCTCAGAAGTTGTGGGAGCACTTGAGACTTTCAAGAAGAAATTGGACTGCCAATTGTCAGAAATGGTGTAGGGTCTCCCGCTTGGGTGGGGGGTTGGACTAGATGACCTACAAGGTCCCTTCCAACTCTGATTATCTGTTATCTACTCGCATTTGTGTGCTTTTGAACTGCTGGGTTGGCAGGAGCTGGAGCAAGGAATGGGAGCTCACTCATCATGTGGTGTTCGGGTATTGAAGCCAGGCTGCGAATTTTCCAGCCGACAAGCCCAGCATCTTAACCACTGAACCACTGCAAATATAATCGGATGACCATAAATGCAAACCGAATCCAGCCTTCCTACCCAGTGCATTTTGGAAAATGCCTCTTTGCGATGAAGGGAAAGTGAAGAAAGGAAAATGAAATTACCTTTAACAAAAACATAAACGGAGCTGTTTGAGTTTTTCTTGCTCTTGCATAGGTAGGTTCCTGTGTCTGTGGGTCTTGCTTGAGTAACATGCACTTCTTTAGTTTTGAAATTCTTTAACCTCGTGGATGGGTCAGCGCTGTAAAAGACCCAGGTCACTGGGTCATCATTTGTACAGGTCAGCTTAAATTCTTGCCCGCTATTCACAACCAAAGGAGATCCTGATGGGGAAATGGATAGTGCACAACCTGCCCAAAAATAAATGATATGGTTAGTGTTTTATTATTCTCCAAGTTTTTTTAAAAAAAGATGGCAGTCTTATATACGTTAAATCTCTTTACTTTGCAATCTTATGTACATTAAACCTCTTAACTCTGTTTTTTAAAATGTTTATTAAACAATTTTTCTTATATACAACATCATTTCCATTCATTAAAATGCTTTCATGATGGTATACATACTTTTACATACATCTTAACTATCTAGTCCTCGTTCTCCGAGACCTCAGCCATCCCACACCTGCTGCCGGCGAACCACAACAATCTGGCTTGCCAGAAGGTCGCCAAAGGTTACCACATGACCCCAGGACTCTGCAATCGTCATGAATATGAGACAGTCGCCAAACAACGTTGATTGTGATCGCGTGACCGTGGGGATGCTGGAATGGTTGTTAAGTGTGAAAAACGGTCATAAGCCTTCAATCCTTCCGAGGACAGTAAAATGAGGACCCAAATGGTTAGAGGCTGACCCTGTAAACGTCTTACAGAGTGCTGTGAAACACTATGAAACGTTATAGAAGTCTAGGTGTTCAAAGTTACAAGACATTGGAATAAGTGACTCTTAGCAATAGCAATAAGTCATTTTTTCCAATGTCATCATAACTTTGAATTGTCATGAACTTATTGACACTTAAACCACAAATCTGAAAGAAAAAAAAATACTTTTATCTTTTAACTGAACACTCACCAAACAGTCCCCATTCTGATGCAATGTCAGGTCTCTGAATAACTGGACCACTTTTTCTCTACCCTATTGTGATGACCCAGGGTGGGATACAAAATAAACACAGTCATAAAAAAACAGGTGAAGCCCCTTTTATTCCTTCACTTTGCTTCCAAGCTCCAAATATCCTTGACTGAAGACAAAAAAACTCCTCATACAGTTACAAGAAGGAGGAAAAAAAGCAACACAAACCAGGCAAGATAAGGGCTGGAGGATGTCCACAGATAACAGAACACACACTGGGAAGGACGCCAAACTCAGAGAGGAACCATAAGCTAGAGATATTTCCATGCTTTGTTTCCAGCGCTCACCTGTATGCATGTCTGTTCTCTTATTCAGTTGTCACAGCTGCAGCCCATGAAGAGGATCAAAGCCCTCTCCTCCCGAGGAGACCACATCTCTCCCTTATCCTCTCCTCCCTGCGTGCCCTAGGATGGAGAGGGGATGGGCCTGGGTCCTCCTCTGACTGCTCAGCCGGCCTCTGCCCTTCCCCAGCCTCCTCCACCACCTCTGGAGCCACACTTCCACTCCCCGTTGGCTGTTCCTTCTCTCCCTCAGAGTCAGTCTCCACCAGTGGCATGACACCTCTCCTCTGATTTCCATCCATCAATTCATTCATTCATTCATTCATTCATTCATTCATTCATTCATTCATTCATGTATATATGCATGGGAGACACCTAACAAAATAACTTTCCCCCCTGGATCTCATTCATTTAGAAGGCTGTACAATTATTCCCAAACTCAGTTTTTCTTCTCATTCGCTGGAGCACAATATATAATTCTCACTAATCTATGAAATTCTTCTTTCTATAGATTTCCCCAAGAACCAAAATGATGCCAATTCATACTTATTGATGTACATTATAGCTTCTTCATTCATAGTTAACACTTTCCCTTCCATGCAAATAGCAACGCTTGTGATGTAAAACTGGTTATATATCATCAAACATCATTTAGCTAGCTGATATATGATGTGTTCGTAGTTACTGCCTACAAACACCAACCACCTATCAGCATAAACTCAATTATGCAAATCCCAACGTTCTTTGTTCCAGCTGTCTGTGACCCAATATTTTTCGAAGTCAAGATGTACCATATTCCCCTTTGGTTACAATGAAGACAATAGAGGAGGAGCAGCATCCAATAACCACTTACCAGTTACTGACATCCAGTGGGAACACACATATTTCTCAATGGATAATGGCTTAACTACTAGCTAGTGTATGATTCTCATTGACAAACACATCCATTTCAAGTAAACAAACCCAACATTAAAGGAAACACTATGCAGGGCTTTTATTTCCCTACAATGATGGGCATGTATGATATCACCAACTGGGGGGATCAAGTAGCTTTATAAGTGGATCTTAGCTCATGCCCAATAATTTGTTTTTCCAACACAGACAGAACACATTGATTCATTATTTCTTTCCAAAGCTGACGAAGACTACAAATGGAATTGCAGAAACAATAACTCAGTCTCGGATGCATTTGCTTACCATCTTAGCAGGTCTTAAATGTACAGAGGTATTAAAAAGGTGTCAGGTAAATATTTTGGATGATGGGAAATCCAATGAAGCTAAATTACAGTAAGACTCAAGAGAGAGGATCAGATTTTAAAAAAATCTAATCAACCTCATCAATGAAGAGCTTTTCAAATCAACGATTAGGCATGGCAGCGTAATATGGATTGAATTTGTTAGAAGGTCAGGATTTAAATTCCAGCAGAGACATGAAATGCAAGACCCCGTAATGGATCAGGTCCAAATGGAAAAATTCCCACTGCCAGAAAAAGTTAATGACAGATCACAAATAACGCCGTATCTGTAAGCAAAGCAATGTAAGACCTGGTTAGTACTTGGACAATGGTCAAGAAATGCAGGGTGTTGTTATTTAATGCATGCAGTATTAGATAATAGAATAAGAAAAAATATAGAAATATAGTTATTTAAGTCTGTATGCTAGATAGGCAAGTAAAAAAAAAAAAAGAACCTTGAAGGAAAGCAATGACAGATACCATTATTCTAATTTTTATTATCAACATTAGTGTGTCTATAAAAAAGTACAGGTGCTCTTCAATCTTGCTTCACTCAGCAGCCTGGGGCTCCTTACAATACTAAACGTTGGTACCTCACCAAAATGTCTACGCCTTCCACCTATGGAACAGCTTCTGGGCTCAAGGCGGCTGAAGCGATATTCCCTTATGTGTTTCAATCACTGACCACCACCGAGCCAATGGATTGTGAACCGAATTTCTCCTGCATAACCCAATCACATATACTATTTCTTATACAGTAATTAACACGCTCTGATGCTAAGGAGTTCTACTCCCCCTCTCCACCTGAAAAGAACTCTGTTCCAACTGCCAGTTGCCTTATATTAACACACTCTGATGCTAAGGAGTTACACATTCTACTCCCCCTCCCCACCTGAAAAGAACTTTGTTCCAACTGCCAATTGCCTCACATACCTCAGTTCAAACTGGCAGACATTCCCTCAGAAGCAGTCTGGGGCTCCTTACAGTACTAAACATTGGTACCTTACCAAAATGCCTTCCACCTATGGAACTGCTTCCGGACTCAAGGCGGCAGGAACGATATTCTCTTATGTGTTTCAATCACCGACCACCACTGAGCCGACGGATTGTGAACCAAATTTCTCCTGCATAGCCCAATCACAAATTTTCATCATGAAGCATGGGTCTCCAGCTAGTACATTTATATCGCTTGGGGTAGGGAGCCAAAATAAATACTTAAAAACTACTTAAAATAACTGTGAAAATTGCCCAGTTGAAACAGATTTCTTCAATCTGTGATTTAACAGGAATAACCTATTTGCTAGGTATGCAATGTGCCACTTCGAGCAACTCCAAAAATCAGAACTTAATTAATTCCTTGTTAATACTCTTCTGAATTAGCAGGATCAGCCCACAGCAGAAATGTATTACACAGGTAGTCCTTACAAGTGTCTGTTCAAAGTTACAACGGCACTGAAAAAAGTGACTTATGACCTTTGTAGCATCCTCATAATCACATGAACAAATTCAGATGGCTCATACTTATGACCATTGCTGTGTCCCAAAGGTCATGTGATCATCTTTTGCAACCCTTTCAACAAGCAAAACCAGTGTGGGAAACCAGATCCACTTAATAACCATTTAACAACTGTGGCAAGAGAGATTGTAAAATGGGGCAAAATTCACTCCACAAATGTCTCGTGTAGGAACAGAAATTTGGGGCTCCATTGGGGTCGTAACCGGAGAATTATCTGTACTAGTGTTGAGTAGATATCCAGATTCATCTGACATTTGTTACAACATGTCACAGCTGGCAGTTGGGTCACAAAATATAGACTTCCCTCTTTTTTCCACCTTTTAAGCATTTTTCAACTTTCTACTAAGGACTAACCAGCACCAGGATGCAAGGATGAACAACTTCTATTGATTTAAAAGACTACATCATGCTTGCTGTAGCATGTTGACAATCACATTTTGGCTCACTGGACGCAATTTAAAGATGATTCGATAGTCTCCGAATCAAATTGATTTTCTGAATTTTTAATTTGGATGAAATCGTCTCTAAAATATCCCCATCGTTAGATGGCCTTATGTGCATTGCAAAATGTTTTTATTTTACCATACCTGAATTTAATCACTGTAATCATCCGAAACAAAATCTAAATTGAACTGATTTGTGAAGCCAAGTCAATAATCTGAATTGGGGCCAATCTAGTCAATGGTGAAAAAAAAGTAAACTTCTACATTTAGGCAAGAAGAACCAAATGCACAGGTGTAATATAGGTGGTACCGGGCTCAACAGTAGTAACTGTGAGAGGGATCTTGGAAATTGGACAGTCTCTTTTATGAACCAGCAGTGTGCTGCAGCTGCCAAAAAAAACCCAATACAATCCCAGGCTGCATAAACAGAGGGATAGAATCAAGATCACGTGAAGTGTTAATACCACTTTATAAAGCTTTGCCAAGACCACACTTGGAAGCATTCAGTTTTTGGTCACCAGAAGCTAAAGAAGATGTTGAGATTCTAGAATGAGTACAGATAAGAGCAACAAAGATGATTAGGGGATTGGAGGCTAAAGCATACGAAGAATGGTTGCTGGAATTGGGTATGTCTCGTCTAATGAAAAGAAGGACTAGGGGTGGCATGATAGATGTTCCAACATCGATGTTCCAACATCTAAGGGACTGCCACAAAGAAGAAGGGATCAACTTATTCTCCAAAGCACTTGAAGACAGGGCAAAAAGGCATGGATAGAAACTAATCAAGGAGAGGAACAACCTAAAATTAAGGAGAAATTTCTTTACAGTTAGAACAATTAATCAGTGGAACAACTTTTCTCCAAAAGTTCAGTGTTCTACTACAGAAAGTTTTTAAGAAGAGATTGTCTGAAATGATATAGGTCCTGCCTGAGCAATGGGTTGGACTAGTAGTAGATCAGTAGACCTCCCAAGATTCCTTCCAACTCTGTTACTCTGTTAATCTGTGCATCCCTAATGACTACGGTCTAGTTTTAAAGCCTGTTGGGAGAGGTGTGAACCAGTTTGTTCAACTGAGCAAGAAACGTATCAGAGAAAAATTCATTTACCCAATAATGCTACTAGAAGGAGTGGGCTTACTAAACCAATGATATCTAAATCTAGAATACATTTTGTCACTCGCAACAAACTCCAAATGTTGTCCTTCCAGACAGCAAGAAGAAAGGAAAGAACATCAGAGCTTGCAAAGGTATAGTAAGGCTTGGAATGAGCTATGAACGGTCTTGACCGTTTCTGAAAATAATGTTCAAATTTAGGCTCAACTCCAAAAAGAACTATGTGGAGCCCAGCAATTGTTCTCATACATCCAAGGACTTGGACATGACCAAAAATTAAGCCATCAACACTCTGGCTCTTCTTAAAAGAAAAAAAAAGCTGATCCCATACTACATAATACCTGCAGAAAAGTTGCCTACAGTGAATAACTACACCCTACGGTTAGAAATCTACAAAACTACAGTACAATATATGCAAAATCACGGTAACATTTGTGGCAACTTTGATTGAGACCTTATTCCTTTAAAGCTATATGTTCTATTGTATCATAGAAATAAAAAGCACTCCATCTCTGATGAGGATAAGGTAGTGAGTTATAAATGCATGCACTCTCCTGCCATGTAAACATAGTCATCTATCGATCAAATAACAAGGGGACTTCCACTAAACTAGCTCCGGAATGACACATGTTGGCACGTTTCTCCTTTCCTTTCTTGTAGTGTTGCATCTGTGCTGCATTTTGCACAGGACTAACCAAACGCAGTGGCTCAGTGACTTAGACACTGAGCTTGTCGAACAGAAAGGTCGGTAATTTGGAGGTTCGAATCTCTAGCACCGCGGAACGGAGTGAACTCCTGTTGCTGGTCCCAGCTTCTGCCGACGTAGCAGTTCAAAAGCATGTAAAAATGCAAGTAGAAAAATAGGGACCACTTTGGTGGGAAGGTAAAAGCGTTCCCTGCGCCTTTGGCATTTAGTCATGACCAAGGAGATGTATTCGCTGGCTTTTTGGCTTTATAACAAAATGAGCACCGCCCCCTGGAGTTGGGAATGGGCGTTGGTAGAAGTTACCGTGAATGCCCTTTCTATCTATGCTGTGAGAGAGCCCAGGATGGGTTGACTCCTTCCTATGATGTCATAGCTGAGTCTGTACTAAGATATAAAAGCCAGCCCCTGGGAGAGACCCCAGCTTTGGCAAAGATACTTGAAAGACTCAAAGGTGTCTCTGAAAGCCCAAAATAAATACAGAAATATGTCTTACCCTCTCCGGACGAATCAAGGGAAGGGCTGGGTTCTCTCGCAGCATAGATAGAAAGGACGTTCACGGTAACTTCTACCAATGCCCATTCTCCTCCATGCTGCATCGAGAGCCCAGGATGGGACATACCAAAGCTTGCATGTCCATGGGCAGGTCCTCGTCTGGCTCATCACACCAACTGTGGAACCACTCATTGAAGCACCCGTCTGCCGAAGGCTGCAGTCGCCGAGGCAAAAGCATCCAGACGGTAGTGTCTGATGAAAGGAGATGGGGATGTCCATGTGGCCGCATGACAAATCTCCTCCAAGGATGCTTGGGTCGCCCAGGCAGCAGAAGTGGCCGCGCTTCTGGTAGAGTGCGCCGTCAGACCTCGGGGAACCGGAAGGGCCGCAGCTTTGTAGGCCTGCTCAATGCAAGACCTGACTCAGCTGCTAATAGTAGAAGAAGAGGTCTTGTGCCCCAAGTGAGAAGGGAAAAAGGAAACAAACATGGCTTCTGACTTCCTGAAGGAGGAAGTGCGCTTAATGTATATTCTAAGATCCCTTCTTACGTCTAGCGTGTGCCACTGCCGCTCTAAGTCATGGTGCGGGAGAGGACAGAAGTCAGGCAAAACAATGTCCTGTTAACCTTTGGAATAAATGAGGGGTCCAGATGGAGAACAACCCTATCATCATGAAAGGAACAAAGGTCCTGTCTGATGGAAAGAGCAGCAAGCTCGGAAACCCTCCTGGCAGAAGTGATGGCAACAAGGAACACTACCTTCAGAGTCAGGAAACAGAGAGACACTGTTCTAAGGGGTTCAAAGGGGGGCTTTGTAAGGACATTAAGGACCAAATGAAGGCCCCAGGAAGGATACCTGTGAACCACCAGAGGGTGCAGATTGGAAGCCCCTTTCAAAAACCTCCTGACTGAAGTGTGATGGGATAAGGAAGGAAGCGAACCCCATGAAAGGACTGAGGAGAGGGCCGCAACCTGCCTGCGTAAGATGTTGGGGGTCAAACCTTTCTCCAGCCCATGCTGAAGGAAGCTAAGAACTTCTGCCAACTGGGCTGAAGCAGGAGAAAGACCCTCCCTGAGGCACCCTCGGGAAAAAGCCTTCCAGGTGGCATCATAGATGCGCCTTGTAGAAGGTTTGCGAGAAGCCAGGATAGTGAGGATGACCCCTTCTGGAAGATCAGCCTCCTCTAGCCACTGCCGCTCAAGTGGCACACAGTCAGCTTGAACCACTGGGGCTCTGGGTGGAGCAGAATCCCCTGGTGAAGGGAGATTAGATGGGCAGGGATCCCCCAAGGAGAAGCCACCAATAGGTTGACCAGGTCTGCAAACCAGGGCCTCCTTGGCCAATAGGGTGCCAGGACGAGGTGCTCCGCATGTTCCTCCAACATCTGAATTACTGCCGGGATGATGGGAAGCGGGGGTAAGGTGTAGAGGAGACCCTTGGGCCATCTGCACCAAAGAGCATTGGTCCCCTCTGCTCCCTGACAAGGAAACCTGGTGAAGAATCTGGTGACTTGGGCATTCTGAGGAATGGAGAAAAGATCCACCTCCGGTATTCCAAATCTGAGGCAAAGATCCCTGAATAGAGATGGAGGAATGGACCATTCTGCCTGGTCAACTAGGCTCCTGCTGAGCCAGTCGGCCTGGGAGTTGTTGATCCTGGAGATGTGGTCCGCCAAGATCGATAACAGGTGTTTATCTGCCCATAACCCCAGCCGTAGAGCCTCTCTCATGAGGGCTTTGGACCTCGTCCCCCCTTGCCGGTTGACATGAGCCTTTGCAGCCATGTTGTCCGTAAGGACTAGAACATGAGAGCCGGTCACTGATTGCCTGAAATGCTTGAGAGCCAGAAAAATGGCTCTGAGCTCTAGCCAATTTATGAGAAGGGTCTGTTCCGATCTGGACCAAACGCCCTGAGCTATCCGGTCCTGCATATGAGAACCCCAACCCAAGAGGCTGGCATCGGTGGTTATGACTAGCCTGTCTGGGTCCCTGAACAGGAGTCCCCTCCAGATAGATGGGGAATGCCACCAATTGAGAGATCTCCAGATTTGTGGCGGGAGTGGGACCTTGATGGATGAGTGGCTGGTTCCTGCTCGTTGGTAGGGAAGCAGGAACCATTGGAGGGCTCGGGAGTGGAGCTGAGCCCATGGGACGATGCCAATACAGGAAACCATTTTCCCCAGAAGTTTGGACAGCAGCGACAGGGGGACAATTTGATGTTGCTGGATCTGGCTGATGATCTCTGCAAGGCTCTTTCCATGAGCTGGGGACAGGAAAACCTGGCATGACATGGTATCGATGACTGCTCCCAAGTGTTGCAATTTGGTTGTAGGAGACAGCTGGCTCTTTTTGGTGTTGATGGAAAATCCGTGGCTCTGGAGACATGACAGGGTAATTTGCAGATCCCGATAGGCCACAAGGATGAAAAAGGAAAGAATCAAAATGTCGTCCAAGTAGCATTGGATCCTCACTGGAATAGAACGCAGAGATGCCACCAATGCTGCCAGAACCTTTGTGAAGACCCTTGGAGCCGATGAGAGGTTGAAGGGAAGTGCTCGATACTGGTAATGGGTATTCTGATAACAGAAACGGAGGAACTGGCGATGATGAGGCCAAATTGGGATGTGGAGGTAAGCCTCAGTTAGATCAATGGAAGAGAGGAGGTCACCCTCCCGAACGCTCTCTAAAATAGAATGCAGAGTCTGCATTTTAAATCGCCTGTATTTTACAAATTGGTTGAGAAATTTTAGATCAAGGATGGCTTGCCACCCCCCCCCCCGAGGCTTTGGGAATGATGAAAAGGCGAGAGTAAAGCCCACGTCCCCGTTGAGACGGAAGAACAGGTTGAATAGCCCTGATTTCAAGAAGGTGCTGAATGGCCTGATTCATGAGGGCTTGCCTGGAAATGTCCCGAGACACAGGACAGATCACAAAATTTTTTGGGTGGGGTGGGGTTAGGAAGCCCAATTGTAACCCTGATCTAATAGTGCTGAGCACCCAGGCGTCCGTCGTTGACTCCTCCCATTTGGAGGCAAAGAAGGCTAGGCGACCTGCGATGGGTGGGGAGAACAAGGGATTACTTAGAGCGACGGAAGAAATGACCCCCTCCCCCCCGAAAGGGCCGTTTACCAGTAGAAGGTTGTTGCCTGCCAGATGTTTCTGCCCGTTGGTCTTGGCGTTGGGAGTATGGCCTGTGAGAGCGGGGGAAGCGAGATGAGGCAGATCTCCGCTCTGAAGGCAGGAGGGCGATAAGGAGCAGGGTGATAGTCGGCTTTCTTCCCAGAGGAAGAGAGAATTTTACGTTTATCTCTGGTTTCAATGAGATAAGGTTCCAGAGCATCGCCAAAAAGGAACTGAAGCCAGCTTCCATTTTCGGTGTGACTCCGCCTGCCAATTTCGGAGCCATAAAAGTCTTCTTGCTGCTATAGAAGATGCCATGGCCTTGGATGCAAATTTGACGGAATTGAGAGTGGCATCCACAGTGAATTCCACCGCTGCAATAATCTTATTAAGGTCTTGGTGAGACCGAAAGTCAGAAGCAGGCAATCTATTCTGGAGTTGGCGCAGCCACCGTATGGATGCCCTGGTGAAGAAGGATGCTGCTGTAGAAGCCCGAACAGCCCAAGCAGCAGCCTGGTGATTGCGCTTGAGGGTCTGTTTGGAACGGTTTCAGGATATCTTTTGGCTCTGTGGGAGTGCCAGAAGATGAGAACGAGGCCAGAACTGGAATGTCAACAGAAGGCACTGCCAGGGCATTGTCCAGAGCTGCGCTGACATTGTAGAAACGCTTATACAGAGAAGATGGGTGAGGACCTGCTGAAGGGGAAGCGCACTGTTCCTTGACCATGTCCAGGAACAAAGTGGGAGAAGGCAAAACCTCTGCATGAACTACAGGCTGGGAGAAGAGTGAATCCCCTTGGCTAGAGGGATTTCCTCGTGGCTCAGGAGCCACTTCCTCCGGTGACAGCTTGGCAGTGACCAAGGCCTTGCTGAGCAATGGCCTGAAGGATTGAAGACCAATGCAGAGGATGTCTGTTCTGGGCAAGAGTCTTCTTCCACTGAAAGATTTTGGTCAAAGGTCTCGCCCTCTTCACGCTCTGAACGAGAGGGGTAACTGTGTTCAGATGGTGAAGGCCTTCCCTCCTCATCAACCTCCTCCCATTCTGATAGAGAAGAATGGACCCTGAGGTCCTGGGGCCGGTGTAAATCAGGATGATGAGGCAAGGAACTTACAGATTGAGAAGGGAGAAGGGCCTGATCCCTTTCCAGAGGTCGAAGGATTTGCTTGAAGCCTTCAGCCAATCCCTGACTAATGGCTGATGAGACTACATCTTGGATATCCCTTGGTCTATGCTCAAAGGTAGAGACAGAAAGCCGAAGGCCCACTGCTGTGGGAGTGAAGGTGGCTTCAGGTCTAGATTGAGGAGAGGTTCAAGGCCTGGAGGGAGGGGGAAGAGCATAGAGCACAGAAGCCTGTTGGAAATAAGGTTCAGATCTGCTTAAATCCTGAGGATCTGACTGTACAGCAAGAGCCTCAGGAGACCAGGATGGAGGATGGAAAGGCTCATAGATAGAACAGAATAGAACAGAATAGAATAGAATAGAGAAAAAGAATGGGAATGGAATGGAATGGAATGGAATGGAATGGAATAGAATAGAATAGAATAGAATAGAATAGAATAGAATAGAATAGAATAGAATAGAAGAAAAAGAATGGGAATGGAATGGAAGAGAAGAGAAGAGAAGAGAACAGAACAGAACAGAACAGAACAGAATAGAGAAAAGAATGGAATGGAATGGAATGGAATGGATTGAATGGAATAGAATAGAATAAGAATAGAATAGAATAGAATAGAATAGAATAGAATAGAATAGAATAGAATAGGAATGGGAATGGGAATGGGAATGGGAATGGAATGGAAGAGAAGAGAAGAGAAGAGAAGAGAAGAGAAGAGAAGAGAAGAGAAGAGAAGAGAGAAAAAGAATGGAATGGAATGGAATGGAATGGAATGGATTGGAATGGAATGGAATGGAATAGAACAGAATAGAATAGAACAGAATAGAAGAAAAGAATGGAGTGGAGTGGAGTGGAGTAGAATAGAGAAATGGAATAGAAATGGATTGGAGCAAGCTGTTCCACTGATTAATTGTTCTCACTGTCAGGACATTTCTCCTTAATTCTAGGTTGCTTCTCTGCTTGGTTAGTTTCCACCCATTGCTTCTTGCCCTGCCCTCAGGTGCTTTGGAGAATAGCTTGACTCCCTCTTCTTTGGGGCAACCCCTGAGATATTGGAACACTGCTATCATGTCTCCCCTAGCCCTTCTTTTCATTCAACTAGACATGCCCACTTCCAGCAAAATTAAAAGAAATCTTTTTTAGAAAGCAGCCCATACTTCTATGCAGGCAGTATCTATATATAGGTTTTCTATGTTTAATTTAAATATATAATATAAAAATAATTCTGTGATTTTTATATTCTATATTTAAACATAGAAAGCCTCAACTAATTAAAGTAGAACTAATAAAATAGGCCAGGCCGCACACTAATGAAAAGTTTTATAAGCCCCCCCCGTTTATTATAATCTTTACTGGACATTTTGATTAACCTTTCTTTATTCCCTACCCTTTTTAAAGTCCTTTCTTTTGAATTTGGCTTTTATTTATTTCAATGAATGCACCAGGTGGAAATGAAGTGAAATCCCTTACATTTTTATAAGAAAGGCAACAAGAAACCTGGAATCCATACAGCATTTTGCCAGCAACGCTGTCATTTGCATCCCAGCCCCTTAAAAAAAAACATGGAACCAAAATGAACTGCAGCATTTTTGGTAATATGAATGCTAATTATTTCAAGGGCTGGCAGCAGTTTAATCGAGATATTGAAGTTTCATTAAAGATATTCCGATAGTTTCCTAGATAAAGCCTTTATAAGGAGGGAAAATAGCAATAACTACATAATTATTCTACTGTTGCTATTTTGCTATCTCTTGATATTTTTTTCCCCTTCCCATGGCAGTATCTAATTTTGAGGAAAATGGGACAATGAATAATACATGCAGATTAAAATAATCTACACAGCTAAATTGGGGACAAAAGAACGTAAATATTGGATCCCAAATAAAATTGGCCACTGTATCACTCAGGCTTTCATGGCACTAAAAATTCAGAAGTGGAAGAGCTATTAAGGGCTGAACGGGGCTTTAGATTCAATTCCTGACACAGTTTGAGGGGCCGTGAACTTAAGACTTGTCTGTAGCACAGGAAAATGGAGCATATGAGATCCTGAAAAGACAGAAGTTCTAAACAGGTGTACAGGTGTTGTGCTGATGCTGCCACACGCTTGGAAGCACATCGTTAGGGTTCCGACAATTGCCCTAATTAAATCATGAGCCTCGAGCCAAGCTTCAAAAGAATCAAGATTTATTAGGAGCAACATGTCCAGCACTAGCCTGTATGAAACCAACTCTGAGACATGTAATTTACTATCACCTATGACCCTGTTTCCCCCCGCCCCCGAGTGTGTCATATTATCAGATCCTCCAATGAAACACATTCATGGGCTCTGTGTCATCAATCACACTCTCCAATGAAGGATTTTCGCAGGCAGAAGATCCAGTAGCCTAGGCTACAATCTTCACAAGGTTAAGTGTGGAATGTGCTTCTGGGCTTCATATCTGCCACACTACTCCCTCAGGCCTTTCTCCCCTCCTTCTTATGGCAACTCGGAAACAGGCATTGGAACGATTTACGAGTTGACACACATATTCTTAACTTTGACTGTTCCTAACTCACAAATATTTTTGGTTTCCTTGCACGTTTTAAGAATTCTCCATGGACGTTCAATAGTATTTAAGTCAGAGGACTTAAAGAGCCTTTTTTAAAATGTTTTATTTTTCTTTCCTAAATGTATTTCATGGTTGATTTAGAAGTATGTTTCCAACTGTCTTTCTGAAATAGCAAACCACTTCAGTTCTTTCTGCATTCAAGTGGTTGGTACTTTTATTTTATGAAAGGTCAACACAGTGTTGGCTTCAATTTCATTAGGGATTAACCAAAACTTACAATCCAAGCAGGGATTCCTAAAGTTATGCATGCAACTGAACTGGTTTAACATGGCTTCATGTTTATTATTTAGCTTAAGAAAACATTATTTTTTTCGGAGACCTGTATTCAAATGGGAAGCACATTAAAAATGCATAATGCTTTTCTTCTGCTCTTATGCAATCTATTTTAGCAGATCTTGAAACAGCCTTCTGTGAAAAAAAATTGTAATATTTACAATTACATGGAACATGGAACTTGGCATAGCAGGTTTCAAGTTTTGAAAGCCTAATTACAGAGAATTAAGCACGCTGAAGACGAATTTGACTCCTTCAATATGAAAGCATCTATACACAGTTTAAGACTAATTTAAAACATTTTTTTAAAAATAGACCATTGCAAGTCAATCAATCAAATTTTAAAAAAAGTTTTGAGTTCATAGTCTGAGTTACAGAATAAATATAACCTGTTTTTCACTGTTCTTCCCACTGACATAACTAACGAAGTGGTAGATTTTGTGTCAATTTATAAAGCACTTGCTTTATAGACTGGCAAAAATGTACAGGAACACTTTTTTCAGCCCTATTTTCCCTGGAATGGTAACAGCTGGAAACTTTCCGTGTCTATGAAGACCAACCAAAGGAAACACAATTATTTGAAATAGCATTTCAGCCAACCACTGAACACATTTCCCCATGAGGGGTCTCTTCATCTGATCTGCTTTTGTTACATAGACAAAGGCTCTACTCTTATTTTGGGAAACTGACAAGCCATTATTTCTGGAAACAGCCAAGATAGTTCACAGCTCATTCCCACTACTTCATACAATATATATATATATATTGTGGGCCATTTCTAGACACAAACTAGAATGAAATCTGCAGATCTCCAGAGATAAGTAGCTTTTACTTGAAGCACCGGGATCAAATGGGCTTTGAGACAGAATGGCAACGTCCAAAAGCCATTTCCAAGCTTGTATTTTTATGGAAATCTCAAATTATCTTCTCTGTCTTCCAGTGAAGACAGACGCCTCCATTAATGTAACCACCTCAATTAAGAATAAATAGCAGCCCTCTCTTCCTCTCAGAAACCTTGGCCAGAAACAGAATCGTTCTGTTCAAGAGTCTGCCGTGAATTCTGGAATCTGCAGATTTCTTTTTGTAGAGCTTGTTTTGTAAAGTAAAAGCTTCATGAAGTACTTCCTGTTTTGTTTGGACAGTTGCACCTCACAGGTTTGTTTTAAGAGATTAACAGAGTTGGAAGGGACCTTGTAGGTCATCTAGTCCAACCCCCCACCCAAGCGGGAGACCCTACACCATTTCTGACCAATGGCAGTCCAGTCTCTTCTTGAAAATCTCCAGTGATGAAGCTCCCACAACTTCTGAAGGCAACTTCTGTTCCATGGGTTGATTGTTCTCACTGTCAGAAAGTTTCTCCTTATTTCCAAGTTAAATCTCTCCTTGTTCAGTTTCCATCCATTATTCCTTGCCTGGCCTTCAGGTGCTTTGGAAAATAGCTTGACCCCTCCTCCTCTCTGTGGCAGCCCCTCCAATATTGGAAGACTGCTATCATGTCCCCCTTGATCCTTCTCTTCACTAGACTAGCCGTGTGCTCGCAACCATTCAGGTCCAGGGTGCATTAGGAGCAATCTCTCATTGCCATAACCTCGAAGCTCAATAGGCAAGGTGGGGACTCAGCATTGGTAAGGCATAGTGCTGAATCAAGCTAACTTCTCACCTTTGGTGCCATTTATGAGAAAAGCCCAGAATTGACCAACTAAGTCAGAAAGAACGCAGGAAGACAAAAGTTAGCATTAAATGCAAAGTTAGCAACATAATACCCTCTTTCTCCAACAATATGGCCTCCCCCAATAGGAAGTCCCAGCATGTTTTATAGGCATGAAATGAAATTAAGCCCCTCCCCCCAAATTAAGGCCTATATTAAAACATGCAAAATGGGGGGGAATGGTGGGGGGGGCCTTGCCGTTAGGAAGTACTTTTGTTGCACACCCGGATATGGTGCTTGCCTGCGTTGACCCCGATACGAAGTGCCCCACCAATGCCGAGATCAACATCCAAGCCGTTGCCGCCTGCCCAAAGATGCAAGGGGGGGGGAAATTAAGTCACCCCCGAAAAGACGGCCTAGCCATTTTTTCGGGGCTCAAAAAAAAATAAGACCCGGCCTTATTATATGAGAAACACGGTATATCAGTAGCACTTAGTCATATACACTTCATAATGCTTTACAGCAGAGATCCCCAAACTGTGAGTTGCGGCCCATTATCGGTCCACGACCAACTGGGCCAGGTCAAGCAAGTGCTCAGGGCCTCATGTACACCAGCATCAGAGGCATTTGGAACCTCACTTGCTAGAGCATGATGGGAGCTCAGGCCTCGCTCATGTTACTAATGAGTACTCACGTGTACATGTGCCTGCTCCCCCCATAAAAGCACCCCATCATTCTTTCCTCTTCTCTCCCCCCCCCCGGCTCTGGGCCACCAACCCGGAAAGGCTGGGGAGCTTTACAGCCCTCTCAAAGCGGTTTACAGAATCAGGCTCTTACCCCCCAACAATCTGGGCCCTCATTTTACCCATCTCGGAAGGACGGAAGGCTGAGTCAACCTTGAGCCACTCAGAATCGAACTGCCGGCCATGAGCAGAGTTAGCCTGAAATGCTGCATTCTAACCACTCGCCACTCCACATATAGGTCACTTACAAGGCATCAAATTTTAATTTCGACTATTATCATTTCATGGTAGTCAGAAAGGAAGAGAGTGCCTTTTACTTAATTTGACCACTGGTCCATCTGGTTCAGTGCTGTCAAAACTAACCAAGAATGGTTGTCCTGGACTCTTACCAAGCCCACCAGTAGATGGATCCTGTTTGTCTGTACATCGCATCTACTACCTAGTTGATGAAATGCAGGCAAGAGTAAGTTAGTTTGCAGAGAACCTAAGCTTATAGGGCCTAAATTGTGCAGAGTAGAACAAACACGCTTTGAGTAAAACTGGGCTCTAGTTGTACATATAGCAAATGTGCCCAAACTGTCCTCAGTGTAAGCAATTGCAAGAGATTGTGTGGAAATAAACAGAACACAATCACAAGCTGCCGAAGAGGTAAGGGGTCGAGTCTGTTGACAGCTTATCTCACAAATGGCAATTTAGTACACAGGTGAAAAGAAAGCGGAAGAGAAGCTTTTCAAAGCATTCAGAGAGATTCTGCCATGATCAATCCATTATAAATGAGGTCGGGAAATTCCCATTACAGTTTTCAAAAGTTTGCATTCACCCGAAACTAATAGTAACGTTAATGAAAACTGTATCGTTTGCCCCCCCCCCCCCCCCCCCCCCCCCCCCCCCCCCCCCCCCCCCCCCCCCCCCCCCCCCCCCCCCCCCCCCCCCCCCCCCCCCCCCCCCCCCCCCCCCCCCCCCCCCCCCCCCCCCCCCCCCCCCCCCCCCCCCCCCCCCCCCCCCCCCCCCCCCCCCCCCCCCCCCCCCCCCCCCCCCCCCCCCCCCCCCCCCCCCCCCCCCCCCCCCCCCCCCCCCCCCCCCCCCCCCCCCCCCCCCCCCCCCCCCCCCCCCCCCCCCCCCCCCCCCCCCCCCCCCCCCCCCCCCCCCCCCCCCCCCCCCCCCCCCCCCCCCCCCCCCCCCCCCCCCCCCCCCCCCCCCCCCCCCCCCCCCCCCCCCCCCCCCCCCCCCCCCCCCCCCCCCCCCCCCCCCCCCCCCCCCCCCCCCCCCCCCCCCCCCCCCCCCCCCCCCCCCCCCCCCCCCCCCCCCCCCCCCCCCCCCCCCCCCCCCCCCCCCCCCCCCCCCCCCCCCCCCCCCCCCCCCCTTTGTGCTTCCTTGACTTCACCTAGTAACAGAGGGTTTATCAGCAAGCAATGCTGCATGTGGCATATGTACAATATGGTTTACACCAGACTGTAGGATGTGTGGACTTCCTTATTATAACTTAAGGTAATGAACGTATCTGATACTCCTTTCTCCTATTTTTTTCCCACTACAATGACCTTATGATATAAGTTGGGGTGAGAAAGAGCCATTGGCCAAAGTTATCCAGGCTGGTTTTCATGCCAAGATGCAACCAGAATTCACAGTCTCTCCATTTCTAGCTCAGGGGTGTCAGACTCAAGGCCCACAGGCTGGATCTGGCCCAAGGGGAGCTTAGATCTGGCCCATGGTGCCGGCCTGGAAACAGCAAAGGACCGGCCTGCGGTGCCTCTGCCAGCAAGAACAGGGCATGGGGGGGGAGGGCATGAGCAGCCCCCGGCCCAGTTCATTTTTGCTGGCAGAGGGCTATCAAAACAAACTAAAAACAAAACAAAAGAAGAAACGTTTCCCCTTTTGCATTTGAGCACGCAAGAAGGGACGGGAAAAGAGAAAGGGAAAGAGGAAAGAAAAAGAAGGGAAGAGAGATGGGAAGAGAGCAAGGAAGAAAAAAATAAGGAAAGAGGGGAAGGAAGAAGAAAGGAGAATGAAGAGAGAAGAAGGAAGGAAAAGGAAGGAAGGAAGGAAGGAAGGAAGGAAGGAAGGAAGGAAGGAAGGAAGGAAGGAAGGAAGATAGGTTATAATGAGAGGGAGGATCTGTGGGAAGTCCTGTCTTAGCACTTGGCCACCACAGGTACACCCGACATGAGTGATGTTGAGCTGGCCACACCCACCATGGCCACGCCCACTCCCGGTCCTCCAAGGTCAAACACACCCCTGATGCATCCCTCAATGAAATCCAGTTTGACACCCCTGTTCTAGCTGGATGCTACAACGTTACACCAAACTGCCTACAGGCAAATTAACCGTGCCTGGCTGAACAACTGTGGGAATTGGAATTGTTCAATTCACTTAAAATTTCCACTGGCTGGGGAATTCCAGGAGTTGAGAGTTCACATTTCTTAAAGTTGCCAAGGTTGAAAAACACTGATCTGGATCTTCTCTACCTTAGTGAAAAGCATAATGTTGACAGCAATTAGCTGATCCTATTCCCTTGATCTGAATGCCATCCCTTCTCCAATTTGTGAGCAATATCTTTGACAGCTATACACAACCTGTAATCTGACATATCCATTTACAGGACTGCTCTGACTAATCAATCAATCTGATTCATCACTTGGAAATGATTGCCTTATTTAATTATCCTTTAGCTTTAAAGAAGAAAAAGTCAAATCATGTTGTGACTGGCACCATTCATGGTAATTATTTACACTCCCATGGGTTCCTCATGAGCATCCTTTCGTAATTTTATTCTGAAATAACTACTACATACTTAGGCAGGAGAGTAATGGGCAGCACTTTTCATGAGGAGTTGTTCTTTGATTCATAAATACTGCCCGAACGGATGGAAAACCCCAGAACCTATCATCTGTTTGTTACATTAAAAGCAAAGCTTTATTCCACCTGTTACTAATACGCCGAAGGTTCAAAAGCAGAAACCTTAAGAGACTGAGAGAGCTATTACAAGAAAAGCATTGATTTTTTTGACAAAACATGTAACAATACCAAGATTGAAAATTTCATTTCAATCATGCAAGAGCGACAACAACCTATTCTATCAAAAAATTTAAACACCGGCAATTTTTTCCATCAATATACTTTTTTTTTTCTTCCCCAGTTCTTATTTTCACATAAGTATGAAAATAATACGGGCCCAAAACAACTATTATTCAGCTGGTGGGTGTTATTTTGTTTATTTGTATCCCGTCTTTATTATTTTTACAGATAACTCAAGGTGGCAAAGATATTCAGTAGAACTTCCTCTCAGTTTTGTCCCACAATACCTCTGTGAGATAGGTTGGAGCAAGAGAAAATGATTGGCACAAAGTCACTCAAGTTGGCTTTTAAGGCGGCATTTGAACTCATGGTTTTCTACTTTCTAGCCTGGTGCCTTAATCACTAGACCCAACTGGCTGTTTGTTTAAAAAAAACAAAAACGAAGTGCTTTTTAGATATGACAGTCAAACTCGCTTTTATTCCTTCAGCTACGTATTTCCATCAAGTCTTTGTTTGTAATAGTATCAAGCAAGCTATGAGGAACATCCGTTCTCAGTCACAAGTTGAAGTGCCAAGTTGCAATTACTACCCACAGGAAAGAAAAGGCACAGCACATCCGAATACCTTTGTTATCTCTCCTTCCAAACAGCACAAATCATCTGTCATGTTTCCAAATAGAAATGTTTAATAAAAAGGAAGAAGAAAAAATACCCCCTGAAGCTATTAAGATGCAAAGCTAAATTATTTTATCAGAGAACTCTAAATGCCTAATAAAATTGTAAAACTAAGCACAACAAAGAAACGATCCATTAATAGTGTGTTCATCATCACTGCTTCATTCTTCAAAAGTAAACTTCAGATGTTTCTATGAGATCACCGGAAGGAGGTTTTCCTACTGTCAAGTAATTCAAACAAAGGCTCAAGTGAAGAAACAGAATAGACTGGACGCACCAGTTCCTGTTGCTCTCTACTGATTGTGTTGCAATTCAGAGATGAAAATGCCAACCTTGTTGTTAATGAAATAAATGTAATCAGTTATGTTCACAGTCAATTTCTGTTTCTAAAATCTATATATATAAAAGTGAAATACCACTCATGCATCATCACAAAATCTCCAAAACCGTAAAGCCTACAAACTTGAAATTTGGCACGTGTGTTCCTTTTGGCCTCTAGGTGTTCACTAGGAAAGGATTTTTCAAAATGACCATCAGAGCATTAGTATTCCCTATATTATTATTATTAATATACACACTCTGATGCTAAGGAGTTCTACTCCCCCTCCCCATCTGAAAAGAAATCTCTTCCAAATGCAAAACACAAGCAGAAGAGAGGAGTTTCAGTTTCAGTTTTAGTTTCACAGTATCAAGCAGCTTTAGTACAGAACAGTTGAGCTAAGCCACGCTCAGGCTCCTTGCTGTCTCCTTCTTGCTCACTCAGCAAATACTGTTTCAGTGTCCATGTTTCAGTTTCCAAACAGCCCTCAGCTCCCTCTCACATTGACAAGACGCTATAGGCAGATGAACGCCAATGGATCCTGGTAGGCAGAGGTACAATTTTCCCCCCTTATTTTCCTCCCCAAAAACTAAGCCCAACCACATAGTTTCGTAGAGAAGCATGGGTATAGAGCTGGTAATTCAATAACATTGCCATATTGATTGTTGTTATTTACATCTAAATAAAAGTTCCCTCAAAATATTTTTATCCGTCCTATCACTTACGAAGATTCACCACCACATCACTTTAGAAAAAGAGGAATAATTCCTTGGGGTTTATCGTGCAACCATATTTTGTGTAACCAGGAAAGATAAACCCACAATCTTTCTTAAGGCTTGGATTCAAATCCTTGCCACATTTATAAAATAATCCTATTGATTTCAGAAAAGCTCTCTTTCAAGTTAAAGCTCAAAAATCACAGCACGCTAGGTGTGTCTTAAAGGGCATCCATCCATCCATTTTATTGGCCAGCTGTCTCACACAGGGTAAACTCTAGGAGACTTTAATTAACTTCTACTCAGTCTAACAGAACATCCCTGTCAAATGACCATCTAAGCCTTGTTTGAAGACTTCTAGTGAAAGAGATCTCATCCACTGGCTGACAGTTCATACAGTCAGGAAACTCCATATGAGCTCCAGCCTCATCCTCAAACTGAGTTGTAGTTTTACGCCAATGGTTCTGCTCCTGCCTCTGGGACGACAGAGACTGACCGTTTCTTCTTCTAAGTAGCCATCCCTTCTAGTTCTTTATGGAGGCTAAAATCACCTAGATAATTTAATCATGCCTCATAGGGCTTGGTTTCCAGAGACCCTTCGCCATTTTGGTAGCCCTGTGTTTGTTTCACTATCTTTTTGGAACTGCACTGCCCAGAAGGAACCGTTTGCCCTTTAGTTGGAGATGCAGACAACACAGACTCATCCCCAACAGCCTGCACCCATCTTCAACAGTGAAGGGACACAGGGTAGAAAACATCCTGCAACCAAGAAGACTCCACACCCCTTTGCACTACTCTGGTGACCCCTAAGGACACAGATAAACCTCCAAGTGGTCTCAGTGACTCTCTAAAAAGGATGCAAACGACCAGCTGTCTGCAAAGAATATAAATCCTTCCATTTCCCACCATCCAATCAGAGCCGAAGAAGCTTCTGGGATGAGAAGCGAAATGTCTTCAAAGAAAAAACAAGGAAGTCCAGTTGCCTCCTGAAAAAGCACCTTTGGGACAACCATGACTTGGATGACTCTCTGATTCTGGGACTGAGAAATGGACACCATATTCTAAGTGAGTTTGGTAAAGGTAAACTGGAATGAAACAGTTAATTCCTATGATATGTATATTCCTGTTCATACACACCAGGAGTGGGATTCAACTGGTGTTACTACCCAGTCAGTGATTATGTTGCATGTGCTGTAAAAAACCTTAAGCTATGCTGCACGGACAGCTGACAAGCCCTGCGCGCAGGTGCGCAGCATTTGAAAAGCCTCTTTTTTCCTGCTTTTTCAACCTTAGCCATGATGTGCAAAGCAGCTGAGGTTGAGAAAGCAGGAAATAAAGGACAGGTAAGCGCCCAGGCAGGCAGGTGGGCCAAACAGCAGCAGACACAGAACCGGTTTGTTGTCTGCTGCTCTTCAGAGCTACCGGTTCTATAGAGCCAGGCAGAACCGGTAGCATCCCACTCCTGATACACACTAAAACAGTGGTTGCCAACTGGTGGCCCATGGACCACTGCTAGTCCGCAGAAATATTTCCATTTTTTATTGCACTAAATCAGGGGTCCTCAAACTACGGCCCTTGGGCCGGATATGTGCAATGAATGTTTGTGTTGCTGCAGAGAGTCTCCCCGCTTTGGGGTCTTTTTGTGTAGGTCAGAGGGGGGCAGAAATTCCAACTTGGGGTCTGCTTCAGCCTCCTGGTGCAGGGCTTCAGGCACAGGCTGGTGGCGAAGAGCCGGAGGGCCTCGTTCCAGTGGGACTGCATCATGGCCTGGAACTGGCTGACCATCTCATCCCGCTGAGCCTCTAGGCGTCGGTACCTGGCCTTGCACTCCTGCAGGGCTTCCCTCTGCCTATGCTCGCAGTCCTCAGTGAGGTGCGCTTCTGCTGAGCCTCCTTCTCAGTCAGATCCAATTTGAACTGAGCCAGCTGTTTTGCCAACTCTTTCACCTGGGGGCTGCTTAGCTCCAACAACTGCTTCCCGTTGGGGCCCTAAGGAGCCCAGGTGGGCAGCCAAGGAGTGGCTGGGAGGGGAGGGGTAAGTAAAAGCGGGCGAGGCGCCCCTCAACGTATTGGCCATGCCCACTCAGTCACATGGCCACCTAGCCACACCCACCCAGCTGGTCATTAGGCAGATCATATTAGTGGTCCGCGGGATTTAAAATTGTGAATTTAGTAGTCCCTGAGGTCCGGTTTGCTTTGAGGTTATGTGTCAATTCATTATGTTTCATTTGTGATCACCAAACTTACCCAGATCCTTCTTCATCGGCATTGCTGCTAAACCCGGTCTCTCTCTTCTTCCACTTGTGTCTTTCAGGTGCAGAACTTTACATTTTACTGACTAAATACCATTCTATTCATTTCAGCTTAGTGACCAATTTTTCTGAATCTTCTTTTTTCTAAAGTTCTACCCGAACCTCCCATCTTTGTGTCATCTGTAATTTCTTCAAGTTAAACTCAAATCTTGGCAATTTCAATCCCGTGTCATTTTCTTACGTTTCCCACCACCTTCCTCCAGGATATTTGCTTGTTTTACTCCTGGTCTATCATACAAACCTATTTCCAAAGCCGGACAGATGCTGCTACCTATTAAATATGAATATCACTCTTTCATATTGTCGGTCTGTAATAATCCTCCTGGTGTGTTTTAGACAGACGTGACGAGTCTTTCAAAAGGACTATTCCATGCACAAGTATTCTCAATAGTCAAGTGATTTGGCTACTTCTGAGAAATCGTACACAAAAGATAACTATTACTGCCAGATTATGTTAAAGGAAAGCATAATACAGATAACTTTGTTATCACTGACCCAACTGCAGAGTTTTTAACATAGAATTTGCCGGAGGATATGGTACAGGCTCACATGACAGCTGTATCCTAGATTTGGTGTTCTAATTCTACAACCCTGAAAAAAAAAAGTATTTTCCATTCCAGACCTATTATGTTCTGGATTACAACAAAACCATCCTGGCACGACAAGAAGCTGTATTGAATGGAGAAGACCTACAGCATATTGGAGGAGCACATGGTTCAGTTCCTGTCTGAAGGACTAACATCCCATGTAGAACAGAGAGAGATGATCTGGTGCAGAGGTGGGTATTCAGCAGGTTCTGAGCAGTTCTGGAGAACCAGTAGCGGGAATTTTGTTCAGAGAACCGGGGCAAATACCACCTCTGACTGGCCCCATCCCTATTTATTCTCCGCCTCCTGAGTCCCAGCTGATCGGCTGGGTCTCCTTTGGTTGTCCTGCACAGGAGAACGGAGCTGGAAAGCAGGTTAGTGGGGTGGGGAGGGAATGGGGATTTTGCAGTATCCTTCCTCTGCCACGCCCACCAAGCCACACCCACAGAAGTGGTATTTAAAATTTTTTGAGTCCCACCACTGATCTGGTGCCCTTGTTTTGCATGTCATCTCACATCGGCAAGCCTAAAAGCAGAGGACTGTGAAGTTCTAGGATAAAACATCTGCAGAACATTCCATTACATATATAGGCAACACTGATGTAGACGGATCAATATTTTTCACACGCATTGCGTGTAAGATCCTGTCTTTTTGAGACAGGATCTCAAAAAGCTATTTAAATCTATTGATTCATATCAAGGATTTCCATTTCAGAGAAACAACAAGAAGAAGAAGAATAAAACTTTTTAGACTCCACAAAACTAGGTTGTTCATAACTTTCACTCAGTGGTGGGATTCAAAGGTTTTTACGACCGGTTCTGTGGGCATGGCTTGGTCGGTGTGGCAGGGGAAGGTTACTGCAAAATCCCCATTCCCTCCCCACCCCACTAACCTGCTTTCCAGCTCCATTCTCCTGTGCAGGACAACAAAAGAAGGTCCAGCCAATCAGCTGGGACTCGGGAGGCGGAGAATAGAAGGGGGCGGGGCCAGTCAGAGATGGTGTTTGCCGGTTCTCCGAACTACTCAAACTGCTCTCACTTGAGGAAACAGTCAAGAAAAATGCTTTGAAGTCATATCTATGTATCAATCAGAGTACAGAGATTTCCCACAGTCATTCACGTATGATGATTTTGTATCCATTTTGTGTCACTCCCCATCTAGAAGAAAATAAAAATACAACATACAAATAGTAGCATGAATTTGGGTAGCTCTTAGTGTGTCATAAGAGTCACGGTGGCAGAGTGGTTAGAATACACTATTGCAGGCTGATTCTGCCAACTACCAGCAGTTCAATTCTCACCGGCTCCAGGTTGACTCAGCCTTCCATCCTTCCGAGGTCGATAAAATGAGGCCCCAGAATTGTTGAGAGCAATAGTCTGACTCTGTAAACTGCTTAGAGAGGGCTGTAAAGCACTGTGAAGCAGTACATAAGTCTAAATACTATTGCTACTGCTATCATTTTATGATAATGAACTATTTAGAAAGTTGTAAATGATCATACTCTTTGGTTATAATTCTAGCACTACTGCAGTTCTACAATTATCCCCAGCGCACATTCAATTTTGTTCTGTTAAGATAGCGGAATAAAAACACAGGGAGCAATTTTATTGAAAACGTTTTTTTAAAATAATTGTAATTCAACTTCAATGCAACATAAAACAAATCAAACGGACGATTTCTCTGCAATTTACTTGTGCCTCAGTTCTATACAGAGCACCCAAACATAATATGGCCCTAGAATCAAAACTGATTGTATGTTCTTTCTCTTCAAATGGTACCAGTTTTTTTAATCCAATTCTCAGCAGAATCAGAAATGTAAACTCTGAATAGAATTCAGAAGAGTAAGAAGTGGGAAGCGTTATTTTGAGAGGGAAAGAAAACCCTGAAGATAGTGTGTAAATAACTGCATTTCAATAACCATGAACTGCATATTTTGTATGTGTGTGTGTTTTCTTTTTTTTTAAAGAAAAGTTCCTTTCAGGATATTGGAGATAATTTCCTTTTGTCCTTTTAGAATTGCTAAAAGAGACTTGAGGAAGTGAGTCAAAGTCCTGGAAGATGTTTGTACTATATTATAAAGAAAAACAACATCTGTAAGATGCAAATAGAAAGAGTGCGTGGCACAGAGAACTGAAAATTACAGAAGTAGAAGGGAAAAAATCTACTTTTAAAGTAGTTTATTGTGCAATATTAATCACAGTTATCTGAAATAAAATTTCAGAGGAGCTCTGAATTTGTAGACACATTCTTCACTCTGGGATTTGAATATTTCAATTTATAAAATGTTTTCCACGAATAGTCCATTGATCCATAAATTAATATTCCAATATGAGACTACCCGGAATATAATCCCTTTGATTTAGAGCCGGAAGCCAGAACAGAAGAATGTAAACTTGTATTAAATAGTCGCTTTTGAATAAAAAGGATGAAAAGGGTCAGATTTGATTCAAATTATTCCAAGTATTTTGATACAGCTGAAGTTTTTTGGTACTTATTTATGAGTGTATTTGTGCTGTGATTTCTGATTCCACATCTGCACATACCTGAATAAACCCCACTAAATTCAGCAACACTGACTTTTGAATTGGGCAAGATAATGAAAATAGTAGCTCTTAATACGCATACACATACCCAAACAGGGGAGGGAGTGTGTGTGTGTGTGCGCGCGCGCGCCCTTTTATAGGACTCACAAGAAAAGCAGATTCTTACAGATCAGTGAAAGCCAACCATCTTTTGTCAAATGTGCCAAAAGTTACATGATGATAGGAAATGCCTACAAATGCTGTCCTATATAGTGTTCTTACAACAATACATTGTGATTGTGTGAAACCGCACTGCTTTTTTATGTACAGATGTTTTGACTCTGATAACTGAACTGTAGCAGTGTCAGGATGCAGAAATGTGTATGGGTGTAGGGAGAGATAGATGATGGATGGACGGAGGGATGGATGGACAGGTCTGCCTTCTAAGACATTTGCTTATTCTAGTGTTCAGTGGTTCTTGAGATTTAATTTGAAAGAGGGCTTTTCTTAAATCAATAGGACTATTGGATGGGTGGATGGATGGATTTAACTTGAAAGAGGGTTTTTCTGAAATCAATAGGACTATGGATGGATGGATGGATGGATGGATGGATGGATGGATTTAACTTGAAAGAGGGTTTTTCTGAAATCAATAGGACTATTGGATGGATGGATGGATGGATGAATGGATGGATGGATGGATATAGCATGTGTATATATGTGTCATGTATGGGTATGGGTAGAATATATACTTTCTTCTGAGAACAGGCAACATAATTTTATTTTTAATGTGTGCCAGTGTGCTCACAGTAAAAAATAACAATAAAGGTTATTTTATCTTATCTTATCTGTTCAGCCGCTTCATATCAGCAGAAATCGCTTTGGTTCATAGGTATGGAAGCCAACAGAGAAGCCACTCTGAGGCCATAGCTACAACGAAAGGCATCGCTGGGCATGGCATCACTGCAGCATCTTGTTAAAGATCAATGAGGCTGCAAATTTCCTAGAGAGTTTAAGATGCACCTGAAAGTCAGTAGCCCTTTATTCTGCAGAGCTGCATTGAAGGAGCGATCGATGAAAGCCAAGGTCCCTTTGGAGGCTTCACACAGGCTTACTAGAGGTGTAACCACATTTGAAAAACACACTGACTTGAAACAATCACATCCATCGTTTCTCTGCCAAGAAGACCTTGCCTTCTCTCAGTTCTGAATTTTAGATCGTTAGCCTCTTGATCAAGACTCTTCTCTTGTATTTTATAACAGCAAAACTGGCTGAGGAAGTCTGGGAGTTGAAGTCCACAGGTCTTAAAATTGCCAAGGTTGGAGACCCCTGTTCTATAACATGCCATGCACTTTATTTGCTCGAATTCTCTATACATACAGGTCATCCTCAACCTATGACCACAATTGAGCCACAAAATGTATGTGGCTAAATGAAGATGGTTGTTAAGTGAATTTTGTCCCCATTTTATGACCTTTCTTGCCACGGTTGTTAACTGAATGATCGCAGCTGTTAAATGTGGAACCCGGCTGAAAAGCGGATCTGATTTCCCCTTTGACTTCACTTGTAAGACGGTCGCAAAAGGGGACTGCGTGACCCCGGGACACTGCAACCATCATAAGTATGAATCAGTTGCCAAGCATTTGAATTTTAATCCCATGACCATGGAGACGCCGCAATGGTCATAAGTGTGAAAAAGTGGTCATAAGTCACTTTTTCCCAGTGCCGTTGTAACTTTGAATGGTCTGTGAGGATTCCCTGTATTTCACAGGAAGGCTCCATCTGAAGTTCTACCAGATGCCAATTCTCCTCTATTACCATGTTTCCCCGAAAGTAAGACCCTGTCTTATATTTTTTCCCCACCAAAAATGGCACCAGGTCTTATTTTCGGGGAGTGTCATCCACTGACTAACCTCACTTGCTCATCGCCCCCGGCCTCTTTTTCGCTGTCAGAGGCCTTCGGGAACTTCTGCGGCCAGAAAATCTTTCCTGCAGCCGATAACAGAGCTCTGGATCAATCCGGAGCTTTGTTATTAGCTACAGAGGCCTTCAGGAAAGCCTTGCCAGCCTTGCTGGCTGCAGAAGAAATGGGCCGGCAAGGCAGGTGTCGGGGTGTGCGAGGCCTGGCTACAGCTGTCCAAAGGTAAATAGTAGGACAGCTCCACCCCTCCCATCTCCACCCTAGCTTAATTTTTACCCATCCACTCTGGAGAAGGTGGGATCTTAATTAGGGCTTATTTTGGGGGGTAGGGCTTATACTGGGTGCACGTGTAAAAATCAAGCTAGGACTTACTTTCAGGGTAGGTCATATTTTCGGGAAAACAGGGTAGAAACAGTGAAACCAAACAGTAAACTAAGAACCTAAGTGTGATGACCTACAGTATATCAGAAATATAACAAAACCCAAAACGTAACTAAAAGTCCTTTAATGCCTTCAACTTGGCTTCACTGTTTAATGGTTCACAGTGGAGGAGTAAACTATTTTCAAAATAACATTTCCAAGGAAAGAAACACAGTTCAATTTCAAAGAGCCGATAACGAAGCAAAAACCAAAAAACAAACTGCATTGAATAAAGTTCCACAACAGACCAGGATAGATAATGGCCAACTTCAGGAAGATAACCAGGGACAGTCCATGGGAAGAACGCCAACCAAGATAAACCTTCTTTAGGAATAAAACACTAATTTGTCTCCAGCATCTGTTAGCATGCAGGTCCAACCTTTTTTGCAGCTCTCACACCTGCAACCCATGAAGAGGATCATAGCCCTCTCCTCCCATGTAGACCACATTTTACCCTGATCCTCTCCTCCCTGCATGCCCTGGGATAGAGAGGGGATGGGCCTGGATCCTCCTCTGATTACTCAGCCAGCCTCTGCCCTTCCCCAGCCTCCTCCACCACCTCTGGAGCCACACTTCCACTCCCTGTTGGCTGTTCCTCCTCTTCCTCCGAGTCAGCCTCCACCAGGGGCATGACACTAAGCTTCGTGTAAATGTCTGTCTTATATTTGCTTAGATAGAGATCTATTAGAGCAGTGCATCTTTCAAATTCGCGCTTCCCAGTATTAATAAATTAATCCCATGTGCCTCTCTCCGCAAAAACAAACAGTGGTACTCAAAAGTCATCCAATGTCAGTGTGCAAGTAAACAAAGAATAGAAGGCAGGGATAACCATTCCAATAAACTCTAGTATAGTACAATAATGAGTACATTAATGAGTTTTGATCTTCCAAAGAAGCTATTAAGTCTGGACATGGTTTCCCAAGTTTTCCTTAGATAATATTCTATCAAGAAATTATAAGACAGCTAATCTTTCTCTGGAAAATAAATCAGATATCTCTAATGCATCCAAACTAAAAGACTTGATTTCATCTTTCCAATAGGCTATTGTCAGTGGACACAGTGGTAATAATGTTCTTGGAAAAAATATTCTGAAATGCATTAAAAATAGATTTCAGGAGAGCCTCTGGAGCTTTCACCATGAGTAGGGAAAGAAAGACAAAACTGAAAAAATCGTCTATATATCTTACTAGCTCGATACCCGTGCTTCGCTATAAAATTATGAGGTCAGGCTTACCGTGTTTCTCATATAATAAGGCCGGGTCTTATTTATTTTTTGAGCCCCGAAAAAATGGCTAGGCCGTCTTTTCGGGGGTGACTTAATTCCCCCCCTTGCATCTTCGGGCGGGTGGGCAGGCAGCGATGGCTTGGATGTTGACCTCGGCATTGGTGGGGCACTTCATATCGGGGTCAACGCAGGCAGCACCATATCCAGGTGTGCAACAAGAGTACTTCCTAACGGCAAGCCCCCCCCCACCATTCCCCACCATTTCACGTTTTAATATAGGCCTTAATTTGGGGGGAGGGGCTTAATTTCATTTCATGCCTATAAAACATGCTGGGACTTCCTATTGGGGGACGCCGTATTGTTGGAGAAACAGGGTAGTTTTTGGGGAGGAAAATAAGGGAAAAAAATTCTGCCTCTGCCTACCAGCATCCATCGGTATTCATCTGGCTATCGTCCTGTCAATGTGTGAGAGAGTTGAGGGCTGTTTGGAAAATGAAACAGCATTTGCTGTGTGAGCAAGGAGACAGCAAAGAGCTTAGCTCAACTGTTCTGTACTAAAGCTGCTTGGTGCTGTGGGAAAGCAAAACTGAAACTCCTCTCTTTTGCTTGCGTTTTGCATTTAGAACAGATTTCTTTCAAGGTGGTTGAGGGGGAAAACTCCTTAGCATCAGAGCGTGTTAATAATAATAATATAGGAAATGCTAATGCTCTGATGGTCATTTCGAAAAATCCTTTCTTAGTGAGCACCTAGAAAGCCAAGAGGAAAATACGTGCCAAATTTCAAGTTTGTAGGCTATACGGTTCTGGAGATTTTGTGATGATGCGCCAGTGGTATTTCGCTTTTATATATATATAGATTTTCTTCCATGAGTAGGCACAAAATGTTGCAAGTATATACGAAGTCTCATTTGCTTCGTAGCCTCCTATTCTTTCTCAGGCAGTCCTACATCTTCCCAATGATTGTCTAAGGAAATATTTTTTTCCTGCATTCTACCTGAATATCCTCTTGGATAGCAGTCTTAGTGTATATGAGGGGGAGATAAACGCCCCACAAATTTGCATGGGAAAGACAGAAATGAACATCCTTCTCATTCAAGGACTTTGTGAGATGTATTCCTTTCAGCCTTATCCAAACTGGTGCCCAAAATAAATGCTTGGACAAGTTGGCAAGAATAGCCAGAAGACAGACTCCAGCTCCAGATGGATCTCGGTTGACTTGAACTCTGGCTCCTATCTAAGGAAACGAAATTCAATTCAATTCCAAAGTAAGCTTCTACACTGAGGCAAGAAAAACCAAATGCATAGGTATAGAATAGGTAGAACATGGTTCAATAGTAGTAATTATGAAAGGGATTTTGGAGTCCTAGTGGACAATCGCTTAAATATGAGCGAGCAGTGTGCGGTCACTGCCCCACCCCCAAAAGCTAGCACAATTCTAAGCTGCATCAACAGAGCCCCAGAATCAAGATTACGTAAAATGTTACTACCACTTTATAATCCTTAGTAAGAGCAAACTTGCACCCAGTTTTGGTCACCACAATATAAAAAGGATGTTGAGACTCTGGAAAGAGTACAGAGAAAAGCAACAAAGATGATTAGGAAACTAGAGGCTAAAACATGAAGAACGATTGGAGGAATTGGGTATGTCTAGTCTGATGAAAAGAAGGACTAGGGGTGACATGACAGCAGTGTCCCAATATTTGAGGGGCTCTTATAAAGAAGAGGGAGTCAATCTATTCTGCAAAGCACCTGAAGGCAGGACATGAAGCAATGGGTGGAAACTCATCAAGGAGAGAAGAAACTTAGAACTAAAGAGAAATTTCTAGACAGTGAGAATAATTAACCAGTTGAACAACTTGCCTCCAGAAGTTCTGAATTCTCCAACACTGGAAGTTTTTAAGAAGAGATTGGGCAGCCGTTTGTCTGAAATAGTATAGGGTTTCCAGCCTGAGCAGGGGTTGGACTAGAAGACCCCCAAGGTCCCTTATTCTATTCTATACTATACTATACTATACTATACTATACTATACTATACTATACTATACTATACTATACTATACTATACACTATACTATACTATACAGTGTTGTATGCTCCGTCTTATACAGTAAGAACAGTTAACCAGTGGAACAGCTTGCCTTCAGAAATTGTGGGTGCCCACTCACTGAGGTTTTTAAGGAAGAGATTGGAAAGTCACTTGTCTGGAATTATATAGGGTCTCCTGCTTGTGAAGAGGGTTGGACTAGAAAACCTCTAAAGACCCTTCCAACTCCATTATTCTGTTTTGTTATTCTGTCAACGCCAGGAAGGCCATGGAAGGATTCCAGAAATTTTCATCCCAACACACCCCAAAAGGCTTAAAACGGGGAAGTGGAAATTAAGTTCTAATGGATACAATGTCACATATGTCTCTCAAACGATGTCCAAGCTTTTAAATAATCTTAAACCATAACATGGTATGCTGTCTTAACACAAATACATGAACCCCACTATCGTGGCTTACTAAACAAATGCATTCTGAGTTAGTTCTGTGTTGTGTGCACTCAGCTAGTGTGAGAACTGAATCAAAGTGTGGTGCAACTTGGTGCATTGAGGAACCTGCAGGTGTAAAAGGACACCTAGAGAGAAATACACAGAGACATACAGAGGAATTATGTACAGTAGGGACGTCTTCAGAGCTTCTATTATTCAAAGCAAGGAAAACATTGCACTCGTCCAGAAAAGTGCAAATGCCTTTTAAAATATCTAAACGATGAGTGATGTTTTCATGAATCCCTGACTTCAGTTAGACTTGCGTAGGTTTAACTCCTCTAGGTTCTTATTCTCGATTCGACTTCCACCAGCAGTTGCTATAGCAGCCTCCTTTGAAAGACCAGATGTCAATTGTAATCTAGTAACAGCAGCTTGCTCTAGTACACAAGATTCTCAGAGCTCACCTAACTGGGGGGAGAGGGAACTGGGCTAAAAACTTTCAAGATGCAAATTAGGGATGTCCGCCTCCTTATCTGTGGACTCCGCCATCGCTAACCCCATATTCCTCCAGCTGCCTCTGGGTTGCACCGATACTTTGTTCGTTGCCATTTCCCCAAAAAAAAAAAAGGGAGCATAACGTTTGTCTTCGGTTATCCCTGGAAGCTTATAAGCAGAGCATGATGGAGATTTGTCTTCTGCCCCACAGAGATAGAAGGGCTCATCAAGTTATTTGGACCCCATCCAAACACTGGCTAGCACTGCTTAATGCACACCTTTGACTGCAACGAGTATCAATCTCAAGATAGCCTTACACGAATCCGAAAGGATTTCCACTCCAGGCACAAGAACCAAGGCTTTTGACAAAGGTTTTCTCCCTGCTGTGGGCCCAATGTGCCTATAATTTACACCTATGGAGGCGTCTTTTGATTCAATTTTGCATCAACTGAGGGCCCAAGTAACGCTTTTGCCTCCAAATCTGAAGCACCAGTGCAGCCCTTCAGATTTGAAGGGAAAAAAGCATCTGTGGAGTTCTCAGGAAGCACCTGCCTGCAATTCCTTCAAGCAGCTGCAACTATTCCTGTCCTCCCTCTGATAAGCCTGGGAAAGGATGCATTTGGCTTAAAGAGCTGGAGAGGTTTAGCATATCCACATCCTACTGCTCCAAAGCCTGTGACTGCAAACCGTTGCACAACCCTACTGCACATCAATACGTTCACGGTCTTAACAAGTATCTTGACACTTCTTTGTAGCACAAACTGTGTGATACCGCAATTCCTAAAAAGATAAATGAATTGGTGTGATCCCCTAACATCAGGGGTCCCCAAACCACGGTCCGTGGAGTGGCATCGGTCCCCTGGCATGCCGGAAACCGGGCCGCGCAAACAAACAAAAGCCTCATTCACGGGAAGCGGGCACCACACAAAACCATGCCCCCTCCGGTCCGTGGGAAAACTTCTCTCTGCGGAATCGATCCCTGGTGCCCAAAAGGTTGGGGGATGCTGCCCTATGTGAATTAAACTAATAATGATGTTACTGTTGCAAAGGGGAGGCAATAAATAATGTACTGCTTCTGTTTTAATAATTTCACCTTAATCTATTTAATGTTCAAACTTTGCACTGAATAGAATACTTTTATTGGCCAAGTGTGATTGGGCACACAAGGAATTTGTCTTGGTGCAAATACTCTCAGTATATATAAAAGAAAAGATACATTCATCAAGAGTCAAGAATCATCAGGTACAGCACTTAATGATAGTCATAGGGGACAATAAGCAATCAAATCATACTAGGAAACAGTCAATATAAATCGTAAGGATACAAGCAACAAAGTTACAGTCAGTCCTACAGTCACAAGTGGGAGGGGATGGGTGATAAGGAGTGATGAGAAGATTAATAGTAATAGTAGTGCAGACTTTATAAATAGTTGAACGGTGTTGAGGGAATTAGTTGTTTAGTAGAGTGATGGCTTTCGGGAAAAACCTGTTCTGTTGCGCAGTGCTCTAATAGCGTCGTTTTGAGGGAAGGAGTTGAAACAGTTTATGTCCGGGATGTGAGGGGTCTGTAAATATTTTCACAGCCCTCTTTTTGACTTGTGCGGTATACAAGTCCTGGATTGAAGGCAGGTTGGTAGCAATTGTTTTTTTGCAGTCCTAATTATTCTCTGAAGTCTGTGTTGGGTTGTAGAACCAAATCAGACTGTTACAGAGGTGCAGATGATAGTCTCAATAATTCCTCTGTAGAACTGGATCAGCAGCTCCTTGAGCAGTTTGAGCTTTCTGAGTTGGCGCAGAAAGAGCATTCTTTGTTGTGCTTTTTTGATGAAAAATAAAATAAAAGATGTCTATGTTGACACAATAAGTACATTGGAAAAAAGAAAATGTTTTGCTTCTCATCCAGTTGCTTCTTGAAAAAGCACGTTTGGGACAACCGCAAACTGCATGACTGAGAATCTCCACAGAATAATTTAATTGATGCATTGATCTTTGAAACTGCTTGCACTAATGCAAACAGTGGTGTTGTACTAGGGCAACTATCTGTGCACCCAAAGCTGTCACAAATTACTTTCAAACTAATGTCCCATAATTCTGACTGTACTCTAAAGCAGAGATCTCCAAACTTGGCAACTTTAAGACTTGTGGACTTTAACTCCCAGAATTCTGGGAGTTGAAGTCCACAAGTCTTAAAGTTGCCAAGTTTGGAGACCTCTGCTCTGGAACATGCTTATCCAACCTTTTGGCTTCCTGGGCCGCGCTGAATGAAGAATTGTCTTGAGCTACATATTTATTTTATTTATTGAAGAGAATTTATATGGCCACCCAACTCACTCAGTGACTACGGGCACCTTACAAAGATAAAATATATAATATAGTTAATGTATGTAAAAAAAATTCCTTGATTCTTTTTATATTTATTACTTTATGGGGTCACGTTACTAGCTATCCAGGGTTATCTGAAGC
This sequence comes from Notechis scutatus, assembly GCF_049901735.1. Classification (NCBI taxonomy): domain Eukaryota; kingdom Metazoa; phylum Chordata; class Lepidosauria; order Squamata; family Elapidae; genus Notechis; species Notechis scutatus. Next base: position 59,835,107 of record NC_142012.1, read on the forward strand.
CCGTGGACTGGACAGGCCTGTTCTAGAATATACTGCCAATCCATTTTTGTGCTAAGAATCAGTTCTAGCCTAAATAATGAAACAATAATGTTTGGCTAGTTAGAACACAAATGACGTTTCCATAAAAACAGGTTTGATTTTTGACTCAAAGTTGTTCTTAAATTATGTACACTCATAAATATACAACAATAACAGAGTTAGAATGAACCTCAGAGGTCTTTTAGTCCAACCCCTTGGTTAACCAGAAGACCCTTTACCATTTCAGACAAATGGCTGTCCAGTCTCTTCTTAAAAGCCTCCAGTGACGGAGCACCCACAATCGGTGAAGGCAAGTTATTTGTTCTCTCTGTTGGGAAGCGTCTCTTTAATTCTAGGTTGGTTCTCCTCTCCTTGACTAATTTTACATTTATAGATAAAACAGGCCGTATGCCAAGAGATTGGAGACTAGCAATTATCATACCAATCAATAAAAAAGATAATAGAAATGACCCAGGTAATTATAGACCTGTTAGCCTTCTGAGTGTTGTTAGTAAATTGTATGCCAAACACCTACACCATAAATTTCAGGATTGGCTAATTTCTGGGAGGATAATTAAAGATGAGCAAGCTGGTTTTAGAGAAGGAAGATCTACGGTGGATCATATTTTGGTACTTCACCATCTGGTTCAAAAATATATGAATAAAAAAAAAATCCTCTCTTTTCATGGCCTTTCTTGATTTTAAGCAGGCCTTTGATTCAATATCTAGGAACACTCTCTGGGAGAAATTAAAACGCACTACCATCGATAAATGCCTCCTTTTCCTCATACAAAAATTGTATGATAATTCTACGTGAGTTGTAATCCTCAAGGGACTTTAACCGGCCCAGTAAGGGTACAAAAAGGGGTACGACAGGGTTGCGTCCTATCCCCCTCCCTTTTTAACTTTTACATTAACCCTCTGGTCAACCTCTTACAGAACCCTGATTTACATCCTCCAAACGTAGCACAACGTAAAATCCCAATTCTCCTATATGCCGACGATGCTGCTATAATCTCACAAACTCCAATAGGACTGAAGAGAGCAATTACGGCAACATTTGAATTTTGTAAACAGAATAAGCTGGTCCTTAACTTTGATAAATCAAAAGTTTTAGTTTTTGCTACTGTGTTTCTCCAACAATACGGCCTCCACCAATAGGAAGGCCCAGCATGATTTCTAGGCATGAGGTGAAATTAAGGCCCACCCACAAAATTTAGGCCTATTTAAACCATGCATTTCCCCGCCATTTCTCACATCGTTCGTTAGAACTACACGAGGTGAAGAGAAATGGGGGGGAGGGCGGCGGTGGGGGGGGGAGAAAACTTGCCTTTTGGAGTGCCCTGCAGGTAGCCTAGGCTAGAATACCCTGATCTACTACTGATAGAACATCGGCCGATAGAAGCTCCCCGAAGGCAGAGTCCCCCGCTGCTTCGGGGCGTGGCGTGGCTGCCCGTGTCCCCTTGCCTTTAGGCAGTCTCTTTCGGGTGATGGAAGTTCCCCAAGCGCAGTCACCAACCAGTTCTATCAGCCGGTAGAAGCGGCCTCGCGGCGAGGGAAGTGTGTGTGTGTGCTCACCCCGAGGCTGCTTCTACCGGCCGATCGAAGTGGCTGGTGACTGCACTTGGGGAGCTTCCATCGCCCGAAAGAAACTGCCTAAAGGCGAGGGGACACAGGCAGCCATGCCATGCCCCGAAGCAGCAGGGGACTCTGCCTTCAGGGAGCTTTCGTCAGCCGATAGAAGCGGCCTCGCGGCGAGGTATGTGCGTATGGGCCGCTCTAGGTGGGGGAAGAAATTAAGTCACCCCCGAAAAGACGGCCTACCCGTTTTTTCGGGGGTCAAAAACAAAAATAAGGCCCGGCCTTATTTTGTGAGAAACACGGTAAAAGACCTAAACAATATTCCTGGAAAACAGAAGGGTATAGTCTAGAACAGGTCAGGACATTCAGATATCTTGGGGTAGTTTTCCACTCACAAGGGACATTGAAAGTACACCTGGATCACACAGTGCAAGCAGCCTATAGGTCCTCAAATGCAATTAAACACTTTTTTTTTTTTACACCGGCGGAGGGCAATTAGTACCTGCTGCCTTAAAACTTTTTGGGGCCAAAACATTGGCACAAATTCTACATGGGGCACAAACAGGAATCCTTGCAAAAAAAAGACTTGCTAGAACCTATACAAACCAAATTCCTGTGAGCCATCTTAGCTGCACCCAAAGGAACTCCAAATGCCCAGGTAAGAATCGAGACAGGCATGCCTCAAATTCAGGTAAGAGCTTGGAAAATGATGATCATTCATTGGCTAAAAATGCATTTCTTCCCAGAGGGACTGACCCCTCTAGTACTGACTAATAACTACCCTTCCCCCTGGAAGCAGGCAATAGACCACAAGCTGGGCTCTTATGGACTCTCCCCAGTATTCCTCATGTCCCTAGGCTTTGACCATGCAAAGCAAGTAGTCATCAGTAGAATGAAGGACATGGAGTTCCAAGAAGAATTAAATAGGTTGGCTTGCCACAGCAGGGACAGAATCAAACAGGGAGAGTGGGAATCAGCAAGATATCTAAATGATCTGACCTTCCCAAAACAAAGAATAGCTTTCTTCAGAGCCAGATTTAATATTCTCCCATCAGCACTTCTTCAGGGCAGATATAAGAAAATACCAATAGCAGAACAAATATGGATATGTGGTAAAGGAGAAGGTGAAGATATCTCACATGTTTTATTGTACTGTGAGTTATATAAAGTTAATAGGTCATTGTATATTCTCCCCTTACTAGAGAGATTGCCAGGGAGGGCAGACAATTTTTATGAAGACTTTCTCCTCCAGGATTCAAACCCAGCTATTACGCGTGCAGTGGCAAAATTCTGTGTTGCTGCAATGTCTACTAGAAAAAAATTGGTTACAGAATTATAGCTGTCAATTTGTGACCATTTTTGGAGATAGAACAAACTTTGGAAAATGGTATTTACACACATACTGATTGGGTCTCCACTCATATAAACCAGGGAGTGCCCCTAACTGTTTGAGAACATGTATTTTCTTAACAGATGTTTTTATTCACTATTAATGTATTATAATGTGTCAGTATTTTTTATGTATATTGTAAATAGTGATGTCTATTGCTGGTCTAAGACCATAATAAAGTTATATACAGTTCTAACCTAAACAATGAAACAATGTTTGGCTAGTTAGAACACAAATGACGTTTCCATAAAAACAGGTCTGATTTTTGACTCAAAGTTGTTCTTAAATTATGTACACTCATAAATATACAATAGTAACAGAGTTAGAATGAACCTCAGAGGTCTTTTAGTCCAACCCCTTGGTTAACCAGAAGACCCTTTACCATTTCAGACAAATGGCTATCCAGTCTCTTCTTAAAAGCCTCCAGTGATGGAGCACCCACAATCGGTGAAGGCAAGCCGTTCTACCGTTAATTGTTCTCTCTGTTGGGAAGCGTCTCTTTAATTCTAGGTTGGTTCTCCTTGATTAATTTCCATCCATTCCGTCTTGTCTTGCCCTCTTAATGCTTTGGAAAATAGATTGACCCACCTCTTCTTTGTGGGAGTCTCTCAAATATTGGAGCAGTATCATGTCACCCCTACTCCTTCTTTTCACTAGACATATCCAGTTCCTGCAACAATTTCTCCTATGTTTTAGTCTCCAGACCCGTACCATAATCATCCTTGTTGCTCTTCTCTGCACTCTTTTCCAGAGTCTCAACATCTTTTTTGCATTGTGGTGACTCATAATATCTATCAGTTTTGGTGTCTCTTCCCAACCTCATTCCAGAACCATTCATGTATCTTTTAACATTGCAAATGCAGAATGAAGAAAACCAGCTACAATTTCTGTAGCCTCCATTCCGTGAGTTTTCATGGCCGCTAAAATTGTTTTTGCACTTGATGTAGTGATACGTGGGCCACAAGCACAGCCCTGGGCAAAGAGATTGGTACTCCTACCTTCCGAAGAAGCATAAATCAGCTCTCCGAGCGGAAAAGGAGATAGAAGTTGCACAGGCTTATTAACCTAAGCAACTTTACAACTGAACAGGAGAAGTAAATGAGAATAATTATGATTAACATCTCCTCTCAGTGGCAAATTCTGAAACTGCAGTTGCATATCCTACAACCCATTCACCATCCATCAAATACTATATCTTAGCAAAGGTGCTAGGGGTGTGTGTAGTATTTTAAGGAGCCCAACATTAATATTTTGGAAATAAAACCAACTAAGGTCTGCAAAGTGATTGCAGAATTGTCTTTTAGGCAGGTTACCTAGAAAGCAAAAGACAGGCACAGCGCACATAATGGTGTTTGGAGCACAAAGTGCAACACTACACTGAATGCTCCTAGGAGTTTTCGCAATGCTGTATAAACGCCCAAAGTCATTCCAAATATTATTATTTTTATTTCTATCGCTGAATTTTGTTTGCAGTCATTCTTGAAGGAAGTCAATGATTGGAGAGAAAAAGAAACCCAATAATTTTACTGCACTGCAAGTGAAATAATTGTGCTTTGTGAGACTTCAGACCTGTGCCAACGTACAGCAAGGTGTTTTTTAAAAAAGTTAGATTGGATATGGTTAAAGAGCAACATAGATAACCAATCTATCAAATATGATTTAAAAAATAATAACAACAGAGGAAGATTGGTGCAATAATCTATCAAGCCAGGACGCAATAAGAACAATTGAAACACACTGCGCTTTGACCCCCAGCAGTGAGTAGTAGACAACTATTGTCCTATGTATGGATTCCCTTCCAACCTACACCGCAAATAAGTTTCGAGATTGACACGCTGAAAGCTGGTTCTCGCGTGAAACAGTTAATATGCAAGGGTTAATTGTGCATGGTGCAAACAAGATTTTTAAGCACCAGCCAGAAGGGTAGTGTAAATCCTCTCAAAGTACTACCTCAATTCACTAAAGACAGTGTTGGCATAACTTTGCAAAGGTTAGTACAAAAAAAAAAACTTGTGCGATATGATAGCCCACCTCAATTTTTCATGGAGGCCTCTCTGGAACCTTTACAGCAACGTTTTTCTGCATCCATTCCCTCTTAAATAATGCCACCCCACCTCTATTTTCCAACTGGGAGTACCCAATTCACGGACATTGAAAACATTGCTGCTTATTTCAAGCCACCTCCGCTGGGTTTAAATTGTGCAGCATAGCAATCCTGTACAAGTCTGAGAATTGAGTCTTACTGAATTACATGGAGCATACTCCCCTAATAAAGCAGGACAGGACTGTAAAGATATAGGTTATGTATTTTAAAAGAGGGTTTTTGTTTTTTTACCAGAGCAGTAAAGCTATGCACTTTATATTTGGGTGAAAACAGCCCAACATTCAGCTGTATGTAAGCTTCAGTCCTGTGCACATTTATCTCGGAGTGCCTTCCAATGCAAGGAAGGGAACGGGAACTTAGTAGGCACGCATAGATTGAAGGGACAGGATGGAGCTACGCAGTCCCCACACATTTTCCCTGTAAGTTGTGGGTGTGTTCCTGAAACAATCGTTTTCAGATGACTGGGAAACAGCCCACCGGTGCGATTCAAGGAGGCGCCGGTTTGATTCCTTCAAACACCGCGCTTATCCAATTCTCCCCCTCGAAGTCGAATGGAAATTAACTTTAAAAGTAACGCAACAGCGGCGGAGCAAACCTCCACCTTTGGGCTCGCAATCGCTGCCTTTAAAGGGATTTGCGGAGCGGAACGCGAAGCAAAAACACGCATCTCGCGCGTGGATCGGGGGACCTTCGCTCCTAGTCGAGACCGAAATACAGCATTTGTGAATGGAGGGGAGGAAGGGAAGAAGGGGGAAAGAGAGAGGAGGAGGGAGGGAGGGAGGGAGGGAGAGGGAAAGAAAGAGGGAGAAAGAGAGAAAGAAAAAGGGGGAGAAAGAGAGGGAGAAAGAGAGGGGGGATAGAGAAAAAGAGGGAAGGAGGGAGAGAAAGAAAGAGGGAAAGAGAGGGAGGCAGAGAGAGAGAGAAAGGGGAGAAAGAAAGAGGAGAGAGAAAAAGAAAGGGGGAAAGGGAAAGAGAGAGGGAAGGAGAGAAGGAAAAAATGGGGAGAGAGAGAGAGAGAGAGAGGAGAGAGAGAGAAAGAGGGGGAAAGGGAAAGAGAGAGGGAAGGAGAAAAGGAAAAAGGGAGGGAGAGAGAGAGGAGAGAGAGAGAAAGAGGGGGAAAGGGAAAAGGTGGGGAGGGAGAGAAAGAAAGAATCCCATCAGCTACCCAAACTGCGAACCCACGAAACCTCGCCGGAGAGCCGCCCGATTTCCAGGTGAAACTTGCGCGGAAATTCGCCGCTTTCCCAGCTGAAACCGCCGGCGTCTTTTCTGCATCCACTTCTACCCTCCGCCACCCCCCGCTTCCCCGTCTAACCTGGGCCGTGGGGGGGACGGATAGGAAGCGTGGGGTATGGGGGGCTTATTGCATTTCCACGGCTCCTCGGGCTCCCTTATCCGTTCCTCCTCCTCCTCCTCCTCCCCTTGCGCGGTTTTCTCCTCCGCTCGGCTCGCCCTGCGGGCTTTCCCAGGTATAAAGTAGCGCCGCCCGCGAGTTCTCCGCCCGCCCGAGAAAGAAGAAACCGCCGCTCGGCGCCCACCTGTTGATGCGCCCAGGAGCGCCAGCAAAGCCAGTCGAAGCGCCCAGCGGCCTCCCATAGCGGCGTCCTAAGAGCGGGGACTCCCTCCGGGATGGACCTGCTCAGGCGAAGCCTCCCGCCTCTCACCTCAAAAAGGAGCCGGGCGCAACAAAACACACGCGCGCGCGCGCGCGCCTCAGCCCCCCCCCCCAGCGCGCCCAGGAGTCCCCACTCCCGCCACCCCCTCCTCTTCCTCCTCCTCCGGCCACGCCTCTCCCCCCCTCTCTCCGGCAGCCAGACCAGGTTCCAAACGGTGGGGGCGGGGGGGCGGCTTTGCGCGCGCGGGAGGGAGGGAGGTCTTGGGGAGGGGGCAGGAGTGGGCGGGGTTTGCCGGGAACGCCGGAGGTGCCGCTTTAAGCGCGGTGGAAGCGATTTTTTCATCCGTTTTTTTTCCCCCGGGGGGCGTTGGGGGGGGGGTGAGGGGGAAAAAAAAACCACCTGACCCACAACTAAGAGTTTAATAATTCCCACATGCTCCTCGACTTAGCAACAGTTCATTTTAGTGACCGTTGGAAGTAATGCTTACTTATCACATCCCTTGGTGGGGGGGACGACTTTCTTCTGGCCGTTTTTTTTTCACACCTTTTTATTTTATTTTATTTTATTTTTAACCACAGTTGAGGGTGCAGCTTCAAGGGTAGGTGACCTCTGACGAGACTGTTACCCTTCAAAATGACATCGGCTATTAATTAATTAATTAATTAATAAAGCATTCATAAATAAATCAACCAATTAATAAATAAACCATTCATGGCCAGGCATCCCAGGCATTATAATATAACGACTTTGTCTCTTAATTTAGAGACAAAGTCGTTATATTATAATGCCTGGGATGCCTGGCCATGAATGGTTTTAAGGATAAAAAGAAATCAAAATGGCCATGAAGTAAGGAATAAGAAACTATGTAAATACTTAACACCTGTATTCATATCTATATTTATTGATCTATTAAGTTGAAATTGTATAATGAAAGAAATGTGTCTATAAGAAAGATGAGGAGGAAATGTAAAAGATGTCTTGGTGTTGATGCATAAAGTTTTATGTTTTGAAATTTTGAAAACTAAATAAAATTTACTAAATTTTTAAAAAGAAAAGGAATTTGATGCACAGAAAAAAACAAAAAAAAAATGACTTCGACTATGTGTTCAGAATGGTCAAACAAGTGGCAGCTTCAAATCTCAACAAACAACCGCTCTGTCTTATTTATATTGCCAAAATAAACCAGAAAATAAAATACAAGCTGAATAGTCAAGACCTTGTTGATCCCAACTATGTCAAGGACTTTGGAGTTCTCATCTCTAATGATCTCAGTCAGTGGTGGCTAACCTTTTTCAGCTCCCATGCCTATAATTGTGCGTACTCCTATGCCAATACCCAGAAGGCAATGCGTGCTGGCCACCCCCATGCCCCTTGCGCATGTGCGTGCGCCCCCCTCGCGTACCATGCATCTGCGCATGCATCTGTATATGTCCGCATGATTGCCCCCTCGTGTGCCGTGCGTCTTTGTGCATGTGCACGTGACTCCCTCACTCTCAGTGCATCAGCACATGCGCACGCTTTGCCCCTCACATGCAGCATGTCTGCGCATGCGTGCATGATCCCCTCGCATGCAGTGCATCCCTGCACATGCACACTTGATCCCCTTGCGCACAGCAGATCCCTGCGCATGTGCGCGTGTCTCCCACGCACCCTCTCTGCCCTCTGTGCATGTGAACCAGATACCCGACAATCAGCTGTCGGGAGGCAGCACGTGCGTGCATGCGCAGTGGGGCTCTTCCGGGCGACCTTTCGCGTGCCGGGGGAAATGGCTCTGCGTGCCACTTCCGGCACGCGTGGTATAGGTTCACCAACACGGATCTAAGTGTTAGAGCCCACTGTAACTACATAGCCAAAAAGGCATTAAGAGTTGTTAACCTAATCCTGCGTAGCTTTTTCTCCGGTAATATCGCACTACTAACTGCAGCGTACAAAATATTTGCTAGACCAATACTCAAATACAGCTCATCAGTCTGGAACCCACATCATGTATCTGATATTAACACAGTTGAGAAAGTCCAGAAATATTTCACAAGAAGAGTTCTCCACTCCTCTACTTGTAGCAGAATACCTTATGCCACCAGACTTGAAATTTTAAAACTAAACAACCGAGAACAGTGATGTTGAACCTTTTCGGCACCGAGTGCTCAAACCGGAAGATGTGTGCATGCGTGTGTGTGCATGTCTGTGCGCATGCCAGAGTGCTGTAAAAGTGAAGACCAGCTTGCCAGTGCGCGCATGCCTGTTCTTTGGCCGTTTTTGTGGCATTTTTGGGGTGTTTTCCAAAAACGGCCCCAAAAATGGTCCGGTTTTTTAATTTTTTTCCAGCTGTTTAATGGCACTCTGATACCCACAAAGACCATCTGGCCAGCATGCATGTGCCAGAAACCAGAAGAGCAGCTGGAGATGGTGCGCATGCTTACTGAGAGGTCTCTGTGTGCCACCTCTGGCACACATGCCATAGGTTCGCCATCATGGACCTAGAACTACTCCACCTTCGGTCCGAGCTAAGTGTAGTACATAAAATTATCTATTGCAATGTCCTACCCATCAATGAATACTTCAGCTTCAACCACAACAATACAAGAGCACGCAATAGATATAAACACAAGGTAAACCTCCCCAAACTTGATTGCAGGAAATATGACTTCAGCAACAGAGTGGTCAATGTCTGGAATACTCTACCTGACTCTGTGGTTTTTTCCCCAAACCCCAAAAACTTTAACCTTAAGACTGTCTACTATTGACCTCACCCCTTTCCTAAGAGGCCTGTAGGGGGCGTGCATAAGCGCACCATCTTGCCTACCGTCCCTGTCCTATTGTTTCTTTTATTTTTCTTATATGTATCCATTTCATGTATCCATAACTATGTTTATACTTATACTTATTATCTTGTAAACAATTGGCAAATCAAATAAATAAATAAATAAATAAAATAAATTTCTAATAAATAAATAAATAAAAATAAATAAATCAAAGTTCAGGTGCTTGGAAAATCTCTTTATCATAGCATCATCGTTTGGAATTTCTTTTGTTTTCCAAGTTTGGGCAAATAGTATTCTTGCTGCTGTCATTCCATGTAGATGTCTGCTTTGCTAAGGTTCTCTTTTATTATTCCTAATAAGGTTTTTCAGTGAGCTGAATTAGATAGTTTGACACTAGAATTGAAAGAACAAGATTTAATCAGAATACTATAAAGTATGGAACAAATTCTACCTACAGAGGACATGAAAGGAAGTTCATGAAATTAGAATTGAAGGTGAAATAGGAATGAGGTATAAGAATAAGATTAAAAATGGTACAAAGCCTAAATGTAAATATGTATGTATGTGTGTGTATATATTTGTAGATTTTCACGGGTACAGGTATGTAGGTCTAGGTGTGTTTGGGTCTTTTCCCGTGTAAGATTAAGAGTATCTTGGTGACGTTTTGGCGAGGTCCCACTCGCCATCCTCAGGCTGGTACTTTCGGCTTCGTGCCAGTGCAAGCTGCGTGCACTGGCACAAAGCCGAAAGCACCAGCCTGAGGATGGCGAGTGGGACCTCGCTGAAATGTCGCCAAGATACTCTTAATCTTATACGGGGAAAGACCCGAACACACCTAGACCTACATATATATGTATGTATGTATTTAAATGTTTATATTTTCTTTTGATCTTTTCTAGTGTCAAATGTAAAGACTGAAATGTATGTCAAAGAAAGTCCACCATGTTCAATATTTTTAATGTTTATTTTCAATAAAAAAATATTTAAAAAGTTCAGGTGCTTGGCATCTGGACTCATATTTATGACCTTTGGGGGGCCCCGGGGTCCTGGGATCTCCCTTTCGCCACCTTCTGACAAGCATAGGCCATTGGGAAGCTGGGTTCACTGAATGATCGTGCTGCTAACTTAACGATGGCAGTGATTTCACTTAGCGACTGGGGCGAGAAACGCCGTGAAATGGGAGCAATGCTCTCCTAATATACGTCTCACTTAAATTTTGGGCTCAATTGTGGTCGTATGTCGAGGACTGGCTGCACTAGCCGTTTTTAAATGGGGAGGCTGAAAGAGTAATTGTGTTCGAGTGCTTCTACAGGGTGTCCTCGGCTTACAACAGATTGTTTAGTGACCATTCGAAGTGGCAAGGCAGTGATTTATGATGGTTTTTCACACTTACGACCCCTTTAGCATCTCCACAATCAAAATTCAGAACACTTGGCACAACTGACTCACTGTCATGCCCCTGTTAGAATCTGACTCCGAGGGAGAGGAGGAACAGCCGATAGGGAGTGGGAGTGTGGCTCCGGAGGTTGTGAAGGAAACTGAGGAAGGGCAGAGGCTGGCTGAGTAGTCAGAGGAGGACCCAGGCCCATCCCCTCTTCATCCTAGGGCACGCAGGGATGAGCGGATAAGGGAGAAACGTGAATGGGGTGGTCTACAGGGGAGGAAAGGGCCCTGATCCCCTTCATGGGCTGCAGCTGTGAGGACTGTTTAAAAGGACAAACTGCGCATGGGCCAGTGCTGGAAGCAAAGCGTGAAAATATTTCTAGTTTGTCCATTCTTATCTGAGTTCTGGCATCCTTCCCAACGTGTATATTTCAATATCTGGACATCTTCAAGCCTTTATCCTGCCTTGTCTCCTTAATTGCTTCAGTGTGGTTTGTGTTGTTTTTTCTATTTATAATTTATATGTATTTTGAGTTTGAATGGAATTCCTTCCTTTTCGCAACTGTTTGTGGGGGAGTTTTTTCTCCAGTCAGTGATAATTGGACCTTTGAAGCCAAGTTGAAGGAATTAAAGGGACTTCTTCTGTTTTTGTGACTTGGTTGCTTTTGTGTCCCACCCGGGGTCATCACACCCACATTTATGATGGTTGCCATGTCCCAGGCTCACCTGATCCCCTTTTGCGACCTTCTGAAAAAGCCAAATCAATGGGGGAATCCAGATTCCCTTAACAATCATGTTACTAACTTAGCAACTGCGATGATTCACTTAACAATTTCAGCGAGAAAGGTCGTAAAATGGGGCAAAACTCACTTTAACAAGTGTCTCCCTTAGCAATGGAAACAGAAAGGGCAGTCATAAGTCAAGGACTACCTGTACTGTATTACAGCCTTTTACTGGGGGGGGGAATCTACCTGTGACGTGACTACTACGTCTGTTTGCCACTAAATCATGGGGAGCATCTGGCTGGCTTTGTGCAGGGAAGTGGTTGCGTGTTGCCGCTTTCCTCTTGGAGTTCTTTTTTTTTTTTCCCTCCTTGCCAAAGAAATGCAAGCAAGACCAAAATTTGACCTCACCTTCTCTCCCCCAAGCGGTTTGAGCAAGGAAAAACAAGACAATCCATGGCTCCCTTTTGCAGCATTGTTGATGAAATTAGCCTAATTTGGCTCCATTGGCAGGATTCACCCAACATGAATTGCACTAAAATTGCAATTTGCTAATTTGTGGCTTGATGCCCAGAGTATGGAAACTCAGCTTAAAGACTATATGAAAACTTACTTATAATAATATGAAGTGCTTATTAATTTAAAAAAATCTGAGTGTGGACAATTAAGGCTTATTGAACACCTAAATATGGTCTACTTAATTGTATCCCCACATAATGGTTTGATTCTGCAACCCAACAGGACAGACACAGATTTCAGAGGATAATTAGGACTGCAGGAAAAAAAATTACTACCAACCTGCCTTTAATCCAGGACCTGTATACTTCACGATTCAAAAAGAGGGCTGTGAAAATATCTACAGACCCCTCACATCCCGGACATAAACTGTTTCAACTCCTTCCCTCAAAACGACGCTATAGGGCACTGCACACCAGAACAACTAGACACAAGGACAGTTTTTTCCTGAACGTCATCACTCTGCTAAACAAATAATTCCCTCAACACTGTCCAACTATTTACAAAGTCTGGACTACTATTACTATTAATCTTCTCCTCACTCCTTATCACCCCTCCCCTCCCACTTGTGACTGTATGACTGTAACTGTCGCTTGTATCCTTACGATTTATATTGACTTTCCTAGTATGATTTGATTGCTTACTGTACCCTATGACTATCATTAAGTGTTGTACCTCATGATTCTTGACGAATGTATCTTTTCTTTTATGCACCCTGAGAGCATTTGCACCAAGACAAATTTCTTGGCCAATAAAGAATTCTATTCTATTCTAATTCCATAATGCCCATCATCATTTCAATGTGGACACCTTAAGCTACACTTTCATCGTCCTTGAGCTCCAAGCTTTACTTCCAAAGTAAAAGAATGAAAAATAAGTTCGAGAAAGAGTAACAGAAGCAGTGAGGATGAAACCTTTTTATTGTTAGCTGGTTTTTTAAAGTTATAGATTTGTGTGGTAAATAGGCAGCACAATTTTACATTTACCATCCCTGTGATTCTATGAGATTTTATGCTTGGGTTTTTTCCTCTCCAACTGCTCTATACAGCGGTAGGTCCAGCTGAATTAAGCCTTAGGGGGCTGCAGCCATAATCTCTTTCTCTCTGTAAAAGTAAAATACCACTCATGCATCATCACAAAATCTCCACAACTGTAAAGCCTACAAACTTGAAATTTGGCATGCATGTTCCTTTTGGCTTCTTTTCTCACTAAGAAAAGATTTTTTGAAATGACCATCAGAGCATTAGTATTTCATATATTATTATTATTAACACCTCTGATGCTAAGGAGTTCTACTCCCCCTCCCCACCTGAAAAGAAATTTCTTCCAAATGCAAAACAGTTTCAGTTTTAGTTTCACAGCACCAAGCAGCTTTAGTACAGAACAGTTGAGCTAAGCCACACCCAGGCTCCTTACTGTCTCCTTGCTCACACAGCAAACACTGATTCAGTTTCCAAACAGCCCTCAACTCTCTTATACACTGACAGGATGCTAGCCAGGTGAATACCGATGGATGCTGGTAGGCAGAGACAGAATTTTTTTCTCCTTATTTTCCTCCCCAAAAACTAAGCCCGACCACATAGTTTCATAGCAAAGCATGGGTAGCGAGCTAGTACAATAATAATGTGGTTTTTAAACTGTTATGTGTAGGAATACCAGAGGAGATATGACAGGTTATCTGACATGATTGTTGATCTTCCCCTTGTAACGTGCAGTACAGCAGGAGTTGTGTAGTCACACTGTTTTTAAGGTTCGCTTTTCAGTGAAAGGAAAGCCCAACGCCACATCAAACTGACACACCATGTGGTTCAAAAGCTGGGGGGGGGGCATTCTAAGCCCCTGGGCCTAATTTTATACACTGTGTCAGTGTGTGAATGGTTCACTTTTCTCACAAGAACAATCTGTCACTCCCACAGCAGCCCGCTGGTAAGGAGGAAGAAGGGATGAGAAAACAGATGGCCCCAATACTGGGAGAGGTGGAAGAGCATGGCTCGTATCAGGGCTGGGCCCACCTTTGTTCTGAGGATAAATGCAAGCCTTCAGGCGTAAACTTTTGAGGGGGGGTGTCACGCAAATAGACCAACCTAAAACCGGATTCCAAAAGTTGATGAGAACATTTATCATCTGTCTCTGACATATTCCTTTTCCTCTTTCTAACATCCTCTTTTAAAGAGAGAGCTGGCTTCCTGAAAAGGTGTTTCAAAATTGTATCAAGGAGGCCCACATGAAGTCAACTTGAGAATTTCTGATGGCCCACTCTTGGCCTATAGTCTTTCTTTTTTTTAACAATTGTTAAATTTTATTTAGTTTTCAAAATTTAAAAACATAAAATAAAACTTTATGCATCATTATATCAACGTCAAGACATCTTTTACATTTCTTTATCATCTTTCTATAGACACATTTCTTTCATTATATAATTTCAATATATAAATAAATATAGAGAGATATAAGTATTTACATAGTTTCTTATTCTTTACCTCATTGCCATTTTGATTTCTTTTTATTCTTAAACCATTCATACCAGGCATCCCAGACATTATAATATATCGACTCTTCTTTGTCTCTTAATTTCATTGTTAGTCTGTCCATCTCTGCACAGTCTAAAAAAAATTTTTTTTATAACAACATCCTCTGATGATACATTTTCCTGCTTCCAAAATTGTGCGTAGGAAATCCTAGAAGCTGTTAAGATATATAAAGGTCTATAGTCTTTTTCCTTCAAGATGGCAGAAGTTGTGGCATCTGTGACACTCCACACACACATACACACATTTTACAGCCTACTTCTGCTGCTCCCCTCTGGAAGGAGGTTTCGAAGTATGTCTAGGAGGACTACCATATTCTGTAGCAGCTTTGTTCCCTAGGCCAGGGGTCTCCAACCTTGGTAACGTTAAGCCTGGAGGACTTCAACTCCCAGAATTCCCCAGACTAAGGAACCAACTAAATTAATAAGTTAATATAGACTATTAAAATCAAGGAGAGACATTGGTAACTTTATTATTATTATTATTATTATTATTATTATTATTATTATTATTATTATTATTATTAGGCAAACACATATTGTTTATCTTTATTTTTAAAATAAATATTAAAGGATTATATTTGAAATAATTGAAATGAAACAAAAAGATGTTTCGATTGAGATTAATGAAAGAGGCTAGAATTAATGTTTCTCTCCTTACTGAAAATTTGGAATGGAAAAGGTAATAATAGAATTAAGTATGCATATATGAATGTATAATTCCTGTCACATTTGTATGTAAAAGTGATGACCCGTAAATATGTTGTCCACTAAAAAGAGATTTTTGTTTTTAATGTAAAAAACTGAATAAAATTTGTTTAAAAAAACCAAACAAAATGCAACTCCTGGAAGCCCTTCTATTGTCTCTCACTGTGGCATGAATAAACACCTGGAATGCAAAGTATATACTGCTGCCAGGATGTTTGTGGAGGGGGGGGGAGAATTGGGTGGGCTTGTCCCCTGGCTTTACAGCCACTATATTTGAGAAACGCCAGGCATCCAGCTTGACCGATGAAGCTCTGAGTAGGGTAGTATGGGGGTAGTGAGTTAAGTTAGTGAGTTAAATAGTGAGCAGTAAAGTGAGTAGGATCACTTAAGGCCGTGAAGAGCAAGGTAATTAACACCAATGTGATGTCCAAGTTAAGTAAGCCATTTAAACAGAAAGTGTAAGTTAATACAAATATTGTTCATAAATTTTGGGCTCAGTCGTGGCTGTTAGTCGAGAGTTTACCTGTCTAGTAATTTCAGGTATAATTAGATGACCTGTGATCCACTGGGCCTTCGTTGCAGAGATATTTCCCTACCCCCGCACTTTCCCTAATGTTTGCTGTGGCTTCTTCGCATCCTTGCTGACTTCTGCACAACTCTTCATACCCTCCCCAGTCTACGTGGCACCTCCATGCTTCCTCTCCGGCCGACACTGTTCTTCTTCCATAGCTCCTTGCTTCTCTTGTAACTCAGTGCACTCCTGCCTGCCCTGTCTGATGAGGAAAGTACGTAGGGATGTAGAGTGGGTTGTGTTGTGACCTCCAGCAGCCGAATCAGAGGAGGAGGAAGAGGAGGGGTGGGAGTCAGAGTCAGCATCAGGGCAACCTGAAAGCTCCGAGGGGGAAGAGGGAATGGAGCTGGCAGAGAGAGAGAGAGAGAGACGGGGCCTGAGCCATCCGTCAGCCATCAGATGGAGAGTCAACAGGCCCCAAGTCTGGAGGTGGCTGATGAGGAAGAGGAGGAACAACTGTGTCCAGTGCCTGATGCACAGATGTGCAGAAAGCAGAGGAGAGGAGAGCAGTGGAAATCTATGGGCCGGTCCTTGGGGCGGAAGTAAAAAAATTTGAATCCCACCACCAGGATGCTCAAGCGGTTGTTGCATCACCAGCACATGTGAGAGAGGAATGTGTGGGTGCAGGACAGTGATGGGATTCAAATTTTTTACTACCGGTTCTGTGGGTCTGGCTTGGTGGGCGTGGCAGGGAAAGGATACTGTAAAATCTTCAGTCAGAGATGGTATTTGTCGGTTTTCTGAACTACTCAAAATTTGCGCTACCGATTCTCCAGAACTGGTCAGAACCTGCTGAATGCCACCTCTGGTGCAGGAGACTTACTCAAACAACTGGTGACCTTCTCTGCCGGCCTCCCCATCAACAACACTCTCTGCCCACTTCTCCCAAGCACCAACTTTGTTGAACAACTGAGTTTACAGTTCCTGCCGGTTTTCTCACTGATGCACAAGAAGCTGGCAGGGAACATAGGAAATTGCAATCATGTGAATGAGGCTGAGCCATGGCACTGTGGTGGTGCTGAAGGGGCAGCGATAGGGCAGCATTGAGGTGGTCACAATTTTCCCACATTTCCCTTCCATAGGATTCTGCAAGCGAGCCCTTTGGAACTCCCTCAATTCAAAAACTGTTCCCTTATGATTCATGGTTTTGCTGAATTATAAGCAAAGAAACAGACACAAGATGACAGATTATCAGAGTTGGAAGGGACCTTGTAGGTCACCTAGTCCAAGCCCCCGCCCGAGCAGGAGACACTACACCATTTCTGACAAATGGCAATCAAATCTCTTCTTGAAAGCTTCCAGTGATGAAACCCCCACAACTTATGAAGGTAATTTCTGTTCCATCAGTTGATGATCAGGCTTTTTTTTGCCAATTGGGCCCACAATATTTGCTAATGTCATTGATCAATTTTGTTTCAGGTCTCTTTCGTGGAGGCTTTTTATCAAGTGGAATCCATTTTATGATTGCCTTGGTCCACCTGCTGTCAGTTCTCTTTGCTATGTGACCAGCTTATTTCCATTTCAGTTCTTTTACTCTCTTGATGATATTGTATACTTTGGTTTGTTCTTTAATCCTGCCAACCACATTTAACATGTCATTCAATTTCCGTGGTTTTTTTTTTTGTGTGTGTGTGTATCTATATCTATCTATATATCTACCTATCGATTATCTTTCTATCTATCTATCTATCTATCTATCTATCTATCTATCTATCATCTATCTATCTATCTATCTATCTATCTATCTATCTATCTATCTATCTATACACACACACACACACACTAAAATGTATTTTTATGCTTTTTAACCTTGTGTAACTTTTGCTTTTATGTAAAAGTCTGTAGCGATTCTCAGTCATCCATGTCATAGTTGTCCCAAAGGTGCTTTTTCAGGAGGCAACTGGACTTATTTGCTTTTTCTTTTGAAGACGTTTCACTTCTCACCCAAGAAGCTTCTACAGCTCTGATAGGATAGTGGGGAATGGAAGGATTTATAATCCTTGCAGACAGCTGGTCATTTGCATCTTTTTAGAGGGTTGTTGAGGCCACTTGGAGGTTTATCTGTATCCTCAGAATCACTGTAGTCTGCAAATTTTTTTTCCTCTGGAAATCCACTTCTACTCCTGCAAGATTCCAAGGGTGTTCATCCCAAAAATGTATAGCTAAAAGTCTGTAGAGATTCTCAGTCATGCAAGGTCATGGTTGTCGCAAAAGGTGCTTTTTCAGGAGGCAACTGGACTTTCTTGATTTTTCTTTTGAAGACGTTTTGCTTTTAAATCTTTTAGCTTTTTCAAAGTTATCCATTGTTTGCCTCCTATTTTCCTTATGGTGGTCTATGACCGTAATAAATTTGATTGGAGTTAAGTTTTGTATCAGTGTCTATTAAATTTTAAGGCATTCACATGTAGACGAGTACATGAAGCTAATTACTAGTTCTTCTCTAAACAGGAAATTTCCAAACAGATTGGATTTCTAGTAACTTCCTGGACATTTTGATATAGTTTTCTTGGTAAGAAAACAGAAGTTTGACTTCTTCTGAACTTGTTTTTTTCCAACACAGTGTAGAATTCTGTTTTTGTTTTCTTTCTGGTGACCTCTCTTCCATGTATTAATCTGCTTAGGTTTTTAAAAACAGTCAAAGTAGACCAAATTCTGCTACCTAACTGGGCTCTCTGCATAGCAGGCAAAATTTGGGCATATATTCAGCAAAACTTTAAAACAGATTATCCTATCCCCGTGGGAAAATTGTAGGATATCTCCACTGCAAGCAGAAAAACCGCAATGAGTTTCAGCAAAGTGGTGCGTTTTGTTTTTTACACTGATGTAACCACTAATGGAAAAATGGGGAAAAATATTCTCAAGTCTATTCTTTTGCCCTTGTTTCTGCTTTAAGTGTGAAATCAGCACGATAGCTCTCTTGGAATTTGAAGACAAAAGTAAAAACGGGGCTGCCTCGTAAGCAGAAGGAAAAAGAGTAAAAAACAATTTTTGGTAGCTTAACTTGCTTCGTTAAATCACAATGGTAACGGCAACTGCAAGGAAGTAACATCACTGTTCTAATATCAATTAAAGCAAATAGAAGGGACAATCACAGAACAATTGATTTAAAAAAAAAACACTCAGAGAATGCTGTAAAGCCCAGAGAGTGCTATAAAGCATTATGGAGTGGTATATAAGTCTAATAAATTATTCTACCCTAGGACTATTATTAAGTGTTGTACCC
Source organism: Notechis scutatus (assembly GCF_049901735.1). Classification (NCBI taxonomy): domain Eukaryota; kingdom Metazoa; phylum Chordata; class Lepidosauria; order Squamata; family Elapidae; genus Notechis; species Notechis scutatus. Next base: position 59,854,228 of record NC_142012.1, read on the forward strand.
GATGATTCTTGACTCTTAATGAATGTATCTTTTCTTTTTATGTACACTGAGAGCATTTGTACCAAGACAAATTCCTTGTGTGTCCAATCACACTTGACCAATAAAGAATTCTATTCCTATTCCTATTCCTATTCCTATTCCTATTCCTATTCTATTCTATTCTATTCTATTCTATTCTATTCTATTCTATTCTATTCCATTCCATTCCATTCCATTCTATATTCTATTCTATTCTATTCTGTTCTGTTCTATTCTGTTCTGTTCTGTTCTGTTCTATTCTATTCCATTCCATTCTATTCCATTCCATTCCATTCCATTCCATTCCATTCCATTCCATTCCATATTCTATTCCATTCCATTCCATTCCATATTCCATTCCATTCCATTCCACTCCATTCTATATTCTATTCTATTCTATTCTATTCTATTCTATTCTATTCTATTCCAGTCCAGTCCAGTCAGTCCAGTCCAGTCCAGTCCAGTCCATTCTATATTCTATTCTATTCCATTCCATTCCATTCTATATTCTATTCCATTCTATATTCTATTCCATTCTATATTCTATTCCATTCCATTCCATTCCATTCCATTCCATTCCATTCCATTCTATTCTATTCTATTCTATTCTATTCTATTCCATTCTATTTGAGTGTATTCTATTCTATTCTATTCTATTCTATTCTATTCTATTCCATTCCAGTCCAGTCCAGTCCAGTCCAGTCCATTCTATATTCTATTCTATTCCATTCCATTCCATTCTATATTCTATTCCATTCTATATTCTATTCCATTCCATTCCATTCCATTCCATTCTATATTCTATTCCATTCCATTCCATTCCATTCCATTCCATTCCATTCTATTCTATTCTATTCTATTCCATTCCATTCCATTCTATATTCTATTCCATTCCATTCTATATTCTATTCCATTCCATTCCATTCTATATTCTATTCCATTCCATTCCATTCCATTCTATTCTATTCTATTCTATTCTATTCTATTCTATTCTATTCCAAGTACTATTGCTATTGCTAAGTGCTATTGAATAACTATCGTACACTGATCAGAATGGCTTCCTCTCCCATAGGCAAATAAAAACAAATACAAGAACCATTATGGATATATTAGAATATTACGAAGTATACTCAACCAAGACAATGGCATTGATATTTTTAGATGCCCAGAAGGCATTTGACAACCTGAATTGGAACTTCCTTATTAAACAACTGATAGGCATGAAATTTGGTGAAAATTTTATAGGATTTATTAAGGCAATTTATAGCATGCAAACCACAAAAATATTAATACAAGGGGAAAATACAGATACCATAAAGATAACTAACGGAGTAAGACAAGGCTGCCCCCTAGCTCCTCTATTGTATATATTGGCAGAAGAGACTCTCTTAGTACAAATTAGACAAAAACAAGATATTAGAGGACTAAAAATTAAAAAAGAAGAATATAAACTCCAGGCATTCGCCGATGATATGGCATTTATATTAGAAGAACCCTTAGAAGCGAGCCCTATACTACTAAGAGAAATAGAAGAATACGGAAAGGTAGCAGGGTTAAAAATTAACAAAAAGAAAAAACCACAAAAGTGTTAACAAAAAACTGTACAAAGGAGCAGAAGGAAGAACTAGCAAATAAATTAGGTATGCAGGTGGTAAATAAAGTAAAATACCTAGGGATCTGGTAGACTGCTAGATGTTCGTCGATTAAAAAAGATAACTATGATAAGTTAATAACACAAATAGTTAAAGATTTAGATAATTGGGCCAAATTGCAGTTATCGCTATTGGGACGTATTTCGATAGTAAAAATGAATATTTTGCCAAAATTGTTGTTCTTGTTTCAGACAGTGCCAGTCAAGTTGGAAAATAATTTTTTTGTAGAATTAAACAAATGTATATCTAAATTTATATGGCAGAGGAAAAAACCCAGAGTGAAATATAAATTATTACAGGATGCCAAGAAAAAAAGGAAAGAAAAAAATCTGTCCTTCCAGATTTTGAATTATATTATGATGCTGCTATAGTAAACTGGCTTAAGGATTGGGTTAAATTAGAAAATAGAAGGTTATCAGTATTAGAAGGTTTTGATCTCCAACTTGGCTGGCACGCCTTCATATGGGATGGAAATCATATTTCCAAAGGCACCATGTAAGAAATGTGTTGTTCAATATCTGGGGAAATATTTAAAAAAACCACTACCCAAAGGTTCCACTGTAGCTATCTACATTGGAAGCAGTCACACATCAAAATGTATTGGACTATGAAAATATTGTCAGGTATAAAGATTTATTATATGATACTGGAGAGCTTAAAAATAGGAACCAAATACAAATTCAAGGAAAGGAGATAGCATGGTGGCCCTTTGCACAAATACAAACCCATTATAAAAAAGATAGAGAACAATTTGGCTTTAATATGACCCCACAAGAATTAGATAAAATATGGCTAGGAGAGGAAAATAAAACAATTAGTAAAACATATAAATATCTTTTGGACTACAAATTAAAAGAAGAAACAGTCACAGAATCTTTGATAATTTGGGCTAAAAACGTGGGTCATAGTATTGAATCAGATAAGTGGGAACACGTCTGGCAAACAAATTACAAATTAACCATGTCAGTCTCGTAGAAAGAAAACTTATATAAAATGGTTCATCGCTGGCACCTACCTTCTGCGAGACTGGCTAAGATGTTCCCCAACCTACCACCCAACTGTTGGAAATGTAACTACGCACAAGGAACATATTTTCACATGTGGTGGACTTGCCCATGTGCTCAGAAGTTTTGGAGAAATATTAGAAATTGGATTTTAAATATAACAAAACAAAATTTAAAACTCGAACCCAAAATCTTTCTGCTAAGTATGATAGATTTAAACATGGAGAAAAAATATCAATATTTAATTTTGCACATCATAACTGCGGCCAGAATAACCTACGCACAAAACTGGAAACTGTCTTCCATTCCTTCAGAGGATATGGTAATTAAAAAAAATACATGAATGCGCTGAGATGGATAGCCTAACCAAATTGTTAAAAAATAAACAAGATAGTGACTATTATGAAATATGGAACATTTCGTATGACTGGTTAAAGAAAAGGTAATGTTTGATATTTGGATAAGTTATGGAAATGACAGAAGACGTGCATTTAATCATAAACTATATAGAGAAATTAAAACATTAAAAGAACGAAGGAGTTATTGTAACAAGGCAGTGATTCTAACAATTTAACCATTGCTCAATGTATGCCATAAAATGTATACATGTATGTATGTATGTATGTATGTATGTGTATATGTGTATATGTGTATATGTGTGTGTGTGTGTGTTGTCTGTTTTAAATGTATGTCAAATAAATGTTTTTTCTAAAATAAAAATTTTAATTTAAAAAAAAAATTTTAAAAAGAAAAACTACTGTTATTCAGCTGGAAAGATGCATCAGACTAGCTTTGATGACTACACAAACTTGTGTGTGCTTGTTTGTTTGCAAGCTGTCCTGCAATCTGAAAACAACTGTAGGAAGCACCCCACCCCCAGATTAAAAAATTATTTATTTGTAATATTAGAAAGAGGCAGGATGAAATATTTCCCCAAAGGAGAAATAGAGAAACATGTTCTTAAAGCAGCCCTGGTCTTTTGGAATGGAGATTTGATATCCATTCAGAAAGACTGGGCCTGAGGACTTCCAGTTTGAGCTTCTTCAGTGACAGACCGAAGCCTCGTTTCTGCGAGGCTTCGATCCGTGCTTGCCGCTGGAGTGCCCCGAGCCGGCTGGTTTCGGGGCTAAGCCACCCCGTAGAGGTGGTGAAGAAGGGGGAGACTGCCTGTAAGGTTGAGGAGAGCCACATCTCTCCTCCCCAGCTGGCCATTACTCCCTTTCCCGAAGGCGGTTGTAGCGGTGGTCAGAAATGGCCACCACAAAGAAGAACTCGACCGGAAAACAATGTGCAGGAGGAAGATAAGAAGAGAAAGTTTTGGTTGACCGGGTCAAACAGCAAAAGCAACAAATAAGGTACCCTGGAATTGAAACCATTAAAAAAAACCAATAACATTGTTCCCTAAGAAGATTTTTAAGCTGCGAAGGAGAGAGAAAAGGGAAAAGATTTGGGTTTTTTTTTCTCCTTTTCCTAACAGCTGACAGCTAAGAGACTTAAGCAAGAAATTGGAAAAAAATCCACTTTGACATTAATAGGCATTTAATGCTGAAAATAAAAAGTCAAAGGAATAATAAAGATTTCTGGATAATCAAAAGCTTTTGAAAACAGGAAAGGAGAGAAAAACAATAAAAGAGCGGGATCTGGAAGGGAGGAGACTGCCTGGAATTAAAACAAACTTACAGCAAAATCTCAACAAGACTTCCAAAAGATACATTTTAACTGAAGTATCGCAACAAAAACCCCAGGATGAGAAAGTGGAAAAAGAAATAAGAAGAAATGACTTGGAACTATTTGGATTACTTGATGATTTCTGGATTTTTGGTTATTGTATTTGAATGACTAAAATCAATTGGGTGGTTCTTTAAAACTGTTTAAAATGGCTCCACTTTTAGAAGAACTGAAAATGGAACTTAAAAAGTACAAAGAAGATGCACAAAAAGGGAGAGGTTCTTTTGGCTTCATATTTCAGTTTTTAGAAATGGAGATTTGGAATTATGAGAAACAACAAGAAATGCCTGCAGAACAAGAAGATTGCGACAAAGAAGAAGCCATCTTTAATGAACAAGTAATCTTAGGTGGGGGAAAAAAGGAAAGGGGGGAAAGAGAATGGAAAGTTTAAGATTGGGAAAAACAACTCCAAAAAAAATAGAGTGAAAAATAAGTATAAAATCAGAAAGCAACAGAAGAGGGAAATGCAGAAGAGAGAATTAGAAATAGAGAGACAAGGGGGTAAAAAGGGGAGGGAGAAGATGAGAGGGAAGAAAGGAAGGAAAAGAAGTTATAAAGGACAGAAACAAAATATAGAGAAACAGGGCCTATTTAGAGATAATGGGTGGAAATTTAATGGAAAAAGGGATTCTGCAAAGGTACATAAGATAGTATTGTTATATTAGAAACAGAAATAATTTTAGAAAATATGAAACAATGTGTGATTAAAATGTTTGATAAAATAGCTATCATAATTCAGTGGAACGCTTGTCAATAAATAAATGTAACAAAATGAATATTTAATGATTTACAAAACATATGTGAAGAGAAATAAGGGAAAATTAATTATGGAGATTATATGTGTCTTTAAGGAAGTATGATATTTAATTGAAAAGAAGTGTTAAAGATGTTAAGATTTTAATGATTATTAATGATCGAACTGAATTGGAATGAATAAGGGTTTATAATTACATATATTTATAATCTTTTTTTTTTAAAGAATATAGTGTGTATTATAAGAATGTACCGAACAGAATTCGATTGGAAGTTATGTATTATGTATTATATTGAAGGTCATAACCTTAAGGTATATATTGAAGTTTAAATAAGAGTTGAAAGGATGTAATTAAAAGATATAAAGGTGTCATACTCCAGTTAGTAACTACAGGAGAAAATTTGTTTAATGAGAAAAGACAATATGAAATAGAAACAGAACAGACAAAAGTATAAATTTAATGATTTGAATTGAGATGAGATAATCAAAATAAAATTGAGAAAATTAAAAGAGGGGAAAAACTATATAGAAAATGTAGAATAGTATAAGACATGGAACAGAACACAAAAAGGAGCATGAAATGGAGTTTTGTGTCTGTATAAAGAAGTTCAACCCGGTCCATGCTATTTTAAAAAAAGATGTTTTATTTGTATTTTGTATGTGTGAAAACCCAAATTAAACTCTATTTAAAAAAAAGAGAAAGAAAGACTGGGCCAAACTATTCATAAACGAACATCTTTAGCAGAGGTGGTATTCAGCAGGTTCTGACCAGTTCTGGAGAACCGGTAGCAGAAATTTTAAGTAGTTCGGAGAACCGGCAAATTCCACTTCTGACTGGCCCCGGTTTACTATTGGTTCTGTGGGTGTGGCTTGGTGGGCATAGCGTGGCGTGCATGGCTTGGTGGGCATGGCAGGGGAAGGATACTGCAAAATCCCCATTCCCTCCCCACCTCACTAACCTGCTTTCCAGCTCCGTTCTCCTGTGCAGGGCAACCAAAGAAAACCCAGCCAATCAGCTGTGACTTGGGAGGCAGAGAATAAATGGGGGCGGGGCCAGTCAGAGGTGGGATTTGCTGGTTCTCAGTATAAAAAAATATATCTGTTATAGCAATAGCACTTAGTCTTATATACTGCTTCACAGTGCTTTATAGCCCTCTCTAAGTGAGTCAGTATATTGCCCCCCAACAATCTGGCTCCTCATTTTACCGACCTCGGATAGATGGAAGGCTGAGTCAACCTTGAGCCAGTGAGACTCGAACTGCTGGCAGCCAGCAGTCAGTAGAAGTAGCCTGCACTATTGCATTCTAACCACTGCCCCACCACAAGTTATAAGGCTAACATGATGGGTCCACCACATAGATGATTCATATGCGATTTCATTAACTAAATGTATGTGAATGAAGTCAAATAAAATTAAAAACTACATTAAATGTGAAAGACTCATATGGGTCAAGTTATTGTCAATTCCACATATGATATTCTAGAGGGAGAAAACACGGCAAAATCTATTAGCCAGAATCTGGAACTCTTTGATTCATTAGATAACCATCATGTGTTATATCAACTTTTTTGGTCAAATTCAGTCAATTTAATGCTACCTAGTTCTTTTCACTGTATTGTATAACAAATTTGGTTTGTGCTGCTTGGTAGCAATAATTCTACAATTTGTTCTGTTGGTCTCTAGCTGTCCTGTTCCTAAGCCTTGGCTCATGAATGCCTCAGGAGTTATCTACTACACATTTTATTTGCTGCAGGCCATCTATATTCCTAACTTTTAGCTGAGGTCTGCAAATTGCCTAACTCTCATTACTTTTATCAGCTTTCTAACTACCCGGAATTGTTACAAGCTTTACACATGCATATTTCCTGTGGATAAGCATTCTTTGTTCTTGCCAGATGGATTCTCCACTATTACAGTCTTCCTGATTTACTTTCAAGTGTGTGCTATGACCTGGCTTTATTTTAGCAGCCAGCGAGCCCATCAGTAGGTTGCTTTACAAATAGCTTAATTCAAGAATATGATTTGAATTGTATGATTCTCTGGGATCTCATAAAAAGCAAATATACTGTAAAATGCTTATCTCTACATTGAACGGAGATTTCATTAATATCTAAGGAGAGGAAACCAAAATACATTGGTGATAAAAAAAAAATGTTTATCGCTAATATCAAAATGGCTCGCAGATTTTCATATTGCTTGGTTTGGTTAAGTAGCAGAAATAATTTGCAGTTCATGGCTAAGACTGAAAGGTTCAAAGGAGATAAGTATTTTTGCTTATGTGTGACATCCACACTGAATGGCTTTTTTAATTATCCCAAGAAGCAGTTTAAAAACATTTTAAGAAATCCTGATGTGTCTAATTCCTGTGTCCAATCAAACCAGACAGCACCAGAGAGTTTATTCCTTTAAAGTAAAAGAACACTCTGTGTGATCGTGCACAGGAAAACAACACAAACTCTTAAGATAGAGCACTGCAAAATCAGATTACTGCAAGAAAATTTAGCAGTATGCTTCTTTCAACAGCTGCTAGGTTCATTTTTATATTTTATGTGCTTGTAAATATTAGCTGTGCTTATTTATTAGGTAGAGGGAATGGATCAACACTGGAAAACATCACTTTTTTAATTTCCTGACTTTGGTGATATTAAATGTTCAACTTTTATATTTCACATACACCATGTTCTCTTGCAGTAATCTGGAATTTAAAAGCAGCTTGCAAAAGGGCGTATCAGCCATTTTTAGAGTCATTCTATATATTTATGTAAGGGCTGGGCCAGTGAATTTACTCAGTCATGTCTGAGTAATCGGTAAACTCAGGATAGACATTAATCAGAGAAAAAGCCAGACTTTAACGATGTAAAATACTACTTGGTTTTTTTTCCTACTCCTCCTTCTTCCAGTCTGCGTTTCTTTGTGTTTTCCCAGGAACAAATATTAGATCTGCTAAAATGATTGTTAGGTTTGCCTGTCTGTCTGTCCATCTACAGTGATGCAGCCATAGCAATAAACACAAAGAACAACTTCACAGAAAGCAAGTTTTGAATAACACCGAGACATTTTCTGATATCAGGCAGAGACTTTCTACCTGCTGTGGATTTTGAATAAATTAGAAACAGAGCAAGACATTTTATCCAAAGTTACAATAACCAGATACTGCTCTTACACAATGTGTTTAAAAGGAAGGTGCACTGTGCTAATTTAGAGACGGAGGTCAAACAACGCATATTAAATAAAGTTCCGATGGACATTATTTTGGTTTTGTTCCTTAGGGCAAGGTAAGATGGTGTCATTTCTTTGAACCTATCACCTTCTCTTCCTTGATAGCATCAACCCCAAGGTGTTGTTGACAATTGCTACTAATGGTAGACAGAAGGGAACCATCCTGTTCTTCCAATTGTGTCTTTTGTTTTGGTTTAAGAAATTTGTATCCAGTTCCAGTACCCCAGAGGCTTCAGGGAAAATAAATGGTCTTATTTCGTCCTTTTGACTTACCTGGAAAAAACCAGTTTCTTAAAAGAAACCTCTTGGAAAGGACAAGCAGGTTTATCTGATCTTAGTTTACTTTGAATGATGTAAGGAATAAAAAAGATCCTTACACAAATACTAAGTGAGGGTAGATCATCTTACTTCTGAGCTCAAGAAGATATTTACCTGACCAAGGCTGTCCTTTTTTTTTTTTTAATGGAACTTCATGACCAGTCCTTTCAGTGGAAACTAAAGTTGTTAAGACATTGTTGTTGTTAAAGCTGTTGGTTTAGGACTAGGTAGACAGGCTCAAATTTACTCTTCACCTTGGAAGTTTACTAGGTGATTTTGGACCAGTGATTATCTCTCAACCCATTTACCTCATCCTAATTGGTGGGGAGGGAAAAAAATGGAGGACGGCTATCTGTGGAAGTCTGAGGAAAGGCAGGATATAAATTTAGCAAATAAATAAGTAATTAAAATGCAATGTAGAGTGATTTCGTGGAGATCAACCAATTGATTGGTTTGCTTGTTAACATCTTTTTTAAAATCCCATCACGTCATTTCTAAAATAAATTTGTTATGTTTATCTTTTCTGGAGGTGAAAAAAAGCTAAACGTATTATTAGTTTCCATCCATTGTTTCTATTCTATTCTATTCTATTCTATTCTATTCTATTCTATTCTATTCTATTCTATTCTATTCTATTCTATTCTAAATAAAAATAAACTCACTTCTGAATAGCAAGTCCAGCTGGAATCTTGTTTGGTCATGAGTTCACTAGATGCCTGTTAAATGAAATATAGCTTCTCTTTCTCAATTTCTCCATCTGACAGAAGAATGAAAAATAACACTGGCTAAAGATTGGACTTCCGGTTTGAAGGGTTTCGGCGACAGACAGGAATCCGCGATCGTGCACGGTTTCTGCCTGGGCTCGCTGCTGGAGCGCCCCGAGCTGGTTTCGGGGCTAAACCACCCCGTAGAGGTGGTGAAGAAGGGGAAGACTGCCAGAAGGGTCGAGGAGAGCTGCATCTCTCCTCCTCAGCTGGTCAAACTCTCTTTCCCAAAGGCGGTAGGAGCGGTGGTCAGAAATGGCCACCTCAAAGAAGTACTCAACTGGAAAAGAATGTGCAGGAGGAAGATAAGAAGTGAAAGTTTTGGCTGACTGGGCTAAGTTGAAAAAGCAATAACTAAGGTACCCTGGAATTTAAATTTTACAAGAAATAACATCGCTCCCAAAGAAGAGTCGGAAGCAGCGAAAGAAAGTGAAAAGGGAAAGGTTTGACTTTTTTTTCCTTCTCTTTCCTTCCTTATATTGACAATTAAGAATAAGAAATTGGAAAAATCCACTTTGGCATCAATAGGCAATTAAGCTGAAAATATAACTAAATGCCAAAGGGACAATAAAGATTTCTGGACATTAAAAACCTTTTCTTCTATAAGCAGAAAGGGAGAGAAAAAGAATAAGGGCAGGATCTGGAAGAGGGAGGAGACTGCCTGGACTTTAAAAGAATCTAAAGTAAAATTTCAATAGAACTTCTAAAAGATACATTTTAACTGAAACTTTGCAACTAAATAGTAACCCCAGGAAGAGAAAGTGGAAAAAAGAAGAAAGAGCAAAAAGAAGCAGTTTGTGTGTATTTGGATTACTTGGTATTTTTAGATTTTTGGCTATTATATTTGAATGACTAAAATCAATCGGGTGGTTGTTTAAAAATTTCTACAATGGCATTACTTTTGGATGAATTGAAAATGGAACTTAAAAAGTATAAAGAAGATGCACAAGAAGGGAAGGGTTCCTTTGGCTTCATTTTTCAATTCTTAGAAATGGAGATTTGGAACTATGAGCAACAACAAGAAAAGACTGCAAAACAAGAAGACTGGGACAAAGAAGAAGCCATCTTTAATGAACAAATAACTCTATGTGGGGAAGAAAAAGGAAAGGGGGGAAAGAGAATGGAGAATTTAAGACCTAAAAAAACAACCAAAGAAAAGAAAAATAATTCGAAAAATAAGTATAATACTGGAAAGCAACAGAAAAGGGGAATACAGAAGAGGGAAGTAGAGGTAGAGAGACAAAGGGGTAAAAAGGGGAGGGAGAAGAAGAGAGGGAAGAAGGAAAGGAAAAGAAGTCACAAAGATCCGGAGCAAGATATAGAAAAACAGGACCTATTTAGAGATAATGGGTGAAAATTTAACTGAAAGGGGGATTCTGTAAAGGTACATGAGATTGTGTTGTTATATTTGAAATAGAAATAACTTTAGAAAATTGGAAACAACATATGATTAGAATGAGGGATAGAATGGTTAGTGTAACTTAGTGAAATGTTTGTGGATAAAGTAAATGAAATAAAATAAATGGGAAAATTGAATTAGGAAGGAACAGGAACATTTTAATTAGTTAATGTTTTATAAAATATAAGTGAAGAGGGGGGGAATTAACTATGGAAAGCTTATAATTGTTCCCATAGAAGTATGATATTTAATTGAAAAGTAATGTTAAAGATGTTAAGACTTTAATGAATATTAATATTAATGATAGAATTGAATTGGAATGGAATGTTGTTTTAATTATATTATACATTTATAATTTTTTTTCTTTTTTTAAGAATACAGTGTGTATTTTAAGAATGTACCAAGCAGAATCCGAATGGAAGTTATGTATTATATTGAATGTTACAACTTTAGGGAAAAGATATAAAGGCGTCATACTCCAATCAGTAACTACAGGAGAAATTTTGTTTAATGAGAAAAGATAATAGATAATTGAAACAGGACAGACAAAAAATATAAATACAATGATTTGAATTGAGATGAGATAATTAAAATAAAATTGAGAAAATTAAAAGAGGGGAGAAGCTATGCAGAAAATGTAAAATAGTAATAAGATATAGAATAGAATATAAAAATGAGCATGAACCTGAATTTGTGTCTGTACGAAGAAATGTAACCCGGGATTATGCTGCTTTCAAAAAAGATGTTTTAATTGTGTTTCTTTTCTTTTTGTGAAAACTCAAATAAAATTTACCAAAAAAAAAAAAAAACAACAACCACTGGCTAAAGATTACATTTGTTGAGTATTATTGGAGGTGCTATTTTTCTCTAATATGTTGGTGGGGGGGGGGGAGATTAAGATTAGCATATAAATGCAAACACTTTCTTGGAAGGTATTCTGAATTTATTAGCATAAAAAAAAACCAGGAAAGTAAAACTAGGGACTTTTCCAAATGGCAGCCTTAAGCTCCTTGTCTGTAGCACTGAAATTGGTTGAAAATGAAGTTGGCTTAAGAGATTGCTGTCCTCTTTGAAATACATTCTTCAACTTTGGAAGCAATGCTGACCAGGACTTCTGTCCAGATGGCATTTACGACAGCCCTTGGATTTGTGAATTTTTCCACTTACTACTTGTCAAGAAAGCAAGCACCAATCACTCTTCTTGCCATGGATCTTTGAGGTCACAACTTTCCATGAACAGACTTTTGTGTAAAGCCTAGTTGTGATGCCTCCTTGGCTTGATATCTTTCTGTCTGGCACATCTATCCATAGACCAGTGGAGAAAAAAATGTTCCAAAGAAGAAAATTATATTAAGTATATTCTTCAACTGACACAGATTAGAGAAATGTGGGCTTTTCAAAACAGATATCAATTTAAGAACCACATTTTTCTTATTCAAAAATGATGTGGAGATCAGAATGTTCTAGTGAAATCTGCATAGTGAGTATAGTTTAGCTGGGTACTAAAAATTGTGAAGATCCTGAAAAAAGATTTAGGTGAATAATGCTTTGCTCTTTTCAATTTAATATTTTGGCTGCCCCTTTTCATTATTTCTGCCCATTTCTTATATATGAAGTTGTTCTGTTTCAGAATAACGGTAACAAATATTGTACAGAAATATTCATTTGTTCCAGTATCACTGATAAGAGACATTGCAACTATGTAGATTGCGCACATTTCAAAATATTGTTGATCATTTCACTGAACTAGGTTTGTCCCCAGACAAACAAAAACAAGCTTAAAAAAAAAAGACAAACAAAGAATATCGGAGGTTGTAGTGAATTTTAGGACATTACACATCAGCTTTGGAAAAAAATAGGTGATGAAAAACCAGAACCTGTTGCCTCTCCTTAAACACCGGAGGATTGTTTAAGTGTACGCATTATATGTACTGAGTCTAGATCCAGATCAAATTTGCAATATTTTCCCTTAAAATCCATATAACTGCCACATATTTAGTACCCATTTTGATCAAGTTTTAAAGCCAACACCAACTGCCATTTTGTGCTCTGAAATAATTAACAAATGGAATAATGTATGTATCACTTGAGCCAATAGGACACAGGTGCATTATCTCTAGGGCATATTTGATTTCCTTTTTGTACCTTACATATTGTGAGTGTGATTACATTAATGGCATTCATGATGCTGGGCAAAAATCAAAGTTACTTTTTTATTTCCATATGAGATGCATGACTTTCCAAAGTATGACCCTCTGGATGATATTAAACTACAGCTCCCAGCATTCATGCTACCTGAATTTAGAGGGCCAATAGGAAATGAGAGCCTCCCCTTGGCAACCATCATAGTTCTGCATTTTGCCCCCCTTTCTTTCACCCACCTGCCCAGCTCGCCTTCCAGTGGGAAGCCCCCTGGCCGCCACCACTGCTCTGTGATCTGCTCACTTGCCTGTCCACCCGGATCTCCCTCCAGCTGCCCACAGTGAGTTGTCCTTCAGCTGATTGGTCATGTTGTGTTGTTCTCAAGTGACTTGCCAATGGCAAGCTGGCCTCAGTGACTTGGCCATGCTGAATTGTCCCATTGTGAGGTTCATGGTTTCTAGGTCAATGGATTTATGAGCACATTCTCCAGTGGTGGGATTCAAAAATTTTATTACCAGTTCTGTGGGCGTGGTATGGCTTGGTGGGTGTGGCTTGGTGGGCATGGCAGCGGAAGGATACTGCAAGATCTGCATTCCCTCCCCACTCCTGGGGGAAGGTTACTGCAAAATCCCCATTCCCTTCCCACCCCACTAACCTGCTTTCCAGCTCCGTTCTCCTGTGCAGGCCAACAAAGACAGACCCAGCCAATCAACTGGGACTTGGGAGGTGGAGAATAGATAGGGACTGGGACAGTCAGAAGTGGTATTTGCTGGTTCTCCGAACTACTCAAAATTTCTGCTACCAGTTCTCCAGAACTGGTCAGAACCTGCTGAATACCACCTCTGACATTCTCACTCCAGAGCATATAATTAGTACAAGACTTTATTTCACTTGCTCTTCACAAAATATTCATCATTAATTGCTCCCCAAATGTTCATTGTTATCAGCTACTTTTGTTGCTGTTCTTGTTTCACACTTAGGAAGCATAAATCCATGGGTGGTTCCTCAAATTGCCCAACGGTTCTGGGACTACCTTCTGTCCACTTCTGGTGTACTATTGAACTACATTATAATAAGTGCCTTCAAAATTAAAACTTTAGTTGTCAGCAGATGTTTTTAATAAGATAACAGGAAGTCATATAAATGAAATTGCTCTAAAATCCAAATGGAGGCATTATTAGCCATTAATAGTCTTTTTCTTCATTAGGCATGATATTATATAATTTGATGCAAGATTGCTTTGTTTGCTACAATATCTTCGATTCCTGTGGAATTGCCGTCCATATTGCAATCCATATTTCCATGACTCAATTCTCCAAGGTGGCTTCCTGCTTATCACTGTAAGAAATATAACACAAATATACCAAGCATAAAGCATGTTAAAAATAATGTTTCATAACATAATGTTGTATTGTGGAGTCCTTGGTGCTCTCTGAGCTTGGTTGTTTACTTGCAGATGTTTCATTACCCAACCATGTTGTATTCTCATTTGTATTCTAATTATCCAACTAAGTTGTATTCTCAGAAAATCTATTTGGTTCTAAAAGCAAATTAACCAAGGAGGCATAACCTGACTTCCATTATCTTTGGATGCTCAGTGGATCATATGAATAAATCTTGCTCATGCTTGCTTCATTTACCATAGAACATTTTCTCCCAATCTATTCAGTTCATTTTTAATAACATAGAAAATATTTTACTAGAAAATGGTTGAAAACATATGGAGAAGTGAGAGGGGCATCCATCTTAGTTAGAATCCTGGTGTTCTTGTATTTTCTGGTCCCATTTCCTAAGATCCAGGTAGTTTCCAAATATCCAGTTCATTCTATTTCCATAGTTTGGAAGGGAAAAAAACAATTAATTTTTAGATGTCCTGTTTGCTATTCGGAATTCATAAAACTGTCTTATATCCACAGGAATGGCAGGCTGTTTCCAGAGGCGTTGGGGGGAGGAGTCTGCCAATCCACAAAGACATCACTGTCTTATAAATTTGGCACAAGCTCTTTGGAAACTGTCCAGTTAAGCTTCTTGAAGTCATGGAATCCTGTATGAACTAGTTAATATACAACTGAATTGTGCCATCCAGGCCCCATTGATAAATCTGTACTGAGAAGAAGGCAATCACTGTTGGATCTAGTGTGTCCTAGACCTAGAGGACTTAGAGGGATCTTGGTGTCCTAATGGATCATCACCGAAGTATGAGTCAGCAGTGTGTTGCAGTTGCCACAAAAAAGCCAATGAAGTCCTAGGCTGCATCAGCAGAGGGATAGCATCAAGATCATAGGAAGTGATAGTACCACTCTAAACTGCATTAGTGAGGCCAAACTTGGAATGCTACATCCAGTTCTGATCACACACCCCCCCTATTAAAAAGATGTTGAGACCCTATAAAGATTGCTGAGAAGAGCGACAAAGACAGAGAATTGATGGCATTGGATAAGATACTATTAGGAACAGAGGGAAAAACAATCAAAATAATATACAACTATCTACTAGAATATAAAATGGAGGAGGAGCAAGTCAAAGAAGTAATGATAAAATGGGCTCAAAAATTCAGTTATAATATTGAGTTAGACAATTGGCAAAAGTTATGGGAAAGAAATAGAAAATTAACATTGGCAACTTCATGTAAAGAGAACCAATATAAAATGTTTTACAGATGGCATCTTCCTCCAACTAGATTGGCCAAAATTAGTAAAGGTATATCACCACATTGTTGGAAATATATCATAGAGATAGGGATGTATTATCATACGTGGTGGAAATGTATAAAGCAAAAAAAAAAAAAGACTGGTGGAAAATAAAGGTTTGGATAAAAGAGATGGTTAACCAGAAAGTAGAGTTCAGACCAGAAACGTTCTTACTGGGAATTATTAATGAGAAATACAGTAAAGGAACAATATATTTAATGATACATATAATAACAGCTGTGAGATTGGTGTATGCCCAAAACTGGAAGAATGAAGATACCCCTACAGAAATTGAAATAATAAGGAAAATATTAGTCTGTGCAGAGATGGACAGACTAATTTTAGAAATCAAAGATAAGGATGAGACAGTATTATGAAGTCTGGAGTAAAATGTATCAATGGCTAGAGTCAAGGAAAAAGAAAGAAAGGGTTGACGCTGTATAGGAATGAAAGGTGAAGTTTTGTAAACCAATGAGAATGGAATACAATGGACAAATACGAGATGGTACAAACGCGTGAGTATAAAAGACGGTTGTAAATATGTGTATAATTGTATATAATTGTACATAAATGTATATAAATAGAAATAATATGCAGCTAGCACTATACTAATAACATAAGGGAAAAAGGAAATTAACTGTTATGTGTATCTCTATACTATAGCTTGTATGGCCACAATAATGGCCAAGAAAGTCGCACTGTGTTCAATTGTTTTTAATGTTATTCAATAAAATTTATTATAATTTTTTTTTAAAGAAGAGTGACAAAGATAATAAGGGGATTGGAAGCTAACTCGCAGGATGAAAGGAGCTTAGGCATGTTTTAGTCTAACAAAGAGGTGGATTAGGGGGATAACATGATAGCTGTCTTCCAATACTTGGAAGAAGAGGGGGTTGATTTATTCTCCAAAGCACCTGAGGGCAGGACAAGAAGCAATGGGCGGAAACTAATCCAGGAGAGAAGCAACTTAGAACTAAGGAGAAATTTCCCCTCAGGGAAAACAATCAATCAGTGGAACAGCTTGTCTGCAGAAGTTGTGGGTGCAGTTTTCAGAAAAGATTTGATAACCATTTGTCCAGGAGGGGTATAAAGACTCCTGCCTCAATCATCTTTGGTTTCATCCCAGTGCATTATCTTTAGTTTAAACAGAGAACAAGTCAATGAATCTTACCCACGCCCTTTTAGATAAATCTGTAAATCTCTACTTGATCAACCTACTCTTTAAGTAGCTTAAACGGGCTCATCCCTTTAAAAATTCTTCACAGGGCTGGTTTCTACATCTCTTTGCTTCCTGATAAACCTGCTGCAGCTTGGCCTGTTTGGTATCCAGAAATATTTGTCTCAATGATGAAGGGAAAGAGTAGCTTTCTGAGGGAAAAAAACAGCAGAGAAATACTCAAAAGGATAACTTCATGAAATAGTCATCCAGAAAAGTTCTCAAACTTTATTGGAAGGCCTTTTAGCAATTGCATTCAGCTAAATATCATAAACCTGCCCCTCACTGCTCCATTTTTCCTTGGAAACTTTCAGAATATGAGACAGGACACACACACACACACACACACACACACACACACACACACATAAAAAGGGGAAAAATCCTAAAAAACCAATCTTCTACTGCTGACTGTGACCATTTCTTGTTGTTATTCAAATTATTAACATGCTTTATGCACATATTAAATAAACTGCTTTATTCGGACATATGTGCGTTTTAACTAAATTCATTTTTCAGCAAAACCTCCATAATGTAAGGTTTATTAGACTGGCCTGCCTTAAACTTTGATCTGTCAAAGAAGATTTGCTAATTCTACGTTCTTAATACACAGGAAAATAATGAATGCTAGGTCAAATGGTTACCTCTTTTTCATTCCATACTGTAATTTTAATCTCCAAATATTTTTTTTCCAAAGAAGGCAAGCCAAGTAGACAAGGGGAAAACAACCTAATAGGGGAAAACCTCATCAATTTAAAGCCAGCCTCAGCATAGAAGGAAATAGCATCATTTTTTATTCCTCTAGGCAAGCTGCTTTAATACTGTATGATTGTGATATCATACTGAATGCACGTTATTCCAATTACTGACAAATTTACAAAAGCTTACGGTTCTTTTTATATAAAATTACGAATATTGAGGAATTATGTCCATTAGCGTATGAACCAAAAGGTAATCAAAAGCTCTGAAGAAACAAATGTCTGCCAGGCAGAGGTGGGTATTCAGCAGGTTCTGACCAGTTCTGGAGAACCGGTAGCAGAAATTTTGAGGAGTTCGGAGAACTGGGCAAATACCCACCTCTGACTGGCCCCGCCCCCATCTATTCTCTGCCTCCTGAGTCCCAAGCCACGCCCACAGAACCGGCTGGGTCTTCTTTGGTTGCGCTGCACAGGAGAACGGAGCTGGAAAGCTGGTTAGTGGGGTGGGGAGGGAATGGGGATTTTGCAGTACATTCTTCCCCCTGGAGCAGGATAGGAATGAAGAATTTGCAGTATCCTTCCCCTGCCACGCCCACCAAACTACGCCATGCCCACAGAACCAGTAATTTAAAAAAATTGAATCCCACCACTGTTGCCAGGCCACATAATCAATCCAAGTCAAATTTAAATGTAACCCATATGAGAAAAGCAAACTTTTCCCCATTGTTTTTTGTCCCCTTCCTTGTCAAATAAATTCTCAATGGACTGTGACTGTATCCTATTTCTACGGTAACTGTACAAATTGCAGACTGCCTGTTATCCTAGGCATGATGATGTGGTATTTATCTAGTCTCTAAAACAAGGGAAGCTTATAAATAAAATGATTCTTTCCCTGTAATGTTAGAGCAGATATTCCCAATCTGTGCTTACTGTAACCCTCAGCCTATGTTACAACGTGCTATTCAGCATGGCTGAGAAAGCACTAAGCAGGATAAACCACTGGCCCAGCTGTATATACAAGGATTCCTAATACATAGCATTTAATCTCCTTTGAGGCAAGATACTTCATAGCAACGAGCACGAATCCTGAAGTGAAGTTGGGATGGCTCTCTAAATATATATGTATAACTTTCTATATTTAAACGTGAAATATCACTCATGCATCATCACAAAATCTCCAGAACCGTAAAGCCTACAAACTTTAAATTTGGCATGTATGTTCCTCTTGGCTTCTAGGTGCTCACTAAGAAAGGATTTTTTGAACTGACCATCAGAGCATTAGTATTTTCTGCATTATTATTATTAACATGCTCTGATGCTAAGGAGTTCTACTCCCCCTCCCCACCTGAAAAGAAATCTCTTCCAAATGCAAAACACAAGCAGAGGAGAGGAGTTTCAGTTTCACAGCAGCAACCAGCTTTAATACAGAACAGTTGAGCTAAGCCACGCCCAGGCTCCTTGCTGTCTCCTTCTTGCTCACACAGCAAATACTGTTTCAGTTTCCAAACAGCCCTCAACTCTCACACACTGACAGGACGCTAGCCAGATGAATACCGATGAATGCTGGTAGGCAGAGGCAGAAATTTTTCCTCCTTATTTTCCTCTCCAAAAACCAGGCACGGGTATCCACTAGTGTGTGTGTGTGTGTGTGTGTGTGTGTGTGTGTGTATTTATTTATTTTATTTGGTTTGTCAGTTGCTTACAAGATAATAGGTATAAGTAAAAACATAGTTATGAATACATGGATACATATAAGAAAAATAAAAGAAACAATAGGACAGAGATGGTAGGCACATTGGTGCGCTTATGCACACAGACCTCTTAGGAAAGGGGTGAAGTCAATAGTAGAAAGTCTAAGGTTAAAGTTTTTAGGGTTTGGGGAAGAAACCACAGAGTCAGGTAGAGTATTCCAGACATTGACCACTCTGTTGCTGAAGTCGTATTTCAAGTTTGGTGTGATTAACCTTGAGTTTGTATCTATTGTTTGCTCTTGTATTGTTATGGTTGAAGCTGAAGTATTCATTGACAGGTAGGACGTTGCAATGTATGATTTTATGTACTATACTTAGAGCGGACCGAAGGCGGCGAAGTTCTAGGTTGTCTAGGTATAGAATTTCGAGTCTGGTGGCATAAGGTATTCTACGAGTAGAGGAGTGGAGAACTCTTCTTGTGAAATATTTCTGGACTTTCTCAACTAATATCAGATACGTAATGGTGGCTCCAGACTGATGAGCTGTATTCGAGTACTGGTCTAGCAAATGTTATGTATGCTCTAGTTAGTAGTGTAATATTACCAGAGAAAAAGTGTGTGTGTGTGTATACACACACACACACACACAGGCTGTTCGGTGCTGATACAACTGCCTTCTGAATTAGGAGCCATATCTGTATCATACAGTTCTGGTTCACAAACTGGGATAATGTGAAATATATATGTGAGATATCTGCCATATGCAGATATCTCTGCATATGGCCGGACCTGGTTACTGTGAAAAGTGTTGGGTCTGGTTATGGTTTGATTGGATGTTTTTGAGAAGTTCCAAGACTGCACTGGGATAAAATGTCTCGGAAGAAAAAGTGAAAACTATTTTAATATGACGCGGATGTGGAGCAGAGGAGCGCTTGTTCTGTGCCATCATGCTATGTGTAATCAACCTGCTTTGGCTCTGCATGAATAGCAGAGAAGGTAAACAAAATCCTGTTAAAAGGAAGCCAATTCTTGATTTCTCTTTCGAGGTTACCACCTTAGAATTATTGAAAGAGAAAGCATATCCTGTTCGAAATGTCCACAACATTTCAGATTGCAGAACATGTATGGATCAGTGTGACGACCAAGGGTGGGATACAAAAGCAACCAAGTCACAAAAACAGGTGAAGTCCCTTTAATTCCTTCAACTTGGCTTCAAAGGTTCAATTATCATTGCCTGGAGAAAAAAACTCCCCCACAAACAGTTGCGAAAAGGAAGAACTTCCATGCAAACTCAAAATACATATAAATTATAAATAGAAAACACAACACAAACCACACTGAAGAATTAATGAGACAAGGGCTTGAAGATATCCACAGATATTGAAATACACATACTGGGAAGGACACCAGAACTCAGATAAGAATGGACAAACTAGACAAACTAGACAAATATTTTCACACTTTGCTTCCAGCACTGGTCCATGTGCAGTTTGTCCTTTTAAACAGTCCTCACAGCTGCAGCTCATGAAGGGGATCAAGGCCCTTTCCTCCCCCATAGACCATTCCATTCGCAATACTTCCTTATCTGCTCCACCCTGCATGCCCTAGGATGAAGAGGGGGTAGGCCTGGGTCTTCCTCTGAATGCCCAGCTGGCCTGTGCCCTTCTCCAGTTTCCTCTACAATCTCCGGAGCCACACTCCCACTCCCTGTCAGCTGTTCCTCCTCTCCCTCAGAGTCAAATTCTAACAGGAACATGATTGATCAGTCTTTAAAACTGTTGAGGAGAGAAACATTTTATCCACTGATGGGATCCAGCCAGTTTGCACCACTTCAGGAGAACCTGTTGTTAACTTTCTGAGCAGTTTGGCAGTCTGGATGTTGGAAGAATGCATTAGGGCAGAGAACCAGGGTTGGGTTTCTACCAGTTCTGTCCACCTCTGTAGAACCAGTAGCTCTGAAGAGCAGCAGACATAGAACCGGTTCTATGTCTGCTGATGTTTTTGCCCACCTGCCCGCCCAGGCTCTTACCTGTCCTTTATTTCCTGATTTTTTTCAACTTCAGCTGCCCTGCAAGGCACAGCTGCAGTTAGAAAAGCAAGAAAAAAGGGCTGTTTCAAAGGCTGCTTCTCTGCACACAGCATGCTGATGACGATTTACAGGCACGCAGCTCACAGCCTACAGGGAAGCTCGTAAATCCCGAACCGGTATTTAACCCTGTTGTATCCCATCCCTGCAGAGAACCGGTTGTTAAATTATTTGAATCCCACCACTGATTTTACCTCATCAACCATGAGCTACTGAAGGGATTGTTTTAAGACAAGCCTCTCAAATTTTGTGACCCAAGGACTCCAAAACAATATATGAATTTCTGTGATGCCTCCCATGCATAAAATTCATGTGTTGCTCCATAGTGGTAGTAGTGAATGTGGCAGCTATCCAATTAGCATGATTTTGCTTTCTTTAATCCCATGCATTATTTTCTTCTACATTCAGAGCGCAGCCATATCCTAACTCAGACCCACTGACAGCTTATTCAGGCAAGCAAAACCCAATTCTGGCAGAAATCCAGCTTTGCAAGTAAAAGCCATTAGTTGTACTTTACAAGTAACAAGCCATCGTTCTCCGTTCTGCATGCAAAGCTAAATTGCTCCCAAAATTCATTTCCATTCTGCTTGATCAAGCCCCAACCCCCTTTCTCCACTCCTCCAGATATCCTGGGCACCACTGCATCAATAAGGATTTCATTTACCCATTCAGCCTGCATGCCAGTCTGAGCTTTCAGAATATGACCAGCACAGGTGGCATTCAGCCAATTCTGACAGGTTCCAGAGAACCGGTAGCAGAAACTTTGAGTAGTTCAAGGAACCGGCAAATATCACCTCTGACGGGCCCCCATCTATTCTCTGCCTCCCAAGTCCCAGCTGATCAGCTGGGTCTTCTTTTGTTGCCCTGCACAGGAGAACGGAGCTGGAAAGCAGGATAGTGGGGTGGAAATGGGTATTTTACAGTAGCCTTTCCTTGCCACACCCACCAAGCCATACCTTACCCACCAAGCCACGTCCACAGAACTGGTAGTAAAATTGTTTGAATACCACCACTGATGCCCAGGAAAGCAAATTTACTTCCTCTGACCTTTTTCAGACTCAAGCAAGCTTGCTTCCTATGACTTATTGCAATTTCAAATCTGAAATCTCAGATCGAACCATGGGGCTCAGCCTGGATTGTAGAACCAAGACTGCATCGATCCAAGTAATAACAAACTGGAGCTAGTAGCCAGGGAGGAACACTCCAGGCATCCAGAGGGAGTTCAGCCAAAATCCAGGATTCTGCCAGGATGCTGCAGTCCACAGCTGCCTTGTATTGCTGTGCTCCTGATATAGGTTGCCCCAAAGAAGAGGGAGTCAGGCTATTCTCCAAAGCACCTGAGGGCAGGACAAGAAGCAATGGATGGAAACTAATCAAGGAGAGAAGCAACCTAGAACTAAGGAGAAATTTCCTGACAGTGAGAACAATTAACTCGTGGAACAACTTGCCTCCAGAAGCTGTGAATGCTCCAACACTGGAAGTTTTTAACAAGAGATTGGATACCCATTTATCTGGAATGGTATAGAGTTTCCTGTTGGAGCAGTGGGTGGACTAGGCCTCCAAGTTCCCTTCCAACTTTGTTATTCTGCTCTGTTAATGCAATTGTTTCTTGGAACCCTTTGCTCTCTTTCACGTCTACAAAATGTGTAAACGCTCTAAGTTTTGTATGGCTACCGGACAGTGGTGGGATTCAATTTTTTTTTACTACAGGTTCTGTGGGTGTCGCTTAGTGGCCGTGGTGTGGCTTGGTGGCCATGGCTTGGTGGGTGTGGCAGGGGAAGGTTACTGCAAAATCTCCATTCCCTCCCCACCCCACTAACCTGCTTTCCAGCTCCGTTCTCCTGTGCAGGGCAACAAAAGAAGACCCAGCCAATCAGCTGGGACTTGGGAGGCGGAGAATAGATGGGGCGGGGCCAACCAGAGGTGGCATTTGCTGGTTCTCTGAACTACTCAAAATTTCCACTACCGGTTCTCCAGAACCTGTCAGAACCTGCTGAATACTCACCTCTGTTACCGGACTAAGCTGGGGTGGCATTACTAGAAACTTATTTAGAGGCCTAGTTTACATATTCATGCGTTATGCCTGTGACAAGAAGGTAACCCTTCTCTTCCCACTCCAATTGGCCACCTGGCTTCTCTCCCCATAGAAGAGTTACTCCGCCTTGCAACTCCTGTATGCTGAGCCAGTTAAGGGGGAAATCGCACAGGTATGCTAACTTTCTCAGCCAACAGGTTGTGCAGAGAAAGCTGTAACTGCGTGAAAACGAGGAGATTAATCTGCCCGATTAAGCTGGCAAAGTGACCTTGTGGTCACCCAGTTTCGTGGAGCAAATGTCCCCCTCAAATGTGACCCTCCTTGTGTTTGTTTTCAGCCATTCCCTTTCTTACAGTTATCCTCATTTAAGAAGCTCCGGGTTTAGGGCAGGAGAAATAACAATAAGCATTGTGGATAATGTTGTCTTGAGATCAGTTTGTGCTGGATCATATTTGCATAAGTCAGGTAGGGCTTAAAGACAACAGGATACTGTTGGATGTCGCGGTTTGCAAAGCCAGCTATGCAAATATAGTTAGGTCCTGTCAACAGTTGAATAAAGGCTAATAACGCGTCTTTGTTTAACCTTTCCTTTCTCACATAGTTTCTGTTAAGATGTCACCTGTGGCATTGTGCTCCAAAAACAAATAGACTGTGGTCATCTGTTGTTGCACTTCTGTGATACGTTTCAGCTGCAGTAAAATTACTACAAATGCATTTATGCATTTATTATTGGGTGGGATAAAAACCTTACGTTGGAAGTGGGAAAGTAAAAGGTTTCTTTCTTATTGCCTAAATATATATATATATTTCTGGCAGATGAGATTCTGCCAAAACGTCGCTATAGTAAAAGCACAAATATTAAGACGTGGGAAAATACCCAAAGAAACCTAAATACCATATATATATAAATACCTGCGAAAACATAAGAAAACACACACACACACACACACAGACGTGTGTGTGTGTATGTATACACACACATATTTATATTTGTGTGTATAAAGTGTTTTATTAATGTTGCATATCAGTGATTGCATGACCTCTGTAGATGCCATAGGCCAATGATGGCAAACCTTTATGTTGTGGTGTTCTGAAAGCGCGTGCGCGCTGGCACCCACAATGCAATGCGCCCCCTCTGTGAGTTCATGGGCAACACCCCTGCACAGCCTCTTTACCTGCACTGCGAATGCACATGCCTCCCAGCTGATTTTCGGCCTGTTTGAGGCTGTTTTCGCCCTCCTGGAGGCTCGAAGGAAGCCTCTGCAGCCCGGGAGGTCGAAAAACGGGCCTTCCAGAAATACCGGAAGTGCCCGCTTTCAGCCTCTGGAGGGCCTCTGGGGGCTGGGAGAGGCCGTTTTCACCCTCCCGGAGGTTCGAGGGAGGCCTCTGGAGCCTTGGGAGGCTGAAAACGGGCCTGTTTCGGCACTTCCGGTATTTCCAGAAGGCCTGTTTTTCAGCCTCCTGAGGCTGCAAAGGCTTCCCTCGAGCCTCCGGGAGGGCGAAAATGGCCTCAAATGGGCTGAAAATCAGCTGGGAGGCACGCACAAGCACAGTGCAGGTAAGCTTGGCTGGGGCTCGCGTGTCCACATAAATGGCTCTGCATGCCACCTGTAGATTTGCCATCACAGCCATAGACTAAATAACTAAAATAAGTAAAAGTATGCCAGAAATCAAAACTTCCTTTTAAAAGGAAGGCTCTTCAGATAGAAAATGTGCTCTGTGTTTAGTGACCCCTCCAGCAAACAAAAGGCCACTAGTTTCCACAGTTGTAAGTTGAGGACTATCTGTATTAAATACATTAGTTATTTTTTTTAAACTTCCACGTCATCCTGGCATCCCTAAACAGTGTGTGCTGTTAGGAATGTTTTTCCCCCTCCAATAGGTGTCTGAAACTCACCTCCTTGATATTTGGCTCCCTTATTTCCAGTCTTGCTGTCTAAAGTTTCAGAGAGTAAACCATAACAAATAACACATCATTTGCATGCTTCTTTTTCCTGTTATGCTTAATGAGTTCTACCCCATTTGATGATAGAAGAAATAACAATAAAATCTGTTTCAAAGGAAGCTTGAGTGTATTCAAATAGGTGAGCTGGCAGTTATTGAGTCTGTCTGTCTGACTGACTGACTGACTGACTGTCTGTCTGTCTGTCTTTCTGCCTTCCTTCCTTCCTGCAATCTAGACCAATCCTCATCCAAAGTACTAACCATCCTTAGTTTGCAGGGGTGGTTGCAGACGGGGATTGGAGCCGAAGTAGGCCTGGAGGAGATGAGATTTGAGAATTTTCTTCATCCTCCCACATGAACTTCTTCATGTGTTTTTCTAGTTTTTCTAGTACCTTATGGCGCTTGTTAGCGTCTTTTTCTGCTGCTTAGGAGATACACTGCTTCAATTTGTTTTGAGAATTTGACATGGCTCTTGAGCTACTGCCGCTTGCCATTGTGATCGCTTATTAAATTTTTCTGTTAATGAGGCTGAAATGTTGGGCGGTTGGCACGCCCAGGGTCCTGAACCAGCAATGGCCAGGGAACCCTAAAACAATGCTCCCCAGTTTTGTATAAGCTTATGTAAGAATACTGAATTCTTATTCTTGTTCCTATTATTATTATCGTTATTATTATTTTGTTATTAATATTATTATTTCCGAATTAGCCAAATTAGGAACACCTCATAGGCCTAGAAAGGAGGAATTGTTGAAATAAGATGTAGGCCTGCGACAGCTTCCTGCACAGGTGGACACGGGCCTTGGTGCTCGCTGTGGTGCTGCTGTTTAATTCTGTGAGGGCATAAGCCAACAGTTTCCTCCTTAATGAATAAGGGTCCAAAATAGAATAATTATATCTGAATATCTATCTATCTATCTATCTATCTATCTATCTATCTATCCATCCATCCATCCATCTATCCATCTATCCATACACACACATATGTATTAGGGTGATTTCTCTTGGGTTCCAGGAAGGAGACCCCTGCTTGGGGAAAGAAAAGCCTCTTACAGTTCCAGAAATAAAATGAAGATCACTACCGCATGGTTAGTGAGTCTGCAATGGCACCAGCCGTTATCTCTTTAGGCACGTAATGAGTTAAATCGGCTCAACAGCACTTCCACGCCTTGTGGGGAGTTGATACTGCGGAGTTTCCCCTTGAATAAAAAGGCATGGTGGGGCAGATGGGCGCTGATGCCCCCACCCCAGACGGTGTTCCCAGGGGAGAGAAAAAAGCCTCGGATCCTTTTAAAATAGAGCCTCTCCGGTCGGGTGCGGGCGGCGGCGATTGTAGCGGCAGCGGCGATCGTAGCAGCTCAGCTTGAAAAGATCGTAATGTGAGTTGTTAGCCATGCAGCTGAGGTGTTATCACCTCCTATCGTCCTGGGGGCGAGAGATCATTATCTGAAGCTACGGTGAACTCCCTTGGCTCGAGTTATATATCGTAGGGAGCTGCTGGACTCATTGAAACTAAAAGCCTTAAAGGAGTTGTTTAGAGGTTAAAAGCAAACCTTTTTGTTGACTCCTTTTGAAGCCTTTGCTATTCCGGCCAAGGGAAAGGAAATTAAGCTGCCTATGTCCACGAAGGCTGAGCAAAAACTGGGGACGCTAGGGAGGAGTCCCGTGGAGAAGAAGGAGCGTCTTCTCAATTAAAGCCCAGCCTATCAAACGAGCGACAGAAGCATCATCCCCCCAAACAATGGATACTCTTCACAGCTCATCTGGAGAAGACTGGATTTGACTGTGGATTCATCTGTCTGAACATTTGCGCTGAAGGCTATTATTTTATTCAATCTAATATCCAGAACCACATGAAAGATTTACGTTATGCCCCTCTTAAATGATTATTTGTGCATTTATCCAGCAGCCAGAGAACAGCAACTGCTTTACAGAAGTGCTTGTTTACTTTTCATTTCACCAGACGGTTCTAAATGCAGTGAAAACACTACAATGTGGATTCAGGAAATGTGTACAAAGATAGACTTATCAATTACTTAAACCTGTCTAGTAGAAAAGAATCAGCCCTATTGGCCCGGAAAATCAAAAGACCCACCAATCACATTTCAAAGACTTCAAGTGTTAATCCTTTCTCTTGATTGAGTCATCTTCCTTTTAATTGCATATAAAGATACCCCCACACCAAAACCTAGATATGACTCGTCCTCCTTCCCGGTTGTATCCTCACAACTTGAGCCTAAAAGCTGGTAACCCAAGACCTTCCCAGTGGAAGATGCCCTACCTAGTTGAAAAGGCTCTGGGATGCTGCATTGTTATCAGAATTGGATAAGTGGACAGTCCCTCCAACAGTTAAGTTTTATGAATGAGATACTTTTTTATCTATTGAGAAACCTGGAATATTCCATTCAGTATCCATTTAGATAAATCCAGGCCAGCCTATTCACAAACAAAACAGTTTCAGCCACAAGCTCCCCCAGGCTGGAGTTGATGGGATTAGGAATTTACATTCCCTCACACAAATTCTAAGGACAGGACAGGACAGGACAGGACCTTTAGGACATAATAGGATTAACTCATCAACATTAGAATAGTAAAAGACACAAGGCTCGCTACATTGCACAACCCCCTGGAGCACCTCTAACACAAAACCCCAGAACCCTATAAAAATCCATCCACTCACTCAGCCATTTTGTCAGCTACTCCAGAAACATGCTGCTGTCACTGAAGTTTATGGAAAAACCAAATAAACAGAGACCTTCTTTCCTTGTAGCCAGCCTCAATTTTATTTCCAGAGTTGTTGTTTTTTTCTCTCTTTCGGCTTGGAACTGGATTTTTCTTCCAAAACTGAATTATGAATTAACAATTTAACAACTGAGGCAAGAAATGGGGCAAAACTCACACCACAAGTGTCTCACTTCACAACAGGAATTTTGGGCTCAATTGTGGTTGAAGGTCGAGGACTTCCTGTAGAATAGAATAAAGGATGGAGATGATAGAAGTTTTACATTTCACTTCTGTATCTTTTTTTTTTTTTCAAAATTGATCATCGCCGCCACCCCCATCCCTTACAGGGAGATATTTGAAAATCTACTTGTCCAGGGTTCAGTGGTTTTGTGGCACCCCTGAGTCTAATTGGATATGAGTTTTTTTTAAAAAAAGAACCCATGATTGTCACTAACTGAAAATACAAGTTGTGATCACGAAGTCATCAGTAATCAAGCGGAACCTGTGGGAATCTTTACTGCTACCCTTTAAAAATTTTTTTTAAAACAATGGAGAAAGCTTACCCATTCAAGAACACCCTGAAAATCCCAATCATGTAAACCAGCGTGGTGAAAGCCATCCCTTGTGATCTTCCTTCTTTTCCCCCCAAAATGAAATCTTTGCCCTTGTGCTTCATGAAACTACAAAGCAGAGAGAGAAGGCTGTGTTCTCATTTTTTTTAGTGTTATTTTTTTTCTCCCATGATTTAAATAACCCTTTAAACACGCTCTTTAAAGCTGTGTGTCTTTGTGTGTATGTGTCCCTCAGTCAAAGGGACATGGTTGTTAGACCATCCAAAATGAGTTAGAAATTCATTATCTCTGACTGACTGAAACAGTGGCTGTGTTGTCCTTTTCTACTGAAAGAACAGTTTCTTTAACTGTTGGACTTAACTGCTGAAAAATACTCTAATTTTGTAACTATAACATCGCTTGTTGTATTTCTTCCTTGTTTTTTTGTGTTTTTTTTGTCTCACACAAAACTTAAATACTGATAGTCCTCGACTTTACGACCACAATGGTTGTAAATAGGAATCAGTTGCCCAGCATCTGAATTTTGATCACTTGATCATTAAGTTTAGTTTATTGTCATTGCACCTCGTACAACGAAATTAAATACCATCTTCAAGGTACATTAGGACTATGAAAATAAAACACAAACACACATTCTTCACATTCTATACATTGAATTGAAGACCCCTGATATTGCATTAATATTGCACTATACAGCAGAATTCAAAAGAGCTACTGCCCTGGGATAGAAGCTGTTTTTCAGCCTATTTGTCCTTGTTTTTATTATCCTGTACCGTCTGCCAGATGGTGGTAGTTCAAAAAAAAAAGGTGCCCAAGACAAGATGGATCTTTGAGAATGTTTTGAACTTTCTTAAGGCAGCAGGAGCTATAAAGCTCTTCCAAAGAGGGGAGAGGGCAACTAATGATCTTTTGGGCAATGATCTTTTGGGCAATGATGTTAACCCTCTGGAGTGCTGTCCTATCTGTCACTGTGCAATTGGCAAACCCTACAGAGGTGCCAGTGAGGATGCTGGAAAGGTTATAACTGAGAAAAATGGTCCTAAGTAACTTTTTTTTCAGTGCCATTGTTACTCTGAACAGTCATTAAACATGAAAACTAGCTGCACATAGAAGTCTGTTGAATTAACACATTTCTGAATACAATCAAGGAAAGATAGCTTGGTATTGTTGATGTATTTTGTGAATACATACGATTCTTGCCTTCTGTTTTGTGAGATGGATGACCCAGGTGGGGGGGGGGGGGTGGAAATGTCAGGTTGAATAAAGGGAAATGAATTATTGTATTTTTTTTTATATATCCTCCAGCAGATTCCAAGGCTCTGTGGTTTTCTTTACAGCTGGAAAAGATGGATTCAAACCAGGGAGAAAAAAATAAATAAAGCAGCTGTATCTTCAAAGGGATTTCTCCTATGTAAGTTGAGATCTAGTCACTTTGCTTTGCAATTGTGGTTATGTTTTAATGATGACACCATCTCAGACTTTCCTAATGGAATTTGTGTGCCAAAGTTAGATTTGGGGAGGGCTTTTACATGAGGCTTTAATTTTGTGATTCTCCTGCTGATGCTTTCAAAAAAATTTTTACAGAGTGCAAAGTTTTAAGCATATGCTGTATCGTTAACTTTTCTTTCCAATGTCTTTTGATAGCTTCTTTTGGCTTTTGTCATTTTACACACCAACACTACAGATGCACAGACACACATGCAAATAAAAGAATCGCTCCCCTAATATCCTTTGATTGATACGTTCAGGGCACTTCACTTGAAAGCATCCATTGTCTCTTGAAAATGTAGAGCTCATTTTACAAAAAAGGAACACGTTCCTGTTTCTAATTTTGATTTTGGGCATTCATTTCCCTGGCCTCCTTCATATACCTGACAAATGCAAACCAGGTTACTAGCTTGCAGTTATCCGATCTCCATCTGACGCTGCATATAATTTAAAAAGTGTCAAGATTTGGAAGCTGCAGTCCAGGCAATCTATTATATCACCTGGATAAATATATGATTTTATCTAACTTGTTTGATGTTTTACTGTTTCTCTGAGATTTGCTGTAGAAAAAATTAAAGATATCTTTTATTTGTCTGTTATATGCCTGACTTCAGCTTTTAAAACTTTACTTTTATAGAATAGAATAGAATAGAATAGAAT
The DNA here is from genome assembly GCF_049901735.1 of Notechis scutatus. Taxonomy (NCBI): domain Eukaryota; kingdom Metazoa; phylum Chordata; class Lepidosauria; order Squamata; family Elapidae; genus Notechis; species Notechis scutatus. The sequence goes on from NC_142012.1 coordinate 59,885,027, forward strand.
AGAATAGAATAGAATAGAATAGAATAGGGTAGGGTAGGGTAGGGTAGGGTAGGGTAGGGTAGAGTAGAGTAGAGTAGAGTAGAGTAGAGTAAAATAGAGTATTAATTAATATTCTATAATACTCTATAATAATTCCAATTAATGCCAACAGCCTCTTGTAACTTTAAGTGAGGTGCATGACATGGAACATACCTTATTCAGTAGTGGAATGGAAAATGGATTGCCATATTGCTTTATATTGAAAGTCACAATCTCTCTGCAGTTCAAAGATGGTATTTTAACTATTTTGTTAAGGTAAAACATTTTCACTCTGTGCAGCTACCGGAGAACTCCTTTCTCCTCTTAGTATGTTATGATTATATTACTTTGTTGATTGTATGTGCATTGAGACCTTATCCACCAGAGATAAATTCCTTGTCTGTCCAATCACACTTGGCCAATGAACAATATTCTATATAGATATATCCATTACCTCTTCTCTCTGTGCATCATGCCTTGAATTAGTCCACAGGGAAGTGGAAAGTGCTTTATATATTTGATAATCTCCTCTTTCCAGGTGTCTCCTCAGCCTCAACTTTCATTATTGGTTTTCTTTTATGTTCAGTAACTCATGCATGTTTTCCTAGCTGCGACATTTGCATCTGCTTGCTTTTACTATGCCTGTTCATGCTAAACAAGCATATCAGTTACAAATACATTAGCATGGATTTGTTTTTCATGGCTCAACTTTCCCGTCTTCCCCTCAGGTCAGTAGCTGTTTTTCTTGTATACTCTTCTGTATCTCTCATCTTTGATAATTTTGTTTCTCAGATATTTGAATATATAGACATGTTCAGGTTTTTCAAAAACAGAGGTTAATTTGTCACTGACAGACTTGGTTTTTTTCCCCTCCATTTATTTCTTGGCCCTCATCGTGAAAAATGAGAAGCTGTCTAGGGGGATCTGTGTTTTGTTTTGTTTTCTAGCTAAAAGGCAGGTTATTTTTTTTTTCCTTAAAAAAGAAAAAAAATCATTGTCTACTTCACAATATTTTTTCATTCACAAAACATACAGCACAATCCTGTGTACTTCTCTCAGCACCAAATGTAGCTGAAAATATAAAATAACAAATACACTTAACTTAACCTAATTCCAAGTAAATACATAAAGGGTTTTCAGCCATTATTTATTTACTGTTACATTGTATTTTTAATATGTAACTTCAACCAGGGCATTAATAACCAGTTTGGATTTTTTAAAAATTAATTTTTACCAGGCATGTCAATAAAGTTCATATTCCAGACAGGAATATGAATCTCAGCCATCGATAATGCTTGTTTTCAGTATGAATTACGATTCTATAATTGATTCTATAATTACGATTCTATTCAGTATGAATTACGATTCTATAATTGTTCATAATTTCTATAATTATGAACATTATACATTATGATCATAATCATATTATAATCACAATCATATTATTAATGGTTCTATTCCATTCAGCATGAATTACGATTCTATAATTGTTCATAATTTCAAGCAGAGCCAAGCAAGGAAACATATTGTGTCTAAAACTTCTCTTTTCCTGCATTGGCAATTTTTCCTTGAGCTTAGCTACATGGTTCTGAGCAGGGCTGGGCTGCTGGGGGTTTGCACAGAAGGAGGAGGAGGAGGAGGAGGAGGAGGAGGAGGAGGAGGAGGAGGAGGAGGAGGAGGAGAAGAAGAAGAAGAAGAAGAAGAAAGAAGAAGAAGAAGAAGAAGAAGAAGAAGAAGAAGAAGAAGAAGAAGAAGAAGAAGAAGAAGAAGAAGAAGAAGAAGAAGAAGAAGAAGAAGAAGAAGAAGAAGAAGAAGAAGAAGAAGAAGAAGAAGAAGAAGAAGAAGAAGAAGAAGAAGAAGAAGAAGAAGAAGAAGAAGAAGAAGAAGAAGAAGAAGCTTACTTAAAATAGGCAAGGAAGATGATTCAAGTTTGCAGGCAGAAAAGTGCCTTAAAAATTTTAAAAGAAAACATGGCAGCAATGCAAACTTAAACATTTGAAGCTACATTGCAGGAAGGACCTATCATATAGCTGCCAGCTGGATTCAGCTAATAGGGATTCTCTGTCTGGGCTATGGAGTCCTAGTGGACAACCATTTAAATATGAGCCAGTTGTGTGCCGCAGCTGCCAAAAAAGCCAACACAGTTCTAGGCTGCATTAAGAGAGGGATAGACTCAAGATCATGAGAAGTGCTAATACTACTTTATAATGTCTTGGTAAGGCTACACTTGGAATACTGCATCCAGTTTTGGTCACCACAATGTACAAAAAATGTTGAGACTCTAGAAAGAGTGCAGAGAAGAGAAACAAAGATGATTGGGGACTGGAGGCTAAAACATAAATAATGGTTGCAGGAATTGGATATGTCTACTTTGATGAAAAGAAGGACTAGGGGAGACATGATAGCAGTGTTCCAATATCTCAAGGGCTGCCACAAAGAAGAGGGAGTCCAGCTATTCTCCAAAACACTTGAAGGCAGGACAAGAAACAATGGATGGAAACTAATGAAGGAAAGAAGAAAAGTAAAACTAAGGAGAAATTTCCTGACAGTTAGAACAATTAATCAGATTGCCTCTAGAAGTTGTGAATGCTCCAACACTGAAGTTTTTAAGAAGAGATTGGACAATGATTTGTCTGAAATAGTAAAGGGTCTCCTTTTGGGGGGGTTGGACTAGAACAGGGGTCGCCAACCTTTTGGAGCTCAGGGACTACCAAACTCATAATTTTAAATCCCCCAGACCAGAGACCCTGGGAAAATCCCCAAAAAAGTCTGCAGAAAAATTCCCCACTCCGTTTTCCTACCAATAGATCATTCTTTATTTGGGATCGCAGGATACCGTCTCCAGCTCTGTTCTCAGGGGGAGGGAGGGAGAGAGACTTTTGGCTTCATGCAAGGAAAGCAGCAGAAGCAGCTCAAGTCAGAATGGCGCAGCCTCTTGGAGCAGGATGCCTTGCAGGGTCCCAAAGATTCATTCCTGGCAGAGTTTGGGGGAGAGAAAGGGAGACTTTTGCTGCTTTCCTTACATACACCCAAAAGCAGAAGAAGAAAGAAGCGGAAAGAAGCAGCCGGGTGGCCATGAGAGGCACGTGGGGTGAGTGGGGCAAGTTCTCACCCTCCACCCTTTCCACCCTCCTCTCACTACCTCGTGTTGTTCGCAATGCAAGCAATGCAAGCCTTGTGTTCCTGCGGGTTATGTGAGCAGCGCAGCCTTGTGTTCCTACACAGCCTGGATTAATTGCTTTGGGGGTGACATTTCTCTGTGGACCACCAAAATTTTCTCATGGACCATCAGTGGTCCCCAGCCCACTGTTTGGCGACCACTGGACTAGAAGACCTCTAAGGGTCCTTCCAACTCTGTTATTCTGTGGCTTCTACCTTTTCACAGCATGATAGCAGAGATGGAGAGGTAGGGAGATCACAGGCTGACAGGATCCCTTCTTCTTTCCAAAATGCCCTGTTTTTGTTAAAAAGCATACCTTTTTAATGTCTCAGGAAGGAGTTTAGAGAGCAGAAAAGAATGAATTACATTGGGAGGAAAATGTTGACTCTTCTTTCCCCCTGTAAACTCTGCGAATGGTACCCCATTCCCAGATATTGGGATCCCCCCAAGAATGTTTCCAAGAAAAATCTGCAATTAGGTTGAGATCACAGTGTGTGTCAATACAACAGATACAAACACATCTGCACACTACATTTCATGTATGCGTGCTATTGGGCATTTTTGGATAGTGTCCCTCCTTCGCTTCAATTGGAAAACTTCACATGATTTATTTGCAAAAGGCAGCTTTCCTCCCACCCCTCTACAAAATGAACATGAGAAACAGCTTGTACTGAATCAGTCCTTTTGTTCATGCAATGTCAGTTCCCAGAGAGTCATTAACACCCTCAAAATTTTTCCAGGAAAGAGTAAAACTTCAATGAGGTTTCTTTATGAATGCTTAGTAGCAATACCACTGCTTTTGATGCCTCTGAAAATTTTCAAGGCTCAATTTTTATACTACATCTGGACCAGCATGCTTGTTCTACAACTGCGTCATTTGCAGCTTTTTTTCCCCTTTAAAGGCCCGATATCATAAAAGAACAGAACTTCAGTTCTGGAGAAGCTGGAGCTTGCAAGGTGGAAGGTGACCATGCATCAGGCAGGGTACCTAGGACAGCTTGCCATGGCCAACTCACCATAGCCAACTTGCCATGGCCAACTCACCATGGCCAACTCACCATGGCCGACTTGCCATGGCCAACTTTCCATGGCCAACTCACCATTGCCAACTCACCATGGCTGACTTGCCATGGCCAACTTGCCATGGCCAACTCACCATGGCCAACTTGCCATGGCTAACTCACCATGGCCGACTTGCCATGGCCAACTTTCCATGGCTAACTCACCATTGCCAACTCACCATGGCTGACTTGCCATGGCCAACTCACCATGGCCAACTCACCATGGCCAACTCACCATGGCCGACTTGCCATGGCCAACTTTCCATGGCTAACTCACCATTGCCAACTCACCATGGCTGACTTGCCATGGCCAACTCACCATGGCCAACTCACCATGGCCAACTCACCATGGCTGAATTGCCATGGCCAACTCGCCATGGCCAACTTGCCATGGCTAACTCACCACCGCCAACTTGCCATGGCCAACTCACCATGGGACAATTCGCCACTGCCATCTTGATGCAGGACAACTCTCCATGGGACAAGAGTTACACTAACATCAAAGGAATGATGGAACAGAATCATTAAAGAAAGGAGGAAAAGGGAGGAACACAATAAAATGTGAATGACAAAAATTTAAATCAGTTTTAAATTATTTTAAATAAGTAAATTATTGAATTATCCATGGTGAGTTGGCCATGGCAAGTTGTCCCCATTCCATCAAGCAGGACAGCGTGTAGATACAAACCAGACGCCAACAGAAAGGCAGCATGAGAACCTGTTGTGGTTAGCTGGCAGCAGGTGCGGACGGCTGAGGAGAGCGAGGACTCAGATGAGGGGCCAGACCATTACGGAGTTGATTGCTGCCTTCAGAGATTGTGGGGGGTGGCAGCAGCAATGAAGAGGTTCCCGAGGAGCCTGTGCCAAGTACGTGTGCATGCAGGGTTGCTCGCAGGATAGAACTGCTTCAATAGCATGGGTGACACAGGAGTAAGGCTGCAAGGTAATGGACCCTCCTTCAAGAAGATAAAAGCCAGATGTGAAGCGAACCTTCTTTGCAGAAGGCAAAGACATTTTGAAACTCGGCCTCGTGGACATTCCAGTGTCCTGAGTTTGTATTTGAAGATTCTTGCATTGCAAATTATTTCTTGTCTGTTATCTTTTGGCCGTCTTGCGCAGTTTGGCAAAGCTTGTGCTTATCACAGCTAATTATTTTGCAGAAGCATTAAAAGGTTTCTATTCCTTTTGGATTGTGTTTGATTTGTTGGGAAAGGGCATGGGTCAGAACAGAACCGGACTACAATCAGGCCATCAGAAAAGGAATCTTAGGACTTAAATCTTTCGATAGTACAATATAGAGAAACAGATTCATGAGATGCTGTTTATCTTTCCAAGGTTGCTTTTATCTACAGTACTCCATATTCTCTACTCAATGAAGTGTTAATGTATATTGCTAGTCCATGTGTGATATGGACTGTATGTTAAACAAAAAAAATAAATTATCTTTATTCTTGAGTACTTGAACATCCATTTAAGTTTTGAGTTCTAGAAAGAGAACGGCTACTGGTATCCGGCAGCAACCTTCTCCCTGAGACAGAAAAAGCTACTGCATCTGTGGTATTTCATACATGATCTCTAGGCAGACACATCCCAACTGTGGAAGAAGCAGAAAATGCTAGAAAAAGATTATAGGAATTTATGATCTTTTGGAAAGCAATTCTGTTTTTTTTTTTCTCTGTGTATTTGTTTTGGCTGCTGTATTTATATATTTTGTGTTGTATTTGCATTAGGATACGCTGCATTGTATTTGGCAGCTGTGTTTGTTTCCAATCCAGTCATTTCTGTGCAATTAAAATATTTCAGATAAATAATCTACGTGCTTGAATATATTTGAATTCAGCTTCTTCATATTTTAAGTGCTTTCCCCCCCCCCCACATTTCTCTCTCCTTCCCTTCTTGTCCCCCAATCACACTAGAACCATTTTTTTTTCCATTGTGTTAATCTCTTCTCGGCAGTCAACTTTCTTTTGTCCCTCCTGTGTGTCTCCAGTTCTGTCCCTCCAGTCATGTTCATCAGAGAAACAGTTCCTACCAAGCAGTTAAAATTCCAGAGACTGGGGGGGGGGGGAACTTTCTCCAGCAGCACGTGGAAGCGGAAAAGGCTTCAGGGGGAATCATCATAAAAGCAGGCAAAGAAACAAATGTTATCTCCAGAGAAATAGTGCCAGAATGACAGGTTGGAGAATGCGTCATAGGAATCGGGAATGAGAGACGGAGACGTCTCTATGCCAGCATAGAACACTTTTACAGTTCTAGCAACAGGCACAGAAGTTGTACTCCCACCATTTCCAAGTCCTCAAATTTGGTTTTTCAACCTTCTCAATGTAAGAAAAAAAAAATTGTAAGGTTGAGCTACTGTTGAGCTACTGTTTATTATTCAATTTTGTCTGCAGTTCAAATGACATTTCAGATCACCACAGAGTCCACTCGGATTCCACCCCAGAGCCCGCCCACCCTTTCTAATTAGGTGCTGCCTTCCATTGTCTAACTCTTGAATACCCAAAGTATTTTCTGCTAGTCCCAAGCTCATAAGTCTGAAGAATGGAATGGAATGGAATGGAATGGAATGGAATGGAATGGAATGGAATGGAATGGAATGGAATAGAATAGAATAGAATAGAATAGAATAGAATAGAATAGAATAGAATAGAATAGAATAGAATAGAATAGAAGAGAATAGAAGAGTAGGAGGAATGAAAACTAGGATAGGATTGGATGGAATAGAATAGAATAATAGAGTAGGGTAGAGTAGAGTAGGAAGAATAAAGACTAGGATAGGATAGGATAGGATAGGATAGGATAGGATGGGATGGGATGGGATGGGATGGGATGAGATGGGATGGGATGGGATGGGACAGAATGAAATGGAAAGGAATGGAAAGGAATAGAAGAGTAGAGTAGAGTAGAGTAAAGTAGGAGGAATGAGGACTAGGATAGGATTGGATAGAATAGAATAGAATAATAGAGTAGGGTAGAGTAGAGTAAAGTAGAGTAGAGTAGAGTAGGAAGAATAAAGACTAGGATAGGATAGGATAGGATAGGATAGGATAGGATAGGATAGAATGGAATGGAATGGAATGGAATGGAATGGAATGGAATGGAATAGAATAGAATAGAATAGAATAGAATAGAATAGAATAGAATAGAATAGAATAGCATAGCATAGCATAGCATAGCATAGAATAGAATAGAATAGAATAGAATAGAATAGAATAGAATAGAATAGAATAGAATAGCATAGCATAGCATAGCATAGCATAGCATAGCATAGCATAGCATAGCATAGCATAGAATAGAATAGAATAGAATAGAATAGAATAGAACAGTAGAGTAGAGTAGAGTAAAGTAGGAGGAATGAGGACTAGGATAGGATTGGATAGAATAGAATAGAATAATAGAGTAGGGTAGAGTAGAGTAAAGTAGAGTAGAGTAGAGTAGGAAGAATAAAGACTAGGATAGGATAGGATAGGATAGGATAGGATAGGATAGGATAGGATAGGATAGAATGGAATGGAATGGAATGGAATGGAATGGAATGGAATAGAATAGAATAGAATAGAATAGAATAGAATAGAAGAGAAGAGAAGAGAAGAGAAGAGAAGAGAAGAGTAAAGTAAAGTAGAGTAGAGTAGAGTAGAGTAGGGTAAAGTAGGAGGAATGAAAACTAGGATAGGATTGGATGGAATAGAATAGAATAATAGAGTAGGGTAGAGTAGAGTAAAGTAGAGTAGAGTAGGAAGAATAAAGACTAGGATAGAATAGAATAGAATAGAATAGAATAGAATAGAATAGAATAGAATAGAATAGAATAGAATAGAATAGAATAGCATAGCATAGCATAGCATAGCATAGAATAGAATAGAATAGAATAGAATAGAATAGAATAGAATAGAATAGAATAGAATGGAATAGAACAGTAGAGTAGAGTAGAGTAGAGTAGGAGGAATAACGACTAGGATAGGATCGGATTCAATAGAATAGAATAAAATAATAGAGTAGAGTAGAACAGAACAGAATACAACAGAATAGAATAGAACAGAATAGCACAAAATAGAATAGAATAAATACTTTATTGGTCAAGTGTGATAGACACACAAGGAATTTGTCTCCAGAAGCTCTTAGCATACATGCAATACAACAAACTAATCATCATCATCATCAATAAGAGAAAGTGGTGGAAGCATTGGAAATAGTGAATTGCCAGATTTGTTCCCCCTTTCTGGACCTCAGAAATCCTAGAACTAGCAGGAGGGAAATGGCCCTTCCCAAATCCCTCAAGGAGATCAAGAGATCAGACAAATCACGCAGAGGCTAAGAGCCCATTTTGAGGCACTTCAGCCTAATTGCATTCCAGGAAAGCCCTTAAACCTCATGCTTCACCTTGAGTTTAAAAGAGATGACATAATCCTAGGCTTGAACTCCAGCACATGCTTCCTTCGTGTTCCCTGAGCAAATAAGCCTGTTTATTGTTACTGTGGTGGCTAAATGTTTTGTTACCAAGGAGTTTGGCTTTGCTGCCTTTGAAGAGCATTCTTCACACCTTGACTACGAAGCCCCTATGTGCTCAAGTGAGTCAACTCCAGAAGGCCCTGGAGATGCCGAGGGTCCACAGATCAGCCTAATGTAATACTTTGTCAGCTACAGTAGACTTCAGCTGTTCTTGGATTGCACCTTATTTGTTGCTTTTGCACACCAACACCGGAGAGGACTTGGAATTGGTGAATAATAACCCTGGGAAGTGATAACCCTCTTCATCCAGAGCCCTGGTGTCATGATGGTTAGAACACAGTGTTGCAGGCTAACTCTGCTCATTGCCAGGAGTTTGATCCTGACCACCTCAAAGTTTGATTCAGCCTCCCATCCAGGGGTGGGATGCAATTTTTTTTAACAACCGGTTCTGTGGTCATGGCTAGGTGGGCATGGCCATGTGACTGGGTGGGCGTGGCTTCTTTTTTCTTTTGCAGCAAACCCCCTCCCCCATTTTTTGGCCTTTTGGGCCTCAGGAAAGCCTCCTGGGGGGCTCAGGAAGAAAAAAACCGGAGCGCTGTGGGGGAGTGCTGCACGTGCCCTCCTCCATTTTTTGCCTTCCTGGGCCTCAAGGAAGCTTCCTGGGCAAAGCAGTAAGACAGCGAGGGGAATCCTGGAACAGCTGATCATAGGAACAGCTGATAGTCGGGAGGGGAAAAAATGAAATACCTTAAGGAGTGACTGGGCAGGGAAGAACACAGTCAGTGATGTTGGACATGCGTGCAATGTTGCACATGTGCAATAAGGACTGACTGAGCAGGGAAGGGAGGGGTGGATGGAGAGGGGCGGGGCCAGTCAGGGGCACAATTTGCCAGTTCTCCGAATTGTGCAGAATCATAACAACCAGTTCTATAGAACCAGTCCGAACCGGTAGAATCCCACCCCTGCTTCCATCCTTCCGAGGTCATTAAAATGAGGACCCAGATTATTGGAGAAAATATGTGGACTCTGTAAACCACATAGAGAGTGCTATAAAACACTGTGAAGTGGTATATAAGTCTAAGTGCTATTGATATTACCCAACAAATCCCTAACAGCCAGCTGCTCAGTTTAGGAATCTCTAGCCAGTGCTCAATAATATTAAACAGAATGGTGATTAGTGATACAACAGCACCTAGCTAATCTTGGCTGTTCAACTTAAAAACTAAACAGTGTCATACAGGGGTGGGTTTCTACTGGTTCTGTCCACTTCTGTAGAACCGGTAGCTCTGAAGAGCAGCAGACATAGAATCGGTTCTATGTCTGCTGATGTTTTTGCCCACCTGCTGGCCCAGGCTCTTACCTGTCCTTTATTTCCTAATTTTTCAACTTCAGCTGGCGTGTGAGGCACAGCTGCAGTTAAAAAAGCAGGAAAAGAAGGCTTTTTCAAAGGCTGCTTCTTGGCACGCAGCATTGCTCAGCTGTCCGGGCATCAGGCTGATGACGATTTACAGGCGCGCACGTAGCATGCAGGAAAGCACATTGTAAATCACCGAACCTCGTAAATCACTGAACCAGTAGTTAACTCTGTCGGATCCCACCCCTGGTGTCATATGCTGTAAAATCTTGGGTGGGAGACTACCAGCCATCCTAACCATTCAGTCTGGGAAGTCAACAAATAATCTGGAAAAAGACAATGGCAAAAAATTTCAGTGTTGCTTCCAAGAAAAGGCTCGTCCCTGTGTTATTTTTATCAGGAGAGGAATTAAACTCCTCAGTGCATCAAAGATATGCCTTAATTTGGCTTACATATTTTTTTCTGTTTGCTTTTTCTCTCTATTGCGTATTTCATCCCAGAGTTCACACTGGAGGCATACATGTCCAGACTCAAATAATCCTACTTGAGACCCATGTTATGCAAGAAATTATTCAGACCCATTATGTTAGGCAAGAAAAAGCCAATGTACAGGTACAGATTAGGTGAAACCTGGCTCAATAGCCGTAATTGTGAGAGGGATATTGGAATCCTAATGGACAATCATTTAAATATGAGTCAGCAGTATGTGGCCGCAGCCAAAAAAGCCAATGCAAGGGATAGAATCAAGATCATGTGAAGTAATAGTACCGCTTTATAAAGCCTTAGTAAAACCACACGTAGAATACTGTATCCACTTTTGACGCCATATTATCACAAAGATGTTGATTCGCCAAGGCTGCCAGATGTGTGAAGACAAAAGAACAACTACAGCACAAAAGAAGAGAGCACTCCGCAAAGCCAGAGCTGCAAATGCTGCAACGTTGGTGCCCACACATGTCTGCCCGACATGTGGCAGAACATTCCGTGCCCACATAGACCTTGCCAGCCACCTGCGGACATAGCATGGACAGTCCACAACCTGTTAGATGTCTAGGTCCTCTTCGAATACAATGGATGAACATCAGAGGTGGTATTCAGCAGGTTCTGACCAGTTCTGGAGAACCGGAAGTGGAAATTTTGAGTAGTTCAGAGAACCAGCAAATACCACCTCTGACTGGCCCCGCCCCCATCTATTCTCTGCCTCCCAAGTCCCAGCTGATTGGCTGAGGCTTCTTTGGTTGCCCTACATAGGAGAACAGAGCTGGAAAGCAGGTTAGTGGGGTGGGGAGGGAATGGGGATTTTACAGAATCCTTCCCCTGGAGTGGGGTGGGGTCTAACCTTTTGGACCTCAGGGACCACCAAACTCATAATTTTAAATCCTGCGGACCACTAATATGAATTTTGACTGACAGTGGTTTGTTGATGTTTTCCCAAAGTCTCTACAGAAAGCAGCAGAGACCCTGGGAAAATCCCCCCAAAAAGTCTGCAGGAAAATTCCCCACCCCGTTTTTCTACCAATTGATCATTCTTTATTTGGGATCATGGGATACCGTTTCCAGCTCCGTTCTCAGGGGGGGAGAAAGAGAGACTTTTGGCTTCATGCAAGGAAAGCAACAGAAGCAGCAGAAGTCTTTCTTTCTCTCCCCCAAACTCCACCAGAAATTAGTCTTTGTGAAACTTATCACATCGGTGCAGCCTCTTGGAGCAGGATGCCTTGCAGGCTCCCAAAGACTCATTTCTGGTGGAGTTTGGGGGAGAGAAATAAAGACTTTTGCTGCTTTCCTTGCGTGCAGCCAAAAGCAGAAGAAGAAAGAAGCAGAAAGAAGCAGCCCGGTGGCCAGGCCAGGCGTGTGGGGTGAGTGGGGCAAGTTCCTTCCCTCTGCCCTTTCCCCCTCCCCTCACGACCTCGTGTTGTTAGCAATGAAAGTGATGCAAGCCTTGTGTTCCCTTGGATCATGTAGGCCAGGGGTATCCAACCTTGGGCCCTTGAAGCCTGGCGGACTTCGACTCCCAGAATTCCCCAGCCAGCAAAGCTGGCTGGGGAATTCTGGGAGTCGAAGTCCACCAGGCTTCAAGGGCTCAAGGTTGGAGACCCCTGATGTAGGCGGATAGCCTTGTGTTCCTGTGCAGCCTGGATTAATTGCTTTGGGGGTGACATTTCTCTGCGGACCACCAAAATTTTCTCATGGACCACCAGTGGTCCCCGGCCCACTGGTTGGCGACCACTGCTCTAACTTGTTCCAAAGCTAAAGTTAAACCTCCCCACTAAAATACTCTTTTAAACATCCTTCAACACACCAGTGAACCAAGATAGTGCTTTCTTTTATCTTTATGTTTCCTCCCATCAATGGAAAAGGCAGAAGAGGCAGCCAGAGCATTTCTAGCACTTCCTTGGGATTACATTCTCTGTTGTTCCAAGACACAGGAAGAACAAAACACGTGGAGCCCAACTGTACGTGGAAGTGAGTCAGTCCAGAACTGAATTAATTATATTGATTAATGAGACAGTGGTGAGATAATGAATTTCCAGTGAGAATATAATCCATGAAAAAAGCAATCGTTCATGTTATCGTGTGACTGAGAGAGGCCAATAACAACAAAAAGTTGTGTAATGTGTTAGTGGCTGTTTTGTGAAAATGCAAATATACTAAGAACCAAGTAAGGCTAGCAAGGACATAAAAGCATATCTGTTATGAACCTAATGATGCTAGCTAAGCCATCTAATGGTTTGATGCTAATAATTATAGCTTTAACGAGAGGTAATAAATGTATTTTTTCTTTCTATTTTCTTCTCCTTTTTTTTCTTTTCTTTTATTTCATTTGTGTATGTGTTGTTGGTTGTTTTAATTGTAAAATAAATAAAATTTATTTATAAAAATAAATAAATGTAAAGATACTTAGTAATAACAAAATCCATCTGATATAAAGTTAACAATGCTATGTCACATATACATCAAATGGTGAAGTGGAAGCAGAAGGAGAAAATAGTGACTATTATAGCACTAAACTCTTAACTCTTTTTTTCTCGCAAGATACATTCACATATCCTCACTCACTCCATCCAGAGGTGGTATTCAGCAGTTCTGGAGAACCGGTAGTGGAAATTTTGAGTAGTTCGGAGAACCAGTGAATATTACCTCTGACTGGAGATTTGACAGTATCCTTCCCCTGTCACGCCCACCAAGCCACACCCACAGAACCGGTGGCAAAAATATTTGAATCCCACCACTGACTCCATCCATTTCATGCAATGAAACCTCAGTTTTCTGAGATGATCAAAATATTCAGTAGGGGGCCTGGTTTGAACAACAAACACAGATAGATCCCTTCTGTGCTAAGTCATTTCTTAAAAACTCTAACAAGTTTATCTTTACTGCTATACTAGCACAATGATTGATAATTGACAATGCAAGATGGCGCAGGTTAAAAATTAGGGAATCCGTTCGGGGTATTGGTTAAGGTGCTTACCTAAAAACAAGGAGACCATGACTTCTAGTCCCACATCAGGCATGAAAAACCAGGTGACTCACTCTCTCTCTCTCTCTCAGCCCAAGCAGCGTGGTGGCTGAGAGGTGAAGACGTTCACTTCCCACTTGGAAAGTTAAGGGTTCAATCCTAGACAGAGAAAAATGTTTCTCTAATAGGACGCAAAGAGAAAATATCTGCTGCGAACTCCACATAGGCATCAGGAAAGGAAACTGGTCAGTAAATGCTCAGTTCCATTCAGTCACCCTGACTCCACCCTGAATAAGGGATTAATGGGTCATAAAAAGAAAAGATAGATAGATAGATAGATAGATAGATAGATAGATAGATAGATAGATAGATAGATAAAGAGAATACATTCCTTTTTCTTACCTCCAGCTATACAATTCATTAGCTTTCACTAATCAACTAAGAGCCTTTTTTAAAAACAATGCTTTTTAAAATTGTGGGTGAAACAATGATGTACCTTGTGCTTACTATACAACATAGATAATATATATACTACACAGGGGTGGGATTCAAATTTTTTAACAACCGGTTCTGTGGGCGTAGCTTAGTTGGTGGCTTAAGTAGTGGTCATGTGACTGGGTGGACATGGCTTGGTGGTCATGTGACTGGTTGGGCAGGGCCAACTCAACATTGCTCACATTGAGGCATGCATCTCCTCGCATGGCCTATCGTGACCGTGGGGATGCTGCAACAGTCATAAGTGTGAAAAAGGGTCATAAGTCACTTTTTTCAGTGCCATTGTAACTTTGAATGGTCAGTCCCCACAAGCAAAGTACCAGCAAAGGAGGAAAAAAAAACTCCAGAGAAGTTCCAGAGACAGGAAATCTAGTCCTACCAAGAATGTAATAAGAGTTAACGGAGAGGCAGTTTCTGTAAGCAACACCAGAATGTTTCCTTCCTGCCTTCCTTAAAGGATTAGGCCAGTAATTTCTTCTAACAACCGGTTCTCCGAACTGCTTAGAATGTTAACAACCGGTTCTAGCGAATAGGTATGAACTGGTAGAATCCCACCCCTGATGCTACACATTGTTGGAAGAAGTGTCCATCTGGGATTCAGTTCCAAGCGGGGAGAAAAACACTGGAAACATGGAGGCTGATTGAAAAGATGGTTTAATGGTGGACAGGACGACATGGTTTTAGGTCCTGGGCAAAAAAGAGCACATGGGTGAGAGAGAAAGAGAGATTTATACCCTCTCCTGGGCTTTGAACTTGCTTTCTGTTCTTGTGGAAAGGGCATGTATTGTTGTCAGACTCCCATGGGGCCATGCAAGAGTAACTTTGTAGGTTGTCTTGAGTCCCAGGCTTGGTTGAATCTTGCTGGGTGATGATGTAATGAAGAGGGCTGTGTTCTGAAAGGGTGTTGGGCAATTCCTATTATGGCTTAATGGCTTTGTCCTGGTATGGATCTTGAGGAAGGGCTAATCCTATCACCCTGAAGGTGAGGGTTTTTTATTTTGTAGATAAGCTGGCCCAGCCTTTTGTCTTGTAGAGGAGCACGAGACTCCTTGTAGGGAGCTGAGGCTCTGAGTTTATGTCTTTAGAAACATGTTTCTCCTTTAGGGAAAATATAATATTCTGCCTTTGTAATATTTCCTAGAATATTTCATTCTTCTAGGAGAAGGGTGGGTACTAACTTTCTACAATATATAACTCTCAGCTAGTAAAGAAAGGAAGCTAGCTAGATGAAGGAAAAACTCTTAACATCTTAAAAATATGCCATTTGTATAATGTAGTTCAGTCAGTAGGGGTATGCTACCGGTTTGGACCGGTTCAGCCGAACTGGTAGTAAAAAAAAACCCTCCAATGATCCCACTTGCCCCTGCATTTTTCTCTTCTTTATCCTCTCAGTTGATTGGTGCTGCAGGCCTCAGCTGGTGTGGGGAAAACTGTGCGCACCAGGGGTGGGTTTCTACCGGTTCTGTCCACCTCTGTTGAACCGGTAGCTCTGAAGAGCAGCAGACATAGAACCGGTTCTATGTCTGCTGATGTTTTTGCCCACCCGCCCACCTGGGCTTTTACCTGACCTTTATTTCCTGATTTTTTCAACTTCAGCTGCCGTGCGAGGCACAGCTGCAGTTAAAAAAAGCAGGAAAAAAGGGCTTTTTGAAAGGCTGCTTCTGTGCATGCAGCATGCTGATGATGATTTACAGGCGTGCACTGGCAGAGTGCAGGGAAGCACATCGTAAATCACCAAACCTCGTAAATGACTGAACTGGTAGTTAACCCTGTTGGATCCCACCCCTGGTGCGCATGCATTAGGTGCGCACTCTTTAGATGCACATGCACTGTGTGCGCGATCACCAAACCAGTAATGGAACAGGTAGGATCCCACTGCTGAGTTCAGTGGATACTAATGTCAGACCATTTTCATTCAATGTTCACTTCTGGAGTTTCACAGCTATTTCTGCTCAGGAGCACCCATATCAGTGTGTTATGTCTCACCTGTGCAAACGAGGTGAGAAGTCCAAATTTCCAAATGAATATAAACAAGCAAACAAGTCCAGTAATGACAGGGTTAAATTCCTTGAGCCAAGAAAGTTCTTGGCAGTCTCACACAAGCTGTCTGCCAAGTCCGACAATAAAGCAGGAATATAAATCACAAGCTGTCACCACACACAGGATCTTCCGAAGCTTCTCTCACAAATTAACACATTGTCCCGAACAAGTTCTCAGAGCGAACACACCCACTTTTATTCCCTGTGGGGCGTGTCAGTCCCTCATCTCAGTCTCTGATTTGTCCTTTCTTTCTGCATTGCAACTCGCACTTTTTCCTGCGCCGTTGCCTCGCATCAAGCCAGCATTCCTCGGCTTGATCTTCAGTCAGAGACTCTGATACGTTCTCCTGATTATCTGCCGACACCTGAGGCACAATCAGGGAGGAAGGTCTTGCCGAAGAGGAAAGTCCTGGGGAGGAAGGCAACTCCAAATCCTCTAACAAAGCAGGCTCAAACCTCAGAGCCAAATCCTCCTCTTCCTCATTGTCCAAGTCTTTGTCCTCTAGCAAAGAAGGCTCAAACCTCAGAGCCAAATCCTCCTCTTCCTCATTGTCCAAGTCCTCGACCTCTGACAAAGCAGGCTCAAACCTCCGAGCCACAACATCAGTGTACCTTTAAAAAAATGTTTGGCTAACAACGTCCCTGTTGTGGGGAATAAATTACAAACCAAACCCTAATAATAATTGATAACCTGCTTTTAAATTTCCCAACTATTGAAATAAACAGAACTTTCTTGTGCTTGTCTACTCATTTGTTTGTTGAGTGTGTACACGTGCTTTTAACTATGTTTAATTTGCCGTGATAATTTCACCAAAAGGCAGACACAGTTTCACTTTAACTTCATACTCGTTTTGACATTAAAACAAACTTAATAAAGTCCTTTTGAATTTGGTTTGATAGCTAATGTAAATAAAACAGCACTTTTAATCCCTCTGAAGCTGATGAACCAGATTCCCTCCCCAAATATGGCTTCGGTGCTTTTGACAAACAAAGTCTTCTAATTAGAGCTTGTAAATAAGATTACAGGCCTTTGAAAAGGGTAATTTGCAAGTTTTTGCATCTGGGAAGAATGGCTTTTCTGAACTACTGATTGTGCTGTCTCCCAGCTACAACAGAGATCCTTACTCTCAGAATATGCATGCAAGCTTTGGAAAAGAAAAACATGTCAAACTATCAAACATACATAAAATCTTTTTAAGATTTCCATCTGAGATTCAACGAAGCAGAAATCGTACACGTGCCTGGTTTTGTTTTAATGACTGGTTTGTTAATAGCTGATTGGCACTGATATATTATTAATCAATTTAAAAAGATGATAATGCCAATACTAATACTGGTACTACTTCTAATAATATGCTATTATAGAGCTTTGCATGTATAAGATTGAAATCAAACTCCAAACTACTAATAAACGAAAGAAGGCACCTTCAGCATAGTAATATAAAAGGGTACGCCAAGCTTTGAAAATGTCCAATTCCATTTTCAGCAGTTTTTCTTGCAACGTGAAATGGAAGCATCGATTAAATGCGTTGCATTCACACATTCATCCAATATACTTAATCTAGTTAATGAATTAATCTTTTTTCTGGGTTCTGGGGAATACACAGAGCTGGAAACTAATCAAGCAGGCTGGATTTGCAGTAGATATTAGCTGCATAGCAAAATAAAACAGAATCTCAAGATTCATGACAACTTTGTGTCGTGGTTTGAGTAAAATATATATACTCCATATGCTGTGCGAACATAGTGATTAGTCTGCCTGATAGATTAAACTATAATGGGGATTATTTGGTTTGGTTTTTAATATTTAGCATTAACTTAGTCTCTGGTTTGTAAACAAAGACTTAGCCTGATTTACTGTGGTTGCATTAATCCTATCATAAATTTCATTTCAGAGACCATCTATTTCAGTGGTCGCCAACCAGTGGGCCGGGGACTACTGGTGGTCCACGAGAAAATTTTGGTGGTCCTCAGAGAAATGTCACCCCCAAAGCAATTAATGCAGGCTGTGCGGGAACACAAAGCTTGCGTTGCTTGCATTGCACACAACACGAGGTAGTGAGGGGAGGGGGGAAAGGATCCTTTCCCCCCTCCCCTCACTTACTCACGTTGTTTGCAATGCAAGCAATTTGCCCCATGAGCCCCACATGCCTGGCCTGGCCACTGGGCTGCTTCTTTCTGCTTCTTTCTGCTTCTGCTTTTGGCTGCACACAAGGAAAGCAGCAAAAGTCTTCCTTTCTCTCCCCCAAACTCCACCAGAAATGAGTCTTTGGGACCCTGCAAGGCCTCCTGCTCCAAGAGACTACGCCGGCAAAGACTCATTTCTGGCAGAGTTTGGGGGAGAGAAAGAAAGACTGCTGCTGTTTTCCTTGCATGAAGCCAAAAGTCTCTCTCTCTCCCTCCCCCTGAGAACGGAGCTGGAGACGGTATCCTGTGATCCCAAATAAAGAATGATTGATCAGCAGGAAAACGGGGTGGGGAATTTTCCTGCAGATTTTTGGGGGGATTTTCCCAGGGTCTCTGGTCCACAGGATTTAAAATTATGAGCTTGGTGGTCCCTGAGATCCAAAAGGTTGGTGACCCCTAATCTATTTAGTTGGGTGATAAAATACTGTCTGTGTTTCCTTTGTTTATTCTGAGAAGACAGAGCTGATGTTTTCTTCAGGATTGTGGCATTTGGGCCATTGTGGTGGCAGGATTTTGTCGTTTAAGATACACTAAACGTGGCCTTACAAAATGACAGTTCTTGACTGAATCCACCTGGCTTAGATGCTAAACAACCTTGGTGTTATTACAAGCCCTATATAGGTTGGGCCTAGGTTCTGGGAAACTGAGAGTTACGTTAGATTTGGAAATTTTAAAAACGTCCAAAACAAGGTCCGGACAAACCACTTCTGCACTATTGTCCAGAAAACGATGCTTATGGAATAAGTACGTGGCAATATATACAATTAAAGTTTATCTTGACAAAACAATGTGGGCTGGATGTCGCCGGAGTTTCAGAGATTACTGCAATATTAGGAGTTTTAAGAGACATTGTGTTCAAAGTGAAACTAACAATCCATTTTATAAGAAGCATTCTAAACACTATATATTTCTCTGTGGTCCAGATTGCATATGTTGAAGAATTGCTGAATATATTTTTTTTAATTCATAGACCAGCATGGGATTGATCTAATGATGTGTTTGTGTTATGTAAATCTTTTTTTTTCTTTCTATCATTCTTTCCTTCCCTTGATAGGTGGATAAAAAAAATGCCAAATCCAATCTGAACCCAGAATGATTATGTGACCAACGATAATAATTTCAATAGTCCAAACCTCTACGTGTTTAGCATGGAGGCATGGGATACACAGGTGGTGTTCAACAGGTTCTGACTAGTTCTGGACAACCGATAGTAGAAATTTTGAGTACCGTATTTATCGGCGTATACACGCACAGGCGTATAACACGCATCTTCATTTTAAGAGGAAATTTCACCCCCACTCCCACCCCACGCGCGCGCTTCAATCCACAGTGTCCCATTCTGCCTGCCTGCCTGCCTGCCTTAGTTTCTGGTTGTTTGGGAGCAGCTTCGGCTGAGAATAATAACTATTCACCTCTTTTACTCAGCCGAAGCTGTTCCGATTCAACCATTAACGAAGGCAGGCAGGCAGGCAGAAGCGGAGCACTGCGGGCGGGCGGGCGGGCGGACGGGGTGGGGAGAAAGGCGACAGGAAAAGCCCCCGCTTCTTTGAAGCAGTTTCTTCCTGTGCTGGTGGAGGAGCGAGAGAGCGACTGAGAGAGCTGACCCAGAGAGAAGGACAGGCTTCGGTTGCTTCCTCCCTCCCCTTCTTTCATTTGTGTCCTTGATCCCCGATCCCAGCAGCATTCACGAAGGCTTCTTAACATTATATCGGCGTATAACACGCATACATCATTGCCCCTATTTTCAGGGGGAAAAAGTGCGTGTTATACGCCCGATAAATCTGTAGTTCAGAGAATACCACCTCTGACTGGCCCCGCCCCCATCTATTCTCTGCCTCCCGAGCCCCAGCTGATTGGCTGGGTCTTCTTTTGTTGCCCTGCACAGGAGAACAGAGCTGGAAAGCAGGTTAGTGGGGTGGGGAGGGAATGTGTTCTGACCCAAACCTGGTTCCAAGAGAGTAAACACAAGACAAAGGCAACAGCATGTCCTTTTACTGTTTCATTAACGAATCCTGTTTCTTCACAGATAAAAGGCTGCTCCCAACTAATTAGCTCCAACAAGAAAGAGCCTTGCCAAGTTTTTGCAGGGCTGCCAAGAACAACAGATAAAGTTCCTAAACAATAAATCAAAGAGTCTCCAAACACCATCTCAGATATTCTAACGTCCACCAGCCTCGAGTATCAAACTTCTTTGCCTTCTGCAAAGAACTGCAGTTTCTCAACTGGCTTTTATCTTCTCAGGGAGGAGCCATTACCTTGCAGCCTTACTCCTGAGTCGCCCGTGCTGTTGCAGCTGCTCTTTCCTTCAAGCAGCCCTGTGCACGCACATGCTGGGCACAGACTCCTCGGGGGCCTCCTCATCACTGCTGCCAGCCTCCACCATCTCTGAAGGCAGCACTCCACTCCCTGATGGTCCTGGCCCCATCCCTGCATCACACGCAGGCCCCTCATCCGAGTCCTCACTCTCCAAGACTTCAGCTGTCCTCACCTGCTGCCGGCGGACCACAACAGAATGAGATTTTACAGTATCCTTCCCCTGCCACACCCACCAAGCCACGCCCACCAAGCCATGCCCACAGAACTGGTAGTAAAAAAAATTGAATCCCACCACTGATGGGATACAGGGAGCTCTTCCTTCTCTCCATTAAAAATGTGAAACAAAGAGAAATAAAACTTGAGACAAAGAAATTTTGAGTCAAAGATAACTAGATAGATAGATAGATAGATAGATAGATAGATAGATAGATAGATAGATGATAGATAGATAATGAGATAGATAGATAGATAGATGATAGATAGATAATGATAGATGAGAGGGGGAGAGAGGGAGAAGGAGAGCGAGATGATGAATATATAGATATAGATAATGGATAAATAGAATTTTAAAGCCCTTATTAACTTTAAATTTAAAATGCAGACATTCAGAGACGAAGCATATAGAATCATAGATTTGGGAGTTTTCTAGTCCAAATTCTTTCCTGACCCTCCCAGACAAATGGCTTATCCAAACTTTTTTTTTTTTTTGAAATCCTCCAGTAATGGAGTATCCACAGTTTCAGAAGACAAACTATTCAATTACTTTCAAGAAATTCCTCTCTAGTTCAAAGTTGGATTTCTCGCTGTAAAGCTTCTACTCACTGGTCCTTATGTTCTTTTAAATAGCTTTTTTTAAAAAAACATATAAAAGAAAACGAAGTGCCGCTGGGAGATGAAAAATTGGTCTGCTACAACTCATCATTCCTCACCCCAAAAGCTTAAAATATTTCAAGTTAGTATTACATATTAGAAGAAAATTATGGAGAATTTTTTTTTTTGCCTGATAGGCTTTAATTTAAGCCATGGACTAAAACAAAAAAGCAAGGCAAGGTATTTTTGATACTCTATTTCTGATATTAAAACAGAAGTAAAGAGGGGGCTCTACAAAAGCAAGTTGATATTATTTGCATGAAGAAAAGTTAAAGGCCAGGCAAATTCCAAGGTTTCTTTTGCTGAGAGAGAAAGAGAGAGAGAGAGAGAGACAGACAGACAGACAGACTGACTGACTTCCTCGCCAAACAATATTGCAAATATATGGAAATTGAATACCCAAATCAGATCGTTTTGATGTCAATACACCCCTTAGTATAAGTATACGGTGATGCTTGTGGTTTTCTTTAGGAAAGAAAAGTAGGCCTCTGTTTTGTTGATCAAGTAAAATGTCAAATCTAATTATTTAAACTAATATCCTACGGAAACCTTTATGAAAATTGGGATTGCTCTGCAGGTGGGCACAATGATCACATCTTCATTTGCAAGGCCAAATATGGTTCAGGCTGCTAGATGTCAACTGAATTTTATGAACAGAATTAACCCTACTGTTCATTATGTGCTTGTGTAGGAGTTCACTGGTATATGAATATTTTAAGATAGTAAACACACAGGATGAGTCAGTTTAGTATAGCGGTTAAGGTACAAAATGCTACGAAATGGACCTAAGAATAACATAGGAATAGGAAGATGGCTTGGATATGTTCACCGCCTTGGAGTTTTTGTAAAGATAATAAGGCGAGATATAAATAAGTAAATAAATGCTCTTCCTTCTACACGCTATTAAAGTAACCTCTATATTGAACTCTGACATCCTGTTTGACATAAAATCAGAAAGGTAGGAAACAAGGGAGGAGATAGATAAATGTTGAGAAAGAGAGAGAAATACATTGATGATGATGATGATGATGATAGGTGGGTGGATAGATAGATAGATAGATAGATAGATAGATAGATAGATAGATAGATAGATAGATAGATAGATAGATGAGAGAGAGAGAGAGAGAGAGATACCATAGGTAGATAGGCAGGCAGGCAGGCAGACAAATATGGAGATGGAGAGAGAGAGAGAGAGAGAGAGAGAGAACAATATGAGACTTGAACACTGGCCTTTCTAACAATATGAAATTCAACATAGATAAAAAATAAGATTTTACATTCGGTAACAAAAGCTGGCAGTATAGGTACAGGCTAGGTGAAATCTGGGTTAACGCCAGTAATTGAGGGATCTTGGAGTCCTAGTGGACAATCAGTTAAATATGAGTCAGCAGCAGAGGTGGGTATTCAGCAGATTCTGACCAGTTCTGGAGAACCGGTAGCAGAAATTTTGAGTAGTTCGGAGAACTGGCAAATGCCACCTTTGACTGGAGATTTTACAGTATCCTTCCCCTGCCATGCCCACCAAGCCATGCTCACAGAACCAGTAGTACAACAATTTTGAATCCCACCACTGGTCAGCAGGATGCGGCAGCAACCAAAAATGCCAACACTAGGCTGCATTAACAGAGGGATAGAATCAAGATCACCTAAGTGCTAGTACTACTTCATAACACCTTGGTAAGACCACACTTGGAACACTGCATCCACTTCTGGTCATCACAATGCAAAAAAAGATGTGCAGAGAAGAGCAACAAAAATTACTAGGGGGCTGGAGGCTAAAACATATGAAGAAAGGTTGCAAGAATTGGTATGTCTAGTCTAATAAAGCAAAGGACTTTGTCATGCCCCTGTTGGAGACTGACTCCTAGGGAGAGGAGGAACAGCCGACAGGGAGTGGGAATGGGGCTCCGGAGGTTGTGGAGGAGGCTGGGGAAGGGCAGAGGCCGGCTGGGCAGTCAGAGGAGGACCCAGGCCCATCCCCTCTCCATCCTAGGGCATGCAGGGAGGAGAGAATAAGGGAGAGACATGGTCTATGGGGGAGGAGAGGGCCTTGATCCTCTTCATGGGCTGCAGCTGTGACAACTGAATAAGAGAATAGACATGCGTACAGGCGAGCGCTGGAAACAAAGCGTGGAAATATCTCTAGTCTGTCGTTCCTCTCTGAGTTTGGAGTCCTTCCCAGTGTGTGTTCCGATATCTGTGGACGTCTTCAATCCCTTATCTTGCCTGGTTCCCTTAATTGCTTCAGTGAGGTTTGTGTTGTTTTTACTCTTTACAATTTATAGGCATTTTTAGTTTAAATGGCATTTCCTCCTTTTCGTAACTGCTTGTGGGGGAGTTTTTTGTCCCCATCAAGGATATTTGGAGCTTTGAAGCAAAGTGAAGGAATAAAAGGGACTTTGCCTGTTTTTGTGAGTATGTTTATTTTGTAACCCACCCTGGGTCATCACAGACTTGGGACATGATAGTACCATTCCAATATTTGAGGGGCTCCAACGACAAGTTGTAGGATTATTTTCCAAAACACTAAAAGGCAAGACAAGAAACGGTGGTTGGGAACTAAACAAGGACAGAAGCAACCTAGAACTAAACAGAAATATCCTAATGGTGAGAGCAATTAACAAATGGAATAGCTTGCCTTCAGAAGTTGTGGGTGCTCCATCAGTGAAGGCTTTCAAAAAGAGACTGGACAACCATTTGTCTAAAATGATGCAAGGTCTCCTGCTCGAGCAAGGGGTTGGACTAGAAGACCTCTAAGATCCCTTCGAACTCTATTATTCTATTCTAATCCTTAAAAAAACCTGAACATCTTGCCTCCACCCAAGATTTCTCCCTTCTGTTTCACAGGCAAATGTCCTAGCTTGAGGGCCTGCAGTTAGCTTTATTCACAAGATGGAGAAGGAAATTATCCTCTCAGCGACACCCATTTGTGAGCCCAGACGGTGAGAACGGATATGCTGAAGTGGCGTCCGGCGTATTTAGACGTGGTTTTTCCTCCAATCAGTTCATCATGCTGGCAAATTGTCTCCTTTCCGAAGAAATTTCCATCACCTTGGCCAACTGCAAAAAGAAACTTGAGGTAGAGGGAGTATAAATATTTATTTTATTTGCTAACGGTTGCTAATTCTATCCGATTCTTTCTCGCAGCTGTGTATCCAGTTCATTGGACAGGCAGGTGAAGAAAACTTCGTTGCTTGATTGGAACACGTGTAAATTGCACTGGAAATATAATTTTTGGAGGTCACTGCTCTTAGGAAGAAGTAAAAACAGAATAATTAAGAACAACAAATCGATATCCACTGTATATAGCTAGCATCTGCTACGGAAAAGGAGAAGATAAATGCTATTGACATTGATTATATCATATTATTTTTGAAGTTGCTGTATTCATATAGTCTTTTTTTAATCTACAGATTAATTTATTGGACTTAGCATCATTTATATTGAACTTATATTTTACTTTCTCTATCTTTCCCCTTTCCAGAAAGGGCAATGGTCTTAAAATTCCTAAACACCCAAAAACCACAAGTTAAAAAAAGGCAAATAAACAAATTCACATGGAATTTTCAACCATGTTAGAGAGAAAAGCCAATTCAAGAGATGCAAAGCCTTGGTTAAACAAGAAGACCTTGCTTGCTTAGACTAAAGTTATTTTATTTATTTTTAATTCCAAGTGTCAAATATTGCAAGGCTGGGCCTCTTATACTTTGGATGCCCATTCGAAAATATTTCCT
This sequence comes from Notechis scutatus, assembly GCF_049901735.1. NCBI lineage: Eukaryota > Metazoa > Chordata > Lepidosauria > Squamata > Elapidae > Notechis > Notechis scutatus. Next base: position 59,910,167 of record NC_142012.1, read on the forward strand.
TTGCTCCTCTAGTGTATTTCTATTGATAGGCCCTAAAATCTAAGAACAAAGCCCCTTACCTTCCACAATGGTGCTTTCTTAAACAAGATATTTGCTTTTCTATTTTCATTTTTGTATTTTATTGCATATTGTTTCGCTCTTGTACATCTCTTGAAATTTACCAAAAGAAAAATTAGTACATCTAACTTGTCACTACATGAGAAAAAAGATAAGGTTTCCCCTGTCCAGTTGCATCCAACTGTAAGAGGGGTGCAAAAATCTATTTTTTAGCCAAGGCAGCCAGCTTTGTCCAAAGACATTTCTGTGATCATGTGGCCAGCTTGGCTATACGCTAAAGTCCCAAAGGTGCTTTTTCAAGAGGCAATGGGACTTTCTTGTTTTTCATTGAAGATGTTTTACTTTTTATCCAAGAAGCTTCTTCAGTTCTGACTGGATGGCTGGGAATGGAAGGATTTGTATTCCTTGCAGCTGGTTGGTCATTTGCATTCTCTTTAGAGAGTCGTTGAGGCCATCTGGAGGTAAACTGCAACATGGTATATACCAGTCTTGTCGTCACGTGCCTTGGCTAACCTTCTTATCGTCACATGCCTGCACCCAAAATGCAATGCAAGCATGACATCCCCCCGCACTCCCTGGCCCCCTGCGCATGCGCGTGGAACCCCCTGAGCTCCCCCCACCCCCTGTGCATGTGCACGCATCTCCTGCATGTGCTCTGCAGCCCACGCATGCGCGGCAGACCTCTGAAAATCATCTGGCTGGTGGGAGGCATGCCCGTAGAGATGGCTCTGCATCAGAGGTGGTATTCAGCAGGTTCTGACCAGTTCTGAAGAACCGGTAGTGGAAATTTTGAGTAGTTCGGAGAACTGGGCAAATACCGCTTCTGACTGGCCCCGCCCCCATCTATTCTACACCTCCAGAGCCCCAGCTGATCGGCTGGGTCTTCTTTTGTTGCCCTGTACAGGAGAACGGAGCTGGAAAGCAGGTTAGTGAGAAGGGGTATTTTGCAGTATCCTTCCCCTGCCACGCCCACCAAGCCACGCCACGCCCACAGAACCGGTAGTAAAACATTTTGAATCCCACCACTGCTCTGCGTGCCACTTTCGGAATGTGTGCCATAGGTTCACCATCACAGGTATATACAATACAATGCAGTGAGCCATGTGCAGATCTGTACATTTTGGAAACAAAACAACCACTTCCTAAACGCATGGCACAGCTTAGGTGAACAAACCCTGATCAGGACACGATTCAGCAGCCCATCTTCATTTAAAAGACAAAGCCCACTCTTTTGAAGACAACAAAGTCCTCCATTTGGACACTTGTTTGAAAGAGGAGTTAAAGAGGCCATCCGTGTCAAAGTTGAACAGCCCTTTTTCAACAGAGAAGGAGGGCTACGACATCATCTATCTCCAGTCTACAACACAATGTACAGTTCCAAAAAGGCTCCACATCCATTCCCACTACTCCAATGATTGAGAATCTCCCTAGACACTATACGCTAAAGGCACATGGAATGCTGTTACTTGCCTATCAAGTGATACCTATTTATCTACTTGTCTTTACATATTTTCAAACTGCTATAGGTGGAGGACCACATGGGGAAGAAAGTAAAAAAAATAATCCAAATTGAGCCATACAAAACCAATGCTACAGAAGAGTGTGATGTTGAAATTTTATTTGGGCTAGTGGTACAAAAAAGACGAGGAAAATGTGCTGGAGGGATTGCAGAATTCCAGAACTGGACAAATATGGCCATGAAGTTGCAATTTAGGCTCATATTGAAAATGGACACTTGCAGACTGAGGGCAAATCTGTACTGGCCTGAGGTCTTCAGGGCCCTAACAATGTCTGGAGAAGGGACAATGTTATGTTCTCTTTTCCCACAGTCCATGTGGCTATGACCTCCATCCATGATTTCCTGCTACAGGGTGAAAGTACTATATCTTCTCGCTTATGCCAATTTAAGAGTCACTGCCTAATTGGTCTGCTGAACACTACTTTCTTTTCAGTAGTCTCTTTGTTCAGAGTATTCCAGCGTAAATTCAGCACCAGAAAAGTAAACACAGAGGCTTCATTTAACTTCTTTATAAACTTATGAAGAAATTTTTACAATACCAGTTGTAGATTTCTCCAACATGGAGCAATCTCAAACAGGTGCAGACATGTTACAGGTTCAGAGCAGAACAGCAACTCAACTTCAGCAAACAAGCAAGCAAGTTAGTTTCTCTTTCACTTTAGAGCTGAGCACAGAACAGAGATTAAACCACGCCCAGATTCGCTCTTTAAGTTTCAGCCCTCAACTCAGGTCTCGTTGGCTGACCTGGTCACTAAGCTCTATTCCAGTTCATGAATATACTCTGACATACTTGGTGCTGGATCAATGCAGTGGTGGGATTCAAATTTCTTTTACTACCGGTTCTGTTGGGCGTGGCTTGGTGGGCGTGGCAGGGGAAGGATATTATAAAATCTCCAGTCAGAGGCGGTATTTGCCAGTTCTCTCAACTACTCAAAATTTCCGCTACTGGTTCTCCAGAACTGGTAAGAACCTGCTGAATACCATGTCTGGATCAATGGTCACTTGCCTATTGTGGTCCAGTCTCTCCAGAAGTTATACCATACCTCATACTGTAATACCATAATAGTTGTGCCATTTGCCGGAGATACAAAGCATCAGAGGGTCAAAATCTGGTAGATTTTTTTTTTAGTTAATAGTTTTCTTTTCCTTTCCTTCCTTCCTTCCTTCCTGCCTTCCTTCCTTCCTTCCTTCCTTCCTTCCTTCCTTCCTTCCTTCCTTCCTCTCCTTCCTTCCTTCCCTCCTTCCTTCCTTCCTTCTTTCCTTCCTTCCCACCATGCCTTGCTTCCTTGGTTTTTTTTTTCAAACACTTGAGGTAGAAGTTGCCATATGTGTTCCATGACACTACTAGTCTTTGGGGTTTTGCAACAGGAGGCAAGACAAGCGATAGTCTCACAGAAAATGTGCAAGTGGTGTCCAGTATGTGAGCATGGCAGTAACTTTGACCTCTCCCACTTTTTGTTAAAACATGTTAGATGCAAGAACCTACTGATAAGACTAAATTGGGATAGATTTATGTAGATTTGCATACTTTTTGCTTTGTTTTGCACACATACGTTTAAATATCATTAACAGACATATGCCATCTTTAAAGAAGCCATCCCATTCAACGTTAAGAGAACAGGCATATAGATTTATGAAGTACCTTTTGCTGTTCCTTTTCTATGGATTTAAAAAATAATGGTCTTTCATGGGAGAAATCTGCTTGAAACAATGTCTTAACCTAAAAAGATTTAACACACAAGGATCTAAATTCAAATATTTATAGGAAAATGACATCTGCGCTGCATCAGTCAAACATGGTATTTCATTCAAGGTTTATGAAGGAATGCATCCGCTTGTTTCATTCAAATTTTTAGGGATCTTTTGAGGAGTTAATCTTTCTACTAATATGGTTTAGGGTTTTTTTAAAAAGCTTCACAGAAGAACAGCGCTGAAAGAAATCAAGGACTTTTGTCTATATTACATGACACAGGGTTACAGAAGGAACAGGAAAGGATGTGTACTTTAGACATTGCAATCTGGTTTCTATCTGATGTATTTTTAGATGTTAATGCTAGTGTGTGCTCAATCAAAAATATGATAGATACCTAACCAACATTGTGAAAAAGCACCATATACGTGTTATGACTAACTTGCAAAGCAGTGATTTGCACATAAGGCTAAGTCAGATAACAGATAATCAGAGTTGGAAGGGACCTTATAGGTCATCTAGTCCAACCCTCCGCCCAAGCGGGAGACCCTACGCCATTTCTGACAAATGGCAGTCCAATCTCTTCTTGAAGGTCTCAAGTAATGGCGCTCCCACAACTTCCGAGGGAAGCTGTTCCATTGGTTGATTGTTCTCATTGTCAGAATTAAACTAAATTAACTAAAAGAATTAACTAAAAGTCACAATTTAGAACAGGATTAGCAATATTTTAGTGTGTCACTGTCCAATACAGCACTGTCCAGTGGTTTAAAGATGACGGAGAAGGTCTTTGTTCCAACGATTCAAGTCCTAGCACCATGTGATGGGGTGAGCTCCCATCACTTGGCTTCTGCCAACCTACCAGTTCAAAAGCATGCTACATCATCATCATCACCACCATCTTCTTTTAATGACCCTAAGGTTACTTGTGGGGTGGAGTCTGGGCAACTGAACGAAGCTGATTGTTTACTGGCCAGATGCCCTTCCTGTCACCAATGTGGAGTTTTATTCAACAGATACATTCTCATTGTGCCCAGAGAGAGAAATATCTGCCTCCACTACCTAGAATTCGAACTCACAGACTCCTGATTGTGAGGCGAGAGCTCCATTTCTAGGCCACCACACCACTCAATAGCATGCTACATGCAAGTGGATAAACAGGTACCATTTCAGTGGGAAAAATAATGGCACTTTGTTTGGGATCATGAACCCAAACGGTGTCGGACATGCCGAAATGTGATGCCTGAATGTGAAACATGGATAGTGTAAAAGCATGAACTAGTGGTGGGATTCAAACAAATTTACTACCGGTTCTGTGGGCGTGGCTTGGTGGGTGTGGCAGGGGAAGAATACTGTAAAATCCCCATTCCTTCCCCACCCCACTAACCTGCCTTCCAGCTCTGTTCTCCTGTGCAGGGCAACCAAAGAAGACCCAGCCGATCAGCTGGGACTCAGAAGGCGGAGAATAGATGGGGGCGGGGCCAGTCAGAGGTGGGATTTGCCAGTTCCCTGAACTACTCAAAATTTCCGCTACCGGTTCTCCAGAACTGGTCACAGAACCTGCTGAAGACCACTTCTGGCACGAACAAAATAGACTAGCAGTCTTAGGCAGCCAAAGGTAGTCCTCAAATTACAATCATAATTGCGCCCCAAATTTATATTGTTCAATGAAACATTTGTTAAGAGACTTTTGCCCCCATTTTATGACTTTTCTTGCCGCAGTTGTTAAGTGAATCATTGTGTTTGTTTAGTTAGCTACATGACCTTGGACTGACATTCTTTGGTGTCCATCTCATCCAACGTTTTTGAACAAGATGGGAAGGAGAAAATTGGGATACAAGTTTTAATTTCCAGGATTGTTCTTATTTCCAAAATCTGGGGTTAATCAAGATCAGTGCCCCTCCTCCCAACTTTTTGGGCACCAGGGACCAGTTCTGTGGAGAGAAGTTTTTCTGTGGATCGGAGGGGGTGTAGTTTCCCATGCCGCCTGTACCCCGCAGATGGGACTTCACTTGTTTGGTGGCCTGGCTTCTGGCATGCCATGCAGACGTGGGATTCAGCAGGTTCTGACCAGTTCTGGAGAACTGGTAGCGGACATTTTGAGTAGTTCGGAGGACCAGCAAATACCCCCTCTGACTGGCCCTGCCCCCATTTATTCTCTGCCTCCTGAGTCCCAGCCAATTGGCTGGGTCTTCTTTGGTTGCCCTGCACAGGAGAATGGAGCTGGAAAGCAAGTTAGTGGGATGGGATTTTGCAGTATCCTTCCCCTGCCACACTCACCAAGCCATGCCCACAGAACTGGTAGTAAAAAAAATTGAATCCTACCACTGATGCCATAGCCACTGCCAGTCCATGGACTGGGGATTGTGGACAGGGGTGGGATTCAAATTTTTTAACAACTGGTTCTGTGGGCGTGGCTTAGATGGTGGGTGTGGCTTGGTGGTCATGTGACTGGGTGAACATGGCTTGGTGGTTATGTTATTGGCTGGGCATGGCCAACTCAATATCACTCACATAGAGGCACGCATCTCCTCGCCTGGCCTCTCATGACTGTGGGGATGCTGCAACAGTCGTAAGTTTGAAAAAGGGTCATAAGTTACTTTTTTCAGTGCCATTGTAACTTTGAATGGTCACTCCACACAAGCAAAGTACCAGAAAGGAGGGAGAAAAAGCTCCAGAGAAGTTCCTGAGACAGGAAGTCTAGTCCTGCCAAGAATGTAAGAGGGGTTAATGGAGAGGCAGTTTCTGTAAGCAACACCAGAATGTTTCCTTCCTGCCTTCCTTACAGGATTAGGCCAGTAATTTTTTCTAACAACCGGTTCTCCAAACTGCTTAGAATGTTAACAACTGGTTCTAGTGAATAGGTGCGAACTGGTAGAATCCCACCCCTGGTTGTGGATCTCTAATCTAGATGCTATAAATAGGGGACAAAAAGTATAGACTTGCTCAATATTTTCTTTGGGGCTGTGCCCATCATTTGCCCAGAAAAATTGCTAGAGTCCATTTATTCATCATTTGGCGGTAGAAGAACTTCCTAAATCAATAGATAAAGGTAAGCACATTATGGAAGTTTAAATGATTTGCAGAAAAGCAATCCAGCAACACAATTGCCTTCTAGCCAAATGCTTTAACCTTAGACTGTCTACTATTGACCTCACCCCTTTCCTCAGCTTCGTTATAAAGCCGAAGAGGCTTCGCTGTCTCCATGGTCATGTGGCCGGCATGACTAAATGCCGAAGGTGCACGGAATGCTGTTACCTTCCCACCAAAGTGACCCCTATTTTTCTACTTGCATTTTTTACCTGCTTTCAAACTGCTAGGTTGGCAGAAGCTGGGACAAGTAACAGGAGCTCACTCCATTATGCTGCGCTAGGGATTCGAACCACCGAACTGCCGACCTTTCTGAGTGACAAGCTCAGCGTCTTAGCCACTGAACCACCACATCCCTATTTTACTGTCGTATCTGTAATAAAGATACTTACAGGACTCACTCTCAGCCCAACTCACCTCACAGGGTTGTTGTAAGGAAAATAGGAGGAGGAAGGTGGGTTGGCTATGTTTGCCACCTTGAGTTATTTATAAAAAAATAATAAAAGCTGGAAAAGAACGAATGAACATTAATGAACGTATGAACAAATGAACGAATGAATGAACGAATGAGCAAATGAACAAATCAAATAAGACAGAAGGAAAAACAGGAGGACATATATTTCCATAAAATTGGTAGCAATAATTTAGGTTTAATTTTGACTGTTGTAATAATTAAAGCTGTATGGTTATTAAAGGAACAAGCAGCAGATATATCTCCTGAAAAGCAATAGCACTTAGACATATATACCGCTTTACCGTGCTTCACAGCCCTCTCTAAGCAGTTTTACAGAGTCAGCATATTGACCCCAACAATCTGGGTCCTAATGAAGATACTTAAAACACAATTGCTGAATTTTAGGGGTTGATCCTATGGCTCTTAGAGCTAAGCTAAGTTTAAAAGGAGAACTTTTGTGCGTGTACCTGAATCAAATTTCTTCCCTCACTTTTTTGCCTCCCCCCTCATGGTCTACACTAGGAATGTTGTGTATTTTTCAAAATGCTTCTTCAAGTCCACATTCTGTTTTTGGTCTTTGGTTCTTTACTGTTCATGTTCTATGATCTCGAACTGTCGGAAAACACTTGCTCACTGTTATTTTAAGAGCAGATGAGCGGCCAGAAGTTTGAGCACAGTTTTTCCTGATACTGATTGTTATAGTTAATAATCATAGTTTGGGATAGTTAACAATCTTACAGAAAGTCTGAGTAGAATCTGCATGCGTTGCAGATACTGAATTTGTCACATCACAGTGTTTATTTTCTGCTTTAATCTTTGGTTGAGCTATGCTCTGCCGGCTTTGCCACAACTGATACCAAGGCCGAGGGAAAAGGTCCTTTAAAGAGATAGTGGTTTTCAGTTGGAACTTGTGACACAAATCAAAAGTGGCCTGTTTTCTCTTGAGACAGATTCTTCTTTTAAAAGATACTAGGAACACATTCATGAAAGCAAGGAGCAGACCTAAATGTAGTAGAAATAACCCAGGGACCCCCAACACCTAGGCTACAATTACTACCCACCTGCCTTCCATTGAGGACCTGTATACTTCACGAGTCAAAAAGAGGGCTGTGAAATTATTTACAGACACCTCACATCCCGGACATCAACTGTTTCAACTCCTTCCCTCAAAACGACACTATAGAGCACTGCACACCAGAACAACTAGACACAAGGACAGTTTTTTTCCCGAAAGCCATCACTCTGCTAAACAAATAATTCCCTCAACACTAGCCAACTATTTACAAAGTCTGCACTACTATTACTGTTAATCTTCTCATCACTCCTTATCACCCATCCCCTCCCACTTGGGACTGTATGACTATAACTTTGTCGCTTGTATCCTTACGATTGATATTGACTCAGTGGTGGGATTCAAACATTTTTACTACCGGTTCTGTGGGCGTGGCTTGGTGGGCATAGCAGGGGAAGGATACTGTAAAATCTCCAGCCAGAGGTGGCATTTGCCAGTTCTCAGAACTACTCAAAATTTCCACTACTGGTTCTCCAGAACTGGGTCAGAACCTACTGAATACCCACCTCTGCTTTATTTCCTGCTTTTCAACCTCAGCTGCTTCGCGCGGCACAGCCAATTGCTGCGCGCCAGCAGTTTTAACACACAGCACTCTTCCCAAACCGGTAGGAAAACTTTTTGAAACCCACCATTGATGGATGCACGCCACTCACACCAATGCAGCTGTGTGTGCATGTGGGTGTGCCATTCACACACCTGTAGTGCTTGCAGTGGGCCTGGCTAGCAAGGCAGGAAGGTTGGGGGCCACTGAAACAGTCCATGACCATCATTCGAATTTCATGTTTGACAGTTTAGTAACCGTGATCATTAGGCCTGAGCTCATGCTTTTGTGCTGGAATATGTGCCTGCATGGAAAGCAAAACAAAATATTTGCATCCCTTTGTCGCTACAAACACTTTTAAATGTTGATAATGATTCTAACATCTGCTTAGTAAAATGCTCCTGCATATTCGTCAGAAAGCTTCTAAAATGAGACTGTCAGGGCCCCCGTAGTTACCCCTATTTAAATAATGAGTCTCTAGCTGGATTTTCAAAGCTTAAAGAAGATTTATTAAGGAGTAAACATGCCGGTGTTACCTGGATGTAGCCGACTCTGAGACACATCATTCATTGTCACCCTTGACCCTGGTTTTCCCCCACCCCCTGGGTGTATTGTAATTCCTATTCTCCAATGGGACACATCCATAGCCAAGAGTCATCAATCATGCTTTCCAGTTAGAATTTTGCGTGGCAGAACCTTCAGTCGCCTAGAAACTATCTTTGAAAACATTTATGGAATGCAGTTTCGGTTTTGCAAGCTGCTGCACCGCTCCCTATTCCCTTTCTGCTGGCAACTCTACAAAGATGATACAAATATTTTATGAGTTGACAGAGGCTTTAAACGAGGTTTTTGTGCATCTCACGTAGACAAGAGTTTTTGATTAATCCTTGACTTCCATGTGGACAGAACATGGCCACAGTTTCCATCCAAATTTCATTTGTTGGTGGAGCATATTTGTCCCTACGATAAACTGTAATGCAGGTAATCCTCGACTTACAACCACAATTGAACTCCAAATTTCTGTAGCTAAGTGAAACATTTGTTAAGGGAACGTTGCCCCATTTTATGACCTCTCTCGCCACGGTTATTAGAGAACCACTGCAGTTGTTAAGTTAATAACATGAATGTTAAGTGAATCTGGCTTCCCCATTGATTTTGTTGGTCCGATGGTTGCAAAAGCCGATTGCCTGACTCTGCAACCATTGTAAATATAAAGCAGTTGCCATATGTTTGAATTTTGACCACATGACTGTAGGGATGCTGTAAGTGTGAAAAACGGTGCTGTCACTTTTTTTCAGTTGTGTTGTAACTTTGAAATGAACTGTTGTAAGTTGAGGACTATCTATACTGCACAAGGAAGGTCTCCGTTATTTATTTTTATTTATTTTATTTTATTTGTCAATAGCTTGCAAGGTAATAAACTTAAGTATAAATACAGGAAATAGGAACTAATAATTGGGGACAATAGGACAGGGACGGTAGGCACGATTGTGCATTGTGATTGTGCACACCCCTCTTAGGAATGGGGTGAGGTCAATAGAGGTTAGTTTGAGGTTAAAGGAGTGGGGGTTTGAGCAGGTGACAACAGAATCAGGTAGTGAGTTCCAGACATTGACCACTCTGTTGCTGAAATCATACTTTCTGCAATCAAGCTTGGAGCTGTTTACATTGAGATTTTGTATCTGTTGTGTGCTCTTGTATTGTTGTGGATGAAGCTGAAGTAGTCATTGACTGATAGGACATTGTAGCAGATAACTTTGTGTATTATGCTTAAGTCCAACCGTAGGCAGCGTGGTTCAAGGTTGTCCAAGCCCAAAATCTCAAGCCTGGTGATATAGGGTATTCTGTTGCGAGCAGAGGAGTGTAGTACTCTTCTAGTGAAATACTTCTGGACTCGCTCAATTGTATTAATGTCCGTTATACAGTGTGGATTCTAGACAGCCAAGCTGTATTCAAGTATTGGTCTAGCAAAGGTTTTGTATGCCCTAGTTAGTAATTCAGTATTACCAGAGGAGAAACTTCTTAAGATTAGATTTACAACCCTTGAAGCTTTTTGGGCAATGCTGTTGCAGTGAGCTCTTTTGCTTAGGTCGTTAGATATGAGTACTCCGAGGTCCTTGACAGAGTGAGGATCATCAACAAGGTCATATCCACCTAGATTGTATTTGGTGTACTGATTTTTATTACCAACGTGTAGGACAGAGCATTTGTTGGTTGAGATGTCCCTTGGCTGAGCGTTGCGGAAATGCTTGTTGATTCCTGAAGAAGAAAATAAGTTGGTGATTGAGGCAGAACCACCACTGGGGAGAAAAGTTCACACAGAAAGTTAGCCTCTGGCGAGAATGAAGATGCTTCCAGAAGTTATACAACTGACATACCTTATTTGTGGGGTTTTGTGCTGGAAGGGAAAATTACAAATGTAATTGCTCAGGGAGTTCCTTCTGAGATTTGGAGATTGTAGCAATCACATCACGTAGTCTGAACTTGAGCGCCCAAAACCACACAACCCCAGGAAACGTGATCAAATAGTAGACAATCTTGAAAAGCTTTGCAGGTAGAACGAGGAGAAAGCCTAGTCTTTTCATTTGCTTTGCTTTACTTACTTACAGATTAGAAGAGTCGGAAGGGACCTTGTAGGTCATCTAGTCCAACCCACCAGCCCACCCAAGCAGGAGACCCTACATAATTTCTGACAGATGGCTGTGCAGTCTCCTCTTGAAAACTTCCAGCGATGAAGCTCCCATAACGTCTGAAGCAGAGGTGGGTATTCAGCCGGTTCTGACCAGTTCTGGAGAACCGGTAGTGGAAACTTTGAGTAGTTCAGAGAACTGGCAAATACCACTTCTGACTGGCCCTGCCCCCATCTCTTCTCTGCCTCCCGAGTCCCAGCTGATTGGCTAGGTCGTCTATCCTTCCCCTGCACGCCCATCAAGCCACACCCACCAAGCTACACCATGCCCACCAAGCCACGCCCACCAAGCTACACCATGCCCACCAAGCCACACCCACCAAGCTACATCATGCCCACCAAGCCACGCCCACCAAGCTACACCATGCCCACCAAGCCACACCCACCAAGCTACATCATGCCCACCAGCCAAGCCACACCCACCAAGCTACACCATGCCCACCAAGCCACGCCCACCAAGCTACACCATGCCCACCAAGCCACGCCACCAAGCTACACATGCCCACCAAGCCACCCCACCAAGCTACACCATGCCCACCAAGCCACTGCCCACCAAGCCGCACCATCATGCCCACCAAGCCACACCCACCAAGCTACACCATGCCCACCAAGCCAGCCACAAGCTACATCACCACCAAGCCACACCCACCAAGCTACCCATGCCCACCAAGCCACGCCACCAAGCTACACATGCCCACCAAGCCACGCCCACCAAGCTACACCATGCCCACCAAGCCACGCCCACCAAGCACACCAGCCACCATGCCACGCCCACCAAGCACCATGCCCACCAAGCCCCCAGCCACGCCCACCAAGCTACACCATGCCCACCAAGCCACACCCACCAAGCTACACCATGCCCACCAAGCCACGCCCACCAAGCTACACCATGCCCACCAAGCCACGCCCACAGAACCGGGAGTAAAAATAAATCACTGTTCTGAAGGCAACTTCTGTTCCATTGGTTCTATCAGAAAAATTCTCCTTGATCAGTTTTCATCTATTATTCCTTGTCTGGCCTTCAGGTGCTTTGAAAAATACCTTAGTGATAGCTTAGTTTAGTAAAGAGAACGGCTGTTCGATCTACACGCAGGCAAAAAAAGTAGCAATAGCAACTGAACAATAAAATGCCACGAAAGAAAGAACTGGCAGATCAAAGCAACCATCTGCAGACAGATCCATGCTGGACCAGGAATTGTTCCCGGAGACTGAACTGGGACATAACTTTCAGCTGTGCACCCTTCCAATCTGTTTATGCCTGCAGGTACAAATCCACCCATATATTTATTTAATTTATTTGTTTGATTTGTCAATCGCTTACAAGATAATAGGCATAAGTATAAACATGAGTAAGAATACAGGAAATAGGTACAAATAAATGGGGACAAAACAACAGGGAAGCTAGGCACAATGGTGCATTTATGCACACCCCTTACAGACCTCTTAGGAACGGGGTGAGGTCAATAGTGGATAGTTTGAGGTTAAAGGAATGAGGAGGGTTAGAGGACGTAACAACAGAGTCAGGTAGTGCATTCCAGGCATTGACCACTCTGTTGCTGAAGTCGTACTTTCTTCAATCGAGTTTGGAGTGGTTTACATTGAGATTTTTATCTGTTTTGTGCTCTTGTATTGTTGCAGATGAAGCTGAAGTAGTCATTGATGGATAGGACATTGTAGCAGATAATTTTGTGTACTGCACTTAAGTCCAGCTGTAGGCATCATAGATCTAGATTGTCCAAGCCCAAAATTTCAAGTCTGGTGATATAGGGTGTTCTGTTGCGAGCAGAGGAGTGCAGTCCTCTTCTCGTGAAATCTGGACTTGCTCAATTGTATCAACAACACACACACACACACACACACACACACACACAATAAATACTAGTCCTTTCCGTTGCATGAGGTAACAAAAGCAACATCGATTGGGGTCAGCAAGTTATTTAATCCCCTTTTAAAAGAACATTTCCATCAACCACAGGTTTCGGACTGGATAGGAAGTCAATGTGCTGAGAATCATGTATTTCATCCCCTCATAATTCACAGCAGCAGGTGAGAAGTAAACAGAAAGACGAGTGTTTAAAATATATTCCAAACTTCCTCAGCTTTTCTGTAGCTATAGATGTAAAATGCATGTCTGAAGTCTATAAATGAAGGGGAACATAGGCCAAATTAGTTTAGTTTAGTTTAGTTAGTTTAGTTTAGTTTTAGTTTAGTTTACTTTATTGTCATTGCACCTCATACAACAAAATTAAATACCATCTTCAGTGTACATTATGACTATGAAAATAAACACAAACACACATCCTTCACATTCTATGCAATTGAATTGAAAACCCCTGATATTACATTAATATTGCACTATACAATAGAATTCGACAGAGCTACTGCCCTGGGATAGAAGCTGTTTTTCAGCCTATATGGAAAGGTTCCAGTTAGGACCAATTAGAGCTTGATGTATTTTTTTTTAATGAAAGGAAATATTCCTAACTGTTTATATTTTCAATTTTAAGAAATATATGGTCTGGCTGTATCCCAAGCAGGGTTAATGATGCATTAACACTGCAAAAAATGCACTGTTAATTACACCTAATTTGAACCACTGTGGATGCATTACCACCTGCAAACTGTTCCTTCCAGATGCAGAAATAGGTAGAGAAGATCAGTGGCTTTAAATGGGATTCTAAATGCATACAAGCTTAGTAGGTGGGACGTCTCGACTGCAAAAATGACCGCAACATCTGGAACCCTCTCTTAAATACATACAATGCCAGGGGGCACTGGGCTCATTCTGAATCCTATTTCCCACGTTTTTCTTACAATCTGGAAGTAATCACTTCCCAGGAGAGTTGGTTCTAAAAGTATTAAAACCTCTACAGAAATCACACATTCACTGAAAAGAACAATTAAGCCTAACATGTATATATTTTTTGAATATTCTCTAGGTTAAGAATGCGTGTGGGGCCATATACTCTGAACCATAAAGATTGAAAGCCAGAGTTGGCTTCATACAGGTCATGCCTGTATGCCGCTCCTAATAAATTCTTTGAAGTTTTTTGAAGTTTGGCTCGAGTCTCATGATTTAATTAGGGTGATTGCTGGAATCCTGACATTGTTCATTAGTTTATTAAATTTCACCATCGCATCTTCTCTACCTATTTCCAAAGCTACTCTGGGCAGCTTATAATAATATCACAAATATAAAAAACATTAAAATGAACAGGATTAGGTAAAAAAATTAGAAAACCAAGAACAGTATGGTATGACTTTTTCACTATTAGACCATGAACCACTTCAAGTACAGAAGTAAGGATCCTAAGACAGGTTTTAATGCCCTCCTGGAAGGCTCTTTTAAAAATTATTTATTTCTAAAATTTAATGGCTGCTCATCTTACCACAGGGTAAAGAATCTAAGCTAAAATTGAATCTAAAATCTAAGCCCCAGAGCTCACTGTAGCAGCATTGCCAAAAAGGCATTAAGAGTTGTTAACCTTATTTTGCAAAGCTTCATTTATCTGGCAACATTGAATTGTTAACTAGGGCAGTGGTCCCCAACCTTTTTGTACCAGGGACCGGTTTCAAGCAGAAAATTTTTGCAAGGACCGGGGGGAGAGAAGAGAAGGAGGCTTCGCTCTCTCGCTGCTCCACCAGCCCAGGAAGAAACTGCTTCAAAGAAGCGCGGGGGCTTTTCCTGTCGCCGCAGCTATTCCGAGCGCCCGTTTCACCCCACCCCACCCCGCCCGCCGCGCGCCACGCGCTTCAATCCACAGTGTCCCGTTCTGCCTGCCTGCCTGCCTGCCTTAGTTTCTGGTTGTTTGGGAGCAGCTTCGGCTGAGAATAATAACTATTCGCCTCTTTACTCAGCCGAAGCTGTTCCGATTCAACCATTAACGAAGGCAGGCAGGCAGGCAGAACGGAGCACTGGGTTGAACCCGCGCGCGCACGCACGCAGCGGGCGGGCGGACGGGGTGGGGGTGGGGAGAAACGGGTGTTTCGGAGGCACTGCGGCGACAGGAAAGCCCCTGCTTCTTTGAAGCAGTTTCTTCCTGGGCTGGTGGAGGAGCGAGAGAGCGACTGAGAGAGCTGACCCAGAGAGAAGGACAGGCTTCAGTTGCTTCCTCCCTCCCCTTCTTTCATTTGTGTCCTTGATCCCGATCCAGCAGCATTCACCGAAGGTGAAGAAAGCCGCCATTTTTTTTAAAAAAAAATTCTTTGCGGCCCGGTAGAGAGTGCTCCACGGCCCGGTACCGGTCCGCGGCCCGGTGGTTGGGGACCCCTGAACTAGGGCATACAAAACCTTTGCCAGACCAGTTCTTGAATACAGCTCGTCCGCCTGGAACCCGCACTGTATATCAAACATTAACACAATTGAGCAGGTTCAACGGTATTTCTCAAAAAAAGTTCTTCACTCCTCTACTCACAATAGAATTCCCTATGCCTCCAGGCTTGAAATTCTGGGCCTGGACAATCTGGAACTGCGCCGCCTGCGGCCCGATTTAAGCATAGTTCACAAAATTGTCTGCTACAACATCTTACCTGTCAACAACTTCTTCAGCTTCAACCACAATAATACACGGGCAAACAATTGATACAAACTCAAGGTAAACCATTCCAAACTCGATTGCTGAAAATATGACTTCAGCAACAGAGTGGTCAATGCCTGGTACACCATACCTGACTCTGTGGTTACATCCTCAACCCCTCACAGCTTCAACCTCAGTCTACTGTGGACCTCACCCCATTCCTAAGAGGTCCTTAAAGTGGGTGTGCATAAGCGCACCAGTGTGCCTACTGTCCCTGTCTTCCTGTCCCCATTTATCTGCACCTACTTCCTTTGTTCATGTTTATATTCATACCTACACTTGTTATCTTGTACATGTTTGACAAACAAATAAAATAAAATAAAATGCTGAGGGAAGAACTCAACTCTGGTGACAAGATGTTCCAAAGGACAGGAGCCATAGCAAAATTGGCTCTTCTCCTAGACCCCACTAGCTAAAACTCCTAAACCGACAGGATCTTCAACATGCTCCTTCTTAAAATGGAAATATTTGCTGATTATGCTCATATAACTTACTGGACCACTGTGTGGTTTGCTTGATTTCAATTTAGCATGTCATGAGAACAGAGCTGCTGTAGTTTACAATGTGTGGTATGAAGCCAGTCACAATTTTAGTCAGTAAACTGTGTTTAAAGGAGATGTGGTATTTGTGCATCTAGTCATTTAGAGAAGTTTTCTATTCTTACATTTTTTTAAAAAAAGCCTACAAAGTAAAATATATAGAAGAGATTTCCCAGTATTGGGTAGTTCAGATTTGAATTTTATTAAATGATTTATTGCTTGACAAACATGAAAAACCCCAAATTGCAAAGATTAATGAAACATGGTTAGTTAAATCCTGCATATTCTGGTGTACTTGTGCAACAACAAAAAATCTCAAACACCTCCCTCGTTATTTATTAAATTGTTTAAATAATGTATTATACCATTCACTCAATTTTCTGGTTGCACAGAACACACAGCTCAGTAAAATTGATCCCCTTGGCATAATTTGCACAGCTTGCTAGCTGGTAATATGGTTGGTGACTTGGCAGTGCAAGGTGCCCACTACAAAACAACAGCAGCAACTACAGATAGCCAACATAACACAATAACCCTGTGTTAAACACATCCCTTTTAAGCAGATCCCTAGCTTTTTAAAACTGAGCTTTCAATTATTTTGCACAGACTTCTATCAATGGCTCAGTTGAGGATTTGGTAAAATAAAAAAATGTATTAGGTTTTTGACTATTTAAATGGTTGAAGGGCAGGTGCATAATCAACTTTAAATGTCTTTTATCTATTGAAATTCTTAAAGCACACATTGACCTGAGAGAAATTAAAAGATTTGATACATTTTTGATAGCTGTGCTCTCTCTCTCTCATTCTTCTTTGTTTGTTCATTTAAGAAATCAGTACATTGTTCTTTTATATATCAAGAAAAGGGAGAGGCTATCTCAGACCCAAACTGTTATAGGTTTCATCAAGGACAGGAAACCATATCTCCGTAGAGGCACTATGGCTTAAACCAGGGGTGTCCAACCTTGGCAACTTTAAGACTTGTGGACTTCAACTCCCAGAATTCCTCAGCCAGCAAAGCTGGCTGAGGAATTCTGGGAGTTGAAGTCCACAAGTCTTAAAGTTGCCAAGGTTGGACACCCCTGGCTTAAACAGTAAAAACTGAGCCAACTGTCAGTGAAGATTCTCAGTCATCCAGGTAGAGTTGTCTGAAAATTGAATCAGGGCAACTGGACTTATTTTTGTGAATTTAAAATGTTTCTCTGCTCACTCAAGCAATTGGGCTAGCTAGGTGGAGAGTCATTGGAATGTAACAATTCCACCTGCATCAAAACTCACTACCTTACAGGGAGAGTGAGCTCACTAAGCCCATTTCCCTTTATTTCTGAACAGAGGCGCCCCTGTGGTAACAGAGGAAGGCTGGTGTCATGTTTGAGAAATGACAGAACCAGTGCTCAGATGATATGAAACCAGGGGTAGGTTGAGGAATAATGTTAACTTCTGCACAGCCATCAACTGGCTTACAAAGTTAATAGAATAGAGTAGAGTAGAGTAGAGTAGAGTAGAGTAGAGAATAGAATAGAATAGAGTAGAGTAGAGTAGAATAGAATAGAATAGAATAGAATAGAAGAGAAGAGAAGAGAAGAGAAGAGAAGAGAAGAGAACAGAAGAGAATAGAATAGAACAGAACAGAAAAGAATAGAATAGAATAGAATAGAATAGAATAGAATAGAATAGAATAGAATAGAATAGAATAGAACAGAATAGAATAGAATAGAATAGAATAGCAGAGTTGGCAGGGATCTTGGAGGTCTTCTAGTCCAGGGGTCACCAACCTTTTGGAGCTCAGGGACCACCAAACTCATCATTTTAAATCCCCCAGACCAGAGACCCTGGGAAAATCCCCCCAAAAAACCTGCAGGAAAATTCCCCACCCCGTTTTCCTACCGATCGATCATTCTTTATTTGGGATCGCAGGATACCGTCTCCAGCTCCGTTCTCAGGGGGAAAGAGAAAGAGACTTTTGGCTTCATGCAAGGAAAGCAGCAGAAGCAGCAGAAGTCTTTCTTTCTCTCCCCCAAACTCTGCCAGAAATGAATCTTTGTTGGCGCAGCCTCTTGGAGCAGGATGCCTTGCAGGGTCCCAAAGACTCATTTCTGGCAGAGTTTGGGAGAGAGAAAGGAAGACTTTTGCTGCTTTCCTTGCGTGCAGCCAAAAGCAGAAGAAGAAAGAAGCAGCCCTGTGGCCAGGCCAGGTGCATGGGTTGCATGGGGCAAGTTCTCCCCCTCCTTTCCCTCCTCCCCTCACTACCTTGTGTTGTTCACAATGCAAGCGATGTAAGCCTTATGTTTATTTTATTTTTTTTTAATTTTTTTTGATTTGTCAATTGCTTACAAGATAATAGGTATAAGTATACACATAGTTATGAATACATGAAATGGGTACATATAAGAAAAATAAAAGAAACAATAGGACAGGGATGGTAGGCACGTTGGTGTGCTTATGCACGCCCCCTGCAGACCTCTTAGGAAAGGGGTGAGGTCAATAGTAGACAGTCTCAGGTTAAAGTTTTTGGGGTTTGGGGAAGAAACTACAGAGTCAGGTAGAGTATTCCAGACATTGACCGCTCTGTTGCTGAAGTCGTATTTCCTGCAATCAAGTTTGGTGCAGTTAACCTTGAGTTTGTATCTATTGTGTGCTCTTGTGTTGTTATGGTTGAAGCTGAAGTATTCATTGACAGGTAGGACATTGCAATGTATGATTTTATATACTATACTTAGATTGGACCAAAGGCGGCATAGTTCTAGGTTTTATAGGTCTAGAATTTCAAGTCTGGTGGCATAAGGTATTCTACAACAAGTAGAGGAGTGGAGAACTCTTCTTGTGAACTATTTCTGGACTTTCTCAACTGTGTTAATATCAGATACGTAATGTGGGTTCCAGACTGATGAGCTGTATTTGAGTATTGGTCTAGCAAATGTTTTGTATGCTCTAGTTAGTAGTGTGATATTACCAGAGAAAAAGCTTCGTAGGATTAGGTTAACAACTCTTAATGCCTTTTTGGCTATGTAGTTACAGTGGGCTCTAGCACTTAGGTCATTTGAGATGAGTACTCCAAGGTCCTTTACAGAGCTTGGATCATCAACAAGATCTTGATTATTCAGCTTGTATTTTATTTTCTGATTTTTTTTGCCAATATGTAAGACAGAGCATTTATTTGTTGAGATTTGAAGTTGCCATTTGTTTGACCATTCTGATACATAGTCGAAGTCATTTTTTTTGTTTTTTTCTGTGCATCAAATTCCTTTTCTTTTTAAAAATTTAGTAAATTTTATTTAGTTTTCAAAATTTAAAAACATAAAACTTTATGCATCAACACCAAGACATCTTTTACATTTCCTCCTCATCTTTCTATAGACACATTTCTTTCATTATACAATTTCAACTTAATATATCAGTATAGTATATCAGGGTAGTAGTATTGTCTGTGGTATTGAACAGCTTTACATCATCAGAGAAAAGAACGCAGTTGCTCTTAATATGATCACAGAGGTCATTTATGTAGAGTATGAAAAGAGTTGGTCCTAGAACACTGCCTTGGGGGACACCACTATTGACAGGTACAGAATTTGATAGGACGTTCCCAATTTTGACCATTTGTTGCCTGTTTGACAGGAATGCTTCGATCCAGTTATGCAGGTATCCAGAGATACCATAAGACCTTAGTTTTAGGAGTAGTTTGTCATGTACCACTGAATCAAAGGCTTTACAGAAGTCTATGTAGATTGCTTTGCCCTGATCAAGTTGTGTAGTCATGTTCCTGCAGGCCATGTGGGCGGTGCAGCCTTGTGTTCCCACACAGCCTGGATTAATTGCTTTGGGGGATGCTTTGGGGGTGACATTTCTCTGCAGACCACCAAAATTTTCTCACGGACCACCACTGGTCTCCAGTCCACTGTTTGGCAACCACTGTTCTAGTCCAACTCCCTGCTTAAGCAGGAAACCCTATAGCATTTCAGACAAGCAGTTATCCAATCTCTTCTTCCAGTGTTGGAGAATTCACACCTTCTGGAGGCAAATTGTTCCACTGCTTAATTGTTCTAACTGTCAGGAAATTTCTCCTTAGTTCTAGGTTGCTTCTCTCCTTGATTAGTTTCCACCGATTGCTTCTTGTCCTGCCCTCTGGTGCTTTGGAGAATAAATTGACACCCTCCTCTTTGTGGCAGGCTCTCAAATACTGGAATACTGCTATCATGTCCCACCCTAGTCCTTTTTTCTAGACTAGCCAAACCCAAATCCTGCAACTGTTCTTCATATGTTTTAGTCTCCAGGCGTCCAAGAAACACTGAATATCTTCTGCTAAAGTTTCAACCATCAGACAAAGAGTCTAGCCATATTAAATGCCACTGACTGGGCTAATCTACCAAGCGAGCAATGGAGATATAAGAAGGTTCACTACATAGCAAGGGGAAAGCACTTTTAGAAATGTTTGGATTTGCATCTCTATTCAGAAACCAGCTACCCTAAATTTAATAGAAGTCTCATCCAAAGATGGTATCAACCCACAGCTCCCTTAGCAACCAGCCAACCTTGTCTCTATCCACTGGATTTACAGTATATGAACTTTTTATTAAAGGCTTCAATGCCTTCATCTTTGGCTAGGATAGTGAAAAAAAATGGTATATTAGTTCTACATTCCCCAATGTCTTCACTCTTTTATTTGAAATGGACTTATTGCCAACCTGAGCACAATGCTGGATAAGTTTGTTTTGACTCAACTTCCAAAGATGATTAGGGCCCTGGAAGCTAAAACATATAAATAACGATTGATGGAATTGGGCATGTGTCTAGTTGGATGAAAAGAAGGACTAGGGGAGACATGATAGCAGAGATCCAATATCTCAGGGGGTGCCACAAAGAAGAGGGAGTCAACTTATTCTCCAAAGCATCTGTGGACAGGACAAGAAGCAATGGGTGGAAACTAATCAAGGAGAGAAACAACCTAGACAGTGGTGGGATTCAAAAAAATTTACTCCCGGTTCTGTGGGCATGGTGTGGCGTGGCTTGGTGGGCATGGCTTGGTGAGTGTGGCAGGGGAAGGATACTGCAAAATCCCCCTTCCCACTAACCTGCTTTCCAGCTCCATTCTCCTGTGCAGGGCAACCAAAGAAGACTCAGCCAATCAGCTGGGACTCGGGAGGTGGAGAATAGTTTGGGGGCGGGGCCAGTCAGAGGTGGTATTTTCTGGTTCTCCAAACTACTCAAAATTTCCGCTACTGGTTCTCCAGAACTGGTCAGAACCTGCTGAATACCACCTCTGAACCTAGACCTAAGGAGAAAATTCCTGACAGAACAATTAACCCGTGGAACAACTTGCCCCCAGAAGTTCTGAATGCTCCAACACTGGAAGTTTTTAAGAAGAGATTGGACAGCCATTTTGTCTGAAATAATATAAGGTCTCCTGTCTGAGCGGGGGGTTGGACTAGAAGATTTCTAAAGACCCTTTGAATTCTTCTATTTGATTCAATTCAATTTCTGTTCTAGTTGAGATGATAAAGCGATTCAGCTTCCCCTTCCTTTACCTAAACTGTGATACAAAGGTGTCTTAAGACTTGTGGACTTCAACTCCCAGAATTCCCCAGCCAGCCATGTGCACAGGTCTTAAAGTTGCCAAGTTTGGACACTCCTGATTGACAGCTAATCCAATGTAAGAGAAAAGCCACGTTAGCCTATGGTAGCAAAAAAATCAGGAGTGAGGTAACACCGTTTCCAGCCAATAAATATTGTTTAAAGACATAAAATAACAGTTGGGCTGGAAGAAGGAGAAGTAACTCTGTATTTTGTTCCATTCACATAATGTTGCCGTCTCATACTTTTGCCACAAACAACTCTGTCATAGGCCCAAAGACTCCCAGCTGCCTTTTATGCCTGGTCAGCTGCTTTTATCAGCCTGAAGAAATGTAGTGAATATTAACAATGAGGAATCCAAAGCAGTTTTCTAAGAAAAATAGGGGGCGAGGGATCTTATTATGGCCAGAAATACTCCAATATTTGCAGGTGTTCACGTTTGGGTGTATAAATATATATGCTTGCATGTGCATGCAAAAGGAAGTGGCCTCTCCCCTAAAGGGATCTGCTCAGTAAGAGTGGAATATTTCCCATAGTTGCAGAAGGTTGAATAAACTGGAGAAAGAAAACAGACAACTGAGAATGGAGCCTGCTGCAGGTGGGCATAGCTAGCAGGCGGGACTTTGAATAATATGCAATTTTGGGGGGTGTGTGAACAATTCTTTTGTCAGGGGTATGTGTGCATGGGTTGGTTTTCGTTTTTGCAGAATCCAAAAGTGAATATATTTCTTCTGAGTCTGGTGGAAATTTCCTAAAGATCACAGCTGCCGATATGAGTTGGGAGTTTTTTTTTTATTGTATTTGTCTTCACAACAACCTGGTGTGTGTGTGTGTGTATGTGAGAGAGAGAGAGAGAGAGAGAGAGCAGATGAGAGAGACAGAGAAAGAGAGAGAGAGAGAGACAGACAGACAGACAGACAGACAGACAGCAGATGAGAGAGACAGAGAAAGAGAGACACACAGAGAGAGAGAAATGAGAGGGAGAGAAAGATAGAGAGGAGAGAGACAGAGAGAGAGAGAGAGAGACAGAGACAGAGACAGAGAAATGAGAGGGAGAGAAAAAGAGAGATACCGGGAGAGAAAGAGACAGAGATGAGAGAGACAGAGAGATAGACAGAGAGAGAGAGACAAGTGAGAGCGCGAGAGGGAGGGAGAGAGGGAGGGAGATGCTTTGTTTTCTTTAAAAAGAAATATGGAAATCTGTCTTGAAGGCGTTTTGAAAAAGAGATGGGGCCAGTTCAAGGATTTGGCATTACAAGTGCAGGCATTGTTTTGAAGGTTTCTGGAGTCATGGCTGCCACCCACCCACCAGGCACGTGGTTGTGGTGTTTTTGCTGATTATTTACTGAAGTCCCTTCTTTTTTAAAAAAAAAAAAATCATCTCCCTCTGCTGGGCTCATCCAGAGACAGCCTGAATGCCACTTCGAAGCAGCTGAGCTCAAGGAAAACAAACAAGACAGTTGGTTGAAATGCTGTGTTTTCTCTCAGTCAAGCAGATTCCTGAGGCCTTCGCCCTGGGCTTTAAGCAAGGAGAGAGAAGGCAAGGAAAAGGCCAAAAGTTTTCACTTCTTTCCCAAATCCCTGATAGCCAAGAAGGCACATATTTTGTTCAACTGATATTCAGAGCACATTCTGATCAGTGGTGGGATTCAATTTTTTTTACTACCGGTTCTGTGGGCGTGGCTTGGTGGGTGTGGCATGGCTTGGTGGGCGTGGCTTGGTGGGTGTGGCAGGGAAAGGATACTGCAAAATCCCATTCCCTCCCCACCCCACTAACCTGCTTTCCAGCTCTGTTCTCCTGTGCAGGGCAACCGATTAACTGGGACTCGGGAGGCAGAGAATAGATGGGGTTGGCAGGGCCAGTCAGAGGTGGGATTTGCCGGTTCCCTGAACTACTCATAATTTCCGCAACTGTTTCTCCAGAACCGGTCAGAACAGGCTGGATACTACCTCTGGTTATGACCACAATTGAGCCCAAAATTGATGTAGCTGAGTGAAACATTTGTTAAGTGAGCTTGCCTCATTCTTGTGACCTTTTTTTGCCACAGTTGTTAAGTAAATCACTAAAAGTCTGTGGAGATTCTCAGTCCTCCAGGTCATGGTTGTCCCAAAGGTGCTTCCCCCCCTCCCCAGGAGGCAACTGGACTTTCTTATTTTTCCTTTTGAAGATGTTTCTCTTCTCATCCAAGAAGCTCCTTCAGCTCTGAACTTCCCATTCCCCACCATCCTGTCAGAGCTGAAGAAGCTTCTTGGATGAGAAGAGAAATGTCTTCAAAAGGAAAAACAAGAAGAAGAAAAAACCAGAATAAAACACCTTCGTGATAAGTGAATCGCTGCATTTGTTAAGTGAGGAACATGATTGTTAAGTGAATCTGGGTTTCCCCATTGACTTTGGTTTTCAGAAGCTTGCGAAAGGAGATCACATGACCCCAGGACTGGGGTGGGCTTCGAAAGTTTTAGCAAAGGGTTCTCTGCCTGGTTGCTGGGTAAGTGTGGCCATGGTGGGTGTGGCCTAGTCAGCCTCCTGCACCATGGCGGGATTTTTGCTTTCCCCGGAATCCTGAGGCTTTCCTCGAGCTTCCGGGAAGGCGAAAACGGCCTCCCTGGGCTCCGGAAGCCAGAAATGGGCCCAGTTCCGGCCTTCCCGGACTTCCAGGAGGCCCGCTTTTCATCCTCTGTGCATACCCTGCATTTACCTGCATCCAAAACAGGCCACATGGGGACTCCTGGGAGGGGAGGGGAGGGGTGGATGAGGCCAGCCAGGAGTGGGATTTGGGGGTTTTGCGAAGTGTGAAAAATGGTCATAAGTCACCTTTTTTCCAGTGCCGTTGTAAGAGGTGGTATTCAGCAGGTTCTGACCAGTTCTGGAGAACTGGTAGCAGACATTTTGAGTCGTTTGGAGAAACACCTCTGACTGGTCCCACCCCCATCTATTCCTTGCCTCCTGAGTCCCAGCTGATTGGGTGGTTGCCTTGCACAGGAGAACAGAGCTGGAAAGCAGGTTAGTGGGGTGGGGAGGGAATGGAGATTTTACAGTAGCCTTCCCCCCTGACACGCCCATCAAGCCATGCCCACAGAACCGGTAGTAGAGAAAGTTGAATGCCACCACTGCTTGGAACAGTCGCTGAATGAACTGTTGTATGTCGAAGATTATCTGTATTCTTGGGCAACTGTTCCTGTTGCCGGCTACATCAAAAGAAAATTGTTTGGAGGATACAGGAGGCCCTTGGCTACCCTAATAGTTCTCTGACCCCACCCAAACCCCCATCCCTGGAGAAAAGTTAAGAGCCTTAAAAATATACGCATCTTTCAAATCCAGCTGATCTCAGCTATTTTGCAGAACAAAGAAAATATTCCTATTTAAGCTTCTAGATCACTCAGAACCGGAGGCTTTCAAGCCAATATCTTCATTGGTTTCTATTGCAGTCACTTTATGCAAAGCTTTTAAAAGCATGGATTTAGGAAAATAATAAAGAAGTATCCTTTTTTTCTTCTTTTCTTTCTTGTTTTTCTTTTTTATTTAACTTGAATTATCAATCCGATAGTTGGGATAAAGTTTTTAAAAAGTCCAAGATCATGGATACGTTTTGCAAAGGTATTAGAGAATCACCGCCATTTTATTTTTAGTGGCTCTTTCCTCCAATAAGTATATGTATGATATCTGGATTGTTTAATTCCCTCTTTTGGATTCTAAAACCTTGGTAAATATTACTGAGTGTAGGATGCAGACTCTTTAAAGAGAACTGATCGTGGATTTATTGAAGCCTTCCGTTGGCAAACTACTTGGAGAAAATTCAAAAACAGTTTTCCTTATAGCTAATCTTAACTTGGAACTTAGCCAAACCAAATTGGCTTCAGCTATAAACTTCTACAGAAGGTTTTTATGAGTTCACTCATGACCCATGACGACTCATGGATATCTAGTGATGTGGGGGAAAGGGTGAGGTAGGGTCCAAAGAGACCAGACATCATCTTTCAAGAAATAAAAGAATTCTCAGAAGGAAACTTCCGAGTGCCAGCACCAGACATGGTGGTGGAGCCTCTAAAAATATCTGAAATAGACAATGATTCATTCTCCATATGCTGAACAGCTGACAGATGGTTGAATGTCCATTTCATTGCTGTTATTTGTGTTGGCAAACTGATTTGGTTCAGCACAGCTGATGTGCCATCTTAGTCTCTTATTATGGCTCCGTTTCCTCTACCGCATTTAAATAAAATTATCCCTCTTTTCTCGTTTAGAGATATGAGGGAACATGAGAGCCACCATGACTAGCTTGGGTATGACCGATGGGTTCCTACTGTCTTGTGAGAATCATGGGGGAAGCCAGGAGAACAAAGGACAATGCAAGGGTTTGTAAAAATAAAAATAAAAAGGATAGAGGGATTTTTCATTACTCTTTGTGGTAGAGAGATCTGTGGTCTATCTCTTAGGAATAATCCATATCCTGTCATGCCCTCCCATTATCTCCAGCTATTAGCGATGCTGCCTAAACATCTTGGCCAATAGACACTAGAAGTGTACAATTTCTTTGAGTTTCAAGCTTTGCGTGGCACACCAAGGGCTACACTTCAAAAGGGGGTGTAGTTCTTGTTGTGAACTAAAGAAATATATTAATAAAGATTCATTTGCCTAGCAGGATCGTAATCCTGCACGTCCTATTGGCCCATATAATGGCAAGTTACGATTGGTTCATTCCGAGCAATCTGACTGGCTGTTGGCGGGCTGCGCCAAGATTCAAACGCTATAACAATATCCATTGGTTATCCGGATAGCAGCTCACGCTATAAAAGGGTGGCTGCTAGCCGGGGTTTTTTGTCTCTGTTATGCTTGTGAATAAAGAGCTGAAGTTCACGGTTTACAGTCTGGTCTCCGTTCATTAAACCCATGCCTCAAACTTAACAGTTCTTGGGTATATTTTTAAGAGCAAGAGGAAGGTCTCCAGGTTTTGAGATCTAATCAATAGGGCCTGTTAAGTATCTGCCAAATAGAAAAAGGGAACAAAACTGGATTTACCCCCTTCCTTCTCTTTAGAAAGAATCACATGAAGATCCTTTTTTTTTTTTTCAAGAAGCAACTGGATTTTGTTTTTTCTTTGAAGACATTTCGCTTCTCATCCAAGAAGCTTCTTCAGCTCTGACTGCATGGTGGGGAATGATGGAGATCCAGTCAGAGCTGAAGGAGCTTCTGGGATGGGAAGTGAAACGTCTTCAAAGGAGAAAACAAGAAAGTCCAATTGCCTTTTGAAAAAGCACCTTTGGGACAACTATGACCTGAAGGACTGTGAATCTTTACAGATCAGAGGTGTCAAACTCAAGACCCGATCCGGCCCGCAGAGTGCCTAGACCTGGCCTGCGGATCTTATTTCACAGAAAAATGAAATATCCTAGGAAATATTAAAAAGGCAGAATATTTCCCCTAAAAAGAGCAGTATTGATACAAACATCAATAACGATGATCATAATTAGTTGTTACAGGGATGCGGTGGCTCAGTGGCTGAGACGCTGAGCTTGTCGATCAGAAAGGTCAGCAGTTCGGCAGTTTGAATCCCTAGCGCCACGTAACGGAGTGAGCTCCCGTTCCTTGTCCCAGCTTCTGCCAACCTAGTAGTTTGAAAGCATGTAAACATGCAAGTAGAAAAATAGGGGCCACTTTGGTGGGAAGATAACAGCATTCTGAGCGCCTTCGGCATTTAGTCATGCCGGCCAGATGACCACGGAGACATCTTCGGATAGCGCTGGCTCTTCGGCTTTATAACGGAGATGAGCACTGCCCCCTAGAGCCAGAAACGACTAGCACATATGTGCAAAGGGAACTTTTACCTTTAATAGTTGTTATATTAATCAAACTTATATAATCCATATTAATATACATGGTTGGTTTTTTAAGTAGTTCCATTTTAATGCCAAAGATGGTAATACCATCTTTCACCCTCTAATCTTCATCAAATTATTACTTATATTCTATTATTTAATATATATATATCTGCTAATATTCCCCATTTCTTATTTCTACCTCTATTCTAACTTCTAATCAGGTCGCCATTGCTAATCCTAATATTAATACACATGTTTATATATGGCATAGTCCTTCCTTATTTAGTTGTTCAAAGTCACAATACCCCATTCAAGTACCAGACTTCCTATTATTTAAGCATATAATTTCTTATAAGAAACACTACTATTACTGTTAATCTTCTCACTACTCCTTATCACCCATCCCCTCCCACTTGACTGTTTCCTAGTATGATTTGATTGATTGTACCCTATGACTATAAGTGTTGTACGTTATGATTCTTGATTCTTAACTAATGTACCTTTTCTTTATGTATACTGAAAGTATTTACACCAAGACAAATTCCTTGTGTGTCCAATCACATTTGGCCAATAAAGTATTCTATTCTATTCTATTCTATTCTATTCTATTCTATTCTATTCTATTCTATTTATTTCTTGAATAAGCCACTTCTTGGTAGAAATAAAGTCTTTAACCCTTTATTTGTAAGACATGATTGGGAGGCGGTCTCTTCAATATAATTACTGACAGTTCTGCCTTTCTTTCATGTACTATATAAAGAATCATGGGAAAATGTGAGATTTTAGTGGGTGCCATGCCTCACAGCTGCTTAGTAGTACTTAGCTAAGTATGACAAGCTCTTGATGAATTTGTTCTAGGTTGTAGCTTCAAAACTGGAGGTATGATTGTCAGCATTTTGTTGAAAATCGAAGTTAGTGCTCCGATTTTCCACATATTTGCAGAACTTGTTAGGCTCTGCTGTGAAATGAATAATAGAAAGGAAAACCTGTTCTATCAAGAATCAGATGCATTTCCTAAGATTGCTGGCTTAGCTTTGGTTTCTACCAGATGTCAAGCTAGATTCATCCAGATTATCTTCTCGTGCAACTGGAAAGGAAATCAGGTGTGTTGATTACTGTAAACAAGTCTTAAAGAAATGGTCACCGAGAATAGTTGGTTGCCAAAAGACAATTGCAGCTCAAGAATTGGCCCGTGACCACACAGATACTTTGTCCCAATCTGGTAAATCTCAACACAAGTTTTTGCTGCCTTATTGACTTCTGAGAAATGACCAAGAGCACCTCAGTTTAATTCCAATGAAGGATATATGGGATACAGCTTTAAACAGAATGTTGTACGTTCTTGGTCATTGGTGTACCAGAAAATAGGATTTAGCAACAGAAGAGAATACAGTATTTGTAGCTTAGAGTTGAACAATGGAGATCTGGCCTGAAGATGTTATCTAGCTGGATAATGAAACATCTGCAAGAAAACAACCAAGTTCAGAGAACCCCAGGGACTACCACAACAGGGTTTAATTCAACATGTTTATTTGACCAAATATGTAGGAAACAATCTGCATGTAATAAAATGCCTGTCTTGGCAAGCTCTCTGTAATTTTAAAGGCTTACAGCCTCTAATTATTAATTTTCCTTCAGAATGAAAATCAGAGTGATCACATTGCTTTCTTTTAAGGGATAACTGATTTATATTTGGGGCATTACTTATTGGCAATTGTTTCGGATTACCCAGAAGTAAATTTACAATGCCCATTACACAAGTTTCCAATAAAGGTGCATATGAATGAATGTTATATGAGATTAGTCAGTGGTAAAAGGAGGGGAATATAGGCATATGAAGACACCTCATCCTTCAAAGTTTTGCAGTAGAATAATCCTTCTCAACAGTCAATCACTTATTTTGGGAGTTGGGGTTTTTAACCACGGGCAGGACAGCGAACATTTATTTTATTCATTCATTCATTTATTTGATTTGTCAATCGCTTAAACGATAATTGATATAAGTATAAACATGAGTAAGAATACAGGAAATAGGTATGAATAAATGGATAATAAATAGGACAGGGACGGTAGGCACAATGGGGCACTTATGCATCTCAGAACTGCAAAAAAAAAAACCTGCAAACCCCTTTTTTGTCCTTCTCCATAAATTGTGAAGCGGCAGACATCCTACACATTCATTTAATTTCTTAATTGGTAAAAGAAGAAAATAGCAACATCGGGGATGAACTGGGATTGTTGTTGCTTC
Organism: Notechis scutatus; assembly: GCF_049901735.1. Lineage (NCBI taxonomy): Eukaryota > Metazoa > Chordata > Lepidosauria > Squamata > Elapidae > Notechis > Notechis scutatus. Next base: position 59,940,022 of record NC_142012.1, read on the forward strand.
TTCATCACCTTTGTAGAAACTATTAGATATCCCTGAAGATAAAACCCAGTTTGGACTAATTTCAATGGTATGCTTCTTCCTGTTCAGTCTACTCTACCAGATCAAAAGGTTTTACGCAAGTAGAATATTTGCCTTTTTAACGCCTGTTTCAGAAACTCATGTTTATATTTGAAAATGGGAAACTGGATTCATATTGGGATAAATAATTTTTTTTCCTTGTCACTGTGGGTAATTCTGTAATTCTTCAACATTTATCTGGAAGCTGGGGAAAAGGAATTTCAGAAGACCAAGCAAACTTACAGGCTATACCAGGAATGAATATCTGCCTGCTTGCCTGCCTGCCTGCCTCTCTCTCTCTCTCTCTTTCTCTGTGTGTGTTTGTTAGAAAAAAACTTTTTTTAAAGATAAATTCTTGCACAATAGCTCCACCTTGTGGGTAATGAAAAAAGCTACTTCTCAAAAGTTGCAAATTATTTAAACCTTCTTTAGAGGTAAGGATCCAGGAACAGCTTATAATCGACAACTTTCTCTAAAAAGAAGAAAAAGCATTTATTTTTACATATCAGTGGTGGGATTCAAATTTTTTTACTACCGGTTCTGTGGGTATAGCTTGGTGGGCGTGGCTTGGATTGGTGGGCATGGCTTGGTGGGCGTGTCAGGGGAAGGATACTGCAAAATCCCCATTCTCTCCCCACCCCACTAACCTGCTTTCCAGCTCTGTTCTCCTGTGCAGGGCAACCAAAGAAGACCCAGTCAACCAGCTGAGACTCGGGAGGCAGAGAATAGATGGGGGCTGGGCCAGTCAGAGGTGGTATTTGCTGGTTTTCCGAACTACTCAAAGTTTCCGCCACTGGTTCTCCAGAACCTGTCAGAACCTGCTGAATACCACCTCTGATTCTGATGACAATGAATCCTACACTGACTGCTACTTAGAATAAACAAGGTGAATTGAATCATGTCTGGCACCAGACTGGAGGTAACAGTGGATTGCTTTGAGTAAAAATAAAAACTTCTGAAGCATTTTTTAAATTTTATATATATATATATATATATATATATCATTTATTGAAATATAAAGATCTTAATTTACATGTTCTTGAAGACAAAAAAATAAGAAAAGGGGCATTTGCATTACATTTTGTACCTTTAGTCACTCTTCCAGCTTTTTCTTCCCAAACATTTCCCCAAACTACCACTTGGAACACTCTTTTCCTTATCATCCCTTATCTAAAATATAAATTTTGGACATTTAAAAGTGCAACAGTTAGCATGCCTGTGGAATACATCACAGTAAAAAAAAATATTAACAAAGGCAGTGATACAGCTTGTCATAAATGTTTTGGCAGTACTCCTCAAAATTGATATAAAAATACATATATACATATTGATGTATAACATCACCTTATCTTATGTCCTTCATTATATCATAGGACTGTTTTGTATAATTGCAGACAACATTTTAACGAATAGGTCAGCTATTCTAACCCAGAAAGTTGTGTTTCACAGGCAGATTTGATTGTCATGTATGTATGGAAGAGACAGAAACTGGGCATTTATTTATTTTTTGTGAAAGCTTCTTGAATCTGAGCCATAATGTAGAAACCAGTAGCCATGATTTTCATCAGCCACTATATTCCTAAAATCCAGTGCAATCCTAAATACATCAACTAAAAATAAAATAGCTCCATTTAATTCCAGGGACCTTACCATCACATAGGATTGCAACCTGACTGCAAAAAGTAGCTCTTGGGTTGAGGTTGACTTAAGTTTTTCTTTTGAATGTGCAGTCCATTGCTGTATCTGGAGCTATAATTTTCAGAAGATTACGACAATAAGAAAGATTTTGGTCCATATCTAAATTTTGGTCCCATAAGAAGTGCTGGTCCCAAAGGCGTGACGCATGGCAAGCCAGAGAGAGCAGAGAGCAGCATATAGTACATACCAATTTGCACTGTAATGCAACAAGGAACTAAGGTCAATGTGGACATATTTATACACTGTAGCTTTCTGGCACAACAAAGAATTAGTTCACTGTTGGCTTCTTTTTTGTGTGTGTGCTTGTCCGTCTATCCTACAACCCCAGTATTTTATAGCAGTCCCCTATTCTGCAGATTAACCAGATCTGATCCTGTGCAACTTCTGAGCCCATGTAGGCCAGATGCTATTTCATAGGATGTGAGGTCAAGGGGATCTGTCCACAAAATAGCAAACTATGCATCTTATGGGGTAGGGCAAATTTTCCGAGATACAAAAGAAAGGCAAGCCTATTACCGTCAACAAGGCAAGAATATTGTAGTCCATTTAATGCTCGGTGAAACATGAAGACTTATGGAACATAAACAGCCCCAAATTATATCTTTTGCTATTTATAAAGTTTCTATCGTACTTTTCTGCCCAGTGGAATGCAAACACTTGATAAAGGTACATGCTAAATAAGATATTGGGAGTCTACATCTGGGTTCCCATCTTCAAAAAAGGAAAAAAAACAGACCCAGGAAACTACAGACCAATCATCATCAATACCCGGGAAGATACTGGAAAAGATAATTAAAAAAAACAGGTCTGCCAGCATCTAGAAACAAGTAAAGAAATAACTAGCAGTCAGCACAGGTATGTTAAGAAAGGATGATGCCAAACCAATCTTATTTCATTCTTCAACATAGTTACTAAATTAGTAGACCAGCAAAACACTGTGGACATAATATATTTAGATTTCAGCAAGGCATTTGACAAAGTAGACCACAGCCTACTTCTTAGTAAGCTAGAAAAAAGTGGAATAGATAGCACCACCACTAGATGGATTCGCAACTGGCTGGCAAACCGTACTCAACGAGTAGTCCTTTATGGGTCTAAGTCTACATGGAGGGAAGTAAGCAGTGGGTGCCACAAGGTTCCGTCTTAGGCCCAGTACTCTTCAATATCTTCATTAACGACTTAGATGAGGGAATAGAAGGGGAACTTACCAAATTTGCAGATGATACTAAGCTGGCAGGAATAGCTAACACCCAAGAAGATAGGCTCAAGATCCAGATGGATCTTGACAGACTAGAACACTGGGCCATATCTAACAAAATGAAATTCAATGTAGAGAAAAGTAAAATCCTACACTTAGTTAAGAAAAACCAAAAGGACACGTACAGACTGGGTGAAACCAGACCTCTGAATAGCGGTAACTGTGAAAGGGATCTTGGATTCTTAGTGGACAACCAGCTAAATAGGAGCCAGCAGTGTGCAGAAGCCAAAAAAGCTAATGCAATCCTAAGTTGTATTAACAGAGGGATACAATCAAGATCAAGGGAAGTACTAATACCACTCTATAAAGCCTTAGTAAGACCACACCTAGAGTACTGCATCCAGTTTTGGTCACCACATTATAAAAAAGATGTTGAGACTCTAGAAAAAATACAGAGAAGAGCAACCAGGATGATGAGGGGACTGGAGACTAAAACATACAATGAACGGTTACAGGAACTGGGCTTGGCTAGTCTAGTAAAGAGAAGGACCAGGGGAGATATGATAGCGGTCTTCCAATATTTGAGGGGCTGCCACAGAGAGGAGGAAGGGGTCAATCTATTTTCTAAAACACCCAAAGGCCAGACAAGGAAGAATGGATGGAAACTGAACAAGGAGAGGTTTAACCTGGAAATCAGGAGAAACTTTCTGACAGTGAGTACAATCAACCAATGGAACAGAAGTTGCCCTCGGAAGTTGTGGGAGCATCATCACTTGAGACCCCGCCTGGTGGGTGGGGCCAGCCAGGAGTGGGATTTTGGGGTTCTCTGAACTGCACAGAATCTTAGCTAGGGGCTCTCCCGAACCCCTGGGAACCCCCCAGCAGCCCACCCCTGGTTCTGACTGGGGTGCTTCTCAGCCCAAGGACCAAGCACAGAGCTTAGCGTAAACACAACACTGTCCCTAAACTTGCCAACTCAGTGCGTTCTTTATATGCTGCTCTTTACTGTCATAAATTCTAGCCAGAGAAGCTATTGACATATTGCTCCAAGTAATCATCTCTCTGGGACCTTTGCAGTGCCATTAAGAGAACTTTGGGAACACAAATTCCACAGGAGATGGTCCATCAGGCCTTCACACTGGCACACAGGCATTTTCTTAATGCCATGTGTGTCTCTGCTCCATCTATTGAGTTGGAGCCTTGCAGTGAGTGTGATTGTATGCCAAATGCCTCTCACAACATGCCAAGGTTATTTGTTTGCTTGTTTGTTTTGCTTCCACCCTTGAACCAGTTCAGAAAATTGTACATGTAGACCTGCATGCAACTTGGTTCACTTTCGTATTTTATTCTTTGCAAATCTCCGGACTGGATTTTCCATAAAATTATGGAATTTCATCTTGTGTGCACCATACGCTCCCAGCCTTTACTTATAGAGACTGGTTCCAGTTTATTATTTCCATAGACCCTCTGACAAAAATCACAGCCTCAAAGCTACAATCCTATATGTACCGATCTGGAAGTAAGCTAGAACACTGATTGGGGCTTACTTTTAAGTAGATGTAAATAGGATTCCGCTATAAATCATACAATAATTTGACACTCCATCACACATATTTAAAAAAAGGCAGATTAAGAAAAGAGTAATATTAAACCTATCTCAGAATATATAAAAGAATTAATGCTACCTGATTGACATTTTACAAATATAGCGACAAACTTTTTCCACTAAATCGACAGAAGTTAGGCAGGCCTTGTTTTAAGGATATTGTATACATACAAATGCTTTACGTTTGATTTCAATGCCCATTGGAGTAATTGCAAAAAAACAATAATCGTTGCTAATTTTCATAGGAAAATTTCTTTAGAACAAAAACATTTTGGCACAAAGTAGCTACACAACCGGAAATTTCAGGCTCAGGAAAAAAGCTTTTTCAGAAAGAGAAGTTGGTGTATACAACCTAACTGGTCACACGGATACCACCCTACCCCCCAAAATCCCCTTTTAAATGTGTATCATCATTCTTCGATGCTCCAAGCAGCCTTATTAATTGGTCACCTATTTCTATTGTACAATAATTTGATTGTAAATGTATTACAATTATTAAAAATACATTTCAGATTTCTATATTCTGTAAAATCAGTTTCTGCTAGTGAAGATTTACTAGCATGTTAGCCTCTGTATTAAGAAAGCTCTTCTGTTAAGGATGGCAAATTAATATTTAGACTCCTTAGAAAACACTTTCTAATCCTACTTTTTAAACTAGGTTTAATTTACCAAAACAATCAAATAGAAGAGCTTTTTGTGTAAATATTTAAACCCTAAAATGATTTAGTTTGTTAGTAGTGAATTAAGTACTGTGTTTTAACAAAGGACAAGAAGTAGTTATAAACTATACTTAGTAATACTGAGAACAGTAGATAAAAGAACTATTCCTCTATGGTTATGAAAAAAAAATCTCATTTGATTTAATAAGCTATTGAATATATTTTGGAAATACCTGTTGTTTCCTTTTTGTTTGCATTATCTGTAAAAAATAAAACATTACTTCATCCATTTCATGCTTTTCCAAAGTGGTTTCTTTTCGATATGTACTTCATCTCAGGTGATAATCCACCAGCAGCTTATATAAACTTAAGAAAGTAAAAATGCCAAAGTCTTAAGTGGTCTTCTTTTTTTCCAAAAAAATAATAATAATAATCCTGGTAGGAACAGGTAATTATACAATCACACTGACAATGATTCACCATAGTAGAAATGTTATCCATCTGAGTTATGAATGCCCTTGAAACACAAACTGAAGTATCCATGGCCTTTTGCTTTAATTCATCAGTAAGCAAGGCTGAACTGCTACTGTGGAGTACTTCAAGGAAGAAGGATGCTTGAAAACTGGCTTTTCAAAGTCTTCCATGAAACCAAGAAAAATTCTGAGACCACTTGTTGAGGCATGAGCATTGGGAGGTCTTTATCATCTGGTTTTGGAGTGGTTTTCCTGACCGAACGGAAAGTTCACGAGTTATATCTTGATCTTCCTCTTTTCTGAGGTTGCTTTAAACATCTCAAAAGTTGCCCACTCTACTTTTCCAGAGTTACAGGAAGCTGTCCTCAACTAGTTCTGAGGAATCCATGCCAATATCATCGATGATGTCCATATCATCGATGGTTTCGTCTTCTCGCTTCACAAACGTCGAACTGCTGGATCCGGTTTCGATGGCGCTTTCTTCAGATGTCTGAGAACTGTGTAAGAACACAAAAGGGGAAAAAAAGTTAGGAAGCACACAATGCATTGCAGGAAACACTGTCTTTGCTTGTCTATCGTATTTGTATGACCATGCATCTCACAAGAAACTGACTCTGGCCCGCATACAACACTTAAAAAACACTTGTTCGATTCTGCTGGGCCGCAGAATGACTAGAATGCAAAGAGTATGCAGTGGTTAGAATGCAATACTTCAAATTAACTCTGCCCACTGCCAGGAGTTTGATCCTGACCGACTCAAGGTTGATTGAGCCTGTTGTGGTTCGCTGGCAGCCTGTGCAGACAGCAGTGGAATCGGACAGTGGGGAAGAGCAGGGATCAGCCAGGGAGTCTGGAGCGGACTCGAACGAGGGTCCTGCGTCCAATGCAGAGGTGGGGTGCTGCCTCTGGAGCCTTTGCAATCTGGCAGCAGCGAGGCAGAGGACCCAGGGGAGCCTATTCCCAGTGCGCATGTGCACAGAGCTGCTAGAAGGCAAGAGCAGCTGAAACAAAAGGGGAGACTTGGGATGAAGGCTGGGAGGTGACTGCCCCTCCCATAAGGTATAAAGGACAGGCAAAGATGATGAAACCTTTGCAGGAAGCAAAGTCATTCGTTCGATTCAGATTCATTCTTGAAGCTGTTTGTACTTGGGTTTTTTTTTCTCTAGTTCATTGGACACTTCTGTTATTGGCAGCACTTCACAGGGAAGAAAGGTGGGTGCTTATCTCGAGGGACTGTGAGATTTGTTACTGGCTGGGAATGAAAATAATTCCCAGCGTTGCAATAAAACAAGACTTGTTTTTAAAATAAGCGTGTGCATAATTACGGTCTCAGAAGCCTTTGTCAGAACAGAGCCTTCCATCCTTCTAAAGTCAGTAAAATGAGGACCCAGATTGTTGAGGACAATATGCTGACTCTGTAAACCGTTCAATGCTGTAAAGCACTATGAAGTGGTATATAAATCTAAGTGCTTATGCCATTGCTATATTTATAGACAGAAAATACCAATAAAAATGAATTAGTTAACAGGAACTGCAGAGCTAAGTTGAATGTACTTCCTCACAGGACCAAAACTGACAGCACAATGACGTCCCTTCTACATTTACCTGTGCCTGTTCCTTTTTCCCAGTTCATCTTCGGATACAGGGTCAATATCGGGCAGTGGAATTATATAGCCACTGTCTGCACTGAGTCTTTGTTCATCGAATCCACTCTCCCTGTCCTTCAGTTTGTCCTCATTCTTGTAAGTGACACCAATATATGGATTGTCGCAGTCCACTCTCATGCGTGTGACGGCAGGATGGTCGCTCTTTAAGAAGTCCAAGTGAATTCTATCATAACTCTGAGGGGGAAAAGTTGAAAAAAGTTGCTTAGAAGTCCAGAACATTCATCCTTATATTGTCCTGTAGCTTTATCAGCCTTCCTTCCAGAGGTAGGTATTCAGCAGGTTCTGACCAGTTCTGGAGAACCGGTAGCGGACATTTTCAGTAGTTCGGAGAACCAGCAAATCCCACCTCTGACTGGCCCCGCCCCCATCTATTCTCTGCCTCCCGAGTCCCAGCTGGTTGGCTGGGTCTTCTTTCATTGCCCTGCACAGGAGAACGGAGCTGGAAAGAGGTTAGTGGGGTGGGGAGGGAACAGGGAATTTGCAATAACCTTCCCCCAGGAGTGGGGAGGGAATGGGGATTTTGCAGTATGCTTCCCCTGCCATGTCCACCAAGCCACACCCACAGAACCGCTAGTAAAAAAAAATTGAATCCCACCACGGCTTCTTTCTCTGTAAAATGTAATGTATGCTGCAATTTCATTTTGCCATTCAAGGATCATGCTTCACACGTCGAGTGTTTTTAAAGAATTAAATAATTCCAGAAATGAGCAACATTTTTTTTTTATGAGAACAATGGTTGTGTTAACCGAAGCCCTGCAGCACAAATGGCTGTGATGGCCCTGCATAAATGGCCAGATAGCAGGGTAGTAGCAACAACTTTTTCTTTTATATATATATACTTTGCCATACATACCAAAGATGTCGTCAAACCCATTAACATTTCTATTATTGGTACAATATTTACATTTTGCTTCAAATCCTCCTAGCTGATTTTATTTCGATCTTCCCCTCTTTTTTGCAGCTACATATAATAATTGTTCCAAGTTTTGTAATATTCTGAATCCCCCTAATTTTTCATTTCTAAACTTAGTCTATCAGCTTCTACACACGCCATAATTTTCCTTATTATCTCTCCTTTTGGTAGTATATTTTGATTTTTCCAATACTCTGTGTAAACCATTCTTGCTGCAGTCAATAGGTGTATTATTAAATATGTTGTACCTTTACTGGGGCCTTCTGTCATTATTCCCAACAGGAATAATTCTGGCTTAAATTGAATGTGTTCTCCCACCATATTCTCTACCCATGCCTGTATCAATTGTCTTGTGTGGTTACATGTCCGCCACATGTGGTAGAATGTACCTGATCAATCCTTGCACTTCCAGCATTTTGGTGATAACTTTTTTGTACATTTTAGCGAGCCTTGCTGGGGGAAGATGCCACTTGCAACAACTTTTTCTCATATTGTCTAGAACTTAATTAGAGATCAAATATGGCTCAATTGACTTGGAAACCTGAAGTATTAAAACTAAAATTATAGTCCAGAATGACAATAAGGAACTAAACTAATCTATTAATTTCAACAGCTTTTCCAGGATCTGTTGTGTGATGGATCATCTGTCTTTTAGAAGTGGCACAAGCTAGACAATCCTCTATGAAGGGGGTCCTAAAATCATGTATGTTGCCCATCCAACAATAACATTTGTCAGGTTTGTCCCAGGCATCCCAACTTTTTAATCTCCATATTGCCATCATTCTCTAGAATGTGATTTTAAAACCCATAATTCAGCCCAGCGATCATAAAGAAACATATTTTTTAAAATGGTTGTGATTCATTATTGGAATGTATTTCTATGCAACAACTACAGTAGTATTCAGCCAGTAGATGGCAGTATTTACAAGTTTGGATCCATATAAGTGGAGTTTTCTGTTTCCTGTCACAGTTAAATAGTTGAGCAGTAAAGCGCATGGTGACTATACTGTTTGTTTGCTCTGTGTGGTGCTTTATATAAACAGAACTTCTAACAAAAATCCTAAAAGCAACATCCATTTTCTGAAAAGGCTAACCTTCTTGTATTCACCAGGCAGCAGACTCTCAACTATTTCACTCAAGTGGTAAAAAGAAGGTCTCTTTTCAGGTTCACTATTCCAGCATTTCATCATGATGTCATACCTGGGAACCAGATAGAAGAAAATACGTGTGATTGGGAAAGTCCATAAGTAAATTGTTGACAAGATATAAGGCTGATAAAAAAGGGGAGGAAAGCCACTCATGGTAGACCTCTCAGCTAATGACAAATGTGCACCTCAATAAAACCAACTTTGAATCAGCTATCAACTTTCATTGTCAGTAGACATTATATACCCATGATGGCTAACCTATGGCATGTGTGCCGAAAGTGGCATGCAGAGCCATCTCTGCCGGCACACGAGCCATCAGCCCAGCTCAGTTCCATTGCGCATGCGTGCGCCTCCCACCAGCCAGCTGATTTTTTGGTATCTGCCACGCATGCGTGGGGGGTGGGGTGCATGCAGGAGATGCGCATGCATGCACAGGAGCGGGGGAGCATGAGGGGATAATGTATGCATGCGCATGGGGCAAGGAGAGCATGGGGGTCATGTGCGCATGCACAGGAGGGCGAGGGAGCACACGTGCATTGCATTATGGGTGCAGGCATGCGTGTGTGTGCCCTTTCGGCACGTGACAACAAAGAGGTTAGCCATCACTGTTATATACCATTTATACTTTTAAGTATCCCAGAAAATTCATGATTATTTCTTAATTTGTTACCTAATTGTTTTAATCAAACAGCATCTTTTTCTTAAGGCGCAACACTGGCTTTTTTTTAGGAGAAGCAATATTGCAGGAGGCAGGCCAACCAATAGCTAGAGCTCTGGGGCAAATTTCAGAGTTCAGCCTGGAAGCAATTTGGACTGAATGCTGAAAGGACACCAAGCTGAAAAAGTTTAATCCTATTACATGCCGGCAGAGAAAGAAGATGCGAGTGAATACATACACCTCAGAGGTAGCATGGTCTGGTTTTGTCATCCGATAGCCACTTTTTATTTTATTATAGAAGGTGGAGTCAACCATCATGCCAGGGTATGGGGTCCCACCTGCAGAACCAGAGTTGAAAGTTGACATCACGTTTTCTGGCTCAAGAAGCAACACCAACAATCTATCTTTTCAATCTTACAAAGCTGTATAAAATTTGTTTGATTCAACGTACGTCAAAAATAAGAGTCCAAGAATTTACACACATGCACATTTTAGACAGCAGGTAAATCAAGATGAAGTAATGATCTGGTCACATCCTTCAAGCATAACTTCAACAACTGCAAGACTTCTAAACAAGCTACGTTGCCTTCATAAACATGTACTTTCAGTGGTTGGGATAGCAATAGCAACAGATTTATATACCACTTCACAGCCCTCAGCCCTCAGTTTACAGCGTCAGCCTCTTGCCTCCAACAATCTTAAAACCTTATTTTACCAATCTTGGAAGGATGGAAGGCTGAAAGGCTGAGTCAATCTTGAGCTGGTCAAAATTGAACAACTGAAGTGAGCAGTGAGTTAGCCTGCAGTACTGCATTCTAACCACTACGCCACCTAATCAGTCTAGGTCACAAGTGTCAAACTTGCAGCATCACGTTACTGTCATGTGACGTCTCATGACATTTCTCCTGTTTGCAGAGCTGGGGTGGGCATGGCCTGTGCATGACGCATCCGGCCCGCAGGACACCAGTTTCTAACCGCTGGTCTACATGGAGATTCAGTAGACTGGGTATCATCACTCTAAATATTTTGCAGTCTATAATATACATATGCATATGCATATGCATATGCATATGCATATACATATACATATACATATGCATATGCATACGCATACGCATACGCATACGCATACACATACATACATACATACATACATATATATATATATATATATATATATATATGTATGGTGTTCGGCTTGGTTCGGTATTTTCCCACGTCATTGTAGTTCTTTTAAAGTTGTAGCAACGTTTCAGCAGAATCTCATCTGCCATCATCAGGCTTCTGTATTGTGTCCGTCTGTGAGTCAGACTTTTACAGTGGTTTCAGATTTGAATTTGGGGCAGCCTATTGCTGTGCCAGAATGGTTTTTCTTCATCCTGATTGGTTGGGAGTCTTGGTCTGTGTTTATTGGTCTCGGAGTTTGCTGTGTTCTGCTTGATTGGTGTCTCTAATATCTTCTGTCTGTTTTTTGGCTCTTTTTGTATCTTGATTGGCTGGCAGCATTGTGTTGCTTTAATGGAGGTCTTTAGTGCAGCTTGGCTTCGGGTAAATGGACGGCTATCATTAGTTAGGAAGCTGGGTTTCATCTGGGTGCCTGGTTGGGATGTGTTTGAGCTGGAGGTATCAGGGGATCTGTTTGTGCCCAGGTGTTTGCCTGGCTTGTGGTGTGGAGATTTTTGTTTGTGAGTGCAGGCTTCCAAATGATTGACAGCCTGGTGGAATCATCTCTTCTATTCATGCTTTCTGGTCTTTTTTCAATCTCTATGGCTTCTCTGATGATTCTGTGATTAGGGTTTTCTATAGTGGCCAGGGTTTTGGTGCCATTGAAGTTGATGCTATGACCTGTGGCTTCCATGTGTTGGACTAGTGAGGAAGTGTGTTCCAGCTTTTTGACTGCATTTTTGTGTTCATCCAGCGGGTGCTTATTCTTCTATTGGTCTGTCCAATGTATGTGGCGGGCATGATGCACAGGGACTTCGTATATGCCTTGGTTTTCCAGGTCAATTTTATCTTTGGGGTTGCTAAGGATGGCTGCTATTTTTCTGTCTGTTTTGAAGGCAGTCCTGATGTGATGTCTGTGTAGTACCTTACTAATTTTGTCTGTAGTACCTCTTATGTAGGGCAGGACAGCTGTTCCATAGGTCTGTTCATCTTCTGGGTCTCTATTATGTTTCAGTGTGTTTTTGTGGATCAAGCTGGTGATTTTGCTTTTGTGGAAGCCGTTAGCTGTCAGTACTTTAGTCAGGGTGCATAGTTCAGTCTTAATGTGTGTCTTGTCTGCCAGGCGTTTGGTTCTGGTAATTAGTGTTTTAGCCACGGAGTTTATCTGTGCTGGGTGGTGGTGGGATTGGGCGTTGAGGTAGCGGTTGGTGTGGGTTTTCTTCTGGTATATGGTGTGTCCTAGTGTGCCATCTGTTTTTTTGTAGATTAGTACATCTAGGAATGGTAGTTGTTTGTTTGTTTCTGTTTCCATGGTGAACTTGATTTTGGGGTGTGCGCTGTTTAGGTGTGTTAGGAAATTGTTTAGGTTTTCTTGTCCATGGGGCCAAATCACGAATGTGTCATCGATGTATCTTAACCATAGTTTGGGTTTGAGGATGGCATTGGCCAGGGCTCTGGATTCGAATTCTTCCATGAACAGGTTTGCAATGACAGGTGACAGTGGTGATCCCATGGGAGCTCCTTCTATTTGTTTGTATCTTTGTCCTTTGTATATGAAATATGTGTTGGTTAAGCAGTGTTCTGTTAGTTCCATGAGGTGTTTAGCTGGTTGGTATTTATTTTTGATGATTTCAAGGGTCTCTTTTATTGGGACTTGAGTGAATAGTGAAACCACGTCAAAACTTACAAGCAGATCTTCTTGCTCCACGTGTAGATCTTTGATCATTTCCAAGAAGTGGTATGAGTTTTTACATGAGAAGCTGCTGTTTCAGCATGGGGCTGTAGCTCTTTTGCTAGGTGTTTAGCTAGGTTTTGTAGTGGTGCTCCTCTGGAGCTGACTATGGGTCTGAGAGGTATGCCTTCTTTGTGTATTTTTGGGAGGCCGTATAGTTTGGGGCATCTGGAAGATTTCTCTCTGGGTATGATCGCGTGTTGGATCTCTTTGCTTATGTGGCTGGTTATAATTTTCTTCTTGGTTAATTTTTCCAGATATGTGGTTGGGTCTGTGTTTATGGGTTTGTATGTGGAGTCTTGGAGTAGGTCTGTCAATTTTGTTTCGTAGTCTTTTCTGTCCATTACTACAGTGGCATTCCCTTTGTCTGCTGGGAGGATGATTATGCTGCTATCTCTTTTCAGGGTTTGTAGTGCTTTGATTTCATTTTTCTGTAAGTTGCTTTTTGGTGGTTTGCTTGTGCATAAGATGTTGGTAACTTGGTGTCTTATTTTATCAGCTTCATCTGTATTTAATTTAGTTAGGCTGGATTCTACTGCACATATGATGGATTCTGTGGGGATTTTTTGGGGTGCTATAGCATAATTGAATCCTTTGGTTAGGACATCTGTTTCTGTTTTGGTGAGTTCTCTGTTGGAAACGTTGTGCACTAATTGTTTCAGGTGTTGTTGTGAGTTGTTGGGGGTTTTCTTGTCATGTTCTAATTTCTTTAGTTTTTCAATAATTTTTCTTGTTTGTAAATGCCTTCAGAATCAGCTCTCCAAGTTGTAAGTTGTTTTATCTTGTCCCAAAGTAGAGGGTGGATTTTGCTGCTCAGTTCCAGGTGTAGTGCTAGCAAATCTTTGTTTAACTGATCTAATCGGAATCTCTTATTGTGGAGCTCGTTCCTTAGTAAAGCCATTTCAGTTCTTTTCAGGATACGTTTAGTGGCTGCTGTGCTTTGATGAAATGTTAATTTGAAGCAGGTTGGTGTAGTATTGTTGTCTCTGCAGCTGCGTAGGGAATTGGAGGTCACATAGTATTCCTGCTCTTTTAATTTCCAGTTCTCGTAGGTTTTGATCTGGCTGTTTATTTCCTCCCGTAGAGGTTTGATATTTGTTTTCTTAAGTTTTCGCGGGTACTTACATGTATGGTGTTCGGCTTGGTTCGGGTATTTTCCCACGTCATTGTAGTTCTTTTAAAGTTGTAGCAACGTTTCAGCAGAATCTCATCTGCCATCATCAGGCTTCTGTATTGTGTCCGTCTGTGAGTCAGACTTTTACAGTGGTTTCAGATTTGAATTTGGGGCAGCCTATTGCTGTGCCAGAATGGTTTTTTCTTCATCCTGATTGGTTGGGAGTCTTGGTCTGTGTTTATTGGTCTCGGAGTTTGCTGTGTTCTGCTTGATTGGTGTCTCTAATATCTTCTGTCTGTTTTTTGGCTCTTTTTGTATCTTGATTGGCTGGCAAATCTCCACACCACAAGCCAGGCAAACACCTGGGCACAAACAGATCCCCCCTGATACCTCCAGCTCAAACACATCCCAACCAGGCACCCAGATGAAACCCAGCTTCCTAACTAATGATAGCCGTCCATTTACCCGAAGCCAAGCTGCACTAAAGACCTCCATTAAAGCAACACAATGCTGCCAGCCAATCAAGATACAAAAAGAGCCAAAAAACAGACAGAAGATATTAGAGACACCAATCAAGCAGAACACAGCAAACTCCGAGACCAATAAACACAGACCAAGACTCCCAACCAATCAGGATGAAGAAAAACCATTCTGGCACAGCAATAGGCTGCCCCAAATTCAAATCTGAAACCACTGTAAAAGTCTGACTCACAGACGGACACAATACAGAAGCCTGATGATGGCAGATGAGATTCTGCTGAAACGTTGCTACAACTTTAAAAGAACTACAATGACGTGGGAAAATACCCGAACCAAGCCGAACACCATACATGTAAGTACCGCGAAAACTTAAGAAAACAAATATCAAACCTCTACGGGAGGAAATAAACAGCCAGATCAAAACCTACGAGAAACTGGAAATTAAAAGAGCAGGAATACTATGTGACCTCCAATTCCTACGCAGCTGCAGAGACAACAATACTACACCAACCTGCTTCAAATTAACATTTCATCAAAGCACAGCAGCCACTAAACGTATCCTGAAAAGAACTGAAATGGCTTTACTAAGGAACGAGCTCCACAATAAGAGATTCCGATTAGATCAGTTAAACAAAGATTTGCTAGCACTACACCTGGAACTGAGCAGCAAAATCCACCCTCTACTTTGGGACAAGATAAAACAACTTACAACTTGGAGAGCTGATTCTGAAGGCATTTACAAACAAGAAAAATTATTGAAAAAACTAAAGAAATTAGAACATGACAAGAAAACCCCCAACAACTCACAACAACACCTGAAACAATTAGTGCACAGCGTTTCCAACAGAGAACTCACCAAAACAGAAACAGATGTCCTAACCAAAGGATTCAATTATGCTATAGCACCCCAAAAAATCCCCACAGAATCCATCATATGTGCAGTAGAATCCAGCCTAACTAAATTAAATACAGATGAAGCTGATAAAATAAGACACCAAGTTACCAACATCTTATGCACAAGCAAACCACCAAAAAGCAACTTACAGAAAAATGAAATCAAAGCACTACAAACCCTGAAAAGAGATAGCAGCATAATCATCCTCCCAGCAGACAAAGGGAATGCCACTGTAGTAATGGACAGAAAAGACTACGAAACAAAATTGACAGACCTACTCCAAGACTCCACATACAAACCCATAAACACAGACCCAACCACATATCTGGAAAAATTAACCAAGAAGAAAATTATAACCAGCCACATAAGCAAAGAGATCCAACACGCGATCATACCCAGAGAGAAATCTTCCAGATGCCCCAAACTATACGGCCTCCCAAAAATACACAAAGAAGGCATACCTCTCAGACCCATAGTCAGCTCCAGAGGAGCACCACTACAAAACCTAGCTAAACACCTAGCAAAAGAGCTACAGCCCCATGCTGAAACAGCAGCTTCTCATGTAAAAACTCATACCACTTCTTGGAAATGATCAAAGATCTACACGTGGAGCAAGAAGATCTGCTTGTAAGTTTTGGCGTGGTTTCACTATTCACTCAAGTCCCAATAAAAGAGACCCTTGAAATCATCAAAAATAAATACCAACCAGCTAAACACCTCATGGAACTAACAGAACACTGCTTAACCAACACATATTTCATATACAAAGGACAAAGATACAAACAAATAGAAGGAGCTCCCATGGGATCACCACTGTCACCTGTCATTGCAAACCTGTTCATGGAAGAATTCGAATCCAGAGCCCTGGCCAATGCCATCCTCAAACCCAAACTATGGTTAAGATACATCGATGACACATTCGTGATTTGGCCCCATGGACAAGAAAACCTAAACAATTTCCTAACACACCTAAACAGCGCACACCCCAAAATCAAGTTCACCATGGAAACAGAAACAAACAAACAACTACCATTCCTAGATGTACTAATCTACAAAAAAACAGATGGCACACTAGGACACACCATATACCAGAAGAAAACCCACACCAACCGCTACCTCAACGCCCAATCCCACCACCACCCAGCACAGATAAACTCCGTGGCTAAAACACTAATTACCAGAACCAACGCCTGGCAGACAAGACACACATTAAGACTGAACTATGCACCCTGACTAAAGTACTGACAGCTAACGGCTTCCACAAAAGCAAAATCACCAGCTTGATCCACAAAAACACACTGAAACATAATAGAGACCCAGAAGATGAACAGACCTATGGAACAGCTGTCCTGCCCTACATAAGAGGTACTACAGACAAAATTAGTAAGGTACTACACAGACATCACATCAGGACTGCCTTCAAAACAGACAGAAAAATAGCAGCCATCCTTAGCAACCCCAAAGATAAAATTGACCTGGAAAACCAAGGCATATACGAAGTCCCCTGTGCATCATGCCCGGCCACATACATTGGACAGACCAATAGAAGAATAAGCACCCGCCTGGATGAACACAAAAATGCAGTCAAAAAGCTGGAACACACTTCCTCACTAGTCCAACACATGGAAGCCACAGGTCATAGCATCAACTTCAATGGCACCAAAACCCTGGCCACTATAGAAAACCCTAATCACAGAATCATCAGAGAAGCCATAGAGATTGAAAAAAGACCAGAAAGCATGAATAGAAGAGATGATTCCACCAGGCTGTCAATCATTTGGAAGCCTGCACTCACAAACAAAAAATCTCCACACCACAAGCCAGGCAAACACCTGGGCACAAACAGATCCCCCTGATACCTCCAGCTCAAACACATCCCAACCAGGCACCCAGATGAAACCCAGCTTCCTAACTAATGATAGCCGTCCATTTACCCGAAGCCAAGCTGCACTAAAGACCTCCATTAAAGCAACACAATGCTGCCAGCCAATCAAGATACAAAAAGAGCCAAAAAACAGACAGAAGATATTAGAGACACCAATCAAGCAGAACACAGCAAACTCCGAGACCAATAAACACAGACCAAGACTCCCAACCAATCAGGATGAAGAAAAAACCATTCTGGCACAGCAATAGGCTGCCCCAAATTCAAATCTGAAACCACTGTAAAAGTCTGACTCACAGACGGACACAATACAGAAGCCTGATGATGGCAGATGAGATTCTGCTGAAAGCGTTGCTACAACTTTAAAAGAACTACAATGGCGTGGGAAAATACCCGAACCAAGCCGAACACCATACATGTAAGTACCATGAAAACTTAAGAAAACATATATATATATATATATATATATATATATATATATATATATATATATATATATATATATATATATATTCTTAAGTTTTAAGTGGTACTTACATGTATGCTATTCAGCTTTGTTTGGGTATTTTCCCACGTCATTATAGTTGTGCTTTTAAAGTTGTAGCAATGGTTTCAGCAGAATCTCATCTGCCATCATCAGGCTTCTGTATTGTGTTTGTCTGTCAGACTTTCACAGCCGTTTCAGTTTTAAATTTGGGGCTAGTCAAATTCGTGCAGTGCCAGCACGAAGCCGAAAGCACCAGCCTGAGGATGGCGAGTGGGACCTCACCGAAACGTCGCCAAGATACTCTTAAACTTACACGGGAAAAGACCCGAACACACCTAGACCTACATACCTGTACCCGTGAAAATCTACGAATATACATACATACATATATAGATATATAGATATATAGATATAGATATAGATATAGATGATATATAGATATAGATATAGATATAGATAAATAAATAAATAAATAAAAAATCTGGTTAAGGATGGACAATTGCAAAAAAAAATGGAAGATTTTTACAGATATCAAAATATATAGGAAAACATATGATTTATTATTGTAATCCAACAATAAACCTACTTCATTCTATGGCATAAAGCAAAACTGGAGTTATTGGTTTAGCATAATGTATGAATCCCTCTACTTATTTTATGGGTGGACCATATTTTTGTGGCCATCATTGCATTCAACATTGAGTCAGGGTATTGTGTTCTGCCGGCAGCCTGCGGAGCTGGCAGCCAAGTTGGACAGTGGGGAGGAACATGGGCCAGTCCAGGAGTCTGGGGAGGACTCGGATGAGGGTCCTGCGTCCAATACAGAAATGGGGCCAGGGCCATCTGGGAGTTATGTGCTAACTCCAGAGCCTCCATAATTTGACAGCAGCGAGGCAGAGGAACGGGGGAGCCTGTTTCCAGTGTGCGCATACGCAGAGCTGCCAGAAGGCAAGAACAGTTAAGACAAAAGGGGTGACTCGGGAGTAAGGCTTGGAGGTGATTGGCCCTCCCATAAGACATAAAGGAGGAGCAAAGGGACAGGAACCTTTGCAGGAAGCAACGTTGTTCATACTGATCAGTTTGAAACCTGAAACTCCGTGTTGAATTTGTGCTCCTTGTATAACTAATTGGAAATTTAGTCATTGGCAGCATTTCAAGGAAGATAAAGGTGTGTGCTTATCAGACTTATCCTGAAGGACTTTGGCAGACTTCCTTGGGACTATTTACAAACTGTTTGACACTCATTACGGGCTGTGAATGACTATAATCCCAGCTGTTGAAATAAAGAAAAAAGGGTTTTGGAACTAATGTGTGTTTGTTAGTGTCTCAATAAGCCTTGGTCAGAACACAGGGGATGATAGCAAGACTGAGAGCAAGAATGATGGTAGAGGCACACAACCATGCAGGCAGGACTGTATTTTGGGGGAAGCTTTTTGAAAAGGAATTGTTTAGCTTTAATCAAATGAAAGAAAGAGCAAAAAAAAAAACAATAGAAACTCTTTTATATCTTGGATATTGGGTTAATACGTCATAATAAAGATCAAGATTGCTATTTCAGTGGCAAAAAAAAATCCTACAGCAGAATCTCTTCCTATTTTCTGATCAACTACCTACATCAAACCATTTACAAAAGATATTCTGCTGGTGTCTTACTGACTTCCTGAAACAGATGTCTATGTATTATTTAAAAGAACACATGAATGCACAATTTATTTTAATTAAATAAGTTAAATTGACTATGACATATTGCCAACAAATATCCAAAACAGAATTATGGATTGGCTTTGGAGAACATGGAAATGAATATTATTTACAAAATTAACTTACTCAAATTCTAAATTCTAATTCATGTAATTTGTTATAAAATTTGGGAAATGAAAAAAATATCGGTTGCAACTTTTCAGCAACGTAGCTGTCCACAGTGCATACTTGCTAATATTATGTTATTTTTATTGTTGCCTGCTTGTACCAGAGGTTCATAGCAAATTAAACAAAAGTAATACCGCAACCATTTTAATTAACATGCCCCTAAACAAAAGTTTCAACCATAATATATTGCAGATGTCTAATTATATATTGGATTCAATGCTTTCATGCAGTAAAGCAATTAGTTTATTTACCAAGAGAAAATATTTCCCATAATAGAATGCCATAGGACCAGACATCACTTAATGTGGTATACAGGTTGTCAAAAATGCTTTCAGGGGCCATCCACTTCACTGGAAGAAAGGTCTGAAAAAAGCAAAGTTTAATTAGGAAATATGCAAGTGTTGTCATAAACGAAATATTCACTATCAGGGAGTCTTTAAGTATTGTGGCCCGGCGGCGGCGGCTAGCGAAGCTGGCAGTAGAGTCGAACAGTGAGGAGATTGGGGAGGAAACTGGGCCAGTCCTGGAGGCTGAGGAAGGCTCGGATGAGGGCTCTGCATCAGAGGCAGAGATAGGCCAGGGCGGGCTGGCAGTTATCAGCTGCCTTCGGAGTCGGACATCAGTGAGGCAGAAGAACAGCTGGAGCCTGTTCCCAGTGTGCGCATGTGCAGAGCTACCAGAAGAAGGGAACAGCTAAGGAACAAGGCTTGACTTGGGAGTAAGGCCACAGGTGGACAGTGAATGGCCCCTCCCATAGGGATTAAAAGAGGAGGGGGCTTTTGCAGGAAACAATTCGTTCATTGCAGCAGTGTGAAGATCTGTCTGTGCATCTCAGAGACTCTGTGCTGAGTCCTTCCTTGTCAGCCCTGCATTTGAAAATATTTACTTGGCAGCTCTCCAGGCTAGATAAGGTCTGTGCTCCTAATTAAGACCCTTGAAAAATTCTTTGCCAAGCCTTTGGCTGAAGGTGAATGCAAGAAATTCACCTTCGTTTAATAAAAGGGGTTTTGCCGGGACAAAAAAGTCTGCTTAGTGCTTTTTGGGGAAACCTAGGTCAATTCATAAGCCACAAGAATGTGGGAAGGTAGGTAGCAAAGAGACTAAAGTTGGCCATTTTTTCAGTGTTGTGGCTTGCTTTTCACCCACCCCATGTTACAACAACAGCAATACATACACTGCCTTTGGAGACATAGTTGGAATCATGCATGATGTCTCTTGCTAGTCCAAAGTCACAGATCTTCACAATTTTTCCTTGGGCTAAGAGGACATTTCGTGCTGCCAGATCACGGTGCACACACTGTAAAAAAAAGTACACTTTTTATAATATATACATATCATAGTATATAATATTTAGAATAACATCATGCCTTTGGTATACAGTGGTACCTTGGTACTCAACTGCTTTGAAACTCATCAGATTTGGTACTCAATGCATTTTAATGCGAAATGTTTGTCCCAGTACTCCTCCTTTGTTTGGTACTCAACACACAAGCTAGAACTTGTCGGTGTTGGCTTCCTTGTGACTCACTACATTATGGGGAAAAATTGTTTGGACCTCATTGTTTTTGGTACTCATCATGCCTCCCGAACTCAATTAACGATACCCAAAGGTGCTTTTTTCAAGAGGTAACTGGACTTTCTTGTTTTTCTTTGAAGACGTTTTGCTTCTCATCCAAGAAGCTTCTTCAACTCTGACTGGATTGGTGGGGAATGGAAGGATTTATATTCCTCACAGACAGCTGGTCATTTGCAGAAGAAAGTCCAGGTGCCTCTTGAAAAAGCACCTGTGGAACAACCGTGACCTGGATGATTAAGAATCTCCATTTAGCTATACCCTTTTGGATGAACATGCATTGAATGGTGTAGGAATGTGAATGGATTTCCAGAAAAACTACAGACTACCAGAACCATTTGTGCTTCAGTTTGAGATGCTGTTCTGACCCACGCCCTTTTCCAACAAATCAAACACAATCCAAAAGGAACAGAAACCTTGTAATGCTTTTACAAAATAATTAGCTTGATAAGCACAAGCCTTGCCAAACTGTGCGAGACTTGCCAAAAGATAACAAGCAAGAAATAATTTGCAATACAAGAATCTTCAAATACAAAGTCAGGATACTAGAATGTCTACGAGGCTGGAGTTTTCAAAACGTCTTTGCCTTCTGCAAAGTATGTTCCTTTCACAGCTGGCTTTTATCTTCTTGAAGGAGGGGCCATTATCTTGCAGCCTTACTCCCGAGTTGCCCGTGCTGTTGTAGCTGCTCTTTCCTATGAGCAATCCTGTGCACACGTGCACTTGGCACAGGCTCCTCGGGAACCTCCTCATCACTGCTGCCAGCCCCCACAATCTCCAAAGGTAGCAGTCCACTCCCTAATGGTCCTGGCCCCTCATCTGAGTCCTCGCTCTCCTCATCCGTCTACACCTGCTGCCGGCTAACCTCAACAGATGCAGACACTACTCAGGTGACCGTGAGAACAGATAAACTTCCAGTGGTCTCAACGACGCTCTAAAAGAACACAAATGACCAACTGTCTGCAAGGAATATAAATCCTTCCATTCCCCACCATCCAGTCAGAGTCGAAGAAACTTCTTGGATGAGAAGCGAAACGTCTTCAAGGAAAAATCAGAAACTAATATTCAAAAACATTTCAAAAACAAAGAAAGTCCAGTTGCCTCTTGAAAAAGCACCTTTGGGACAACTGTGACCTGGATGACTGAGAATCTCTATAGACAATTAATGATGAGTACCAAGGTACCACTGAGAGTACAGTACTTGGCTAATGCTAGTGAGCAACAATGCACGGATCTTACACATTTGAAATGTTAAAGGTGGGCACTTTAGAGGTGAATACTATTGAGAGTTTTTGCAGCAATTCAGAGCCAGAAAATAAACACAGATAGCTGATACTTCATTTAACATATTTATAAACACAAGTAGATTTTACAAACCAGTTGTAGATTTCTCCAACATGGAGCAAATTCAAACAGAAACATGTTGCAAGTTCAGAGCAGAGCTCCAGTCTTCAGCAAGCAAGCAAGTTAGTTTCATCTTCAATAGACAGACTCAGAGCTCAACATAGCTACAGAGTTGCAGAGCTTAATAATAGAGCCACGCCTAGGCTACTTTTAGTTTCAGTTTCCAGCCTAGGCTAATTCTAGTTTCAGTTTCCAAAACAGTCCTCATTGGCTGACTTAGTTGCTATGCCTATTCATTGGCTGACCTTGTTACCATGCTCTATTCCAGTTGATGAATATACTCTGACAAATACTCTCTTAGATGTCTTTTCCATCTTTCAAACGTGTCCCTTTAGTACAAAGATCATTGCAATGTAGTTTACTTAAGGGAAAGGAAGAGGAAGAATGAGTGCAGACACACCAAATCGAGAAGACTAAGCAAAAATTTGTTTCTGAGCCTGGCATGCACTTTTGGCACTGTCCCTCTCTTGACCACATGAAAATTTGAAGCTGCCTAGATCCTAACATAGAAACTGTGACTTATGCATAAGCTATGTAATGGCAAGCAGATCTATGGGATAAGTTGGGGGAAGAATTGCTGACAGGGATAAACTCCTACCACCCCACAGGGAGATCACTGTGAAGACTGTCCTTCTTGGGGTTCAACACTTAAAATCTGGTTGGCAGCAACTGTGAGAGGGATCTTGGAGACTTAGAGGACAACCAGCTAAATATGAGCCAGCTGTGTGTAGCAGCAGCAGCCAAAAAAGCTAATGCAATTCTAAGTTGCATTAACAGAGAGATACAATCGAGATCAAGTGAGATATTAATACCACTCTATAAAGCCTTAGTAAGACCACACCTAGAGTACTGCATCCAGTTTTACTCACCACGTTATAAAAAGACGCTAGAAAAAGTACAGAGAAGAACAACCAGGATGATTAGGGGACTGGAGACTAAGGCATATGAAGAACGGTTACAGGAACTGGACATGGCTAGTCTAGTGAAGAGAAGGAGCAGGGGAGACATGATAGCAGTCTTCCAATATTTGAGGGGCTGCCACAGAGAGGAAGGGGTCAAGCTATTTTTTAAAGCACCCGAAAGCCAAACAAAGAATAATGGATGGAAACTGAACAAGGAGAGTTTAACCTGGAGATAAGGAGAAACTTTCTGACAGTGAGAACAATCAACCCATGGAACAGAAGTTGCCCTTGGAA
This sequence comes from Notechis scutatus, assembly GCF_049901735.1. Lineage (NCBI taxonomy): Eukaryota > Metazoa > Chordata > Lepidosauria > Squamata > Elapidae > Notechis > Notechis scutatus. The sequence goes on from NC_142012.1 coordinate 59,963,898, forward strand.
GTTGTGGGAGCGCCATCACTTGAGACCTTCAAGAAGAGATTGGACTGCCATTTGTCAGAAATGATGTAGGTTCTCCTGCTTGGGCAGGGGGTTGGACTAGATGACCTATAAGGTCCCTTCCTATCTGTTATCTGTTATCTGTCTATTAAATTTAGAGAGAATCCCTTTCTCATCCCCATTCTTAAAACAGCTCAAGTGACTGATTTAAAGTGGGGGAAGTTGGGATTTGAAGCTAGTCTTTGTTGGAGGAGAACCAAGTAGTTTCTTTTCCTCCTCTCCCCCCCAACAATAATATTTATTTTTTTCAGAAAGCAATATGCCAATGTACAAATATACTTTTTTAAAAAAAAAAAACCGGAGCCTCTGTACTGTAGTGATAGATGTAGAGTCTTATCAGTTGTGTTTGGATTGTGTTTCTTCCTCATCATCCGATTTAGGTAACTTCCCTGTTATTATTACTCTGGCTAGGGAATGGTATTAGTGTAATTTTTTTGTTTTGTTTTGTTTTGTAGGACTTAGCAGTAAACTTTAGATAGAAATAGGAAGGGCTGGGCTGCTGGGGGGTTCGCAGGGGTTCAAGAGAGCCCCTAGCTAAGATTCTGGGCAGTTTGGAGAACCTCCAAATCCCACGTTTGGCTGGACCTGCCCACTCTGCTCCGCCCCTCCCAAGAGTCCCCACCTGGCCCATTTTGGATTCAGGTAAATGCAGGGGGCGCACGGAGGCTCGGGGAGGGTGAAAAATGGGCCTCCCAGAAGTTCAGGAAGGCCGGAAATCAGTCCGTTTCCAGCTTCCAAAGAGCCTCCAGAGCCCGGGGAGGCCATTTTCGCTCTCTCAGAGACTCGAGGAAAGCCTCCGGAGCCCGGGAAGGGCAAAAATGCCCCACCACCACCACCATGGTGCAAGAGGCCAACTAGGCCACGCCCCCCCCACCAGCAACCAAGCAGAGAACCCATTGCTAAAAAGTTTGAAGCCCACCCCTGGAAATATGTTATACTGGATTGATGGCAGGATTGGCTATTTATTTTATTGTCATTGTACCTCGTACAAGGAAATCAAACACCATCTTTAGTGCACATCATGACCATGAAAATAAACACAAACACACACATCCTTCACCCTCCACACATTGAACCGAAAATCCCCGACACCGTACCAACAGTGCACTCTACAGCAGAATTCAAAAGAGCGACTGACCTGGGATAGAAGCTGTTTTTCAGGCTATTTGTCCTTGTTTTTATTATTCTGTACTGATGGTAATAGTTCAAAAAAAGGGGGGGTTGAGTTTATTTGAGTTTATGTGTGATTGCCTTGGACTGGACAACTGTGTGGGAAAGTGTCACATCATCCATACAATATAAATAATCATTTTCTCACACACGTTCAGTTGATTGTTCCTGCTTAGATGCAAACCTTGTTTAAAATGAAGCCACCCTTCAGGCTTTGCCACTTACATTTTTGGAAGCCAGGAACTCCATTCCCCGAGCTACCTGGTAGGTGAAGCTCAGCAGATCCAGCAAACTGAGGCCTTCTGAATTGTCGTCAGACAGCAGATTCTTCCCGTCTAGTTTCATTGAGAGGAGGAAAAAGTGAAAAGAAATGTTTTCCGTTTTGTTCAATGTTAACTCCAGATGAATTAATCCATCAATCTCTTTCAGGCAGAAAGTCTGTAGAGATTCGCAGTCATCTAAGTCATGGTTGTCTCAAAGGTGTTTTTTTCAGGAGGCAAATGGACTTTCCTGTTTTTTTTCTTTCAAAGAAGTTTGTCTATCTTTCACACCGATAAATCTCCAAGTGGCCTCAACGACCGTCTAAAAGGATGCAAATGACCAGCTGTCTGCAAGGAATATAAATCCTTCCATTTTCCACTATCCTGTCAGAGCTGAAGAAGCTTCTTGGATGCAAAATGTCTTCGAAAGAAAAAAAAATAAACAAGAAAGCCCAGTTTGCCTCCTGAAAAAGCTTTGGGACAACCATGATCTGAATGAGTGAGAATCTCTACAGATTTTTAGCTTTACAATTTGGAATGAATGCCCATGGAACGGTGTAGGAGTAGGAATGGATTTCCAGAGGAAAAATTGCAGACTAGAGGAACCATTAGCATCACTCAGGTAACCCTGAAGACACGGATAAACCTTCAAGTGCTTCAATGACTCTCTAAAACAGGGGTCTTCAAACTAGACAGCTTTAAGACTTGTGGACTTCAACTTCCAGAATTCCTCCTCCAGTCACGTTAGCTCAGGAATTCTGGGAGTTGAAGTCCACACCTCTTAAACTTGCCAAGTTGGAAGACCCTTACTCTAAAAGGATGCAAATTACCAGCTGTCTGCACGGAATATAAATCCTTTCCTGCATAAAATTCTTATTCAAGGGCTAAATATTTATCATAGTTATTTCTTTAGATCGTCGTTTCCCTTTACCAAATCCAGCAACTTTCCCTCTGTTGTTCCACAACATGGAACTGAGAACTATATCTCCAAAACATTTCAACAAAACAAGCTACGTTTGTATCCATCAATAATAGAGAAGCTTTCTTTTTTTAAAAAAAAAATCTAAATACTAAATATAGTTTTATTTTTCCTTTAATTATAGACATTTTCTCCCTAGAAATTGCAGGATTAAAGGAGTACCACCTACATATTACAGGGTTTGTTGTTACTATATTCCCGTGTGGTTTAAATCCAAAGCCATCATTTAGAAATGGCGTGGAGTCATCCATTTGTTTTTGACATAAATCCATTTTCGCTTAGCTTTGCTAGGCTGGCTCGTGCTCTTTGGTAGTTGGGGTTACCCAAGACTTTCAAAGGATCAATGATTTTACAGCATGGCTCTTATTATGCTCAGAAAAATGACAGCTGCAAAAGGCCTAAAATATAATTATTTGGCTACTTGGTTGGTCATTAAAGCCTTGGTGGATGAGCCTCTGCCAATGCAGCTGGGTCTGAAAGAGAATGCAGTTCAAGAATCAGGACAGAGCAAATCTGTCCTGTAAATCATGGATCAGATTTCAGCGTAATCGGATGGTAAAAAGGGATGAGTTGGTCAAACAGCCCGTGACTAACCATCAATTTGGCATTCTGCAAATTTATTTCTGTTTAAAGTCAGTTAGCTTTTATGGATGAATCCTAATCTAAGGAGAAGCACAAACAAGTGGCTCAAAATCCAGCTAAATACAAACAGAAGAACAAAAGCATTTTGTTATTAGGAGCCTCTGTGGCACAATGGTTAGAGTGCAGTATTGCAAGCTACTTCTGCGGCCAGCTGCCTACAATTTGGCAGTTCAAATCCCACCAGACTCAAGGTTGACTCAGCCTTCCATCCTTCCGAGGTGGGTAAAATGAGGACCCAGATTGTTGGGGGCAATATGCTGACTCTATAAACTGCTTAGAGAGGGCTGTAAAGTATTATAAAGTGGTATATAAGTCTAAGTGCTATTGCTATTTGTGCCACCAATGACACTGGCTCTCATTAAACCTTGATCAGTTTTGGAGATAGAGGTAAATGGTAGCATTATGTGCCAGGTAAGAAGAGGATAAAGAAAAAATAGGAAATCTTTGACTCTAGAGGTCCTCCTGAATAACTATCTCATTTTGAATTATAAATAGTAACTTATGTTTTCACAACAAACTTAAGTAATCAACTGAATTATAGTTGATTAAGAAACAATATAATTGTCGTTGGCAGAAAGAAAAACCTCACTGGTATATTTTTTGCCTGTCCCCTGAAGTAGGAAATGTTAACACCTAATATGATTCTGCCTTTTGTTATATTCTTCAAGACACAAAAACTTTCTGATATTCTCAATATTTGGGAAGCTTATGAACCAACTGCTATGTAGCGTAGGATACTCCAATTGCTTTAACAGCTTTATTTTCCATTCTTCCTAGTGCACAAAACATCTACTAGTGTGCAACAACGCTGCAACTTTTGTTTTGAGCTATGTTAATGCTATTTGGATTTCTTATTATGCCAAAATGTTGCTTTAAGTAAAGGCTCCCTTGAATTGAGCTTCATTATGGGCGACTCTATGGAGGCATCTATGTTGCTTTTCTGGAAGCAGTATGGAAATTAGAGTAGAGTAGAGTAGAGTAGAGTAGAGTAGAGTAGAGTAGAGTAGAACAGAACAGAACAGAACAGAACAGAACAGAACAGAACAGAATCAGCTGGAAGGGACATTGACGGTTTTCTAGTTCAGCCGCTGCTCAAGCAGGAGAACCTATACAATCTCAGACAAGTGACTGTCCATACTATTCTTAAAAACATCCAGTGGTGGAGTGCCCACTATTTCTGGAGGCAAGTTGTTCCACTGATTAATTGTCCTTACTGTTAGGAAGTTTCTCCTTAATTCCAGATTGCTTCTCTCTTTTGATTAGTTTCCAACTATTGGAAATTAATCGCAATGTATTTTGCCACTGCTTTCTTCCATGATGTCTTTTTGACTTCTCAGACTAATCTATGCTCTGGAATTTCTCATCTCACTTCTAACCAGATCCAGATGCTTACTTTTAGAGAGTCACTTTAAATTACTTAGAAGCTGTCATCTGTGGCAGCAGAGATGATTTTACAGGAAGAATAAATACATTATGTTCTTTATGAAACAGTTATAATTCAGATTATAATCAATGAGATGCTGCTGTATACTTTCAGACTTTATATGACCTCTAAAACCAAGCTGAAATAATTGATATTTTAAGAAAATAGAACGCCAAAATGGCCATAAGAATTCACTCTTAGCTATCCTTCTACACGTATAGATAGCTGAACACAGAAAGAGACTGTTGCAATCAAGCATGAAACCCCCAAATCTGGAGACTTCCAGTTTGAGCTTCTTCGGCGACAGACTGAAACCTTGTCTCTGCGAGGCTTTGATCCCTGCTCGCCGCTGGAGAGCCCCCGAGCCGGCTGGTTTCGGGGCTAAGCCACCCCGTAGAGGTGGTGAAGAAGGGGGAGACTGCTTGCAGGGTCGAGAGAGCCGCATCTCTCCTCCCCAGCTGGCCATTACTCCCCTTTCCGAAGGCGATTGTAGTGGTGGTCAGAAATGGCCACCACAAAGAAGAACTCAACCAGAAAAGAATGTGCAGGAGGAAGATAAGAAGAGAAAGTTTTGGTTGACCAGGTCAAACAGCAAAAGCAACAAATAAGGTACCCTGGAATTGAAACTATTAAAAAAAAAACAATAACATTGTTCCCTAAGAAGATTTCTAAACTGCGAAGGAGAGAGAAAAGGGAAAGGATTTGGTTTTTTTCTCCTCTTCCTATATTGACAGCTAAGAGGCTTAAGCAAGAAATTGGAAAAAAAATCCACTTTGACATTAATAGGCATTTAATGCTGAAAATAAAAAGTCAAAGGGATAATAAAGATTTCTGGATAATCAAAAGCTTTTGAAAACAGGAAAGGAGAGAAAAAGAATAAAAAGGGCAGGATCTGGAAGGGAGGAGACTGCCTGGAATTAAAAAGAACTTACAGCAAAATCTCGACAAGACTTCCAAAAGATACATTCTAACTGAAATATTGCAACAAAAACCCTAGGAAGAGAAAGTGAAAAAGAAATAAGAAAATATAACTCGGGACTATCTGGATTACTTGATGATTTCTGGATTCTTGGTTATTGTTTTGAATGACTAAAATCAATCAGGTGGTTGTTTAAAACTGTTTAAAATGGCTCCACTTTTAGAAGAACTGAAAATGGAACTTAAAAAGTACAAAGAAGATGCACAAGAAGGGAGAGGTTCTTTTGGCTTCTGTATTTCAGTTTTTAGAAATGGAGATTTGGAACTATGAGAAACAACAAGAAATGCCTGTAGAACAGGAAGATTGCAACAAAGAAGAAGCCATCTTTAATGAACAAGTAATCTTAGATGGGGAGGGGAAGGAAAGAGAGGAAAGAGAATGGAAAGTTTAAGATTGGGAAAAACAACTCCAAAAAAAAATAGAGTGAAAAATGTTGTGACTGAAAGGATCGATCCTGCTGTGAGTTTTGATTCTGATGACTCTGAGGATGAAAGGCTGGAGCCTGCTGAGAATTTGGAGTCTGAATTGTTAGAAGACACAGATGTGAGCCAGGGGGATGAGAGGTTATCACACAGACATTCTTCACCTGAACCCTCGACCTCATTCATGCCTGCAATTGAGCCACAAATGAGTCAGAAGAGTCGAGCAAAGAAGCTGACAGATCGTGGCTTGATGCCAGAACAAGAAGGAGGCTGAAACGTCAAGCTGTGGGAGACATCAGGCCAGACGTTGATTTAGGGAGATTGGACACGCCCATCTAGGTGGTTTACGGAGGCAAGCTCAGTTAGAAGGGAGAGGCGAGTCAGTAATTAGCATGTTGCCTCAAAGTGTATAAAAGAACACAGCTGTGTGGGGGAAGATTGTCAGGAACAAAGTGACTGATTACGTGCAGAGGTTTTCAGCAGAGGCTCAGGAGCTTTGAGAATTTGTGCCAGGACTGTTTTTGATAAACAGGGCGTGTGGAATATAATCTGTAGAACTCCTTTCTGTTGGATTTAAGTTTTGGAAGCGGCTGCTTTTGGTTTTGTGTTGTTTGAACTCTGAAGGGGAGCCACATTGAGGACAAAAATAAGTATAAAATCAGAAAGCAACAGAAGAGGGAAATGCAGAAGAGAGAATTAGAAGTAGAGAGACAAGGGGTAAAAAGGGGAGGGAGAAGATGAGAGGGAAGAAAGAAAGGAAGCAAAGGATGAAACAAAAATATAGAGAAACAGGGCCTATTTAGAGATAATGGGTGGAAATTTAATGGGAAAAGGGATTCTGCAAAGGCACATAAGATAGTATGGTTATATTAGAAATAGAAATAACTTTGAAAAAAATATGAAACAATGTATGATTAAAATGTTTGATAAAATAGCTATCGACTGAGTGGAATGCTTGTCAATAAATAATTGTAACAAAATGAATATTTAATGATTTACAAAACATATGTGAAGAGAAATAAGGGAAAATTAATTATGGAGATTATATGTGTCTTTAAGGAAGTATGATATTTAATTGAAAAGAAGTGTTAAAGATGTTAAGATTTTAATGATTATTAATGATAAAACTGAATTGAATGGAATGAGGGTTCATAATTACATATATTTATAATCTTTTTTTTTAAAAAAAAAAAGAATATAGTGTGTATTATAGTACCAAGCAGAATTACTGGAAGTTATGTATTGTGTATTATATGAAGGTCATAACCTTAAGATATATATTAAGTTTAAATAAGAGTTGAATGGATGTAATTAAAAGATATAAAGGTGTCATACTCCAATTAGTAACTACAGGAGAAAATTTGTTTAATGAGAAAAGATAATATGAAATTGAAACAGAACAGACAAAAGTATAAATATAATGATTTGAATTGAGATGAGATAATCAAAATAAAATTGAGAAAATTAAAAGAGGGAAAAACTATATAGAAAATGTAGAATAGTATAAGACATGGAACAGAACACAAAAGGAGCATGAAATTGAGTTTTGTGTCTGTATAAAGAAGTTCAACCGGGACCATGCTATTTTAAAAAATGATGTTTTACTTGTATTTTGTATGTGTGAAAACCCAAATAAAACTTTATTAAAAAAGAAAAAAGAAAAACCCCAAAAAACTAATAGCAATCACTTCTGCATGAGCTCAAGCATAAAAGAACTAAATGGTGCAGCTATTAGGGACAATATAAGACCAAATATCCCACAATACCATAAAAAACCATAAAATCTGTGGAACAGAGGCAGGGGTGGGATTCAATTTTTTTAACAACCAGTTCTGTGGGTGTGGCTTAGATGGTGCGCATGGCTTGGTGGTCATGAGACTGGGTGGACATGGATTGGTGGTAATGTGACTGGCTGGGCATGGCCAACTCAACATCACCATATTGAGGGCACGCATCCTCGACTGGCCTCTCGTGACTGTGGGTTCTGCACAGGTCGTAGTGCGTGAAAAGGGCTCATAAGTCACTTTTTTTCAGTGCCATTGTAACTTTAAATGGTCACTCCACACAAGCAAACTACACCAGCAAAGGAGGAAAAATAAACTGCAGAAGTTCCTGGACAGAAGTCTAGTCCTGCCAAGAATGTCATAAGGGTTAGCGGAGAGGCAGTTTCTGTAATAACACCAGAATGTTTCCTTCTGACTTTCTTACAGGATAGTCCAGTAATTTCTTCTAACAACGATTCACGAACCTGTAGAATGTTAACAACAGTTCCGCGAACGGAAATTTTAAACTGGTGATCCCACCCCTGAACAGAGGTGAAATGACCAGCGCCATACAAAATCCTTAACTTTTTCTCCTACAAGATTAGCAGCAACTTCAAATTATTTTGTTCAGGAAAAAAACAGTACGGAGAAAACTTAACCCTAATCTAATCTGATTCTTTGCAGAATAAAAATACTTGGTTATATATAGTATGCCATGACATATAAGTGGACTTACCTAATATGGATTTTTTCTTATATGAAGCAGGCCGATCGTACAAAGATCTTTGGATGTCAGAATATTTAGACCTGTCTTTTCTTTCTAACATGGGCACGTACTGAGTTGCCTCTGCTTGTTTCATATCCATATATTCACCGTTATTTTCAAAGGATAGGATGACATAGCTGGAATTAAAAGCACAGTAGCAATATAAAGAAATAGTGCACAAATTGAGATCTGAATATTTACTGTACTTGTTATACTTATATACTTATAAGAAAAATATATACATATTATAGATGTGGTGGCACAGTGGTTAGAATGCAGTATTGCAGGCTAATTCTACCGACTGCCAGCAGTTCGATTGTGATTGGCTCAAGGTTGGCTCACCCTTCTATCCTTCTGATTAGGTAAAATGAGGACCCAGATTGTTGGAATCAAGAGGCTGACTCTGTAAACCACTTAGAGAGGGCTGTAAAGCACTATGAAGTGGTATATAAGTCTAAGTGCTATTGCTATACTGATCTTTTATTTGTTGATTATGGAACAGAAGTTGGATATTGTAGATGTCACAATAAAATTTCAGCAATCTGTAGGCCATTCCCAAAATTACTCGTCAATGATTGTCTTGATTCATTGATTCTTTCAAATCTTAATCAATAAATCTACACTGCATTCCTTCATCCCATTAGAAACTTTTTTAACAACAACAACAACAACAAATGAAAGAAACACCATAAAGTTTCCACAATATTATTCATTACATGGAGCTGTATGTTTCCCCAGAAGGGGGCGATACCTTGGAAGTTAGTTGTAGCAACATACAATGCAGTGGTAAGGGTGGCTTGGTTAACACTCTATGAGCCTTCCCACCAAGTGAAGCAATGGAGCTCACCATACCACATTCCTGTTAGGATATAACTGGTTATCATGCTCCTGTCGGAATCTGATTCTGAGGGGGAGGCCAAGCAGCTGACAGGGAGTGGGAATGTGACTCTGTTTGCTGTGGACGAAACTGGGGAAGGGCACAGTCCAACTGGGCAGAGCAGGGAAGAGGTAGAGCAAGGGAGAGGGAATTCAGAGAAAGATCCAGGCTCATCCCCTCTTCATCCTAGGGTATGCAGGGAGGAATGGAGAAGGGAGCAATGTGAGTTGCGTGGCTTACAGGGGAGGAAAGGGCCCTGATTCCCTTCATTATATTAAATATTTTCATTGTGGCTTAGAAGTATAATGAAGGATTCATGATGAACCTGTTGTATAGATGCAGTGGTGCATTTCAAATTTTTTTACCAAAGGTTCGGTGGGTGTGGCTTGGTGAACACGCTTTGTGCACACACACACATTTCGCACGTACGCGCATACCAAATGCACACTTTGCGCAGGCGCAGAAGCGTTCCAACTCACCTCCTGCCCTCTCCCTGTCGCTTCAGTAGCTGCCGCGCAACAATCTGCTTGCCGCACAAAGCAGCTGCGCTTCAAAAGCAGGACATAAAGGTGAGTATGGGAGCCCAGGCAGGCAGGTGAGCCCAATAGCAGAGCAGTGGAGAGAACCGGTTTGGTCTCCGTTGCTCATCATCACTACCGGCTTGGCAGAACCTGTACAATACCACCACTGTATAGATGGACCTGGAATAGTTTCCACAGCCTCATGTCTCTCATATCTCAGTAAAAAGGTAAAAGATTCCCTGTTCAATCATGTCCAACTCTAAGGTTTCTTGGCTGAGGGAGCCAGGATTGTCCGAAGACAATATCCATAGTCATATGACCATCATGGAAGTGGTGGTATTCTACCAGCTTGGCCCCATTCTGCTGAGCCACTAGTGGGATGAGCAAACTGGTTCTCGCCCCCGCTCTGCTGTTGGGCCCACCTGCCAGCCCGGGCTCCCATATTCACCTTTACCTTCTGCTTTTGAAGTGCAACTGCTTTGCTGGCGGCAGCTGCTGAAGTGACCAGGAGAGTGCCGGCTTGCAGAAAGCGAGTTGGAACACCTCTGCGCCTGTGCAAAGTCCATGTTCGGTGTGCATGCGTATGCACGCAAAGTGTGTGCACACACACAAAGCATGCCCACCAAGCCACACCCACCAAACCGGTGGTAAAAGTTTCTGAATCCCACCACTGCATCATGGCTATATGCCAAAGGCGCACAGAACAAATTAATATTGTCCCTTTGGTTACTTTATAGCTAAAGCTCACCTTCTAGTGCTCTCATCTGCAGAGTTTATGCCAAAGATGTCCAGGTCCATTTTTGTTTTTTCGGGATGTCGACTCAGAAAGTTATCCCTATTTTTGTGGAGGTAGTTCACCAAATCTCCATAAAAACAATATTCTGTTATGATGTATATTGGACCTAATGAAGAAGAACAAAGCAGAACAATATTTAACGCCTCGAGGAAGTCATGTCTGGAAACTAATTGAAGATCACTGCGCACCCAAAAACAGTGATGCTTTCTCAGTGTCCAAACTTCAAGAAGCTCTTTGAATTCTTCTCCCGTCACAAAAGCAAATCAAACAAAAGTGATCTCCCAGAAATAAAAGCTGCCTTTTGAGACATACTCAGTGGTCATCAGACAACTTTCTACACCGAATTATACACATAAACCTCACATCCTTAAAGGTTGTCAGAAACCTGAAGGTCAAGAACTATGGATGATGACTAGCCATGTTCACAACAAACCTTCTGTACTCGAAAGTCCCTTGTAGCTTCTTTCTATGGCTAAAGAAGCTGTGTTTGGTTTGGTAGGTCTTAAATTATGCAATCCTGTTTGACAATAATTATAGAATAATTATGATTTAATGCTACCTCCTGAACTTGGTGCCTTCCAGCTGTGTTTGCCAGTGGAGGGAGTCAAAAAAAATTACCAGCAGTTCTGTGGATGTGGCTTGGTGGGTGTGGCAGGGAAAGGATACTGTAAAATCTCCATTCCTTCTCCACTCCTGGGGGAAGGATACTGCAAAATCCCCTTCCCTCCCCACACCACTAACCTGCTTTCCAGCTCCATTCTCCTGTGCAGGGCAACCAAAGAAGACCCAGCCGATCAGCTGAGAGTCAGGAGGCAGAGAATAGATGGGGTTGGCGGGGCCAGTCAGAGGTGGTATTTGCTGGTTCTCCGAACTACTCAAAATTTCCGCTACTGGTCTTCCAGAACCGGTCAGAACCTGCTGAATACCACCTCTGGTGCTTGCCATGCTGGCTGGTATTTCATGGAATTGTAATTTGAGCACATCTGGAGTTGTAGCACCAACAGCTCTTAAATAACGTTGTGTTGGGGAGACTTGTATAACAAATTGCAGCAAGTATCAAATAGAATGGCCAGCATTGGATCTGTTAACTTACGGGCCTACTCTTCTAAATACTAGCTCAATGAGAGCCACCGGGCCTGATGCTTCGAGGCATTTCTTTTTCCAACCAGAAAGATAGCGAAATTTACCTGATTTTGTACAAGCTCCTAAGAGGTTGACAATGTTCAAGTGTGGGCCAAGATGAGTCATTATCTTCAATTCAGACATGAGTGCCTGTTTTTCGCTGGATCTTGCAGTTGCTGGTGGGAAAATGTGGTGCACAGAGAATTAAGAGTGTTTTTCTAGAAATACAGAAGTAAGCAATCATGGTCACTGTTTCTTTTCCTTTTCTTTTTCTTTGTACATGTTTTCTTTGCAGTTTTTCCTTCAACAACCAACATTTTTTGTGGACAGTGTAATGACTCGGTTAACATATTTTTCACAAGGTGCTCACAGTAATAATACAATTTCATAGAAAATTCTTATCTTCCAACTTCTGACCTTAAATGTGCTCATTATAATTATAATATATTCTTTCATATAACAATATATATTTTACTATTTTCCCCAATTTATACTTATATTTTTTATTTTTCCTATTTGTTGGGGTTTTTTCTATATTTACCTCATTATCTTTAAACAATACTATTCTCTCTTTATGGTTTTTTTAATCACTTCTTCCAAAAATATACATAAACATCAATAACATACAGTATACTTATTAACCTCTATTAAGTCACTAATATTTTAATAATTATAAGTATCCCTCAGTATTCCACCACATTTTCAATATCTCAATTTTCTAGGTCACTGTTTCTTTATGAGTAGGAATCTTCTGGGAGAAAAATAATTTTCAAAAGAAGAGCTGCTAAGGAAAGCAAACTCCTTTCATTTTATTTGCTGATCCCTTAACTTGTTTAATAAATATAGCAGCAATATCTTTGGTACAGTGGACTTTTGTCTGAATTCTTCCCAATATAGATTGCTTTCTGAATCAGACCGTGGCCACTTCAAAATTATTATTTTTACACCACGTTGGTATCAGATCCAGACTGGATTGTCTCATCCTATCATTTGTTTGGAGGAAATGAATTGATTTACTGTGAATCCCAACAAAATCAGTATTTTTCTTTGAATTGCTACAATTCAGTGGTACTGGTAGGTAGTAATTTTGGGTGGTCTGCTTCCCACTGGCAGGAATGTACAAGACAGCTAATACACCCTGTTAGGGATAACATTGTTTACCCTAACTGGTTTGGGTAAAAAATAATAAATATGATATCATGGTTTGTTAGTTAAAGTGTGTGTAACTTTAACAGCAAGAATGTAATTAAGGGTGTGGTTGTAAAAGCACTATATAAGAAGCGAGGCAATAGCAGCTCTCTCTGGCTTACTGATCCCTAATTACTGGATGGATTGATGACTGCGTTCTTGCTGGAACGGGAGAGAAAAAGGAGTGTTGATTTTTCTCAACGGAGAGAAGATAAAGATTGGACTGATTTATTGTAAGTGAACTGACATTGGCTATTCAACACGGACTTTGCAAATAGAGTATCCCCGACAAGACTTGACTGAAATTGATATATGACTAATGGACCATTTATTTTGACTATGCTATAATTCTTAAATGGAATAAACAATATTTTTGATAGCACAAGCGTATCTGTATTTTTACTGCGTGTTAACTAGAAAACTTATCTCACACATTTACCTGTCTTCCTATCTGACTTCGCTGTACATTCTGTTTAGTTTGTTTTCCTTAACACCCGTTGGGGAATCCAGGCTTAACACACCCCGCTATTCCACAGGCTCAGTATCCTGTTTCTATCTTCCTCTTTTTAAAAAATTCTCTTCAGAACAGAGGAATGGTGGCATAGCAATCATTTGGGTGGTTTCTTGCAAATCGTCAAACAAATGTACATGCACAGATACAGACACACAAGACACACATCAGTGGTGGGTTTCCAATTTTTTTTCCTACTAGTTCTAAGAGTGTGCTTTGCACACACGTGCGTGCAGGGTTCAAAGTCTGCCCTCTGTATTAATGCTGGTGAGCTGTGCTGGTTTTTAGCTCAGCTGAGGGTGGCAAGATCAGCTGAGCTTAAAAAAACAAGGGAGTATAGGAGAGGTAACAGCGGGGGGCAGGTGGGTGGAGCCAACCAAAGGTGGTATTTCCCAGTTCTCCGAACTACTAAAAATGTCCGCTACTGGTAGGCCAGAACCGGTCTGAACCAGCTGAATACCACCTTTGGACAGGAGTGGGATTCAAAAATCCCAGCAAACTGGTTCACTGCCCGGTTGCTGGGTCGGCAGGGCCATGGTGGGTGCGGTATACTGGAACGTCCTGTTTCTGGCTTCCAGTGGGCCTCCAGAGCCAGGAGAGGCCATTTTTGCCCTCCTAAGAGTCCAGAAGCCTCCCCTGGGCCACTGGGAGGACAAAAACAGCCTCCCCTGGTCTCTGGAGGCCCTCTGGAAGCCAGAAGCAGGCCCGTATCCAGACTTCCAGAAGGCCTGTTTTCCCCCCTCCCAGAACCTCCGCACGGATCCTGCAGTTACCTCCATTGAAAATGGGCCGCTTGGACACTCCTGGGAGGGCAGGGCCAGCCAGTCAGTTGAAATACCAGTTCGGCAAACCAGTTGTAACTTTAACAACCGGTTCATCCGAACCAGTCCAAACCGGTAGAATCCCACCCCTGCTTCTAACACACATACCAGAAAGCACAGAGAAAGGCACAAACATTTTTTTTTCTTCTCTTGGGAGTTGCAAAGCATTTTTTTTCCCTCTGTATTTTGAGATGGGTAGAACCGAAGGCGATTCATGTGTCAGATTCAAATTACTTTTGGAAGAAGCATGCTGCTGGTATATAAGTATCCTGTGCTAATATTCACTGCTTATGCTTTATTTTAGTTGATATAGTATTAATAAATTATAGGTTGGAGTTCTTGAGGACCCATCTAGTTTGGATTAATGGTCACCAAACGTGATAGCAAAATAGTGCAGTAGTCCTCAACTTATAGCCATTCACTTAGTGGCCTTTTACAACGACTGCATGATTCACTTAAGAACTGCAGTAATTTACAGATTACAGATTGACAGAGTTGGAAGGGACCTTGTAGATCATCTAGCCCAACCCCCCGCCCAAGCAAGAGACCCTCATCATATCTGACAGATGGCAGTCCAGTCTCTTCTTGAAAGTCTCAAGTGATGGCACTCCCACAACTTCCGAAGGCAACTTCTGTTCCTTTGGTTGATTGTTCTCACTGTTCTCAGAAAATTTCTCCTTATTTCCAGGTTGAATCTCTCCTTGATCAGTTTCCATCCATTGTTCCTTGTCTGGCCTTCAGATGCTTTGGAAAATAGCTTGACCCCCTTCCTCTCTGTGGCAGCCCCTCAGATATTGGAAGACTGCTATCCTGTCTCCCCTGGTCCTTCTCTTTACTAGACTGGCCATGCCCAGTTCCTGTTACCGTTCTTCATATGTTTTAGTCTCTAGTCCCCTACATTACTTAACAAATGTGGTCGAAAAAGGTCATAAAATTGGGTGTAACTCAGTAAACAACTGCCTTGCTTAGAAAGACTGGTTCCCAATTGTCATTGTAAGTCAGGGCTTTCCCACATATAACTAGATTTTCTCTATTCTACCACTATGAGCAAAAGCTGGCGATTTTATTCAATCAGTCACTTTAAATATTAATTTTGTAGGAAATACCTTGAATTCATCCATTTTTTTCAAGCTCAAATGCTAAGATGATGACATTAACAAGATTTATCATCTTTTAATGATCCCATAATCCCTTTGCGGGGTGGAGTCTGGGCAACTGAATGGAGCTAGAAGAGTATTTGACTGGCCGGATGCCCTTCCTGTCACCAATGAGTTTTGTTCAGCAGATCATGCAGTATATTCGCTGTAAATGGAAAACATGCTTACGTTTCAACATTTTCACAGCTACTTTCATCACTGGCTGCGATCGGCTTAATCCGTAGGCTGTTCCTTCGACTACTTTCCCAAAAGCTCCCGAACCAAGGATTCGACCTAGAGAATAATACAGTTACTGAGAATAAACTTTGGATTCACCCGTTCAAAGTTACAACGGCACTGAAAAAAAGCGACTTGTGCCCGATTTTCACGGTTACAACCTTTGCAGCCTCCCCATGGTCAGATGAACGAAATACAGATGCTTGGCAACTGGTTCACACTTATGACCGTTTGCTGCATCCCAGGGATCATGAGGTTATCTTTTGCGACCTTCTGACCAGCAAGGTCAACGAGGAAGCCAGCTTTGCTTAACAAGCTGCTTACTAACTGCAGTGATTCACTTCACATTCGTGGCAAGAAAAGTCGTAAAATGGGGCAAAACTCACTTAGCAAATGTTTCACTTAGCAACATAATAGTTGGGCTCAATTGAGCGGGTTCAGAGGCATTTCTCAAGAAGGGTATTCCATTCCTCCACTCACAATAGAATTCCTGACGCCTCCAGGCTCGAAATTTTGGGCCTGGACAATCTGGAACTGTGCCGCTCGCGGTCCGATCTAAGCATAGTTCACACAATTGCCTGCTACAATGTCTTACCTGTCAACGACTTTTTCAGCTTCAACCACAATAACACACGGGCGAACAATAGATACAAACTCAAGGTAAACCGCTCCAAACTCGATAGCAGGAAATACGACTTCAGCAAGAGTGGTCAACACCTGGAATGCCCTACCCGACTCCGTTGTTACAGCCTCAACCCCTCACAGCTTCAACCTAAAACTGTCTACTGTGGACCTCACCCCATTCTTAGGATGTCCTTAAAGGGGGCGTCCATAAGCACACCAGCATGCCTACTATCCCTGTCTTATTGTCCCCGTTTATCTGTATTTATTTCCTTTGTTCTTGTTTATGTTCATACTTATACTTGTTATCTTGTACATGTTTGACAAACAAACAAACAAATAAATAAAATAAATTGTGGTCATAACTCAAGGACTACCAGTATTGGCTACTCCTGCCACCTTGGTGTCAAAACCATTTCTGGTATATAATTAATGGGAATAATACCTCTTGAGGTTTCCTATGAAAAACCCGAGACTCTTTTCATAAGCCTTTGTGTGATCCTTACCTAGCACTAGTCCATCTCTAGGGAATTCCCATCTCGAATCGTAGGGCAATTGCATAGGGTCCACATAGATGTACTCATGGCCATCAGGGCTGATAGACTCAATAACTCTCCATCTGATCTCATATCTGGGTTTCTGTGCAAAAAAGAAGACATGGAAGATCAGCTTCATCCCAACGCAGTAAATCGTCTAACATCAAAAACGCCATCAAAAAAGCACAACAAAGAATGTTCTTTCTGTGCCATCTCAGGAAGCTCAAACTGCCCAAAGAGCTGCTGATATTGTTCTACAAAGGAATGATTGAGTCTGTCATCTGCACCTCAATAACCGTCTGGTTTGGCTCTGCAACCCAACAAGACAGACACAGACTTCAGAGAGTAATTAGGACTGCAGAAAAAACAATTACTATCAACCTGCCTTCAATCAAGGACCTGTATACTGCACGAGTCAAAAAGAGGGCTGTGAAAATATCTACAGACCCATCACATCCTGGACACAAACGGTTTCAACTTCTACCCTCAAAACAACACTACAGAGCACTGCACACCAGAACAACTAGACACAAGGACAGTTTTTTCTAGTCATCACTCTGCTAAACAAATAATTCCCTCAACACTGTCAAACTATTTACTAAGGCTGTATTACTATTCTTCTTCTCATCCTTCCTAGTATCTATCTCTTCCCACTTATAATTATAACTGTGTTGCTTGTATCTTTACAATTCATATTGTTTTATTTGTTTCCCAGTATGATTTGGTTGCTTATTTAGTAACCTATGACTATCACTAACTGTTGTATCTTATGATTCTTGATGAATGTATTTTTTATGTACATTGAGAGCTTATGCATTGAAGACAAATTCCTTGTGTGTCCAATCACACTTGGCCAATAAAGAATTCTATTCTATTCTATTCTATTCTATTCTATTCTACTCTACTCTACTCTACTCTACTCTACTCTACTCTACTCTACTCTACTCTACTCTACTCTACTCCACTCCACTCCACTCCACTCCACTCCACTCCACTCCACTCCACTCCACTCCACTCCACTCCATCCACTTCTATTCTATCATGCAAAAAAAAATCTGGCTCTTCACCCACGTCTTTGATGAGAGAGAGAGAGAGAGGGAGCCTCCTCATATCTCTAAATTTGCCATCTTTTATCTTAACCTTTTACCTATGGTTGATTTAATTGTAAATTTGTTGATTGTTGTGAGCCATCCAGGGTCATTGGGAATTGGGTGGGTATATCAATTTTGTAAATTATTGCTAATATTAAGTCCTTCTCCAGGGCTGTGTCAGAGGTGCTAACGAAGGTGGATAGACTGCTGGACAGACAGTTTTTAGAGACATCTGGAGAAATTGTCAGTTCATTTATGCTCTGCTCTTATGCAAAAGAGTCCAGCCCCATAGCAGCTGGGGACTCTACCTGTCTTTAATCTCTACATTATGGAATTGAGACTATTTGTGCCAGCAAATAAATCTCCCTTTGGAGAGCTGTTTTGAATGCAAAGGGGGAAAAAATGCATCGTGAGCCTGTGTCAAATGCCCACTGTGGCCACGCCAACCATCGGACATGCACCTCCCACCCACCTCCAGCCCTCCAAGGTCAAACACAACCCTGATGCCGCCTTCAATGAAATCAAGTTTGACACCCCTGGTTTAGAGGGTGGATTTCTCCTTACCTGTTTCCATATGATTACCAAGACAATCAGGGCAATTATTACAATCACAAGGAGGACGAGGACAGCAGCAGCCACAGTGAGTTCCGATCTTAACGCTGTAAGGAGAAGCACATAGGATTCTTTCATTCCCTTTTTAAAGCAAAATAATTTTTCGGTCCCACTTTCGGGTGCAGTACCACTGGTGTTCACATAGTGTGATGACCCAGGGCATGGCACGAAGGCAACACAGTCATATAAGCAATAAGAGTCCCTTTATTATCTCCAACTTTGCCCCCAATGTCCAGGTTACCTTCTGGCTGGAGAAAAACTCTCCCAGGAACAGCCTTTGGCTGCAGAGAATCAAGTCCAAAACATGGTCAACACAAACTGTAACTTAAAGTCCAAACAAGCCAAAATGAGGTAATTAGTTTGGCAGGGCAGGAGCAAGAATTTCAGACTTGAAGGTATGGCAAAACTCACACAGTTGGGAAGACACCAGGAACACAGATAAGCCATGACAATACAAGATAAAGTCACGTTTGCTCCCAGCAGCCTGCCACATGCAGTCTGCCTTTCTTATCAACTGTCTTCCTAGCTGTGGCTAATGAAGGGAATCAGGGCCCTTTCCTCCCTCCTAAGCCATGCAACCCACGTTGCTCTCTTCTCCGTTCTTCCCTGTGTGCCCTAGGATGAAGAGGGGGTGGGCCTGGTTCTTCCTCTGAACTCCCTTTCCCTTGTTCTACCTCTTCCCTGCTCTGCCCAGCCAGACTTTGCCCTTCCCCAGCCTCCTCCACAGCCAACGGAACCACACTCTCATTCCCTGTCAGCTATATGGCTTCCTCCTTGGATTCAGACTCTGACAGGGGCATGACACATAGGAGTTAGGCAAACCTAATGAAGTAAACCTACAAAAGCTTGTGTAATCATCCTACAATAGAGATTGTATGCCAGCAAAAAAAAAAAAAAAAAATCCAAACTTTCCAAATTAAGCCCCTTAAAAATTCACTATATAGTTTCCTTCCCTTCCTCTGTCATCATTGTTTAAAAACAAAAACTAAGGAAATGTGTGGGAACAATCCAGATGCAATAACAGTGAAAACAAACCCCCTTTTGTCTAAGAGGTTTTATAAATTGTTCCTGTTCCTTTGACAGATACATTGCAAATAAAAAAAAATCCGCCACGTCTATGCAGGTAGTCCTCAACTTACAACAGTTCTTTTTGTGACCTTTCAAAGTTACAACAGCACTGAAAAAAGTTTTTTCACACTTATGATCATTACAAGTATCCCCACGGTCACGCGATTTACATTCGGATGCTTGATAACAGATTCATGTTTATGACTGTTACAGTTTTCCAGGGTCATTTAATCCGCTTTTGCGACCTTCTGACAAGCCAAGTCAATGGGGGAAGCCAAATTGGCTTAACAACCATGTTACTGATTGAACAACTGCAGTGATTCATTTAACAAATGATTCAAAGAAAGGTCATAAAATAGGGCAACACCCACTTAACCCATTTCTCACTTAGCATCATAAATTCTGGGCTCAATTGCTTAGTGTGCTATATTATAAAAGCTAGCCTACATTTACCTGTTTCAATGTATACTCATAAAATATTTCTCTGGTCTTTTAGAGTTGCCAACAGAAAGGGAGAGGGGAGCAGTGCAGTGGCTTGGAAATCAAAACTGCATTCCATAAATAGTTTTCAAAGATAGTAACTAGGTGACTGAAGTTTCTGCCAGGCAAAATTCTAACTGGAGAGTATGATTGATGACTCTTGGCTATGGATGTGTCTCATTGGAGAATATGAATTACGATACACACAGAGGGTGGAGGGAAAACCAGGGTCAAGGGTGATAATGAATTACATGCCTCAGAGTCGTCAGTGCCAGCATGTTAACTCCCAATAAATCCTTTTTAAGTTTGGGAAGTTTGGCTCGAGACTCATGACTTAAATAGGGGTAACTGCTGGAATCCTGACAGCATATTTATTTTCAATTATATGTGCTACACCAGGGGTGTCAAAATCATACCCCATGGGCCGGATGCATCACGTGCTGGCCCCACCCCTGCCCGGTTTGGTGAAGGGGGGGTTATATCCCGATACGTCACATGACACCGCCATGACGGTGTGAGTTTGACACCCCTGTGGTACACCAAATGGATCTTTTCTAGTTTTAGTTATATCTTCTGGAAATCTGAAGTTGTGGGGTTTTGGGGGTTGAGTAAGTACGTTGATCAAAGTTAACTTACTGGGAGCCACAAGCTTTAGTTCCCTTGTAACGGTACGAAGGTCATTCTTTGCCATACATCGAACGGCCATTATTTCTTCCACCTTCTGAAACGTCACCTGGCTAGCTACCATGTTCCTTTCATTGAGACTGGTCTCCACCGTGACATCAGAAATATTGTTGGTCAGGAGGGTCCATGAGGTGTCATTGTTGCATCTAGAAAGAAGCAGCTTTTTGATTGATCCCGCCAAAGAATCTTCTTTTACTAGTCAAACTATTTAGTGAATAGTTTTTCTTATTTTTTTTTTAATATATATATTTTTACTTTTTAACAACAAACAAACAACCACAAACATAAACACAAAACATAAAATCTTCTTTCCACTGTACAATGTGTTGGTTGATGCAAATCTTCTTGTGTACAGTATCAATAATCCTTTCCTTCTGAATACATTATTAAAATTCATATTACATAATTATGCATATTATATTATTATTAACAACTTATTGGATTTTACTTGTAAACTATATCATCCTTTTTGAGCAAATTTCAATTTGTTTGTTTTTAAATAGCTCAATTCATAATATCATTAATTTCATTATAATCCATTGTAACATATTACATTGTCTTATCTTTATTCTATCATATTTACGTTGTTTTACATCTTATTTCCCTACTTTCTTTTCTAACCATTGATAAAATAAATCCCAAATTTTATAATACTCTTTATCTTCTTGCCTCTAATTGCTAATGTCAATTGACTCATTTCTGCACATTCCATTATTTTCATAATCTTCTGTTGGTATTTTCCCACTTTACGTCCATCCGGACACATTGCCCAAGCAGTATCAACGTTTTCTTTGAACAACAGCCACTGATTTATACTACAAGCAATTTCAGGAGTTTTAGGAATCTCAGTTGTTATCCCTGATTCCAAAATATTTATTTGATAGATTTATAGCCTGCTTTTCACACAAAATTTAAACTTAGGAAATATTGTTAGGTGCAGTTTATAAGGTTGAGTTAATCTTGGACTATTATAGTAGCATTTGTTTTTTGAAAAGGCAATGGGAAAGCTATAAGATTTAATATTTAGATTTATTATTTAACTATGTATTCAATCATTTTGGATTTATTACTCTGTTTTTATTATTATTAAAAAAAAAATTAGTAGATAGAATGTACCAAGCAGAATCAGATTGAGTATTAGGTGTTATTTTAAATGTTAATCTAATTAATTTAGGGGAGGATAGAAAGGTATCATACTCTGAGTAGTGATTTCAGGAGAAATTCTTTTTCTTTTTATTATAAGGAATGAGATAGAGGATAATAAAGAATGGGCAAAGATACAGATATAATGATTTAAATTAAGATGGATTAAATAAGATAGAATTAAGAAGAGTGAAATGTGTGGAGAAGTTTTTATAGAAGATATAGAATGGTAAATAAAATAGGTAATGATATGTAAGATGAGCATGAATATAATTGAAGCCCATGTAAAGAGAGGTACCTGGAGCCAAGTTACTTTCCTAAAAGATTTTTATATGTTTGTTTGTTGTGTGTTTATGTTGTTGGAAGAATTAATAAAACCTTGTAAAAATACAGAATGAGAATAATGGTAACCAAGTCAGAAAGAAATAGATGAAATAATAATAGTGAAATTGAATAAGAGTAAAGAGAAGTAAAGAGAAATTGGATAAGTATTTTTATGCTCATATGGAAATGGCTTAAAATAGAATTATATTGTATAAAATAAGGTTTTATCTGACTTGTAAAACTTATAATGGAAAAAGGTTCAAGTATGTAATGGTTGATGATGATTTGTTTGTTTTTGAAATTAATAAAATTTGTTTTAAAAAAAAAGGTTGACTTAATCTTGGACTTTAAATTATGTACAATTCCAACACACAAGGGGTACCAGTTTCTATAAGGAGTAGAATAGAATAATAGAGTTGGAAGGGACCTTGGAGGTCTTCTAGTCCAACCCCTTGTTTAGGCAGGAAATCCTATAGCATTTCAGACAAATGGTTATGTAATGTCTTCTTAAAAACTTCTAATGTTGGAGCATTCCCAACTTCTGGAGGTAAGTTACTCCACTGATTAGTTGTTCAAACTGTCAGGAAATTTATCCTTAGTTCTAGGTTGCTTCTCTGCTTCGTTAGTGTCCATCTATTACTTCTTGTCCTGCCTTCAGGTGCTTTGTAAAATAGGTTGACTCCCACTTCTTTGGGGCAACTTCTCAAATATTGGAACACTGCTAGCATGTCTCCCCTAGTCCTTCTTTTCATCAAACTAGACTAGGATGAAAATAATAGCTGTGGAGTAGACACCATGTCAGAAAAATGATTAACCATTGCTGTTTCTCCAACTCTGATTAGGAAATCTTGTGGCTTGGATTGTTTAAAGATACATTAAATGCATTCACACATTTAACGATACACCGATTGCACCCAGGAGTTAAAAATTCAAGAGGTGTTTTAACCAATAAAATGATATTCCCACTCCCACTCCCACTCTGAAATCTTTACACCAGTGATGTCAAAAAATGTATTTTCAAATGGTTTCAACTCCCATAACCCTTTAGCCATTTGCTATTTTTACTATTGTAGTTCGCCGGTAGCCGGTGGATGTGGCAATGGAATCGGACAGTGGGGAAGAATGGGGACCAGTCCAGGAGTCTGGAGTGGACTCGGACATGGGTCCTGCATCTGATGCAGAGGTGGGGCCAGGACCATCTGGGAGTTGTGTGCTGACTCCAGGGCCTCCGGAGTTTGGCAGCAGCGAGGCAGAGAAACAAGGGGACCCTGTTCCCAATGCGCATGTGTGCAGAGCTGCTAGAAGGCAAGAGCAGCTGAGACAAAAAGGGGGACTTGGAAGTAAAGCTGGGAGGTGATTGCCCCTCCCATAAGGTATAAAGGACAGGCAGAGGTGAAGAAACCTCTGCAGGAAGCAAGGTTGTTCGTTCTGTTCGGATTAATCCTTGAAGTCCGGGTGTGGACTTTGTACTTCAGTTGGTTTTTTTATAGTTCATTTGGCACTTTAGTTGTTGGCAGCAACTCAAATGAGAGACAGGTGAGTGCTTATCTCGAGGGACTGTTTGGGACTCATTACAGGCTGGGAATGAACATAATTCCCAGCGTTGCAATAAAACAAGAGTTCTTTTAGCTAAGCATGTGCTTGATTATGGTCTCAGGAAGCCTTGGTCAGAACATTTACTGCCCATTGTCATATTGTACTACTACTTTATTATTAGCTAATAAATGATTACTAATTTTAGAGTTATGGGAGTTGAAATGCAATACAAAACATGAAGGTACCCAGTTGAAGAACATATGTATTATGAAAAGGATAGAGAAAACATTATTATACCAGCCAGCTAAAGCCACTCGAGGCTGCAAAAAATGAAAGGCCTTACTTCTTAATGTCCTTGCAAACCAGCCATTCCACATCGGGCAAGGGTGTGCCTTCTGCCAAACATTTGACTGTCTGCCCAGAAGAGCCATGGTGATTATCTACCAGGTCCCGAATTAAAGCTGGAACTGAAAGGGATAAATTAGGAAGAAGATGTAAGAGGTCTGTGCGTTGGACGTGGTTTCTTCAGAGCCAGTCTATTCCTGAATTCACATCTGCCTAGCAGGCATTGTTGTTTGAGGAAATGCATCTTCAGAAATGGAGACGGTTTTTTTGCTTGTATTCCCTGAGACAAGACAGTCTCCTGCACTACACGAATTGTCTATGCCAGGGATCGCCAACCTTTTGGAACTCAGGGACCACCAAACTCATAATTTTAAATCTCGCAGACCAGAGGGACCCTGGGAAAATCCCAAAGAAAGTCTGCAGGAAAATTCCCCACCCCGTTTTCCTACCGATCGATCATTCTTTATTTGGGATTGCAGGATACTGTCTCCAGCTCCATTCTCAGAGAGAGAGAGAGAGAGAGAGACTTTGGGCTTCATGCAAGGAAAGGAGCAGAAGCAGCTCATGCCTTTCTTTCTCTCCCCCAAACTCTGCCAGAATGGCACAGCCTCTTGGAGCAGGATGCCTTGCCAGGGTCCCAAAGACTCATTTCTGGCAGAGTTTAGGGGAGAGAAAGAAAGACTTTTGCTGCTTTCCTTGCTTGCAGCCAAAAGCAGAAGAAGAAAGAAGTGGAAAGAAGCAGCCCGGTGGCCAGGCGAGGCATGTGGAGCAAGTGGGGCAAGTTCCCCCCTCCACCCTTTCCCCCCTCCCCTCACTACCTCGTGTTGTTCACAATGCAACTCATATTTGGTATTTGCAGTGTGAGCAAGAAGGAGACAGCAAGGAGCCTGGGTGTGGCTTAGCTCAGCTGTTCTGTACTAAAGCTGCCTTGGTGCTATGAAACTGAAACTCTTCTCCTCTGCTTGTGTTTTGCATTTGGAAGAGATTTCTTTTCAGGTGGGGAAGGGGAGTAGAACTCCGTAGAATCAGAGCGTGTTAATAATAATATAGGAAATAGTAACGCTCTGATGGTCATTTCCAAAAATCCTTTCTTAGGGAGCCCCTAGGAGCCAAGAGGAACATACCTGCCAAATTGTGCATTGATATTGTAAATCCCATGATTAAAAACTACACACTCCTCTCTGTGTCAGAGAGAAGAGATCCCCAAAACAGCATTTACCATCTGCAAGTCATATAAAAACATTTAAAATCTAGGATCCAATTAATTGAAGCCCTTTTATTGCAAGTAAATAAAAAGTATCTGATAGCATGGAATGGAAACAGGTCTCTATGAACTCCTTCCAAATTTCTTCCTTAAACATGGTCATCAGGGTAAGTTCTCCACTAAATGCTTATTTTGTTCCGTAATTCCTTATCCCCTTAATGTGCCCCCTTCCTCTCTCCAAATTAAAACCACATGGATGTGACCACATCTGCCTTTCAGCCAAGCACACCAGATGTTTAAGTACAGTATGTCGACTGAAATAATCTCCAGACTATCATCCACCGGTATCAACAAGCAAGCACAATTTTCCTACATAATTTGCTAAGTTAACTGACTGAATTTCAGAAGTATTTCATGATGTGATGAGTCCATTGAAGCAGAGGTGGGTATTCAGTAGGTTCTGACCAGTTCTGGAGAACCGGTAGCGGAAATTTGGAGTAGTTCAGAGAACTGGCAAATACCGCCTCTGACTGGCCCCGCCCCCATCTATTCTCCGCCTCCAAAGTCCCAGCTGATTGGCTCGGTCTTCTTTTGTTACCCTGCACAGGAGAACGGAGCTGGAAAGCAGGTTAGTGGGGTGGGGAGGGAATGGGGATTTTGCAGTAACCTTCTCCCTGCCTCGCCCACCAAGCCACACCATGCCCACCAAGACACGCCCACAGAACCAGGAGTAAAAAAATTTGAAAAAAAAATTGAATCCCACCATTGATAGCAACCCTGAACTACAAATATTCTCCTTTACTGATATTGATATTGGTTTGTCCCATTTTACAGGTTTACCTTGTATGAGCAGAGAGAAAGTGTATCTTTGGATTTCATCCTCATTCTGTGCTATGAGTGTATAATATCCGCTGTCTTCTTCCTTGGCACGAATTAATTTTAATACACTCTGATATCTGTGAGAGGAGTAAAAAACAACAACTGTGATTAAAAAAAATAGCACAGCTCAGCAGGAAGCGGAGTCATTATTTTAATGGAAACCAAAATATATGGACTGTATCAGGAAAGACTCGTTAGACCAAAATGTCACCGTTCTTGAAGTACCTCTTCTCTCTGATCCTAAATCAAATGTATAGCATTTATATCCCGTTTTCCACTGACAGAGTTAAGATCACTGGCCTTACTTCTTGTTCTGACCGAGGCTTTGCAAAAATCACAAAACAGACTCCTTATCCCGAAAAAAACCCCTTTTTATTTGGCTAATGTGAATTTCTATCATTCACATCCAGAAAAGTCCCGGCAAACAGTCTTTCAAGGGTGAATTGCAACTACAGACCTTATCAGGCTTGGAGAACTGCCAGGCCGATAGCTTCCAAGAGCAATGCTGTACAAGGAAATACTTGGCAAGGAGTCTCGGGGAGTCATGAACTCAGATAAACAAATCTTCATGCTAATTGTCTCCTGCAAACATCACTCCCCTTTCACTCTTATTTGTTCCCTATGGAATGGGCCATTCACCGTCCACCTGTGCCTTTAGTCCCGAGTCAACCCTTGTTCCTTAACTGTTCCCTTCTCCTGGCAGCTCTGCACATGCACACATCGGGAACAGGCTCCAGCTGTTCTTCTGCCCCACTGATCTCCAACTCCGAAGGTAGCCCTCGTCAGAGCCTTCCCCAGGCTCCAGGATTGGCCCCTGTTCCTCCCCAACTTCCTCACTGTCCGAATGTGCCACCAGCTCTGCTGGCCACTGGTGGCACATTCGGACACATTCATCCGAAGAAAATTGGGGGTGTTGGGACTTGTAGTCTGACTCTTGAGAAGACAGGCAGCAGACGGATTACACAGAACAATAAACATTGCAAGTTTGCAGTTATGAACTCATGGGATTTGGGACTGGAATAATTGCTGTTGCTGTGAAAGATATAGCAGAAGTGGGGGAAACGGGGAGAGGGGGAATAGAAAGTTCAGACTCACAACAGACAGGTTGTGAGTATAGAGTCAATATCTTCAATGATTTGGAATGAAAAGGGTTAACATTTTAGGGAGGAAAACACAGGAAGCTGTGTGTGTTTTGTAATGTCTACCTGGCACTGACCAACAAAGAAACAAGGAATAAACCAGAATTACTCTGTTCAACCAATACTTAGAACAGGGGTCCCCAAACTTGGCAACTTTAAGTCGTGTGGACATCAACTCCCATAATTCCATACCTGGCTGAGGAATTCTGGGAGTTGAAGTCCACACATCTTAAAGTTGCCAAGTTTGGGAACGTCTGACTTAGAATCATAGGGTTGGAAGGAACCTTGGAGATCTTTTAATCCAACCCCCTGACTATGGAAGGAGACCTTATATCATTCTACACAAAGGGTTATCCAATCTTTTCTTGAGAATGTCCAACATATATTTTGACAAAGACAAAATCATTGGTCAAAAACAGAGTAGATGTATAGACTGAGAACTAGGGAAAATTTTCAGAGAAGTATAGCATGGAATGAAGATTATTCAGCGTGGAGAATAAATAATTTCTGAGAAGAAACCTGGTTTCACCAATGGAGAATTCAATGGTGAAGAAACCCATCCACCCATGACAGACTTGTTCCTTTACCTTGTTTCTTGGATTTGCTTGGAACTGGTCACAATCTCCGTGAGATTCTCCATCAGAGTGACATTGTCCTTCAGCCAAAACAATTTTGGCTCTGGGTATGCATCGGCAAAAATTACAAAGTTTTTGACTTCGTGTAGATTGACAGCTTCTGTGGGCTTGAAATGGGGCTCCAAATGAATGAACCCTTTATCTGTAGGAAGACAATAGTTCCATGACTACCTCGGTTGCCATTCTCATGACCAACAGAGGGAAAAAGAGAAAGAGACTCTACCATGAACATAGATGGCTATCCTTTCCATTTTCTTGAAATCTTTGGTCACATGTCGGACAGCACACTCATAATCTCCACTGTCCTTCACTGATGCATCTGGAATGGTTAAATTATAAACCAGCTTCTGCGTTGGAACCTTGATGTCATCGAGGGTAATTATTCCTTTATTCTTCTGCATAAGGGAGAGAAGGAATAGAACAGATAGTCAAGACAGAAATCGTTTTAAGATAAGATACCTACAGAAAATATTATGCTATTTCATCAGCCTCCATGTCAAGGGTCTTCAAACTTGGCAAGTTTAAGACTTTTTTTTTTTAATTTTGTCAAGTGATTATAAGATAACAGGTATAAGTATAAACATAGTTATGAATACATGAAATGGATACATATAAGAAAAATAAAAAGAAACAATAGGACAGGGACTGTAGGCACGTTGGTGCGCTTATGCACACCCCCTACAGACATCTTAGGAAAGGGGTGAGGTCAATAGTAGACAGTCTAAGGTTAAAGTTTTGGGGGTTTGGGGAAGAAACCACAGAGTCAGGTAGAGTATTCCAGATATTTCCTGAAATCAAGTTTGGTGCGGTTTACCTTGAGTTTGAATCTATTGTGTGCTCTTGTATTGCTATGGTTGAAGCTGAAGTATTATTCATTGACAGGTAGGACTTTACAATGTATAATTTTATGTACTATACTTAGATCAGATCGAAGGTGTCATAGTTCTAGGGTCTAGAATTTCAAGTCTGGTGGCATAAGGTAATAACTTGTAGACTTCAACTCCCAGAATTCCTGAGCTAACATGACTGGAGGAGGAATTCTGGGAGTTGAAGTCCACAAGTCTTAAAGTCCACTGTCAAGTTTGAAGATCCCTGCTCCATGTCCACAAAGATTTTCAGAGGAAGTCCTATTCTGGATTCCATATTTGTCAATGCTGTCTAATGTTATGCAGGTTGAGGAGTCCAAACCTTCTGGAGGAGAACACATTAGAGAAGGCTGCTTTGGATTACGACTTAAAGACATTTGGAAACGATCATGTTTTTTCATCAGCACAAGTGTAACACGTGAGCAACTATACAAAAACCATTTTTGCTGTATTATATTTTCCAGGTTGGTGGAAGTGTTACTGCTCTTCCTCTCCCGCTTCCTGTCAAACTCATGTGTTACTCATCTCCGCATAACATTTTGCAAAGCTCTGCAATGCTTGCTAACCATTAAGTCTTGACAGTTGACTAAGCGAATGCATTTAACAATTGGCCTTTCTTCCAAATGTTTTTAATCCAGTCATTTTCTTTTTTTTTAAAAAAACAAACAGGAATTAAAGCCCCACCCACGGTATCCTCCGGTCATTGAGTCAACAACAAAGAGGGATATTTACCACTTTCCCTGGATAATTCCACTCTAGGTTCACCACTTCGTTATCCAAGACCACACAAGTAACAGTAATAGTTTCTCCTGTTTTATATACAGTCTTCGGGGACTCTATGTCAACATGAAGGTATGATGGAGCTGGAAGATGATTAAACATTTTAAGAAAGAATATGTATAGAACGTCGTTCTCTCGAATACCTTATTTTTCTCTGTATATTAAGGAGAACATCAGTATTAAAGAAGTGTGAGAAGAAATTTATTAAACTAAATCAGAGTATTTTCAAAAACTGTCATTTATGGGGCCAACTGAGGGCATCTGGAGGTTTTTTGAGCTAAAAGAACAAATAGAGTTCTGCATCCCATTTGCCATATAAAATAAATAACATATTTGAATTATTGTAAGGGTGGAACATGGTCCTCTTTGGGACTCAAAAGCAGGAATCTAGTTGTAGACTTGGAAAAGAGCACATTATTGTCCCAATTATTCTCCTTCCAGCACCTGGTCATCCTCCATCTGCCTGAACCTAGGGAATATAGCTAGTCCTATTGGCTGATTGGTGTGTCGATGGCTGGTGATTGGCTGTCATTTCCTTGTAAAAAGGGCTTGGCAGCACAAGGAAATGACAACCAATTGCCAGCCACCGATACACCAAACAGCCAATAGGAAGGCACCACATCAAGAAGAGATTGGACTGCCATTTGTCAGAAATGGTGTAGGGTCTCCCGCTTGGGTGGGGGGTAGGACTAGATGACCTACAAGGTCCCTTCCAACTCTGATTATCTGTTAAACATGATTCACAGAAAGCCCAAAGCACATATTCCAGTAGAGAAATTCCCTGAAGATGGGAATTTCCAGCATGAGTCCCAAAGCTCGGAAGAGTAAATTGCTGGTGCTTAGGGACCGACCCAAATTCAATTTTGCATGTGTTCAGAATAAATTATTAACCCCCATGTTAAATTCTCCAATAAAACATAATTTTTCTTTGTACAACCTCTCAGAATAATCACCCAGTTCTTAATGTTTGCCAGACACATTTAGAAATTCGGAAAAAATAGAAACTGGAGATTAGGAAGAAAAGGAAAAAAACCTGTACAGCAAATGGGAAGCAGTGACAGGGGGAAAAACACACTGTTATGGTTCACCAGCAGCAGGTGAGGATGGCTGAGGTCTCAGAGAGCGAGGACTCAGATGAGGGGCCTGCGTGTGAAGCAGGGATGGAGCCAGGACTATCAGAGAACGAAGTGCTGTCTTCAGAGCTTGTGGAGGTTGGCAGCAGTGATGCAGAGGACCCCGAGGAGACTGTGCCCAGTGGGCATGCGTGCAGGTCTGCTCGAAGGAAAGGGCAGCTGCAACAGCATGGGTGACTCAGGAGTAAGGCTGCAAAGTGATGGCCCCTCCCTTAAGGGATAAAAGCCAGCCCTCAGAGGTGGGATTCTTTGCAGGAAGCAAAGAAGTTCTTGCACTTCAAGTCCTCATGGAAGTTCAGTCTACCCTGGTTTGACATTTGGCTTTAATATTTCCTTGCACTTAATCTTGTGTTCTTGGCAGCCTTGCACAACCTTGACAGGCCTTGCTCTTATCTGGGACAATTAGTTTTAATAGCGTTTTACTGTGAATGAACGGAATTCACAGAGAAGCATTAATCTCTGTTTTGCGTTTGTTTGCTTTGAGTAAGGCTTGGGTCAGAACACACACACATATAAAGGAAGGTTAGGAAATTCTGGAGTCTTAGGAGAGGCTGGTGGTGGCTTATTGGTCTAATCACATAGCTAATCCTACCATTAAGGCCAGAGCTGAAGTATTTATGCCTCACAGGCCACATGAAAGAAAAACGATTTGCCTTCAATTGGTAGACAGGACTGGAACCAACCAAGCAAGTTCAAAGGACTTCCAAACTTCTGATCAGTACATTTTATTAAAGTAAAGTTAGAAATCTGTAAGTAGATTATTCCAATGACAAGCAGTATTTCTTTCTATAAAGTAAACATTCAGAATCTGTTTGTACCTTTCCTCCCTTTCTGGCTCTATATACGAGTTTGCTTGGTCTCTCTTCTGCACAGGAGATCCCATTTCCATCTGTCTTTTAGGGGAGTGGGGTGTAAACACTTACTTCCCTGCAGCCATGTGAGAATTAAATCTGTACAGATAGTCCTCCACTTGCAATAGTTCATTTAGTGACCGTTCAAAGTTACAACGGCACTGAAAAGAGGGGACTTCTGACCGTTTTTTCACACTTACGACCTTTTTCACAGCAACCCCACGATCCTGTGATCAAAAATCCAGATGTGACTCACACTTATGACCATTGCTGTGTCCTAAGGTCGTGTGAATCACTTCTGACAAGCAAAATATAATGGGGAAATCCAGATTCGCTTAACAAGTGTGTTACTAACTTAGCGACTGCAGTGACTCGCTCAACAGTTGTAAAATGGGGCAAAATTCACTTAACAAGTGTCTTCACTTAGCAACAGAAACTTTGGCCTCAATTGTGGTCATAAGTCGAGGACCACTTGTACTTATAAGATGACCGTGTCTTTAAGTAGAAGCAGTTGGGCCCTTTTGACGAAGCATCTAAGGAGACTCAACCTGTCATCCACCCCCTCAAGTATGAATCAGAGGAGGAAGACAAACAGCTGACAGGGAGCAGGAGTGTGGCTCCATTGGCTGTGGAAGAAACTGGGGAAGGGCAAAGTCAGGCTGGGCAGAGCAGGGAAGAGGTAGAACAAGGGAGAGGGAATTCGGAGGGAGACCAAGGCTCACCCCCTCTTCATCCTAGGGCACACAGGGAAGAACGGAGAAGAGAGCAACGTGGGTTGCATGGCTTACGAGAGAGGAAAGGGCCCTGATTCCCTTCACAAGGCACACTTGGGGATGGTGTTTAAAGGAGAGGCAGGTGGGTGAGGCGGTTGTCGGGAACAAACATTGAGTTTATCTTGTGTTTGACTGCGGTTATCTGAGTTCCTGGAATCCTCCCAACTGGTTTGATTTACTGCCTTGTTCCTTCATTTCTGGAGCTCCATATTTTGCTCTGCCAGATTTAATTACCTTATTTTGCCTTGTTGAATTTATGGTTTAAAGTTTTCAGTTTACAACTTTTGGACTGGAATATCTGCAGCCAAAGGCTGTTGCAGGTTCATGGGAGAGTTTTTCTCCAGACTGGAAGATAACCAGAACATTGGGGGCAAAGTTGGAGCTAATAAAGGAACTCATTCTTATTCTCTGACTGTGTTGCCTTTGTGCCACACCCCAGGTCATCACACAAACTTGCCATGTATCTACATTTCGATTGAAAAGTACAAAGAGATGTACCTTTGTAAACGTAGATGAAAAATTCTCCAGACTCGAATTCGACTGCTTTGACTGTTGTCTTGCATATGTAGGACCCCAAAGAGAAGTTCCCAATGAAGCCCAGCCTGTTGTCATAAGAGGCATACAGAATTTTTCCTTCTCTGTTCATCAGGGTGACCTGAGTGTTAGGATCAGTTGTGCGACAGGGGATAATTGAAGAATTGTCTTCCTCGCTGGCAACAATGAACGAATCTTCTGGGGAGGTCGGCACAAAGGGAACAGCTGAATCTGTTGAGAATGAGATACTCTGATGCATCAATAGGAATAACTACATATATTAATAAGTTCAATCTCAAGCCTGCATTCCATGTGTTGTACAGTAATGTGAGTTATTCCGGGTGATCCGCCTCTTGCTCAGCCAAGCTAATGCCACCCTAAACAAACTAGTGTGACAATATTTCTGCAGAAGGAGAATTCACACAGAGAACACCCAGGGTTGAGTCTCTCCAACCATAATCAGAAGGTGGGCACCCTTAGTAGACACATGGATTATTCTGAAGGCCCAATCTACCTGAGATGGACAGTCTGTCAGAAATCCAGGCTTCAGATACCTGGATCACATTATCATATGTGGTGGACGTGTGTGGAAGCTAAGAGATACTGAACTAAAATTCATACATGGTTTGAAAAAAAAATATGACAAAACAGCATATAGATTTGAAACCAGAGATATTTTTTTATTGGGTATCTTGCCTGAAGGATACAGTGGAGAATTGACATATTTGATTATAAATGTGTTAACAGCAGCTACAATTGCATTTGCTAGAAATTGGAAAAGTGAAAAAATTCCAATAGAGGAAGAGGTGATTAAGAAAATTATGGAATGTGCAGAAATGAGTAAATTGATATTAGCAATCAGAGAGCAAGAAGATAAAGAATATTACAAAATTTGGGATTTATTTTATCAATGGTTAGATAATAGAGAAGTAAATTATGTTATAAAAAGGAATAGTATGATATGCAAGATAATATGATGTAATATTATATAATTGAACATAATGAAATGAATTCTCAGATTTGTTAAAACTCAGATTTGCTCAATAAGAACTATGTGAATTTATAGCTGAGTCTAATAATGATATAATAATAATACAGTGTAATATAATATAATATGTATAGTTGACTTATGTAATGTGAATATATGTTTGAAAGGGGGAAGACTGTTGATATTATGACCTTGCACGAAAGAAATGTACCAACCAACACGCTGTATTTTGGAAGACGGTTTTATGTTGATGTTTTATGTTTGTGTTTGTTAGTGTTTGTCTTTAAAAAATAAAAAACTTTTACAAAAGAAAAAAGAAATCTAGGCCGTGAGCCATATTGAATTTTAAAAATTAGCACCCAGGACTTTGAACTATACTCAGAAACATAGTCTAACTAAAGCAGCTCTCATAACAGCAGAGTAATGTGGCAATATAGTGAGCGTGCTGGCCATTGAATTCTGACTGTCAGACGTTTCTGGCTGACCCTCATCAGAAGTCCCATGTGGGATGAATTGTAGTAATCTAGCCAAGAGATGACAAAAGAATGATTCTGTCCTTAGCTCATTCTATTCCAACTACAGCTCAATGCCAGTTAAAGCTTCTATCTGGTCTTCTACTTACTCCTTTAGTAGCAAATGGGTACCCTGTGAAGACCCCAGATTGTGAAGCTGTTCCCTCTAGGGTAGCACAACTCAACTGGTAATTAAAGTTGAAAACTTGGAATAGTCATGGAATCTGAATTAAAAGCAATTTTGTCTTGCTTGGTTGAGTGGCTTGTTTTCCCCCTGTTCAATCCTTGACTGTCTCCAGATAACTTCTACCACATTTCTCAGATGGCCTGGAATGGATATAAAGCTGGATATCATCACTATATTGATGATACCTCATCCTAAAGTGACAGTTAACTTTTCCCAGTATCTCCATATGGAAATTGAACAGAAGAAATCTTGCAAATGCTTCACGCTCGTATTTCACCCAACCTCTGTTTGACATCTATATGAAGTCACTGGAGAAGGCCATCCATCAGCATGGGATGCAGGATCACCGGTATAGTGACCATAGTTGTGGGCTGACCAAGTGATAGTGTTGAGCTTTGGTTGTAGTGTCTGGAAGCTGTGTAGGTCTGGTTAGGGAAGAAGAACATTCAACTCAACTTTTAGCAAGACAGTTTTGGACCATCTTAATTCTGGGACTAGAAATTTTCCATCTTTGGCTAAGATAGGGACACTCTTACACTCAGAGTACAGTCTGAGGGATAGTATAGGTCACACAGTTTTCTTTGTGGTGTTATAAACTTTGAAAAAGCAGAATAGAGTATCAACTTTGAATAAGTATTGAACTTTGGTGTTGGGGGGAAAAAAATTCTAAGAAGGCTATGGAAGGCCAGGAAAAAAAATGGATCACAACCCAGAATTCTTATCCACACTACTATTGACCAGGTTGAAATTATCCTACTTCAGACACATCCTACGAAGACATAGCCCTCCGAGGAAGGTTCTAATGTTAGGAAAGAGAGAAAGAATACAAGAAGAGGAAGACAGCAACAAAGTAGACAGCAACAAAGGACTTAATTACAGCAAGGATCGTTGTACCACTGATGGACTTGAAGGATCAAGTTGGGAACATAATCTATGCCAGTGGTGGCTAACCTTTTTGGGCTCCTGTGCCAAAAACTGCCAGCACCCAGAATGCAATGCATGACCCCTCCCCTTCCCACGCCCCCTGTGCATGCGCACACAATTCCCCCCGCCACCCTCTTACCTGCACTGCTCCTCACAGCTGATTTTTCAGCTGGTTTGAGGCCTTTTTCAGCCTCCCAGAGGCTTGGAAAAAGCCTCTGCAAGGCTTTTCAGGCTAAATTATAGGTCCGTTTCATCACTTCCAGTATTACAGGAAGTGACGAAATGGGCCTATAATTCGTCCTGAAAAGCCTTGCAGAAGTTTTTTCCAAGCCTCTGGGAGTCCGAAAAGACCTCAAACCAACCCCCAAAAAAAAAATCAGCTGTGAGGCGCACGCATGCGTAGTGAGGTAAGTTTGCCTGCGGCTCACATGCCAGCACAAATGGCTCTGCGTGCCACTTGTGGCATGTGTGCCATAGGTTGGCCATCATAGATCTATGCGGTTGTTGACAAATGACATCGGTTTGATGGCACACACAAGCAACTGTTTCAATATTCTTTCCAAAGTCTGCTGCCATTCTCAAGTCAACCCAAAGGAGCATTTGCCTGCCTTAATCCAATCTTCCATTTCCAAGGATAACCAAACAAGAACTCAGAGATATTTTGTCAGCCATCCCAAATAGACCAGTCAGGAAACATGACCAAATAAGCTCAAAATTCTCCTTTGACAGGTAATCAGTGGTGGGATTCAGCCAGTTCACACCTCTGCGGGAGAACCAGTTGTTAACTTTCTGAGCTGTTTGGTGAACTGGTTGTGGGGAAAAAATTATTAGGGCAGAGAACCGGTTGTTAAATTATTTGAATCCCACCACTGCAGGTAATCCTCCATTTACGACCACAAATTGAACCCCAAATTTCTGCTGCTAACCAAGGCAGATGTTAAGTGCTGGCTCAGGAATTCTGGGAATTGAGGTCCACAGGTCATAAAAGGGCCATAGATCCTCACCCCTGCTATAATGAATGCATTTGCTATCTCCCCAAAAGATTTTGATAGCCCCACCTTTCTTCTCATTCCCCAACGTTTTCCTTCGGAATTGATTTAGTATATGGACTTTAAAAGCTTTCTGCTTTCAATAAAGAAAATGGCTTCCACCTGTGCCTTCAAAAATTCTTCAAAAAATGGTACTTTCCTAGAGATAGACAGCTCATAATGAAAAAGAGCCCCACATTTTCATTGGAATAATAAAGAATGAACTAAATTAAAGCTTGCATGCTTCTCAGCTAACCCTATAATCCATAGGGAAAGTCCTGTAGTCTAATAGAGCAGCCAAAGTCTAATTATTTTATTAAGCAGTATATATTTTAGATGGGTGCCCTGTAGTACCGAAAGGACCAAGCCTTAGATATTTGAGTTGATTCCATAAACTGATAACGATTCGTTGATGGTGATTTTGTATTCCAGGGGTTTTCAACCGGCAGTCGACAGACACGATGCCCATGCCCATGGCCACAAAAGGTATTTAAAGGGAGTCCGTGGTGAAGAATAGGTCGAGAATCACTGAGAATTCAATTGCTCTAAGTCAAAGGGATCCAGTAGAAGCTACTTGTCTCTTTATCCCAAACCCTACCAGTTGACTTTAATAGCAATAGCACTTAGACTTATACACCACTTCACAGTGCTTTACCGCCAGTAGTGGGATGCTGATGGTTTGCACCGGTTCTACTGAATCGGTAGCGCCGGTAAGCAGTTGGACCTGCCCAACTGCCTCCGCCCTTTCCTGTGCTTTATTGCTTGTTTGTGTGCTCAGATGATTTCCATGGCAGAATCAGAAGCGCCATAGAACCAGTAGTAAAATAGAACCAGTAGTAAAATAGAACCAGTAGTAAAATAGAACCAGTAGTAAAAAAAAAAGGGTGAATCCCATCAGTGTTTACAGCCCTCTCTAGGCAGTTTACAGGGTCAGCCTATTGCCCCCAACAACCTGGCTCCTCATTTTACCCACCTCAGAAGGAGGGAAGGCTGAGTCAACCTTGAGCCTGGTGAGATTTGATCTGCCAAATTGCAGTCAGTCAGCAGAAGAAGCCTGCAGTACTGCGCTCTAACCACCGCGGCGCCACTGTGGCTCAAGTCAACTCACCTGGCACAAAAATGTAGATCTCTTTCCCCTCCACCTCGCCATCTTCCTCTTGAGAATGATTATAATAACAAATGTATAATCCGGTGAGAGAAGCCGAAGCGTTTGACACTTCAAGGACGGTCACAAAAAGGCCACTGTTGTTCTCTTCATTCCTGATGGTTATGGAATGGTTGCCTTCCGGGATAGGATGCTGCCAGCTGACTTCGCTGTCTCCAGAACACTTCAGCGTGAAGGGGCCATTCAGCTGCACGACCATTTGCTCTTCGTTTGGAAGAATAGTGGGAAGCAAACTCTGGCAGGAGATGATGCATGACCCTACAGGGGGCCAAAAAAGCAAGGTGTGTTACCAGGAAGAACATGGTTAAATCTCGAGGAAGAGACAATCAACCCCTTTGGGCCATTTCCATCACTGCCTCTCTGAAAAAAAATCAACAAGAATAAAATCAACAGGAACTCTACGAAAACAAAAAGCGAGAAAGTTAAACCAGAGAAATGGTGTCATAGAGTCTCCTGCTTGGGCGGAGGGTTGGCAACCCATGGCTCTAGAGCTGCATGTGGCTCTTTGACCCCTCTGCTGCGTCTCCCTGCCAAACCGGTAAACTTTTTCTGCAGTTCAGTGAACAGGCTGATTCCACCACGGGCTGGCCCTGCCTCTCTCCCCTCCCCTCCCAGTCACTCCTTGCCCAGCATGAGAAGATAAGGGCGACAGCAGGGAATGGAGAAGAAGCTGGGACTGATTCTCCAGTGCCTCCTATCTTGCTGGGTCTCGCAGGCACTTCTTCCAGCCCTTGCTGGTGCTGGTTCTGCCTCAGTCGCTCGGGGAGACATGCAACCTGCTCTCCATACCAAGATCTGCCCTAATGACCGGCTGGGGAAGCATGGCTGGGGAGGTCATGTGACCGGGTGGGACTGAGTGACGGCGAGTTGGCCACGCCCACCCAGTCACACCGGTTGTTTAATTATTGGCTCCCGGTGTTTTCTTTTCTGTGGGAAACGTTCCCTTCCAACTCTGTTATTTGGTTATTCTGTTTCTGGAATCCGTTCCTCTTAGAGCAGGCTTGCCATCTTTGATTACAGGGAGTCTTCGACTTACGACCACAATTGAGTCCAAAATTTCTGTTGCTAAGCGAGACATTTTAGTGACTTTTGCCTCATTTTATGACCTTCCTTGCCACAACTGTTAAGTGAGCCATTGCAGTTGTTAATAGTAAACACAGTTGTTCGGGGAATCTGGATTCCCCATGGACTCTGCTTGTCAGAAGATCAGCAAAAGTGATCGCATGATCCCCAGGACACAGCAACTGTCATAAATATGAGTCAGTTGCCAAGCGTCCGAATTTTGATCACATGACCCTCTAGGGATGCTGCTGCAAGATTGTGTCATGCCCCTGGTGGAGACGGACGCTGAGGGAGAGGAGAAACAGTCAACAGGGAATGGAAGTGTGGCTCTGGAGGTGGTGGAGGAGGCTGGGGAAGGGCAGAGGCCGGCTGGGCAGTGAGAGGAGGACCCAGGCCCATCCCCTCTCCATCCTAGGGCACGCAGGGAGGAGAGGATACAGGAGAGACGTGGTCTGTTCGGGAGGAGAGGTCCTCAATCCTCTTCATGGGCTGCAGCTGTGACAACTGAATAAGAGGATGGACATGCGTATGGGCGAGTCCTGGAAACAAAGCATGGAAATATCTCTAGTTTATGGCTCCTCTCTGAGGAGTGTGCGTTCTGTTATCTGTGGACGTCCTCCAGCCCTTATCTTGCCTGG
The DNA here is from genome assembly GCF_049901735.1 of Notechis scutatus. Lineage (NCBI taxonomy): Eukaryota > Metazoa > Chordata > Lepidosauria > Squamata > Elapidae > Notechis > Notechis scutatus. Next base: position 60,003,306 of record NC_142012.1, read on the forward strand.
TTTGTGTTGCTTTTTAATTTTTATAATTTAAATGGCATTTCCTTCTTCTGGTAACTGCTTGTGTGGGAGTTTTTTGTCTCTAGTCAAGAATATTCGGAGCTTGGAAGCAAAGTGAAGGAATAAAAGGGGCTTCACCTGTTTTTGTGACCATGTTTATTTTGTATCCTACCCTGGGTCATCACACACTGTAAGTGTGAAAAACGGTCATAAGTCCCCCCCTTTTTTTTCCAATGTCGTAACTTTGAACGGTCACTAAATGAACTGTTGTAAGTCGAGGACCACCTACATTGTGATTGCAAGTCGTTCTGAAGCATTCAAAAGAGCCTCGGTGGAACAGTGGTTAGAATGCAGTACTGCAGGCTACTTCTGCTGCCTGCCGGCTGCCTGCAATTTGGCAGTTCGAATCTCACCAGGCTCAAGGCTGACTCAGCCTTCTGTCCTTCCGAGGACCCAGATTGTTGGGAGCAAGAGGCTGACTCTGTAAACCGCTTAGAGAGGGCTGTAAATAAAACACTATAAAGTGGTATATAAGTCTAAGTGCTATTGCTATTCCCAAACTGCATGGTAAATACATTTGCCTGGAAAGACTTTGTACATTTTGCAAAGCTTGGCTTTTCTGCTCATTTAAATTTTGTTTTTATTATATTGTTCCTAAGAGTTTTTTTGTAGATGTCAAGCCCAAACAATGATATTAGTTTCCAAAATAGCGTTTCTTTCTTTAAACAGAGATGGAAGGGACCATGTAGGTCATCTAGTCTAACCCCCCACACACACTCAAGCAGGAGATCCCATTTTGCACAATGTCCCTCTTCCTATGCTGCAAGTTTCTTTTTTTATATATATATAAATTTTTATTAGACAAACGCAAAAAACGAAAAGAACATTAAAAACAATGAACATGATGCAATCACCCTAACCCACATAATTGTCATACATTGCTAAGTCACATATAAAAATGGTACATATTTACATTCCATATACATAGCATATAATGTATACTCATTTCTTATAATAATCATTTCTTATTATCCTGATCCTTCCTCTTTTCTAACCAACAATAAAACTTATCCCATACTTTGTAATAATCCGATTCATCCTTATTTTTTAATTCTTTTGTCAATTTGTCCATTTCTGGGCACACCCAAATTTTACTTCTATTTCATTTGGAGTTTCTTTACATTTCCACTGTTGTGCATAGGCCAATCTTGCAGCAGTAATTACATGAATTATTAGGTATATAATATCTTTATTGTATTTTCCCACATTAATTCCTAACAAGAAAATTCCAGGTCTATATTCTATTTTAATCTTCTAACCATTTCTGAATTTTCTGCCAAAACTTTTGAGCTTTTTTACAGTTCCACCATAAATGATGATATGCTGCAAGTTTCAAACTGGACCAATGCAGGAGCATATTTCTTGTTCCAGAGACGGTCAGATCCTCCGTAAATCCAAAGAAACTTAGTATGTCCTGTCTACAAATTGAGCACCTGCCAAAGAAATTAATACATATTTTTCCCCGGGCCAAACTTAGCTATTAACTTCACCTTTCTCTAAAATTCTCAATGGATCTTTTCCAGCTCTGGCCAGCCCAGAAAATGTATGAAATGTATGAAATTCAGATTTCGTTGTCTTTGAGTCTGAGCATGGCATGCTTAACATTCTTAAAGATTTGCACCCATGATCTCCCTTCTGGGAAGAGAAATGATGCATGATGAGAAAAAGCAAAACAGCTCCCTTTTTTCCCCCTATGCAATTCCAGGAGATAAAATACGTTTCTGATGCTGTTTCTGGGACCAGAATCACCGTATGAAAATGAGAGTAAAATGAATTGAAGGTGTTTGCTTGCTCAAGCAACAGACTAGAATTCTGGAATTCCTCATCTACTGGAAAGGCTGGCAGAGGAGATCAAAAATACCTGGAGAAAGCTCCAGGCTGCTTGATCCAGGCTTCAGCAGGCTAGATTTAACCAAAGAGGCTATCTGACAAATGCTAAACTTGGCAAAAATCTTCCATTGAAGGTAACTTGACCTTGAACACTGGGCCCTATCTAACAAAATGAAATTCAATGTAGAGAAAAGTAAACTCTTACACTTAGGCAAGAAAAACCAAAAGTACAGATATAGACTGGGTGAAACCAGGCTCAATAGCAGGAACTGTGAGAGGGATCTTGGAGTCTTAGAGGACAACCAGCTAAATAGGAGCCAGCAGTGTGCAGCAGCGGCCAAAAAAGCTAATGCAATCCTAAATTGCATTAACAGAGGGATACAACCGAGATCAAGTTAGGTATTAATACCACTCTATAAAGTCTTAGTAAGACCACACCTAAAGTACTGCATCCAGTTTTGGTTACCACATTATAAAAAAGATGTTGAGACTCTAGAAAGAGTACAGAGAAGAGCAACCAGGATGATGAGGGGACTGGAGACTAAAAGATATGAAGAACGGTTACAGGAACTGGGCCTGGCTAGTCTAGTGAAGAGAAGGACCAGGGGAGACAGGAGAGCAGTCTTCCAATATTTGAGGGGCTGCCACAGAGAGGAGGAAGGGTCAAGCTATTTTCCAAGGCACATGAAGGCCAGACAAGGAATAATGGATGGAAACTGAACAAGGAGAGATTCAACCTGGAAATAAGGAGGAATTTCCTGATAGTGACAACAATCAACCCATGGAACAGAAGTTGCATTCAGAAGTTGTGGGAGCTTCATCACTGGAGGCTTTTAAGGGGAGACTGGACTGCCATTTGTCAGAAATGGTGTAGGGTCTCCCGCTTGGGTGGGGGGTTGGACTAGATGACCTACAAGGTCCCTTCCAACTCTGTTAATCTGTTAAATCTGTAACTCTTACCTGCAAGGAGATAGCCCAAGATCAAGACTTCCTTTCGGGAAGGTCCCATGGCAAAGGCCAACTGAAAACAGAACACAAAATGAAAAAAATAATAATGATTATATAGAAAACGGATAGGACATACCTGCAATGCAGGCTGGAAATATCTACAGGTAATCCTCAACTTACAACCAGGGTTGAGCCCAACATTTCTGTCACTGAGACCGTGGTTGGGTGAATTTTGACCTGTTTTACGACCTTTCTTGCCACCGTTGTTAAGTGAATCCCTAACAGGGATTAAGTTAATATCACAGGTTGTTTAGTGAATCTTACTTTGCTCGTCAGAAGGTTACAAAAGAAGACTTGTCTTTACGACTGCAACCGTCGTAAAGACAAATCAGTTACACATAAGATGATTTCTACTGCCAATACACTTCAAGGTGTAGAAAACCATGCATACAAGCACAACAAAGAATGTTTTTTCTGCTCCAACTCAGGAAGCTCAAACTGCCGAAGGAGTTGCTGATCCAGTTCTACAGAGGAACGATTGAGTCTGTCATCTGCACCTCTATAACTGTCTGGTTTGGTTCTGCAACCCAACAGGACAGACACAGACTTCAGAGGATAATAAGGACTGCAGAAAAAACAATTACTACCCACCTGCCTTCCATCTAGGACCTGTATACTGCACGAGTCAAAAAGAGGGCTGTGAAAATATTTACAGACCCCTCACATCCTGGACATAAACTGTTTCAACTCCTTCCCTCAAAACGACACTATAGAGAACTGCACACCAGAACAACTAGACACAAGGACAGTTTTTCCCCCCAACGCCATCACTCTGCTAAACAAATAATTCCCACAACACTGTTCAACTATTACAAAGTCTGCACTACTATTACTGTTAATCTTCTCATCACTCCTTATCACCCATCCCCTCCCACTTGTGACTGTATGGCTGTAACTTTGTCGCTTGTATCCTTACGATTTATATTAACTCTTTCCCAGTATGATTTGATTGCTTATTGTCCCCTATGACTATCATTAAGTGTTATACTTTATGATTCTTGACTCTTGACAAATGTAGCTTTTCTTTTATGTACACTGAGAGCATTTGCACCGAGACAAATTCCTTGTGTGTCCAATCACACTTGGCCAATAAAGAATTCTATCTATTCTATCTATCCTATATTGTATCAGATAACACGTTTCCACTGATGATACTATGACAATTGAATCAACATCATGAATAGTAGGATGCAAAGGTCTTACAAATTCCAAACCTCAGTGTGTCTGAATCAACATCTTAACAAAAGAGCAAATGCAGCTCTAGAAACACGTTTCTTCGTCCTTAGCATCAAGTAAGAAAAGATTTTAAAAGCGGGGTTTGGGGGATTCAGAGATTAGCTTCTCTCAAAATCAACACCATTTGGTGACCCTCTTCTCCAGATGTCTTCTGTTAGTTGTGAAAACCTCAACTTCGAGATGCAGGAAAGTCTTGTAAAAATAGATAAAAATAAAGTCGCCACCCTAGCTTAGTTCAGCGGTGAAAATCTGGGATGAAACCACCTTCGGTGCTCAAAAAGAAGCAACATTGCTAAACCTCTGCCCACAAAACCCGAGATTAATCTTGAAAGGAAGAGAAATGGCATGTGGAATTTAAGATGGCAGAAGACAAATTTCCATGTTCCAACAACTTTCCATAATCGGCTAACAGCTAAAGAGAAGACTAAAAATCTACATCTTTCAGATATTAAGGGACCACTACAAACATAACTAAGCGTTTAGTTGGTCCCAAACTCTTTACATAAGGGTCATGTTTTTAATTTTACCGAAATAGCAGCTGCTAAGGTAAAAAATTAAACCTACCCGGGTGAAATATGACAGTCCTGAAAGTATATATTTGTTTGCTTTTAATTGACATGATTCCCTCTAAAGGCTTTTGAGCTGCATCTAATTTGACTCTGGGAGGTTGATTTAACACTCTCTAAAGCAGGGGTATCCAACCTTGGCAACTTTAAGACTTGTGGACTTCAACTCCCAGAATTCCTCAGCCAGCTTTGCTGGCTGAGGAATTCTGGGAGTTGAAGTCCACAAGTCTTAAAGTTGCCAAGGTTGGACACCCCTGCTCTAAAGCATTAATTGCATTAACAAATTTAAAAAGCTGCCAGTCTTTTCGTTTATCAAAATAACTGACCCAGTGGTGGGATTCAAAAACTTTTACTACCGGTTCTGTGGGCGTGGTATGACTTGTTGGGCATGGCTTGGTGGGCGTGGCAGGGGAAGGATACTGCAAAATCCCATTCCCTCCTCACCCTATTAACCTGCTTTCCAGCTCCATTCTCCTGTGCAGGGCAACCAAAGAAGACCCAGCCAATCAGCTGGGACTCGGGAGGCGGAGAATAGATGGGGGCGAGGCCAGTCAGAGGTGTGGCATTTGGTGGTTTTCCGAGCTACTCAAAATTTCTGCTACCGGTTCTCCAGAATGGGTCAGAACCTGCTGAATACCACCTCTGATGCAGATATGAAGGAAATCCTGCAGGCTCCAAATAATGTATGCATAGAAACTGCTGCATTTTGATAGAGATGCTCACCAAATGTATTTTTTCTTAAAAGCGCTAGTAATTCTGACCTTTTTTAATTCAAAAGCACCCAGTTGGGAAATCTGCAGTTTATCCCCTTGTTTAGGATAGGATAGGATAGGATAGGATAGGGTAGGGTAGGGTAGGGTAGGGTAGGGTAGGGTAGGGTAGGGTAGGGTAGGGTAGGGTAGGGCAGGGCAGGGCAGAGCAGAGCAGAACAGAACAGAACAGAACAGAACAGAATAGAATAGAATAGAATAGAATAGAATAGAATAGAATAGAATAGAATTCTTTATTGGCCAATTGTGATTGGACACCCAAGGAGTTTGTCTTGGTGCAAATGCTCTCAGTGTACATAAAAAGAAAAGATACATTCATCAAGAGTCGAGAATCATCAGGTACAACACTTAATGATAGTCATAGGGTACTATAGGCAATCGAATCATACTAGGAAACAGTCAATAAAAATAGTTAGGATAGAAGCAACAAAGGTACAATCATACAGTCACAAGTGGGAGGGGATGGTTGATAAGGAGCAATGAGAAGATTAACAATAATAGTAGTGCAGACTTTGTAATCATTGAACAATGTTGAGCGAATTTACCATCTTTGGCTGAAGCAGCACCAGCAAGGACACAGACCATGATAAGCGGGCCATCATGTCCTGCAAAGTTATAAAAGCAGAGCAATCTGGACTCTTCAAATCAGTTGACCGCCAGATCAGAAGGAGTGATTTACTGACCGGTGGGCTGGCAGGATCTCAACAGCGGCGCTGGCTTTTTAACAAGATTGGCGTGTGTGTGTGTGTGTGTGTGTGTGTGTGTGTGTGTAATGAATCACTGACCTCCAATCCACCACCAGGCCTGACTGACAAATGATTAGCAAACAGGCAGATGGCATTCCTGCAGAAAGGAGTCATTTGCCTTGGTTTTTCAATTAGCAATAATAGCCGTGTGTTTATGTAAAAGTGCCTCCCCACTGATAACCAGGCTCTTGCACATCAAAGCCACCTTCCCTTCCAGCCTTCCCACTTTTTTTATCACAGTTCTACCCTTTATTTTTTCTAGATAAAGAAACCCTTGCTGCGTATGTCTTTCCACAAGGAATTCCTGGATTCATCTTGGATTTGTCCTGTGGCAAATGTTTCTACCCCTTCTAGAATTGCCAGCTAGATTTCACGTTCAAAGAAGAGCAAACTAAGAGGATCAAAGGCTTGTAGATTGGAAGGGAAATACCATGTGGGCCCTGTATTGTTAATTAGAATAAGTAATAATTAAGAATAATTATATTGATATTAGTTTATTTTTTATTTTTGTTTTTGTTTGATATACATTGGCCTTGAGGAAGTAAAAGAAGAAAATACATAAAATAAAATAGGTGGTGAGATGGAAATGAAAATAAATGGGGATAAATGGGGGGGGGGGAATGTATTAGGATGAAAATGTTTATGTTATTGTAATAATGAATGAAAAAAATATGAAGCGAAAATTTATTAAAAAGGAAGAGAGATGGCCTTGTGTTCTGTGCTAGAAAGCAAGATAGAATACAGTACAGATTATTAGTTCCTCTTATTAGTTCCTTTCATTAGGGATTGTCCACAAAGCATAGATTTCATTCATCTATATGCCAAGTCTTGCTAAAAATGAACAAAATTGGATGGTGGGCAATCAAACATCTTAATATTTAAAAAAATAATAATTCCACAGCAGCCACTTTTCAATTTCTTAGAATAGAAGCCATAACCTCTCTTATATATTTTTCTTGCACATTTACAGTATATTCACAAAGAAATACTTATTCACAACTGAACTGCCATGCTACGCAAACTGTGAAGTCCATCAAACTCAATAGGACTCGAACGTAGAATTGGCCACTCAAAAGCACTGAGAGTTGATGTTTTTTCCAGGAGGTACATCTATTTAATCCATTAGTAAATTACAAGCAGTCCTCAACATATCACCATTCGTTTAACAACAGTTTAAAGTTACACCGGTCTGAAAAAATGCAACTTACAAATTGTACTTCAACTTACAACCATTATACTACCCTTGGCACTCAATTCAGGTGTTTTGCAAACTAGTTCACATTTATGACCTGTTGTAGTATCCTATAACCATTTCCAATCATTTCTGCCAATTTACAGAAGAAGAAAAAAACATTGGGGAAGCTGGATTCATTTAACCGGTCTAAAAAGTGTAATAAAAATCAGGTTTGATTCAATTTACGACTGCAACAATTTACAACAGAAATTCCACTCCCAATTGTTGTCATCAGTTGAGATTACCCATTTAATGTTGCTTCTGATAGCAACATTATCAATGTGATGGGTCATTAGTCACAAAAATTGATTTGGGAAGAGGGAGAAAGTACAAAACAAGGTTGGGGATGATGGGTGTTCACAAAAAAACTGCAATAAATAATGAATAAAGTATATTTCTCCTTTCCAATAGCATCACCCTTCTATCCATCCTCTAGAGTTTTATTAAGCAGAATCTCTGTTTACACACAGCGTCTCCAATTTGATGTGTGTGCACTTATTCCAACAGATGGCAGTGTTGAACCATAGAAATGGAGGAAATTATTAACTGAAAGTTTTGTCTAGTAGCGATAGTTTTTTAAGCGGTTCCAGATTATCTACCTAGAAAACTGCCATTTTAAAATGGAAATCGTTCGTATTTCTTGGTGGCACAATCCTGTAACCCTAGAACAACACTAATATAATTAGAACTTAAAAGGAAACTTTTTTTTCATTTTTAGTGGGGTAAATATCCCAAAGATGCGTTTTCAGGAGGCAACTGGACTTCCTTTGTTTTTCTTTTGAAGATGTTTCACTTCTCCTCCAAGAAGCTTCTTCAACTCTGACTGGATAGTGGGGAATGGAAGGATTTGTAGTCCTGGCAGACAGCTGGCCATTTGCATCCTTTTAGAGGGTGGTTTAGAGGTTTTGAAGCACTTGGAAATTTATCTGTGTCCTCAGATAACCACAGCCCTGTGTAGTGCTCCTGATTCCTGTAGTCTGCATTTTTTTTTTTTTTTTTTGAAAATCTCTACAGACTTTTAGCTGTACAATTTGGGATGAACACCCTTTGAATGGTGCGGGAGTAGGAATGGATTTCCAGAGGGGGAAAAATGCAGACTACAAGGAATCAGGAACACCATTCAGGGGACCCTGAGGACACAGATAAACCTCCAAGTGGCCTTAACGACCCTCTAAAAGAATGCAAATGACCAGCTGTCTGCAAGGAATATAAATCCTTCCATTCCCCACTATCCAGTCAGAGCTGAAGAAGCTTCTTGGAGGAGAAGCAAAACGTCTTCAAAGAAAAAACAAGAAAGTCCATTTGTCTCCTGAAAAAAAACCTTTGGGACAACTATGACCTGGATGACTGAGTATCTCTACAGACTTTTAGCTATACAAGAGAGGTAACTACTTTCCCCACCATTTGCAGCAAACGAAATGTTTGCTATAGTTCATAACGTATTCTTAAACTAATCCTCCCAGGGTAAAAACTGAATGGAATCCTATTAAAAATTAAATAGCATCAAAGAAAGCCGTGTGCTTTGTAACTTTAGTTTAGCCACATGGACAAATCTCTCTCCGATTTCAGCATCAGGAGCTCTTTTTAAAATTCCATACAACAACAACACCATTCTGAGAGAATTTGCAGTTTCATTGGGGAAGAATTTGCAACTTGCAGTAGCTTTCCAGGAAAGAGAAAAGCAAGCATATTGAAAACACTTGCATTGCTGGACATATTTTAAATAGGAATAGCTCAAGGGTAATAAAAATCACAGTGAGGTACAGAATAAAATACACTGTAAGCCGGGGATGTCCAACCTTGGCAACTTTAAGACATGTGGACTTCAACTCCCAGAATTCCCCAGCCAGCCACGCCAAAGTTGGACAACATGGCTACAAGGGCTTAAAACTTGTTTTTTTTTTTCCCCTTGAGTTAGATTTCATGTGCTGAAAGCTATGCCTGGCAAGGAAATGTTGGGATATATATATACCCAATGTTGGGATATATATATATATGTTGGGATATATATATATTACCACCCCATTTGAGCCCAGAATTTATGTTGTTAAGTGAGAAATTTGTTAAGTGAGTTTTTCCCCACTGCATGACTGAATATATATATATATATTTGCTGCCTACTTCCTTTAATGTCCCATTTTCAAGAAATACTTGGGTGCACACAGCTATGATAAATGCCGAAACTGATTACCAGAGCGAATGGGGGCAGTTTTGGATCACACATCAGCCTTCAAGCTTTCCATGTGAAATTGAATTGCATGGGGCATAAGTGTGATGTGCAGCATTGACACTTCCTAAAAGGGGGAGGGGATATATTTTCTCATGCACAAAGTTGCTCTCCTGCTTTTAAAATCATCTTTGGATGTGGAAGGATCCAACTAACCTTGGCAGATTTTGAAAAAAGCTAAGCAGAATAAACTCTTGTAATACGTGGATTAGAGGCTACAGGAAATCCCAGGTCTATAAACTAGATGGGAATTTTTGGGTTTTGTTTTGTTTTGTTTTATCCCTGTCTAGCCTTTAAAAGAGACTTGCCTGCAACACAGAGAATGTGGGGGAAGGAACAATTTCTCTGCAACTTATACACGGACAAGTCCCAGTTTAAAATACAGTTTGATACCTGAACAGATTAAATGGATGAATAATGTTCATGCAAGGCAACATAGCACAATGAATGCATTAAAATATAGTTAAAGGTAAGAATTACTGCCACCGTTACAGATTTCCTCTACATTTCTTATTAGGGAGCTACTAACTTTTATGCCCTCAAAACAACCAAGAGAAAAAATAAATTGAAGAAGGAAGCGATGATAGATAGGAGAGGGACACACTTCAATGAAAATGTTCTCGTGAGGCCTCTGAAAGTCCTACATATATCATCACCTAGGTTTTACTAGTACAGTAGTCCTCAATTTACCACCCCATTTGAGCCCAGAATTTATGTTGTTAAGTGAGAAATTTGTTAAGTGAGTTTTTCCCCACTGCATGACTTTTCTTACCACATTAAGTGAATCATTGCAGTTGTTAAATTAGTAACACTGTGATGACCCAGGGTGGGATACAAAATAAACACAGTCCCAAAAAACAGGTGAAGCCCCTTTTATTCCTTCACTTTGCTTCCAAGCTCCGAATATCCCTGACTGGAGACAAAAAAACTCCCACACAAGCAGTTACAAGAAGGAGGAAATGCCATTTAAATTATAAAGAGTAAAAAACAACACAAACCAGGCAAGATAAGGGCTAGAGGAGTTCCACAGATAACAGATCCCATGCTGGGAAGGATGCCAAACTCAGAGAGGAACCATAAACTAGAGATATGTCCACGCTTTGTTTCCAGGACTCGCCAGTACGCATGTCTGTCCTCTTATCCAGTTCTCACAGCTGCAGCCCATGAAGGGGATCAAGGCCCTTTCCTTCCCTGTAGACCATGCCATTCACATCTCTCCCTTATCCTCTCCTCCCTGCGTGCCCTAGGATGGAGAGGGGATGGCCCTGGGTCCTCCTCTGACTGCCCAACCGGCCTCTGCCCTTCCCCAGCCTCCTCCACAACCTCCAGAGCCACACTTCCACTCCCTGTCGGCTGTTCCTCCTCTCCCTCAGAGTCAGTCTCCACCAGGGGCATGACAAACACGTCCTTAAGTGAATCTGGCTTCCCCATTTTCTTTGCTTGTTTAGAAGGTCCTAAAAGGGAACCCATCACATGATCCAGGGATACCGCAACTGCCATAAGTGTGAACCAGTTGCCAAGCATCCGAAGGGAGATCACGTGACCATGGGGGAGCCTGCAACGGTGTGGGAAAATGGTCATAAGTCACTTCATAACATCCAATGGTCACTGAAGGAACTGTTGTACTTACTTGCGAGGACTACCTGCTCCTGCCATATCTGCCCTGCAAAAATGCAGGCGGCCACTAGGTGACAGCAAAGAGCCATGAGGAAAAAAATACGAACTCTGCTGCTGTGTAGTGATCCTCTGGATTTTTGCAGCTTGGCTTTCCCAGTTTCCAGGCTGACAGCTGAGTTTATTTGACCCTTTGCAAAGATTATCCACTCAGAAGTTGCTATCGTCCATCAGTAAATTCCAGCACTCCAATTTGCTAATGCGGAGGGAATTGGAATTTCAAGCCAGTTAAACAGCAATGAAACAGAAACAGAGCTATCCAACCAGGGCTGTCTTAAGGCAGGGGCCCGATGGGCACTTGCTCATGGGCCCCACGAGCATAGGGACCCCCATACCAATCTGTGTATATTAACCCTTCAATGCACCTGGTATCATATAAACGCAACAACATATTTGTTACATGTTTATTTGTTCGAAGTGCCCATTTATTGACCATTTGCATTTTTATTCCAGTGAGTAGTTGTTGCAAGAGCCCCAGTACACTGCTTTGCCTGGGGCCCATAATGCTGTTAAGACACCCCTGTGTCTAACCAACTATCGCAAGGTTTTAGTTATAGCACAACATCCTCTATTATAGACAGCCTTTCCTGGCCTGATGCTCTGACAGAAATCACCCAGAGATCTCTGGATGATTCAGAGATGAACCATTTTGGGAAAAGGTGTTCTGAGCAACGCTTCCTGAGACTGCAATTAAGCACACGCTTAGTTAAAACAACTCTTGTTTTATTTCAACGCTGGGAATTATTTTCATTCCCAGCCCGTAATGAGTCCCAAAAAGTCCCCCCAGATAAGCACCCACCTTTCTCTCCTTTGAATTGCTGCCAACAAAAGTGCCAAATGAACTATAAAAAAACCAACTGAAGTACAAGAACTTCAAGGATTAATCTAAACAGAATGAACGACTTTGCTTCCTGCAAAGGTTTCTTCACCTTTGCCTGACCTTTGTACCTTAGGGGAGGGACAATCACCTCCAAGCCTTTGTCCCGAGTCACCCCTTTTGTCTCAGCTGCTCTTGCCTTCTAGCAGCCCTGTGCACACGCGCACTGGGAACAGGCTCCCCTTGTTCCTCTGCCTCACTGCTGCCAGAGTCTAGAGGCTCCGGCATCAGCACACAATTCCCAGATGGTCCTGGCCCCACCTCTGCATCGGATGCAGGACCCTCATCCGAGTCCTTCCCAGACTCCCGGACTGGTCCCCATTCTTCCCCACTGTCCGATTCCACTTGCCTTTTGCACAGGCTGCCAGTGAACCGCAACAAAAGGAACACTAGCGGGGTATCACAGAAGAGACACAGGAGGCCAGATATCCTGCTAGAATGGACAGTTTCAGGCCAGCTGTCATATGAGCCCTACCATGAGGCAAAAACGTTCCAGAATCAATAGCCATCTTGGCCTGTGGAAAAATCATTTCCATTTGGCCTCACACACTGCACAGCCAAACTGACAACAGAAACAGAATTTGTGTAAAGATACAAATGCACACACAATGGGGTACATTCTTGTTTAACTTCATGACACATTCAATTTTGTTCTTTCCACCCCATTGTTGGTTCTTTTTGTGGCTGGTGAAGATTACCACAACTGGCATTTTTTTAAAAAAAATAAACAAGTTCCAGGGCAGCCATTTTGTAACAACCGTCCTGACACCCTCTCCAAATTCCAAGTATTCCAGGGCTTCCTGTACGGAGAATCCCTTACTCTGAATGAGGGAATCCATGAAAATTTTAACAAAACTTTGGGGGGATAGCAAAATGCCTCAATACAGATAGACCTTGACTTACAACACTTCATTGAGTGACCGCTCAAAGTTACAACAGCACTGAAAAAATTGACTTATGACCGTTTTCACACTTACGACCATTCCAGCATCCCCACATGATCAAAATTCGGATGCTTGGCAACTGACTCATATTTCTGACAGTTGCAGTGCCTTTTCTTCAGCTCTTGCGAAGTTCTGACAGGCAAAGTCAACGGGGTAGCCATGTTTGCTTTAACAACCAGGGGTTACTAACTTATCAATCGCAGGAATTGATTTAATAACCGTGGCACAAAAGGTTGTACAATGGGGCAAGCCTCACTTAACACGTCTCGTTTAGCAACAGAAATTTTGGTCTCGATTGTGGTCGTAAATCGAGGACTTACTGCAAAAAGTATTTACAGGGAAAAGCTCCCCAGTCTGGACTACAAAAACCCAGTGAGCCACAAGATGGAGGCAAAGAGCTTCAGAAAACCTTTTATAGCCCTCCAATGGGTGCCTACCATTTTGCAGCCCAGATATGGTGGCCCTGAACTGAAGATCCATCATACCAGAGATGGTATTCAGCAGGTTCTGACGGATTCTGGAGAACCGGTAGAGGAAATTTGGAGTAGTTTGGAGAACCGGCAAATCCCACCTTTGACTGGCCCCGCCCCCATCTCTTCTCTGCCTCCCGAGTCCTATCTGATCGGCTGGGTCTTCTTTGGTTGCCCTGCACTGGAGAACAGAGCTGGAAAGCAGGTCAGTGGGGTGGGGAGGGAATGGGGATTTTGCAGTAACCTTCCCCTGCCACGCCAACCAAGCCATGCCCACAGAACCAGTGGTAAAAAAAAAAAATGAATCCCACCACTGCATGATACATATATGAACAATTTGCTTAGAGTAGAGCCATGTTTTCAAACATGGCAATAGACAGGTAGACTTCAACTCCCAGCATTCCCCCAGCCAGCTTGCAGTGAGCATGTGTAAACCAGGGCTTAAACAAGACAGATTGACTAAGGCAGAAATTCTCAAAGTGCTGTCCCAGAGTCCAATAAATACTCTAACAATTCTCATTTTTAATTTCTAATACACTACACGTCCGGTAGATCTGACTCTCCTAAAACAAAGCTCCTGAGATCCCCAACCAATTTTTTGTTTTTTAAAGAAAGCAAAGGAGATCCGAAATGAAGCTTTAGTTTAGACCCACTGGGCTCAGGAAAACCTTCATGCCAGGATTCCCTTCCACCGTCAGGACAACAATGGACCCGCCGTTCCTAACCATCACCGCTTGAGGGCAGCAGAGGACCGCAAAGGCGAAAAACTGCCCTGACCGAGTTCTTAAATTTACTTACTCCAAGTCTCTGGCAAGAGCCAGATTATCCCGCCCCGCCACATCACACACAACCCTCTCAGCAAAACCTCTTAGAAATCTCGGCTCCTTCCTATTTCTGGCAGCCTATCGGGCCCCCTTCTCGCCCACTGCTACCCCCACTAAGGGGCGGGAGGACCCCAATCCTTCTACCCCTTCTCTTCCCACCACCCCCTGTCTCTTGTCTCGGTCCATCATCTTCCCTGACATTATTATTATTATTTTTGCCACGGAATCTAGTGCCACTGAATCTAGTGCCACGGAATCTATTGGGTCCTCTTTTTTGCCACGGAATCTACTGGGTCTTTTGCTGCCCCGCGCAGGCTTTTTTTTTCCATATTGGAAAAAAAGAAAAAGAAAAAAGAAAATTCCCGCCGCGTCAACATGTTTTCTTTGAGGAAAAACTAGGATTTATGGTGCCAAGCTAACCACACGCGGTCGTCCCTGCCAACCCTTTCAGACGTTTCGCTGACGCCGTTTGACTTCTCTCTTGGGAATCGCCAAGATCCCGAAAAGCGAAGCAAACCAACAACCAACCCAAGCGAAGGTTTCCAAGAGGCCCGTTTCTCCGGCCGAAGAGCTCAAGAAGAATCTCCGTTCTCCTGAGTTGGGTTGGGTTGGGTTGGGTTGGGTTGGGCAGGCTTGCAAAATCCTTACCGGGGGTGGGGGGTGGGGGACTGAATCCGTATCCAAAGGCCGCCTCTTCCCACCAGCTTGTAACTGCGCTCCTCTTGCTCCGGCTTCAGGATCGGAGCTTGAAGATGGATACGTCTTGAAGAGTTGGCTTCCCGTTTTCAAATAGTTGGAGAAGGCAAGGCTGGAAGAGGGACCGGGTCAAGAAGGCAGGACACACACACACACACACCCCTCACCAGTGTGGCTTTCTTGCCTCGTCCCCAGCAAAAACAGGATTCGGCCCGGACCGTGTAGGAACACACAGACACACACACACACACGCTGCCTCTGAAACGCAGTTTCCTTTAATCGCTGCCTGTTGGTCCTACTACCCTACAGTTGAGT
Source organism: Notechis scutatus (assembly GCF_049901735.1). Taxonomy (NCBI): domain Eukaryota; kingdom Metazoa; phylum Chordata; class Lepidosauria; order Squamata; family Elapidae; genus Notechis; species Notechis scutatus. The sequence goes on from NC_142012.1 coordinate 60,018,780, forward strand.
TCCCACCGTGGCTCCTGAAGCCAACTCTGCACACACACACAAAAACGAAGTCGATGCCTTTCTTTCCCAAGCCCAGGCGGTTTGCAAAAAGGGACTGCGACAAACGGGTGCAAAGCAAGCGACGCGGTTACTCCGACCTCTTCCCCCCTCCCCCACCCCCTTTAAATCATTCCCTGTGGCAGGAAAAGCGACTTTGAGAAACCTTGGGCAGGGTTGCAACATCGAAACATCTGGGACACTCCCTTTCCCTCCTTCCCGCACGACGCAGAAACCGACTTTGGCTAGGTGCAAACAAGCAGCAGTAAAACTCGGCTGATGGGAGCCACAACCGCGGGTAAATAACCCTATACAAGGGGCTCACATGCGCCCCCTCCCCACAGCCAGGGGCGGATTAAGACGCGCTCATAGACCATCTTTGCAACACTGACATCCACATTTCCAGTTAGGCCAACCTACATAAATACATTCATGTTTTATTTCTACTGTCTAAACTCAGGGGGGCTCCAACCTTGGCAACTTTTAAGAGCTGAAAAGCTGGCTGGGAGAATTCTGGGAGTTGAGGTCCACCAGGGTTTAAGTTGCCAAAGTTGGAGACCCCTTGGTCTAACCAGTTACACCACTTATCCCAGACCGTATAATATTCCATATCTTCTCTACCTCGCCGTTCCAAATGTGAGTTGAACCATCTCTGCACAACCCAACACTTTATTATCATACTTTTCAGAGGGGAGGTTACTATCTTAGTGTCCAACTCTGTGGTGTAAAAAGCAATTCTCACCTACGCACTGACAAATCTTGGTGCCTTTGTACATACAATATTTATTTATTTTTACAAATCTTAATTGGGGTTTTTTTTTCCTTTCCTTTTCTCAATTTTGTGGTGCCCCCCCCCCTTTTGGGCCTTAAGCACGTGCTTAAGTCTGCTTAATCAGGGGGTCTTCAACCTTGGCAACCTTAAGCAAAGCTGGCTGGGGAATTCTGGGAGTTGAAGTCCTCCAGGCTTAAGGTTGCCAAGGTCGGAGACCCCTGTGCTTAATGGTGAATACACCACTGCCCCTCGCGCCCCCCCAGCCCTCAAACTCACCCGGGCGCAGGCGCTCCCGACGCTTGACTGACAGAGCTCCGAGCCTCCAGCCCCTCGCCGCTGCAGCTCAGCCTTTTGGTCAGGGGGCTCCCCTTTTGCCCCAGCAGGAACTTCGAGGAAAGGCAGCCGCAGGGCCGAGAGGCTAAGGTCCCAGCTAGTCTTTTTTGTTTTGTTTTGTTTTGTTTTGTTTTGGAGGAAGGGGCGCGCGTTTCAGTTCCAGAAAACGATGGGGAGGGGGAATGTCCCAGAGGTGAATGGGGAGGGGTATCCCTAATCAGCGGTCCGAGATCCAGAAGAGCGACGGGGTTCCCTTCCAAGGGCGTTCGCTCGATCGAGCGGACTAGATCGAGTGGACTAGATCCCGGGATCTGGAGGCTAATGGGCGTCGGGGGTCAGCATCCTCTGTTGTGGGGGGAAGCATCCAAAGAGCGTCGGGGGGGGTCCAAAGAAAACGCGCGCCCCGAGGTTGCAGCTCTTTCAAAGACGGGCATGGGTCCATTCCAAGATTACGCGTGGGTGGAAAAGTGAATTCATCGGTGGAAGAAGAAGACTGCCTCCGCCTGTAAAGCGGCTCCCGGAGTGGGAGTCTTTCCTTTCCTTTCCTTTCCTTTCCTTTACCTTCTCTTCTCTTCTCTTCTCTTCTCTTCTCTTCTCTTCTCTTCTCTTCTCTTCTCTTTTCTTCCTTATCTTCTCTTCTCCCCCGCGGATGTCACAAGCGCTGCTTTTTCAGGCTTGGTTTTTCCAGATCGGTTCTGATGAGTCGCTTCTCGACTCGGCTGGAAGCCCTACTAACAAGCCCCGGAGGCGGTGCTCCAGTCAGTCCGCCCCGCCCTTGCTGGACCGGAGTGGAGGCAGGCGGAGGGGGGAGCCGTCGGCCCCCTTCCGATCCCCGGTAAGCCAGAGCTCTCCAACCTCGGCAACTTTTAAGACTTGGGGACTCCCAGAATTCTCCAGCGGTCCACAAGTCTTAAGTGGCCGAGCTCGGGGCGCCCTGCGTTAAGCGGACCCAGAGCCCAGCTACGCCGCGACACTTGGCAACGGGAGCAGGCGGAGCAGCCGGCAGGCGGGAGACCTGGTTGCGCGCGGTGGGGCAGCTCTGCTCCTTCCACCCGGTTGGGCCCTTTGAATCTGGGTAACCCCCTTCCAACGCAAACGGCGGGTCCTCCAACTAGATCTCTCCAAGACTTCCCGCCGGACGGCGTCGGCAAAGAGGTTGCACCCCGTGGCGCCCCCTCTGCCTTTCCAGACGCAGCTTCCAGTCCCCGCGTCCCGCCAGCTTCTCTGGCCCACAGACTTGTAACCCCTCTCTTGGGCGTAAGGCCGGGTTGAGGAGACTGGGGGATGCGGAGGGGTGTGTGTGTGTGTGGATATCTTGCCCGTCCCCCTGGAGGTGGGTTTTCTCCCCCCGCCCTCCTCGGCCAGGTCGGTCGGGTGTCTCTTTGAGAGCGGATGGGAGGGGAATCTGTAGCCTTAGGAATAGAGAGAAAGGGGGCGAAGAAAGAGAGAAAGAGCAAAGATCGAAAGGGCGAGGACGAAGAACTGAAGGGGGATAAAGAGCGTTGGGATAAATGGACGAGGAGGGCAGAGGGGAGGGAAGGGAGAGAGGGAGGGAAGGGAGAGAGGGAAAGAGAAGGGAAGGAAGGAAGGAAGGAGTGGGATGAAGGGAGGGAGGGAGGGAGGAAAGGAAGGAAGGGATGGGAGGAAGGGAAGGGAGGGAAGGAAAGAAGGGAAAAGGAAGGGAAAGGAGGGAAGGAATGGGAGGAAGGGAAGGGAGAGAGGGAGGAAAGGATGGGAGGGAAAGAGGAGGGAGGAAAGGAAGGAAGGAAAGAGTGGGATGAAGGAAGGAAGGGAGGGAGGGAGGAAAGGAAGGGAAGGGAGGGAGGAAGGGAAGGGAGGGAGAGAGGAAGGGAAAGAAGGGAGGGAAGGAAGGAACTAACACAGATTTTGAAGGGGGGGAAAGTCCCTTCGTTTCCTACCTTTCTCAAAGCTCCGAGCCGGTTCCCAACCCCGGCCAATCAGCCCGACGGCCCCCCCTAGATGCCAGCAAGCCTAAGCCGCTCGGCGGGCTCCCCGCAGCGGCGCCTTTCCCCCCTGTTGGAGCTCCCTCTGCCTGCCCCGTTGCCCTCTGGCAAGAGAGACGCTCCGAGGGGGGCTTCCCTCCAGTTTGGGGCAGGCGCTCCAGCCCTCCTCCCTCCTCCTCCTCCTCCTCCCCTCGCCCTGGCCCGTCCCCTCCTCCCCAGCTCCAGCTGCAAGAATGCCGCGCCGCGCGGCCCCCTCGGCCAAATCTGGTTGTCATTAGCGCAGCCAGAGCAGGCAGGCAGGCAACGGCTTTCCGCCAGCGCCGCAGCCGCCTCCCCTGCAGACCCGGAGCGAGCCTTGGGGGACTCCTGCGGAGCAGCGACCCCTCGACTTCAAGCCGGCCGAGCTGCCCCGCCGGCGGCGGGACGGGCGCAGACTTGGGAGGGTGGGGCGTGGCGCGGGCTTTTTGCACCGCGGCGGGGCGAGAAAAGCGCAAGCCGGCGCGGATCTCACTCTCTTGTAGCACCGCTCAGTGGCCTTTCCCCTCCCTCCCCTCCCCCCATGGCAGCCTCGGGGCTGTCCCACCCCTCTCCCGGGACCCCGTTCCACCCCCCACCCACCCCCAGCAGGAACGAGGCTGGCGGCTTCACCTTTCCTTTCCGCGGGCACCGCCTGACAAACTCCAGGCTCCTTGAGGGGTCCCGGGGTAGAAGAAAGGCGATGCGCTCGGGAGCAGCAAGCCCTCTGGGTGGAAGGACTGGGGGGAAGGGGGCTTCCTTCGGATGAACCCAAAAAGGTCGAATTGTCAAAAAGTCGGAGTCGGGGTAGGGTTGAGGGGGTTGGAAAGCCACCACCACCAACCCCGTCTGTATTCCGGGTGCTCTTTTATATCCCCCCACATCTCATCCAAAGATTTTTTTTGGGCTGGACTCCAACTCCAAATAAACAAATTCCCGACGGAGAGGAGGAGGAGGAGGAAGGAGAAGAAGGAGAAGGAGAAGCAGGAGGAGGAGGAGGAGGAGGAGGAGAAAAGAAGGAGAAAGGAGGAGGAGGAGGAAGGAGAAAGGAGAAAGGAGGAGGATGAGAAGGAGAAGGAGAAGCAGGAGGAGGAGGAGAAAGAAGGAGAAGGAGAAAGAAGGAGAAGGAGAAGCAGAAGGAGGAGGGAGAAAGAAGGAGAAAGAAGGAGAAGGAGAAGGAGAAAGAAGAAGGAGAAGGAGAAGGAGGAGGAGGAGGAGGAGGAGGAGGAGGGAGAAAGAAGGAGACGACGACGACAGTTTTGGCTTATTTTGGCAATGCTTAAGATTGCTACCTGAACAGTTCCTAGGTCCTTGCTTAGGACTCGAGCTGTTGAGCTACCAACTAGCCCCAAAGGCTGTGAATCTCACCAAATAATAATAATAATAATAATAATAATAATAATAATAATAATAATAATAATAATAATAATAATAATAATAATAATAATAATAATAATAATAATAATAATAATAATAATAATAATAATAATAATAATAATAATAATAAATGATGGCAATGCATAAACGGCTCCCTTTCTTTACCTTCCTGGATCTTGGTTAATAATCCGTAACCGCCAAAATCGAGGCAATTTGGGGGAAAAAATAAAAAGAAAAAAAAAATCCAACAAGGGACCCTCGGCTCTCCTTTCTTCGGCTGTTTTTTTTTTTTTTTCTTCTTCTTCTTTTCCTTCTCTCGGCTCTCCTTTTTCCCCCCTCTCTGCGACGGCCTCAGAAAGCGCCTGCCGGAGCGGCTTCAATCCTAGGCTCCATCCTGCCCCAGCGAATCCCTGGTTCGAAGTAAATAGTTGTCAGGAAATGGTCCTTCTCCCCCCCTTCCCACAACCTCCAACATCCCCCTCCCACCCAAACACCCATTCCCAGCTCTCGCCCTTCCAGAATAAAAGCCTCTGGCGCTGATTTGACGCCTGAGGCTCTCGTGCCAAGCTCTTAAACTGGCGGGGCGGTGGAAGAAGGAGAGGGGGTGGGTGGGGGGGATTTCAGCCCAAACTTTCCTAACTTCGTCTGGAGCGGGTTGGGAGGTGTGTGTGTGTGTGCGTGCGCTGGTGCTTGTGCGCGTGTGTTTGGTGTTGGCGTTCGTGCTGGGAAGAGTTTGGCCATATGGCACGGATTGGTTGGGCATGGGGAGGGGGGGGGGAGTGCCTTTGCTTTCTGAAGCGCGAGCTCATTCCTGACCCTTCTCCCCCCACCCCACCCCACCACCCCTTTTTCCCCCCTCCAATTGACCCCATCTCAGCAATGTGCGCTTTTTCACCCCCTCCCCGCCTTCGCGCGCGCAACGAGGGCCACCGTCTGCGCAGCCTTGAGACGTTTCTTGGAGGTGTGTATGATTCACACCGTCCACGGTTCCTGGATTTGGGGGAAGGGGGCTTAAGGCGGGAGAACTGGGGAGTGGGAAAGAGTAAGACTTCCCACAAAGCGGTGCCCCTTGTTGCATTACAAGGGTCCGTCCCCGTCCCGTCCCCCCAGTTCTTGGTGATCGGGGCACCCTGGAAGTTGCAAAGCAAAACCCCACACCTTTGGGAGGCACCGCCGGCCGCAGGTACGGCTGGGAGCAGGAGAAAGGCGCATTCTCCGCGGCTTTGCCCAGAGTCGCTCCCTGTTTTCAGCTTTGTAGTAGCAACCATCCGATAAAACGGGGTTCCCCCCACACACACACACCCACACCAGAGAGAAAGGCTCTGAGGATCGACACCAGGGTCCAAAGAAGAATTGGCGGGGAAGAGAAGCGTTCACCCGCCGGGACGGGCTCTGCTTTGGCTCTTGTCCTGGCGCAAAGCGAGTGTGGAAGTTGAGCCCCGCAGAGGCAGGCGAGAAGGGAAGGGGGAAGAAGAGAGAAGATAGACGAGAAGGGAAGAGGGAAGAGAAGGGAAGGGAGAAGAGGGAAGGGAAGGGGGAAGAAGAGAGAAGATAGAGGAGAAGGGAAGAGGAAGAGAAGGGAAGGGAGAAGAGGGAAGGGAAGGGGGAAGAAGAGAGAAGATAGAGGAGGAGGGAAGAGGGAAGAGAAGGTAAGGGAGAAGAGGGAAGGGAAGGGGGAAGAGAGAAGATAGAGGAGAAGGGAAGAGGGAAGAGAGAGAAGGAGAAGAGGGAAGGGAAGGGGGAAGAAGAGAGAAGATAGAGGAGAAGAGAAGAGGGAAGAGAAGGGAAGGGAAGGGAGAAGAGGGAAGGGAAGGGGAAAGAAGAGAAAAGATGGAAAGGGAGAGAAGAGAAGGGAAGGGGAGTAAGGGAAAGGCCGGGTTGGGGGAGATTGGGGGAGGGTCAAGGCGACTTAGGTGGGATCCCGGGAGTCAAGCGGGTGGGGGGGGACGCTGCTGTTGATTTTCTGTCTAGTTGGTAGGAAATGAGGCATGGAGCGCGCGCAGCTTTCTTGCACCTGGGAGCTGTTCAGCGTTGGGGGCCAAGGGGGCACTCGAGCTCCAGGAAAGGAAATCGGAGGCGCAGCTGAAACTTCAAGAAGAGCCGGAGAAGAACCGAAAGCTCGCAACCCCCCTCCCCCAGTCCAGTCGCAGCCCCTTCCCCACCTCCTGCATAAGCGCGGGGGGGGGGGAGGGGGGACGGGCTAGGGGAGGCGTTCGATTTCTGCCCGCCTTTGGTAATCCCCCCCCCCACACACACACACCTCCATGCTCCCGCGGGGCATAGAATCCTAGAATAACAGAGCTGGGAGGGAACTTGGAGGTCATCTAGTCCGGCCCCCTGCTCGGGCAGGGGAAGCTATTCCAAAGATTAGCCTTTAGGATTGAACTCACAGCCTCCTGGTTGTGCTAAGCCACAGGAGCTAGGCATACATAGGCACACACACACACACCGCAAACCCGCCCGGCGCCCTGGAAGGTGGCATCAGCAGCTGTGGAGGCGCTTGGAGTGGCGCTCTCTCACCCCGAGAGGAGCCCGCTGGCTGAGAGCCAAAATAGGGGGAGGTCTCCTCCTTGTCCAGCTCTTGCGCCCGCCAAGCCCCCTCCCCTCCTCCCCATCCCCAGGGTGTGCAGGATGCAGGGTGCCCGAAGGCGGGGGGTGAAAGAGGGCGCCCGCGCGTGGTTGGTGGCGCTGCTGGCGCTGGGCAGCCGCGGGGATCTCGAGCTCTCCACCCCCACCCCCACACACACACACTTCTTTCTGGGCTCCCACTGCCCCGCGGCCCTTGGCGCTCCCTTTCCCCGGCCCCCCTCCCCCGCAGCTCCAGCGCTGCCTTGGCTATTGCTCCCATCTGTTTCTGCAGGGAGGAAGGAGGCCGCGCTCAGGAACAGCAGCCCCTTGTTTGACCGGCGGACAGGATACCGTAGGGCTTAGACGCAAAGCGCAGCCTTGCTCGGCCCCGCTTACCTTGGGGAGGGGAGGGAGGGAGGGAGGGAAGGAAGGAAGGAAGGAAGGAAGGAAGGAAGGAAGGAAGGAAGGAAGGAAGGAAGGAGGGAGGGAGGGAGGGAGGGAAGGAAGGAGGTGAGGAAGGATCTCTTGCAGTTCGATTCGACCAGCGCGCTATGACTCGCGTGGCTCAGTCCGCTCACCTTGAGGAAGGAAGGAGGGAGGGAGGAAGGGAGGAAGGAAGGAAGGAGGGAGGGAGGGAGGGAGGGAGGGAAGGGAGGAAGGAAGGAAGGAAGGAAGGAAGGAAGGAGGGAGGGAGGGAGGGAGGGAAGGGAGGAAGGAAGGTTCTCTTGCAGCCCGATTGGACCAGCTATGACCTGTGAGTGGAACTTGGAAAAAACTTGGGTGGCCAACAGAGAGGACCACGTTGGCGGGCATTAAGCTTGCGCTCCTCCTTCGGGGGCGTCCCCCTTGAGAGTCTGCTTACTTCTGGGGAGACCCGAGGAGGCTTGGCAAAGACTCGGCTTCCTCCGACCGCCCAGCGCGCAGGACCTCTTGGCCCAGCTGGGGACCAGTGGATTCGACCAGTGCCCGTCCCAGGAACTGACTGCGCTCTGGGCCAGGTTAAAGCCTTTGGAGAGGGGGAAAGAGAGAGAGCGAGAGAGAGCGGAGGTTGCTACTCTTGCCGAGAAACCCGAAGGAGGGGTTTGTTCCCGGATCTCTTGCGGGAGCCAGACGGGAAACTAAACTCCTGCTCGGGGAAAACCAGAGCGAGGAAGAGAAAGCAGGGAAGGAGAAGAGAAGGAAGACGGGACGGGGAGGCAGGAAAACTGGGAAGAAAAGCCTCTTTCTTCGGGTTGGAATTAGAGATGCTCGGGCTTGAAGGACGCCTTTCTGACCAGCCACTAACTAAAGGCGGCCAACCGGGAGGGGAGCGCAGCGCAAGTAACAGATCATCAGAGTTGGAAGGCACCTTGTAAGGTCATCTAGTCCAACCTCCCTCCCGCCCAAGCGGGAGATCCTGCACCATTTCTGACCGATGGGCAGCCCAGTCTCTTCTTGAAGGTCTCAAGCGATGAAGCTCCCACCAACTTCTGAAGGCAACTCCTGTTTCCTCGGTGGATTGTTCTCCCTGTCAGAAAGTTTCTCCCTGATTTCCAGGTTAAATCTCTCCTTGGTTCAGTTTCCATCCATTATTTCCTTGTCCTGGCCTACAGGCGTTTTGGAAATATAGCTCGACTCCTTCCTCTTCTCTGTGGCAGCCCCTCAAATATTGGAAGACTGCTAGATCCAGGAGAGCGGCGGGGCGTAAGGGATGCGGAAGAGAGCGCAAGTTGATCCAAACAAGCTTCCCCGGATTCCCCCATAAATCCAAGAATCAAACGGGGAAGGGTGGGGAGAGAGGGGCAAAATTGGAAAGCCGTTTGGCCTCACTTGGTGGTTCCCTCGTTAGAACCCGACGTGTTGGAATGGCGGAGGATCCTGAGGTTGAAATTACTCTTGGGAATGGAGGGGAAGAGGTCTGGTAAGGGGGCCGTGCATGAGCGCACCAGCCTTCCTACCGTCCCTCTCCTCCTCTTCCCATTTTATTCGTACTCATTCCTTATGTATGTACTTTATACTTTATATGTTTATACCTTGGGTTCATACTTGTGCTTGTTTTCTCACACGTGCTTGACGAACTAAACGAAACAAATAAAAGGAATAAAATAAATTAGGGGAAATTAGGGGAGGAGGAGTCTCCTTCGTCCCCTTTCGATGCCTCCTTTCTGCGGCTGTTGATGGGGGGGGGAGAATAAATTGGGAGATGGTTGGTGTGGGGTCTTCTTGCTCCCAGCTTTTGAAAAGGAAGAGTGGCCAAAGGGCCTTTTGGGGGAAGCGCATGACATGGGAGGGGGGCAGGGGCTGGACTGACCCCTGTTTGGAAGTCCCAAAGGTGCTATTCCTCCCCCCAAGAGGCCACTGAAAGAATTGGGGGGGGTCCTTTGAAGATGTTTTGGTTCTCATCCCTTCGTCAGAATGGAACGGAACAGAACAGAACAACAGAACAGAACAGAACAGAACAGAACAGAATAGAATAGAACAGAATAGAACAGAATAGAAATAGAAATAGAAATAGAAATAGAAATAGAAATAGAATAGAATTAGAATAGAATTAGAATGGAACAGAACGGAACAAGACTAGAATAGGATAGGATAGGATAGGATAGGATAGGACAGGAATAGGAATAGGAATAGGATAGAATAGAGTAAGAATAGAATTAGAATAGAATAAGAATAGAATTAGAATAGAATTAGAATAGAATAGAATTAGAATAGAATTAGAATAGAACAGAACAGAATAGAATAATGGAATGAAGAATAGAATGAAGAATAGAATAGACTAGACTAGACCAGACCAGACCAGACCAGAACAGAACAGAACAGAATAGAATAGAATAGAATAGAATTCTTTATTGGCCAAGTGTGATTTGACATGCAAGGAATTGATCTTTGGTGAAAATGCTCCCAGTGTACATAAGAAAAAAATAACCCCTGAAGAAGCTTCTTCCAGCGAAATGTCTTCAAAGCTCTGCTGAAGAAGGGATGAGGAGCGAAATGTCTCCAAAGAGGGGGGAAACCAGAAAGTCTTTCCGTGGCCCCTTGGGATGGAGGTGGAAGCACCTTTGGGACAACCGTGATCTGGATCCGGGCTCTCCAACCTTTAAGCCCCCGCGGACATTCAATCCACTCCCAGAATTCCCCAGCCAGCTTTGAATTCTGGGAGTTGAAGTCCGCCAGACTTACAGTGGCCAAGGTTGGAGACCCCCTGATCTGGATGACTGAGAATCTCCCTAGTAGATCTCCTGTTTGGAAGACTGGACTAGAAAGCACGGCTGGAAGGAGAGAGGGAAGCAGGGAAGGAGGGAGAAAGAGCCCTCAGTGGACCTTAGGAACAAGAGGCGGACGGCCTCCTCCAACCCCCACCCCCACCAACCCCTTTCTCCTCACCAGCCTGGCTGTATGCCTTTCTTCTCTCTCTCTCTCTCCCCCCACTTATCTGGGGAACTGGAAGTTGATAGAAAGCAGGGAATATTCACACCAGATGTGGCGTGGGGGCGGGAGACTCCAGCCCGCCTTCTTCCCAGCATCCAAGCCTCGCCTGGCCATTTGCTGGGAGAGGCGCCCTATTGGAGGGGGGGGCAGGTTGTTGTGTGTGTGGAAATTAACCGCCACCCTTACCTTCCCCTTCTTCCCCCAACCACTGTCGGGGGCCCCGGCCCGAAGAAAGGCCTCTGGGTGCCCTTTTCGTCTTGGCTGGGGGGGGGAAGCGAGGGAACGAACTCCAGGAAAAGGCAGCTGGGTTTATTTATTTATTTTTATTTATTTTATTTTGTCAAGCGATTATAAGATAACAGGTATAAGAATAAGCATAGCTATGAATCCATGAAATGGATACATATAGGGAAAAATAAGAAGAAACAATAGGACAGGGACGGTAAGCACACGAGGCAGAGGTTTTTTGAGGTTTCCCCCACCCTCCCTCCTTACATCCTGGATTTACCCCTCACATTTACCCCTCGCATCCTGGACATAAACCTACCACCCCTGCACGTGTGTGTGTGTGTGTGTGTGTGTGTGTGTGTGTGTGTAAACCATAAGAAGTCTGTTTATATCAGTACAAAAGAGAGCACTTCTATCTGGAGAAGATAATACCAAAGCGAGGCTTAGTGTGAGAAACAAGGGAGCTTATTAAGGCAGCATTTGCAAGGTTTTTTTTAATTGTAGCGACTATCAGTAAATAATCTGAGTGTTTTTTAATTTCCACCAGAGGCTACTCAACAAGACATATATACATTATTCTGTCTGGTTTGGCTCTGCAACCCAACAAGACAGACACAGACTTCAGAGAGTAATTAGGACTGCAGAAAAAACAACTGCCACCAACCTGCCTTCCATCCATCGATGACCTGTATACTGCACAAGTCAAAAAGAGGACTGTGAAAATATCTACAGACCCCTCACATCCTGGACATAAACTGTTTTAACTCCTTCCCTCAAAACGACGCTATAGAGCACTGCACAACAGAACAACTAGACACAAGAACAGTTTTCCCCCCTAAACAACTAATTCCCCACAACACCGCCAAAATTATTTACTGTTGTTAGTTGCGAAGTCGTCTCTGACCCACTGAGACTCCATGGACAACATTCCTCCAGGCCTTCCTGTCCTCTACCATCTTCTGGAGTCCATTTAAGCTCAGTGACTCCATCCAGCTACCTCTGTTTACTAAGCATTTACTTAGCAAACTATTTACTAAGGCTGTATTACTATTCTTCTTCTCATGCTTCCTAGTACCTATCTCCTCCCACTTTAGTTTCCTTTATTGTCATTGCACCTCGTACAAGGAAATCAAACACCATCTTCAGTGCACATCATGACCATGAAAATAAACACAAACACACATCCGTCACCCTCCACACATTGAATTGAACCCGCCCTCCGACACCGCACCAACACTGCACTATACAGTGGAATTCAACAGAGCTACTGCCCTGGGACAGAAGCTGTTTTTCAGCCTATTTGTCCTTGTTTTTATTATTCTGTACCATCTGCCAGATGGTAATAGTTCACAAAAAGGGTGCCCGGGATGAGATGGATGATTTAGGACTATAACTGTGTTATCTTTGCAATTTATATTGTTTTATTTGTTTCCTAGTATGATTTGACTGCTTCTTTAGTAACCTATGACTATCACTAAGTGTTGTATCTTATGATTCTTGATGAATGCATTTTTTTCCTTTTTATGTACACTGCACACCAGTGTACATAAAAAGAGCTTATGCACCAAAGACAAATTCCTTGTGGGTCCAATCATACTTGGCCAATAAAGAATTCAATTCAATTCAATTCAATTCAATTCAATTCAATTCTATTCTATTCTATTCTATTCTAATTTATTGACTGTTTCCTAGTATAATTTGACTGCTTATTGTACCCTATGACTATTATTAAGTGTTGTACCTTATGATTCTTGACTCTTGATGAATGTATCTTTTCTTTTATGTACACTGAGAGCATTTGCACCAAGACAAATTCCTTGTGTGTCCAATCACACTTGGCCAATGAAGAATTCTATGCTATGCTATGCTATGCTACGCTACTCTACTCTACTCTACTCTACTCTACTCTACTCTACTCTACTCTACTCTACTCTACTCTATTCTATTCTATTCCTATTCCATTCCTATTCTATTCTATTTCCTATCCTATCCTATCCTATTCCATTTCTATTCTATTCTATTCTATTCTATTTCCTATCCTATCCTAGCCTATTCTATTCTATTCTATTTCCTATCCTATCCTATTCTATTCCATTCCTATTCTATTCTATTCTATTTCCTATCCTATCCTATTCCATTCCTATTCTATTCTATTCTATTCTATTCTATTCTATTCTATTCTATTCTATTTCCTATCCTATCCTATCCTATCCTATTCCATTCCTATTCTATTCTATTCTATTCTATTCTATTTCCTATCCTATCCTATCCTATTTCATTCCTATTCTATTCTATTCTATTCTATTCTATTCTATTCTATTCTATTCCTATCCTATTCCTATTCTGTTCCTATTCCATTCCTATTCTATTCTATTCTATTCTATTCTATTCTATTCTATTCTATTCTATTTCCTATCCTATTCTATCCTATTCTATTCTATTCTATTCTATTCTATTCTATTCTATTTCCTATCCTATCCCATTCCTATTCTATTCTATTTCCTATCCTATCCTATCCTATCCTATCCTATCCTATCCTATTCCATTCCTATTCTATTCTATTCTATTCTATTTCCTATCCTATCCTATCCTATTTCATTCCTATTCTATTCTATTCTATTCTATTCTATTCTATTTCCTATCCTATGCTATCCTATTCCATTCCTATTATATTCTATTCTATTTCCTACCCTATCCTATCTTATCCTATCCTATCCCATTCCTATTCTATTCTATTCTATTCTATTCTATTCTATTCTATTCTATTCTATTCTATTCTATTCTATTCTATTCCATTCTATTCTATTTCCTATCCTATCCTATCCTATCCTATCCCATTCCTATTCTATTCTATTTCCTATCCTATCCTATCCTATCCTATCCTATTCTATTCTATTCTATTCTATTTCCTATCCCTATCCTATCCTATCCTATCCTATCCCATTCCTATTCTATTCTATTCTATTTCCTATCCTATCTATTCTATTTCCTATCCTATTCTATCCTATTCCATTCCTATTCTATTCTATTCTATTCTATTTCCTATCCTATCCTATTCCATTCCATTCCTATTCTATTCTATTCTATTCTATTCTATTCTATTCTATTCTATTCTATTCTATTCTATTCTATTTCCTATCCTATCCTATCCCATTCTATTCTATTCTATTTCCTATCCTATCCTATCCTATCCTATTCTATTCTATTCTATTCTATTCTATTTCCTATCCTATCCTATCCTATCCTATCCCATTCCTATTCTATTCTATTCTATTTCCTATCCTATCCTATTCTATTTCCTATCCTATTCTATCCTATTCCATTCCTATTCTATTCTATTCTATTCTATTCTATTCTATTCTATTTCCTATCCTATCCCATTCCTATTCTATTCTATTTCCTATCCTATCCTATCCTATCCTATCCTATCCTATTCCATTCCTATTCTATTCTATTCTATTCTATTTCCTATCCTATCCTATCCTATTCCATTCCTATTCTATTCTATTCTATTCTATTCTATTCTATTCTATTCTATTCTATTCTATTCTATTTCCTATCCTATCCTAT